>NC_056728.1:1097974325-1098719325 GCF_019279795.1 Protopterus annectens
GGACGGTGTCTGGGATGTGCACACGTCCCACATGCATGTTTCTGGGGTGTCTGGGCCATGTTGTGAACACAGATTGTTATTATCAGATGTGCCGTTCCTGGCCTCATGTAGTGGGAACTGGCAATGGACACCAGGTTGACCCTGCACCTACATTGACAGCATGATACAGATATTCCATGGTGTCAATGGCATCTGTCCATAGAGGGCATGTGTTTAAGGCATGGTATGTCCTTTGTGGGTTACATTTGATGGCACTACAGTTGTTGCAGGTGTCCAGTGGGGAACATAGTGAAAGCGCACTGTCTGCAGTTATGTGCCTATTGTAGTGATGGGACAGGGTGCCATGCCCTTTGTAGTCTGCTGCAATAACACCATGGTTACTATCTGTGGGCAATATGCAGGGAACTACCAACAAAGTGGTTGTCACCTAGCCAAGTGTGTTTGTATATGAGACATGGGTTGAGAGAGTTCTGTGGGTAATACAAGGGTTGCCTAAATTGTTCACCAAACCTTGATGTCTCATGTAGGGGTATGGATTGTCAACCCCAGCCTCTCTGCTGTTTGACATCTGTTATCCTTGTAAGGTGGACATTGTGACATATAATAGGCCCACCATATAAGAAATTTGCAAAACCCTCTCTGCAATGAGTCCATTTGTTACACAATCACAGCCACCTCCACACAGGACATGAATGACAAACACAGACACACACACACACCGAGTCTTACAGTTGCTATGTTTAGAAGTGGACCTCCTACCTAACTACTACAGCACACTACAGCATTATGCAGTTACAGCACGTGCTGTGGAGATTACTGGGTTATTTCTTCCCCAAAGGTGTATTTCAAGGTAAATGACATCAGCAGGCTTGCCAAAGAAGGGTAATGGAGATTGTATTGACTGTGAATGGCCTCAAAAGCATTGCTCCCTACACAGACAAACAAACACACACACATCCACACTTGCCATGTCTGAGAACAGAACCCCTACCGAATTAGAATATCACATTACAACATTACACTGCTGTAGGATGCACCACAGAGAGCATCAGGTTATTCTTTCCCCAAAGGTGTATTTCAAAGTGTATGACATCAGCAAGCTTGCCAACGAAGGGAAATGGAGGTTGTAGTGAATGTGCATGGCCTCAAAAGCATTGCTACCTACACAGACAAAAAAACACACACACACACACACACACACACACACACACACACACACACACACACACACACTTTCCATGTCTGGGAATAGAACCCCTACCAAGCTACAGCATTACACTGTTATAGGATGCACCATGGAGGTTACTGGGCTACTTCTTCCACAAAGGTGTATTTCAAAGTGAATGACATCAGCAGATTTGCCAAAGAAGGGCAATGGAGGTTGCAGTGAATGTGCATGGCCTCAAAAAAATTGTCCCCTACACAGACAAACACACACACCAACACACAAACCTCCATACTTGCCATGTCTGGGAATCGAACCCCTACCGGACCAGGTATATCATACTACAGCATTATCCTATTATAGGACACACCAGAGAGATCACTGGGCTATGCCTTCCCCAAAGGTGTATTACAAAGTAAATGACATCAGCATGCTTGCCAAAAAAGTGCAATGGAGGTTATAGTGAATGTGCATGGCCTCAAAAGCATTGCTCCCTACACAGAAAAACAAACACACAAGCACCCACACTTGCCATGTCTGGGAAGTGAACCCCTATGGAACTAGTATAGTACACTACAGCATTACGCTTTTATAGGACACACCACAGAGATCACTGATCTACTTCTTCCCCAAAGGTGTCTTTCAAAGTGAATGATATCAGCAACCTTGCCATTATTGGGCAATGGAAGGTGTAGTTCATAGGGTTATAGGGTCATACATTGATACTAGGCTATCTGCCCTAGGGCCTATACATGCCTAGACATGATATTTCTCTGGCTATGACTTCCCACAATATATATACTTCCAGAGGCATATGTCTACGGTGATTGACATTTGCACTTCATGTGGTTTTAGCCAATTGGATGTGTGCTGGGTGGGACAGGCTTCATGCTGGAAGGCTCTTTGTCACTGTCACTCTCTTCCACACATTTATGTATGTGTACTTTTGGCCTATTATAGTGTATTGTCCTTGGATATATGTGTGTATTCCTATCCAATGTGTGTGCAAAGCATGACTGGTGCATACTGAGGAGTGTATGCACTAACATCTGCGACTGTCAAATATGTATGGTCCACTGTTGTTGTCAGACTTGGGCTTCATTTGTTTAAGTGCGCGAGCATTCCCAGTATGACCTTTCAGTAGTTTGTTGTCTGAAATGGCCTTCATTTCTCTAAGTATGGGAGCATGCCCAGTATGACCTTCTGTATTGCAAGTGTGAATCCATTCCAGGTAGATTGTATTCCAGTGCAGACTTTTGTGTTCTACACCTACAGGTAGCAAACTTTTTCTGCAGGATATCTGTAAATCATTTGGCAATATGGGGTCAAAATGGGCAAAGGATAGTAGGTTACTGTAGGTAATTGTGTCCGTGCTGCTTCTGCTAAATGGTCCTGGTGTTAGCAGAGATATTCAAACATATGTACTCTTATACACTGTGATGTTTTACGTAATCAAGTACTGTCAGGTAGACATATTTGCTTGCAGTGATGTCCTGGGGAACACAGGGTGATTGCAGCTGTGTCCAGTATTGTGATCAGCAGCCTATATATTCTTGCACACTCATATCATTCTGGAGGGGAAGCTGCAGACACTTGCTGCTGGGTCTGTGTAAATGGTTCAGCACTTTAGTGCAGTGGTGGCAGAGGATCCCATGATTGTACATCCATCGACGTGACAGTATGGCCATAGCTTGCTGTGGAGATACCTCACAACTGCACAGATCCACACAGGTTACCCAGAGGCAGGGGTCATAATTCTGGACATTACCCCTCACATTGTGGTTTACGAGCAGGCTTGTAGCCACCCATTCTTGTATTTGCAGCCAGGGATAGTATGCGCACATGGCTGAGTTTCAGACTTCATGCACTCCATGCCGCCCATGCTCCCTCACCCCCCCTCTATTATTCTATCCTCTTCCATACATTATGCAAACATTCTCTGATATTTTCCCTATTTCCCTATAGTTATCACCTCATCACAGCAGTAAATTGGTGTCAGTCCACAGTTCATGCAGTGGGACATGGTGGACATGTTACTGTGATTTGTACACAAGGCCTTGCATTTGAGTTCTGTGGACTCTGTTATGTGGTTATTTGGGAGTCCATGACATAACATACATTGGCAGCATGGGTGAGACACAGTGAAGCAGGCCAGCTGTAGCAGGTTGCTGCATTCTGTCAGTCCTACAGTCCCAGACTGCGATACACTATATTCCCCTGGGGTGACAGGGTAGGTGTGCAAGGTGTTCATGACAATACTTTCTGTCAGTATTGGTCCAGTGGTGTGGATGCTGGCAGGATGCTACTTACAGCTAGGGACACACCTGCATGGGACACCTGCTCTGCGTGCTGCATTCCTTCGCTATTGCCATACACAGGTGGGGGTCATATTGTACTCATTCCCAACAGCAGGGTTAAGGCTGGAGAGGTACCTGTGAGTGGTGGTGGGGTCAGCTGGGTGCATTTGTGCTATGGCCACTACTTGCATCTGACTCACAAATATGCATGGGGCATTACACTTATGGTGGTTTGTGCAGGGACATCATCTGTGTCTTAATACATCATTCCTATGACCTTTGTGATCTGCCAGTGTTTGGCCAGATGACATTGGTATTCCCCTACTACAAGCCCAGATAATGTTCTGCAAGCCTGTATGTACAATTCCAAGGGTGTGTCCATACATATTATACACTGTCTGGGGTACTTCTCCCCTATGTACTGCTTGTATATCTGGGCTGACAGTCATGCCATGGTGACATATATTACTTCCAAACACTTACTATGGCTTACTGCTGGAATGTGTTATACTGGGAAGCACTGTGTTTGGCACTGCAGTTGTGGGAACCTGGCTCTGTCATCGGCAGTACCGGACAATGGCCACCAGGACAAACCTCACCATGCATATATACTGACCACTCTCACACAATATACAACACACACCAACTTAACACGCGCAGACCTGCATATTGTACACATGCTACAATCTATTCTGCTATCTTGGCCAGCTCAGGTTATCTGTGTTCCACTGTTATTATACCTACACATACATGTTACTACATTTCTACATAGGATTGGGGGAACACCTGTGTGCTACTACATGTCTACATAGGGTTGGGGGGCACACCTTTCTATTACTACATTTCTACATAGGATTGGGGGGCACACCTGCTGTTACTATGTGTCTACATAGGATTGGGGGCACACCTGACTGTTACTACAATTCTACATAGGATTGTGGGGGGGCACACCTGACTGTTACTACATTTCTACATAGGATTGTGGGAGGGCAGACTGACTGTTACTATGTGTCTACATAGGTATGGGGGGCACACTTGACTGTTACTACATTTCTACATAGGATTGGGGCACACCTGACTGTTACTACATTTCTACCTAGGATTGTGGGGGAGCACACCGGACTGTTACTACATTTCTACATAGGATTGGGGGGGCACACTGGACTGTTACTACATTTCTACAAAGGATTGGGGGGCACACCTGGCACTTGTACACATTTGCTATGACTGTACTGGAATTCAGGTACTTCATTTCATTCTGTATTATAACCTATCATACTGACTAGAGGCACATCAGTGTACTACAGGTCTTAGGTTTGATTGACCTACATTTCAGTTTGTGACTTCTTACCCTTCAAAACTAACATCCCACTGCCTGACCTGTTGTAGTCTGTCTGTGTAGGCCTGTAGGGGGGAGTTTACCCATAGCCATCAATCAGAGACCTGTCTACACCTGTCCTGCTGACGGAGACTGGTGTTGGGTATATGAGCCTCCCTGACTGGCATGTGTGTGTCATATGGACACACTTGTAGCCCAGCACATTTCCTGCAGTGGGTTTCATCATCTTGTCTAGTACTGTCTACTATGGTGACACCAGTACTTGTAACAGATCTCATGCTGCCACTGTAGGTGACTACTATCTGCTGCCATCCCACTCAGCCACCCAATTCCCTTGCATGCTCACATCCATACCATAGATACAAGTAACAACACATACTACACCATTCGGCAATTGGTAAGATAAGTGACTTACCTTGTGGCTGTGCCAGTATTGAGGATGGTGCTAGAGGGGTGACTATGCTGGATGCACATTGTACACTCCCTATACATGGTTAAGCACAGGTAGTGTTATGTTTGGCATCCCTTTTACTGTATGTGTAAGTAAGAGAGAGGTGTCATTCCCTGGGTCCCTACTGTGTCAGTGTATGTGCTATCTGTTGCCTCTTTGCCAAGGCCAGGGCATACTGGACATGCTTCCTTCTGCCTACTGGGGCAGACTCAGGTTGTTCCTCCTCCAAGTCACTATGTGCCTGTGCAGGCCTTGGCAATGTTGGGGGGCTGTGTGGCCCTGCCCCATGCTGTTCCTGCTGCAGCTGTTTTCACAGGATCATATTGTGTAGCATGGCACATATGATGACAATTTGGGTACATGTAGCTGGTGAGTACTGCATGGCTCCACCGTATGTGTCCAGGCACTTTAACCGTGACTTGAGTATCTCAAACACATGTTCTATTATGATTCTGTTCTGTGTGTGTGCCTCATTATGGAGTTCTTGTTTGGGTGTGTGGGCATTTCTGATGGGTGTCATCAGCCACATCTCCAGTGCGTAACCGGCATTCCCCACTAGGTGACCATAAGGGATGTTCCCATTGGCACATCTCTGGTACAGCTGCATCAGATACCAGAAGTGGAAGTCTTGATAGCTTCCAGGACAGCCAGCACACACATTCATTATAATGCCCTAGGCATCAGACACGACCTGGCAGTTGATGGAGGGAAAGCCCTTGGGGTTGATGTAGACCCTACCCTGCTCACCAGGTGGTGCTCTGATGCATATGTGCTTGCAGTCTATAGCACCCACTGCCTCAGGGTATTCTGCTATTTGGTGGAAGAGACGCATATTGCTGGCCAATGCCTCACAGCTGTTGTGGAAATATACGTGCTCACCGGCATGTGCTGACATGGCATCCAGGAACTGATGGATTACCCTGGATGCTGCTGCCTGTGAGATCCCCATGATATCACCAGTCAGCCATTGGAAGTTACCTGTGGCTAGTATTCTTAGGCCTACACATACCTTGGTATCCACTGGAATGGGTACTCCTCTGTTAGTTCTGTGTGTCAGGCGTGGCTGGCACAGCTCAACAATTTGCTGTAGGAGGTCCCTGTCCACCCTATAGTGCTCCACTGTCTCCAGCTCATGTAGCCCCTGGTAGATTACCCTGGGTCTGTGCACTCTTATCTGTCTCCTCACTGTGGGTTGTTTGACAGCATTCTTATCCTCACCACCTTCAGCCTCTTCCACATGTTGCTGTATGATGGCTGCAGCAGCCCCTATCATTTTGTTGCTTTTGTTTGTTAAAAATTCCCTGCTTGTATACACTGGTGGTGTAGAGTATGTGGGAAAATAACAGAGGGGAAAGGTCTTTGCATAGTTTATAGTAGTGTTCTGGGCTGGGCTGCTGCCTGTGTAATTGGCTGATTCTGATACATTTCACTTGCTAGCTATGCTAGTTCTCCTTGATTACCTTCCTACTGCTGTTTTCCCTTCCCATTGCCTTCCTGTTTAAGCCCGGGGGTGCACCGCGCAAACACAGTGCTCAGATGTGCACAGAGCTGCTATTCCCTGGTTTACTTTTTTTTCCCTTTAAAACCCAGTATGTAGTGCGCACACCCGCTTAGGCAATGTAAAGAGTGCTAGGCAGCCTCAGACATACCCCCTTGCTTAGCTCTTCTAAGCTAAGGACAAACCCAAGCCGCAGGGCTCCAATAAGCTTACAGTATGCCTGACACCCCCCCCCCATGATGTCAGCTAACTTTTGGGCTTGAACCATGCTATTCCTGCACTTACATGGTTGGGTGCTGGCTAGCATTGAGAGGAAATCTGGAATTCAGTATCATTCCCCTCATTTGCATAGGATTGCCTGCTAATGCATAGTTACAGGTCCCATAATGAGCCTTCCCCCTTAGCAACCACTATTCACTGGCCATGTTGTCTTCTGCCTGCCATTGAGTATAATGGCAAAATAGTAATTTTGATTAGAATGCTTATTTCAGGGTTTTTTTTTTCGGCCTGATCCCATTTGCGTGCCACTGCCCTACGCTTAAACAGCCGAAATCGGCTAAAAAAAATAAGTTTTTTTATTTGCCAACTGTTTTCCATGCCAATGGCCATATATTTAGCCATTGGCATGCTTTACACATATTATACACCTTTTATTTGGAGCTGTCATGGCTCTGTTTTGTAGTTTGCAGAAATGTACTCAGTTACTAACCGAGTACATTTCTGCACATTACACTAGTCCTGCACAGCTGGCTAACAGCTTCCTGGATTGCAAATTCACCTCATTTGCATGTTTTTTACCTGCAAATGGGGTAATTTGCATACAGGAGCTGTGCCCATGCAGGAATAGTGCAGGAGCGCTCATGCATGTCCCTGGAGCTTATTCCTGGATCACACGGTGGCCATATTGCCTCCAGGACCTCCTGCACTATTCCTGCATGCCATGCAGGGCTTGCTGAATTGAGGGGAGTGTTTTATTGAATAATGCAGTCTAATTTGTTTACTACTTTAAGTCAGGAGTTGTTTTAGATAGCTTTAAAGCTATAGCTCATGATTAACTTGATTAAAGTGTACTGAAGCATCTTTGCCTTGCAATTAATTTAATTTGCATAACTCTCCTGATGTCAAAGTTGCAAGCTGCAAGAAATTTACAAAAAATGAAGATTATAGAGTGCTGTTTGAAATGTTAAATTATCTCTTTAACTACACCCACAAAATTATGTCATGGCAGGTATTGCGCAGTGATTTACATACAACCTCAGCACATTGTTAGCAAGCAAAAACAACTTACCCTTTTAGAAGAATAGATTCTTACTTGAATTGTGGTTTCACTGCAGCCATGATATCATGGCAGAGATTTCTAGCTCTCAGGAAAAATATTCTGTGTAACATCCTTATCAGCAAAGTAAAATGCAAAAATGGTACATTGTTTACATTAAAAACTGTATAATTTCAAGTTAGGGGTCTATGCACATCAAATACGCATTACAACAAATATCTTATAATCGAACATTTAAATAGAGAAACTTTAAACTACCGAAAATGCTTAGCATTGAAAATTAATTAATCAATTGGCCATAGTTGGCCAACATCGCAAACATAATCAACCAAGGTTGGGGGCTTCACCCTCCACACCACTCATGTGGGGGGGCTCCATCCCCAACTCCCCCTAATATAATATAATAATAATAATATAATAATATAATATAGCAACTCTGAGATTGCACTACAATGGGGAATAGGGCAAATTAAAAAAAACGCTTCCTTTGCTTATCTTATGCATCGGGGTACATCCTGGTTGTTGACCAACTATGGCCGTTTGATGAATTATTTTATGATGTTAAGCATTTTTGGTAGTTTAAAGTTTCACTGCTTAAAGTTCAGTTATAAGGCATTCCCTGTAATTCATATTCAATGCGCGAACAGAGACCCTTGAAGTCGTATATGGTAAGGAGGTTATATCCAATATGAAAGTTTTGTTATACTTAAAGTTACTTCAGAACACGACCAGTACAAGCAAATTAGATATGCATCTTAAAGAAAAGTATCATTCATAGCTTGTATCAGTCTAATCCTGAACATTTTCGTAGGGCAAGGTCTTGGCATTGTATGGTAAGAAAACATTGTGGGCATACATATCACTGATGATGTTAAATAGATAAAAAACAGCAATATTGGAGGGATGAATATTGTAATAATTATCATAAAATTTTAAAAAAGTAAGGAAAAGCATCAGTGCTATAAATGAACAAGGCACATGAGGTCAAGTGTAAATACATGTTTTCAAACAAGTTGTCCCAAAACTGTAAGAAGCAAGACAAAAAGAAACAATAGTACTCAGAACTACTAAACAAATGTATGGACTGAGTTATGAATTCACTAGAAATTCATAAAATATCATCAGAAAGGAGAAACATGGAGCCATTTAATTAATGTCTGGTGTACCTCGTGATGGAAATAAGCTGAATTAGATATCAGGTTTAAAACATCTATGAAATGACTGAAACAATTTATTAGCTGTTTGGTCCAAAGCCATTCTTGTATTATACCATATCAGAATAGTCAGAAAAGTTCTGTGAGGACCATTTTATTCCATAAGTATCACACTGTCATTTCAGAGTGACACAAAATTCACTTACCTGAAATGGTCCATATTTTGCATTAACCCATCAGGGCAACAAACCTGTTAAGATCTGCATTACTGAAACATAATCTATTATATCCTGCTCATAATGCAGTTACATTTTCAGTATTGTATATAAAATCTTGTAATTATATTGACTTCCCTTAGCAATACACCTGTGTTCCTGAACTTGCTTACTGAAGCATAAGCTATTACAAATTATATAACTTGCCTCACTGAAGCATAAATTACATATTACATAACTTGCCTTATTAAATCATAAACTATTACATATTGCATTTTAATGTTGTTCTAAATCATATTTCATCGTTTTAACATATTTTCTTTCTAATTTGGTCAAAACTACTCGTTGAATTTGTTCAAAGTTACTAGAAACAATTGAGTGCAATGTTCATTCACCAGCACACGTTTATGATCTTAATATTATGTCTAAAAATATTTAATCAAATTAGAATATCTTCATTGATCTGTATATTTACAGGGTTCCTATCACCTGACCGAATGTTTAGGTTAGCAAATACCTAAACATTGATCTGGTAATAGGAAAAGCAAAAAAACGCAAACGGACGATTTAACACAGGAAAAGAATTCCCTTAGCTGTTATGGGGATTTTGCCCTTTTCTCCACTGTAGAGCGAACTCGGAGTTGGTATATTTTGTTAATGGAGGTGTGGTGGGCACAGCCCCCCACATCGGGGGGTGTCATTTTGGTTTAATTTTTTTTTTTGCGGCTGTTTTAATTTTTCAATATTACCAGTTCGATGTTTAGGTATTCGCTAACCTAAACGTTCAATCGGGTAATATAGACGCTATTTACAAATGCTGTACTTCTAAAGTATCTGTGCATATTATTCCAGAACTGTATAAAATAAAAATGCAGCAGCTTATAAAGTTGCATTACACTACTTTTTTCAAACGTATGCAAGCATTAAGACACACTGAAGCATGCCAGATTATAAGTTCACAGCACGTTTCAACTGAGTTGTAAGTCACTTAGCTTCACTTCATGCCTCTCAATGCATCTACAGCACATCTATACCTTATGGTACAGCACATCCTCTCATATATTTTATGTAGAATGTAATCAGTTATTCACAGATGTAAAGTTTGTTCACCAGGCAGTAATAAAACAGGTACCAGTTTACTAAATTATTTTAGCCACAGATAAAATTCGTTAGAAATGCCTTCATGGACATTAATGGGATCACCAGTGAGCTATATTCTCTCCCTAGTCCTGTATACTAGCTTAGTATCAAGATCCAACATGATTTAATTGCACATTATTTATATAGGTGTTTGGGGTAGTAGCAAGACTGGCCTGGTTCTGATGTGTTGGACTTTAGAGATTCTACTCCAAAACATCAATATGGTCAAGTATCAGGGTATCTTGTTTGACCTGGCCTACTTTGTGGAGGAATACGTTATGTGAATAAAGGCCAAGGTCAGCAGACAGCTCTACTCTTGCTAAGGGGTTCTGGTACCCTAGTTTGTTTATGCTTTGCCATTAACATGATTAGTCTCCTCAAGTGAGCTACATAACCTGCAATATATTTCAATGGAATCAATGAAATGTAGAAATTAAACAATGAGCACTGCTGTACACACTGGTAAAAGCACATAGTAGTTTGCTGAAAATGAGGCAGTGCAAGTTCTGTGCACTGTTATGGTCAAGTCATGTGCACTATACAATGTCACTCTTAACTGTATCAGCTAGTTCAACAAATTGTTCCATATACTATTGTATCAACTAGTTTAACATTTTTTTTCATATAATTTGAGATTTCCCTATGAAGATACAATAACAGTTATGTGACACCCAAACAATCTTTGGCCTAGCAATCATGCACTTGCATTACTGGGTCACATATATCAATTTATTTACAAATCTACATCCAAACTGCCATTAAGTTGCCATTGTCTTTTAAAACGTTCTTAATTTTTGTTCTGAGACAGACAGCCATGTGTAAATTATCCAGAATCTGGCTACCCCTAATCACCTGATGTTCCTAGCAATCTGCAGCAAAACTGGTTCTAAAATTTCCATTGCTACTACCTCTGACTGTCTGTCTTCAGTTCTGCCATGATTTTTTTTATTGCTGACTATTTTGTCCTGAGCACTTTTACTGAGTAGGGCAACTCAATAAAAAGTGCAAAATTTGATAAAAAAGGACACAAATCAGTTTATTTATTAAACCAGCATTATCTAAGTTTTTATATGTATTTTTCAGTTGTACGGATTTATTATTACACCTGGCTTTGTTGTTATTATTATCATTATTATTATTATTATTACTATTATTATTATTATTATTATTATTATTATTATTATTATTATTATTATTGTTATTATTATCATTATTATGTATTTCTTTTTTTAAACTGATTTATTTTGCAGGAATACATATTTGTAGGTAAAGCCACACCACATGCAGTTTAATATTATCATTGCTTTGCCTTTGGCCTGTGCTTTGGCTGCTTTGTTTTTTTCCTACAAATGTCCTTTATACACCAACATATTTTTTTTTTCTCTGCACCGTCTCTATTCAAGCTGAATACAAGGAAGCCATATATGACTTTAGTCTCCTTCAGATCTAATGCTCCATCCATCACATGACCCTGTATTGTCTTTGGGGCACTATTTCTCACATGCCAGCAGTTTATACATGCTAAGAGTTGTCTAGAGCCTGTACCATGAACTGACAACTCAGAATTCTCAGAGTGACAGGGTCTTCATGCTAAGGTTGGCTTTCCAGCCAGCATACTCAACGTTGGATGGTCCTATTCCCCCTCCTCTGTACTGATGCACTTTTGAAGGCCACTGTCAGGTATGACATATGATATTGGATAATTGCTGCCCCACATCCCTTAAAGCAGAGGGGCCATCCATTGCTACTTGCATTACTGGCCCTGTTCTGTTCTATGCACCCCCTTATTTCCAGGGCCTAAGGAAAAAGCCTGTCTATACCATTACATTATCATGACCCCTGTCCCTTCTCAGAACAGTGAGAAGACATAGAATTTACCAATAATCCATGACTGGATGAGGGCATTAGAAAGCCCAAGTGATCAAACAAAGCCATCTGTAAGAAAGCCATGTGATCTCCACACCTAGGAATAGATTATTGTTATTATACAATAACATTATTTAAGAAAGAAATTGCTTACCTTTCTTAAATAATGTGATTGTATAATGGAACTTCAGTGTTCTTCTGCATCTGCCTTGAAAGCTGATGTACTCAGCATATATATACATTCACACATTTGCACATCAGTTCAGTACAAGCAGTAGAATGGAGAAGACATTGTCTCTGTAGCACTCTCTCTGTTGTTTTCTACCATTCTGCGGTTATGTTCCGGCTGTCTTATGCAAAAATAAGAATGAAAATGTCTGATATCAGTGAGAGAATCCCTATGCGATTTAATAAGATTATGAGGAACAGGGCAGAAATATGAGGACAATCAGAGATGTTCTTCAAATCTGTGGTCGGTTGACAAGTATGTTTATCGTATTGCTGATTAAGCACATTTGCTAACTGTTCAGAGTTTTATAGAACACTTCTGTTTTTTTACTGTATGTTGCTCTTAAAACATTTCTGTTTTTTACCATATGTTGCTCTATCCCT
This sequence comes from Protopterus annectens, assembly GCF_019279795.1. Classification (NCBI taxonomy): domain Eukaryota; kingdom Metazoa; phylum Chordata; order Ceratodontiformes; family Protopteridae; genus Protopterus; species Protopterus annectens. The sequence continues at coordinate 1,097,987,339 of NC_056728.1, forward strand.
CATAAAATATGTCATAAAAGATTAACAAGCATATATCAATGCAAAGACTGATCACTCTGCAATAATACTTGAATGGCCTGACTTGTTTGCGTTGGTATATGCTCAGTTTAACTGGGCATGCTGATTTGACTGTCCAATCAGCATACATGTTTTTTTAATACGAATTAGCCTTTATTGTATACTTATCATTCTTTTCTTCCCTGCACTCCTATAGGTACATGAGCAACTAATCAGACTCATATCCCCAAGGCCATAGTTGGGGGACCTACCTGAAAACAATGAATCAATAGTTGCAAAACAAGATGATCTATAATTATATCTGACCTTTCATAGATTTAAAGAAGAGGATTATTGTGCAATATAGCTTCTGATTGCTGCTGCTTTTACTCACTACAGTTTCTATTTTTTGTTTTAAACAGATACTTCTGTCCTGTGATTCAATACAGTCTTTCTAATCTCTGTGCGAAGTCTGCACAGGGTTTACATGTTTGCATAGCGGTGTGAGGTGAGCAGCAGTACGCAATGCATATTAATGTTGTGTGGTGTATCTCAGCTAGATTTCATGGCTAGCAACAGTGTTGCTGGCCAGAAAACCATGTAAGTGAATGCATATACAATTCTGTTTAAAGCAGAGCACCGACGGTCCACAGATTTGCGCAGAATGCCGCAATGATCACCAGGTCTTTACAGATAGCTGTCAATTTGTTAGTGCAACATATCTGCAAAAGGGCCAACATAATACTGGGACAATTAACCAGAAATAGGGACATATTTGGCATAGATGTCACATAGAAATGTGTTAGAATGAAACTCAAACATACCTCTCAACCTTTTAGTTAAAGAAATCTGTGCAAAGGCATAAATAATGGGGGGACAAGGGCCCAAAACTAGGGTCAGATTTTTAATATTGCTCATCAGACTTAGAATAATAGGTTGTACAGGAGCATGAACTCTCTGAAGAGCATGAAGTTTGAAACTCAAATGTCTGTCATCAGTTTCTGACTTCACTCTGCAATGACATGCCAATGGATTTCCAGATAACAAAAAGGTTATGGGGAAGGATCACAAATACGAGACATAAACTGGACATTCTGCACAAATCAGGACCATTCAGAGGTGTGCACTCAAATGTATATAATATTGACTCACATCAGTCCAGAGAGCATCCCAGTAATAGGGCAGAAAGCCAAAATTTGATAAGGAAAACATCTGGACATCCTGGGAATATCTGGACAGTTGAGAGGTATGAATGCGAAGCGTATGAGCCAAACACAGCACAGGACAGTGTATCTGCACTGCAGAGTATTCTGATACCCATTCCTGGCATTCTGTACTAAAGTTGTGTTAATGATCTGTAACAGGACATGGACTGTCATGTAAAATCAGTCAGGGGAAGTGTGTGTATTGAATGTTAACATACAGATGAATTGTAGGAATGAACACAGGGAAAGAGGACAGGTGAAACTCCCTCATGTACAGCAGAGGAGGGCATGTCATTGGAAGATGGTTGTAGCAGCAACACCAATCACATATCTAAATGGTACATTAGGGACTGTACAGTGAAAATGTGTGTTATGTGACTGTCACACAAGGGACATAAGAATGGGGAGTATGTCTGTGTGAGATAAGCATCCTTACATGATTAATGCAGAGGACGTCTGTCAGGGATCTGACATACAGCTGGGGTAGGGAGTCCACCTGTACAAAGAGGCCAGTCACAAGTGGAGGTTCTCAGTGATCAGTCCTTGGGCCACTCCTCTTTGGCACTTACTTCTCTGAAGTCAAGGCCATTATCAGTGGTCTCTGGCTGACTAAATGTGCAGATGATTGCAAATTAGGAGCTGTCATTGAATCCCACACTGATACAAATGTTTTCCAGGAGGGGCTGACAAAGAAAAACAACTGGTGTCAGAGGCATGGACTAAAACTAAATGGCAAGAAATGTGTAATAGTATCCTTTGGGAAGCCATCCATCCCTGGTAACTATCATATTGACAACAAATCCCTTAGAGTTGACCTAGTAGTCAGGGACTTAGGGACACACATTGATACTAATCTAGCCTTTGAATCACGTGTCTACAGTAGTGAGGAAATAATTCTGTATTGCACAACTTATAAACAAAGGTACGGCATCTAAGTCCAAATTAGTCATTGTTTCATTGTATGTGGCATTCATCAGATCTATCACTGAGAAAGATGCCCCTTTAGTATGTACCTAATTAGGCATACCCAACAATTGGGACATCCACAGAGGGTCCTTATTAAAGGAATACAGGGCATAAGTAATATGTCCTATGCAGACCGCCTCAAGGCCCTATCCCTGTATTCTGTCTCCTACAGACTTTTGAGGGGAGATCTATGCCTGGCATAGAGGGCATTGTCAGACCCCACTCTGATGAACCTCCTGCATATCCACAGGCAAACAGCACCAGCATTACCAGTTCTAAAGACATAAAAATTGCATGTGATATAAATGAGACCTGCTGGAGAGACAGGTATGTATCCCAGAGACTAGCCCATTTATGGAACAGGCTCCCCATTCATGTGAAATAGATTTCCTCCCTAACCCAATTCAAGTACAACTTGGACAATTGGATGGGGAACAGGAAATTCATCCTTGGTTTGGCACATATGCCTCTAATGCACACAGGCAACCTGTAAATGATTCATCTCCCTGGCCCCTGCTTGTAAATGCTTCATCTCCCAAACCCCTGCTTATACTTATTAAGGGTATTAGAACTTGTCAGAGATTTGTGATGCATGGCTAGGCTAAAAAAGGTCCTTGTGGTCATTAGCTTAGTAAATACCTATGAATCTATGAACCTATACTGTGAAGCTGTGCAAACTGATAGGCCCAAATATGAGTGTCATCTCAGCATATGTCTCCAGCAAGGTGGCCACAGGTAAAGGCTCATGGAAAACTTTATAAGAACCAATCACAATCATGGACACCATCAGAATAATACCACCAGTAATCCCCATGCCTCTGACATAACATACATGATGTAGAATGATAAGAGATGAGTCTGCACACACACACACACACACACACACACACACACACACACACACACACACACACACACACACACACACACACACACTTTAACAACTATTATGATACATCCACAATCTATTAGGGTAACCACATACTCTGCATACTCTGTCCTGGTATTGTAACATCTGCTAGAGGTGTTAGGAGGGACACTTCTATACCCATATATGACAGTATGGGCAATACAGGCTAGTTACCTTGTGTGTATGGCATAGATATATATATATATATATATATATATATATATATATATATATATATATATATATATATATATATATAGCACAATCCACACTGTCAACAATAATATACATGACATTAATGTTGTCAAACACCTATGTATGTAGTGTGTGCATAAGCAGAACAGGTAGCACACATGCATGATGTGTTCTGCAAGATCAGACAGTGAAGTATATTCCACAGAAAGAATACTTAAGTATGGCCAATGAGTTGTGCAACAGTGCACAGTGACAAAGGTGGTGCACTTCAGTTACACATCACTGGAAGATGTGTAAGGAGGTACATGAATAAGGGTACATTATATACAGTTATTGGTGTGATGAAGGCTGGGAACCATGAGTGCATGTCCTTCACAGACCCAGTACTTGTGTTACATTCAAGGGAGTAGTCAGCTCTGTGACCACATGCTGGTGGCTGTACCACTTACCATCTATTCAGGGACATGGGTGACATACCTATTGGTCTGATTATAGGGTGCGATGTCCACATTATATCTGGGTGGTATGTTTGTTTTCTGAATCAACAAATCCCCCCATGTGTATTGTCAATGCAGGTGTTGTCATGGCTGTGGCAGCAGTCATTGGTGTGTGTTGATACTGTCTGTATTATACTAATTTCACAGTTGGAGTCAATGACTGCCCACATTCTGTAGTCCTTCAGGCAGCTGTGTGGACACAGCAAGTGTACGTCATCCATGATGTCCATCACTTAACTAATGAGCAGTAAAGGGCCTATCAAACAGCCCTGATGTATGGACCTGATCACTGGATCTGAGATATAGGTCACGTCATATATTTCAACATAGTGAGATCCACGTATGTAACACACTGGTCTACCCATTTTCTGATGCAGCTGTTTATGGCCACATATGAGAGTGTTCATTAAATACCTCAGTGTGCCTTTATCTATCTTGCATGCCCTCAGTAACATCTTTGAGAAATCTGTCAGATGTAGCAGACATGATGTAGCATTAACAACTCACACAGCTCAGTTTCACACAGATAGAATATTACTAATGTAAATATAGAAGAGGTCCATGATGATATGTTGGTCTACCTCTTAGTCGTAGAGAGTCAGGATGTCTCTATACATGAAACAAGTAATCTCCGTTGTATCCCCAAAGTCTCAAAACAACCCACTAAAGTGTAGTGGGTCTAAAAACAAAACAGTGTAAGAAACTTCTCTGTGTGGAAGATTTTCAGTCCATATATTTCTAGTTAATCACTGTATATAATCAGATCAGACAATAGTAGTAGAAGTAGCGAACGTAAACTCGTCAAGTCAAAAAGTAATAATAGAAAATATATAATTCTACAGCATTACTAAGTATTCAAAAGTAATCCAAGCAAGGCAGGCAGTCTGTTTCCAGTTGAAAATCCTTTATTAAGTACACAGACAAGCAATCCAAGTAAAACAAAAATAGAGTAATAATTTCCTCACAAGCTTTCTAAATATATATATACTTTTATCAGGCATGGGAGTGGTTTATTGTGCTGTAAAACAAAGTGTTATTGGTACACATGTTAAATTCACATCCCTTCCCCCATCAGTGTGACATTCGAGCTGGTCCTGCCCTACCTAGTAGCTGCCATAATAATATATAGCCCCAATGTACTTTAATGGTACATCTTATTTAACCAAATTATTAAGTAGATTATTAAGTCTGTGATTTTATATACAAGGCAATATACTACATGGCTGGAAATATATAAACCTTAGTTCATTTTGGGATCAAAAATGATATATAAATATATACATATACATTTTGCATATAAACATCAGTTTCTATTTTCATAACCTATTGTTAACAAAGATCGCTTTCGTCCTTCTAGACTTCTTCAGGTCTGTATACAAGAACCCTAAAAACCTATATAATTGTATAATTAGTTAGTATTGTTATTACCATCATTTTGAATAAAGTTGAAAAAAAAAATATATATGTATATAATATATATATATATATATATATATATATATATATATATATATATATATATATGATGATGGAAACAAAATATACACTTAAATTTCAAATGATTCAAAATGGTATTTAAAACCAATTTGTAGATAAAATAAAATAAAATACAATTAGTCATGTAAACAATGTGGCAATTTTCCAAGTTCCAGTGCACTTTTAATTGAACAGTAGTAGTTTAGTCCAGGCTTTCTAAAAGAGTTTAGCTTTAATTGCCACATAAGTTCATGTTTCTCCAGAATATTCGGGATGTCTCCTTCAAGATCACCCATGTCTATGCAATCCAGGATCTGGAACTTAAAACCTGTGTGTCTTTTATGAAGAGAAAGGTGTTTGGCTAGTGCATTATTTTTACATCCAGAGCGGATTTCTGACAGATGACATGAAATCCTTCGCTTGAGTTTATTTACAGTCTTGCCCACATAGAATGCATCACATTCATTGCACTGTGCCCTGTAAATTACTTTTTTAGTGTTACAGTCGCCCCTGCACTGGTTTTAATGATCTTCTTTAAATAAGGGCAATAAAAACTATCACCTTGCTGTATAAATATACAAAATGTACAATTAGTTTCACATCTTTTAGTGCTTTTCTCACATGGTCTAGGTTTAAATTCAACAAAACTTCTAATATTCCTGGCCTTCCTATAAACAAATGATGGGGCTTCACCTAAGATGTTAATCAGAAAAGGGTTTCCTGTGACAATGTCCCAGTTTTCTTCAATAATATTTTTGATACTGTGATAATCCAAAGTGTATGTCAGGATGCAGCTATTTTTGCATTTTTTATTCTCTGTGGAATTACTTAACATTTTTCTACTGGGGAGGTTGAGTGAAGGTGCTTCAGTCCTTTTCAGTTCTATAATGGTTTCCAGGATGTTTTTTAACATCTAACTTTCATAGCCTCTCACTAGAAATTCATTCTCTAAGTTGTTCAGGTTTCTCAAAAATGGTTCCATCTCTGTGGTAATTCGAGGTAATCTATAGCCTTGGGATTTCACTGCATTATATTTGTTTTTAGTAGGATGTAGACTTTTACTGTGGAGTAATAAGTTAACCCTCGTTGGTTTTCTGAACAGATCAGTGGTGATTCTGTTATTGTTCTTGTCCTTGGATATCTGCATATCTAAGAAAGTGGTTGAAGTACAGCTATGGGAAGAGGTAAACTTCAGGAAGGGGGTTGTTTGATTGAGGTAAGTGTTAAAATCTCCAAGCTGCAAGGTGTCACCTTCCCACACAATAAAGACATCGTCAATAAAACGTAAATAACATGTGATATGCTGCATGTAGTCTGTATTGTTTAACTTGTAAACGAAAAACCAAAGCGAGCAGGAGATACGTAACAAAGAACAGTTTAATGTTGTTAGCGCTTTCGGAAATAGACTGTGCTTTTCCTTCTTCAGACAAAAAACAATCACATTCAATTGCTTTTAAACAAAAAAATCTAGTGTCAATTAATTAATTACATAAAATGCAAATCAAAATTTAAAGTGAAAGACTCAATTGCTTAAAAACTTCCAAAGAGTTACAACCAAAGAAAGTTGCATAAAATCTAGCGGAGCAACCCTTAGTTTATCAATGTTCATTACAGCCTACATACATATATTTTGGGTACAAGTCTAAAATAACAATCAATTTGTAATTAATATGGTTATTAATGAAATAACCAAGAAGTCTAAAATGATTGTTTAAAAACCAAGAATATATATAACCATAACTAAGGAAAACTATCAATAAATATAATTTAATTTTTTTTAAAATCATCTTTTTAAAGATGAGAGAGATGGCCCTTGGCAAATCAATTTGGAAATTGAAGAATTAAGGTGGCAAATCACCACTGCTGCATATTTGCCCCCAGGTTTGAATGAAACAGTTTTGATAAAATGTTTTTTAAAGCTTTTGTCTTTAAAAAGATGATTTTAAAAAATGAAATTATATTTATTGATAGTTTTCCTTAGTTATGGTTATATATATTCTTGGTTTTTAAACAATCATTTTAGACTTCTTGGTTATTTCATTAATAACCATATTAATTACAAATTGATTGTTATTTTAGACTTGTACCCAAAATATATGTACGTAGGCTGTAATGAACATTGGTAAACTAAGGGTTGCTCAGCTAGATTTTATGCAACTTTCTTTGGTGGTAACTCTTTGGAAGTTTTTAAGCAATTGAGTCTTTCACTTTAAATTTTGATTTGCATTTTATGTAATTAATTAATTGACACTAGATTTTTTTTTTTGTTTAAAAGCAATTGAATGTGATTGTTTTTTGTCTGAAGAAGGAAAAGCACAGTCTATTTCCGAAAGCGCTAACAACATTAAACTGTTCTTTGTTACCTATCTCCTGCTCGCTTTGGTTTTTCGTTTACAAGTTTGTCCTTTTGCCTTTTGTGTTTGTTCTGTGTTGTTTAACACAAAGTCTCTATACATGCATGCATCAGGTGCTGTTTCCCCAACTCAGGTGGATGCATGTTGATGTACACCCTTTTATGGGAACATAGCCCATGCAGAGGTTGTGTTGAAGTGTGTATTCAACTTTATCAGGAAGGTGTATGTGCTGAGTCACACCATAGGTAATATGTGATGTCACAGCCCATTATTTCAGTGTGATAGGCTTGGATGAAGATAAAATAGTACATTCTGCCTATTTTGATCTGACCTAAGATTTTGACACAATCACCCATGCAGGTATCATTGAGAAACCCTCTCAGCTGTGTAGTAACCCTTCCTTCAGTTAATGAGTAATCAATTGGTTCACTGATAGAACACATACTGTGAAAGCAGGTGAATCAGCCTATGCCAGTAGAGGTGTCACCACAGGCAAACCCCAGGGATTTGTGCTTTGCCCTTCACTGTTTGAACTGTATTTCTTGACATTTCAGGCTGAAGTATATGGCCTTTGGCTTACCAAGTTTGCTGATTCTTGCATATTAGGTGTTACAAAGGGGCATACTGCTAGCACAGCTATCTGGAATTTTGCAAATAATTATATGTCATTTGTGAATATCAACATGATTTATATAAGATGTTTGTGCTACAAATGTATTAGAACAGTATGTCATGTGTATATCAAACTGCTGGTACAGATGTGTGCGTTGAAAAGGTTTTTGCAAAGGGATGTTTGAAATGTAACCACAGTATGCTCTTCTACAACAGAACAGAAATGTACATGCACTATTGTAACTGTTTAAATGTATACATTTTAACAGTGGAAACTGGAATATAGGAGGTTAACTTCCAAAAAATAACTGAAATTAAATTACTTTATAAGTATGCCATAAAAGATGGTATATTTCAGTTTCAATGCAGCAAGGAGACACAATGTCTAAAACTAGGTTGCTTTCTATATTGTCTCTAGGATGAAATAGTTACTAGTCTTGAAATGTTAGATGTAATTGTTTTATGACTTCCAGCATCTGCCAAAGATCTGAAGTCTATGCATTTTCACAGGTAGATACTAAATACTACCAAGCTGCCAGCAGTGGGGGTTTCACCTGGGAACTAAAAGTCAGATTACAAAAAATTATGTCATTCTGCAAGTTATCCCAGAAGTAATATTCCGATATTAATTTAAGAGGTCTCTTAGAGAGACACAGCATTTTGTATTTTGTCTTGGACCTGACATGAACCACTCACCACACATCTGCCTTGCTCAATAGTAAGTAAGTTTCTAGGGTACAGTAACTCTTTTAGATACAGTCAGAAATATAGTAAAGCTTAATTTAGATATTTTTTTTATTTATTTGAGACTGTCCTGCAATGGTGTTTTAAATATTTCCTGTGGTTTTGAACTCTGATGTCACTGTGAATATATACTGAGTATTTTCTTGTTATTTTATTATCTATTAATAAATATATTTAAACTTTTCATTGTAGCTGATCCGTGTAAAGATATTTAAGTTTTGAGAGTACTTGCATATTTATTTGGTGACACTGTGTGGGCCACTCCTAACAGTCTTGCTCTTGGTCAGTCTACCTTTTGTATTAATATTAATATTACACAGTAAGATTGGACACCCTTTGCTAAGCCCCTTAAAGTAGCTTAGAAGGAGTTGATTGGTGGCAGTGATAACTATCTTATAGTTGGGGCAAAAGGAGGGCATAGCTAGTAAACCTGTGCCAGCCTTTTCCAGGTGTGTGTGTGTGTGTGTGTGTGTGTGTGTGTGTGTGTGTGTGTGTGTGTGTGTGTGTGTGTGTGTGTGTGTGTAAATCAAACCTCAAAGAGTGTGTGTGAGCTACTTCAGCAGGGACACGAAGCACTGGTTAGACAGAAAGGGTGCTGGAGGTCTTGGCTTGGCCACCCAGCTGAGATCGCAACTCTATAGTTGTGCCAGTGGGGAGTCTTATTGGGGATCTGAAGAAAGAGGGAGAAACCAGCCCTGGACAGACTATGGTCTATGTGTGCTCTTAAGGGAAATTACACTTGATGCAGAGAGCTGCATCTGGAAATACTGTGTGTTTACCTGTTATCCTCTCAGTGTATGTCCCCCACTGGTGCCAGTGGTAAGGATTGAGACTCCTTTATTACTGGATCAGTGGTGGGTCATCACATATTTATTGATGGCAGTGGTGGGATCACTACATCACATATTCGGATTTAATAGTGTGGATATTGAAATCCTGTAGCCTGTAAACAGTGGTCACTAAAGAAGGTGTTTGCACTCTGAAGCAACCACATGGTAGACATTCAGAGTTTCATATCACAATAGTTTTATTTATTTATTTTTGTTAGCTTAGTTAGTCAAGGAGCACAGGCAAGGATGTCAGCAGAAAAGTATGGCAAGCCAACAAGGAGCCTGTTGGCTGAGATGTGCCAAGACAAAGGACTGGTGCATACCAACTCAACTAAAGCAGAAGTGATTGCAGGCTTAGTCACAGCTGCAACACAGACCAGCAACCAGGAGGACAACCAAACTTGCCTTGGGGATGTACAGCTCTCAGAAAATGGACAGTTCAACTTTGCCTCAGAAGACTTAAAAATCCATCTGGAGTTAAAGAGACTTGAACTGGAGGTCAAATCTTTAGAACTAGAATCAGCAGAGAGACTGAAACATTTGGAGGTTGAAGTAGAATCAGCAGAGGGACTGCGGCATTTGGAATTAGAATCAGCTGAGACACGGAGATGTCTGGAAGCCAAAGAAAATGAGAGGCAGAGGTAACATGAAAAGGAGAAGCTGACTCTTCGCCAGGATCATGGCGGTAATGGGGAAAGGAATAAATGAACTCCAGAAGCAATAAAGGTCAGTACATTTCTTCCAAAATTTGCAGAGGGTAATAATTTAGATAGTTCTATTCATATGTTTGAAAGGGTTTGTAAACAGTATAATATTGACCAAGGGCTCTGGGTACTCCATACTAAAGATGCAACTGCTGTTTCTAAATTGTCTGATACTGATTGCTTAAATTATAATAGTGTTAAAAACTGTTTATTAGAGTGTTTTAAGTTAAGACCTGATGCTTATAGAAAAAAAGTTTTGTGAGGATATACGCAAGGCAGATGAAAGTGTGTGTGAATATATTGCTAAACTAAGCACTTATTTTCATGGGTGGATGAGTGGGTATCAGGTCACCACTTTTGAAGGGCTGGCAGACCTTTTGGTGAGGGAATAAGCCCTTAGCACTTGGCAGATAGAGAAGGTAATACTACAGATGCATTGGGGGAAAAGGTAGACCTATAGCTAGCAAGCATGACATCACTGCACAGGAAAGGGATACCCAGTGATGCACATGGATCTAAGAGAGACCCATGGTGGGCAGCCTAAACCACCCCAATAGAGTCCACCATTAGAAGGGGAAGCCACTAGTTCAGGTACATAGCCATAATCAAGGGCTACATGTTTTAAATGTAACCAGTGGGCCATGTAGCATATAGATGTCCATGGAGGCAAGGTGGGGAACAAAATGTGGGAGAGCCATTAAGTGGGTATGACAGAATGCCAGCAGTAAGGGTACCAAGCTATCACAAGAGGTTATATCCTATCTTAGTAGATGGGAAACAGGCCATTGCTAAGAGATATGCAGCCTCTGACCTAACCATTGTGAAGCCTGCAATGGTTAAAGAGGAGCACTACTTCCTTGGGCAGTCTACTCCAGTTAAAGCATTAGGAGGGACCCCATTACAAATACCTTTGGCTAGACTTCACCTTAACTGGGAGGGTGGAAAAGGAACTTGGAAGGTATGTTTGAGGATATCCCTGCAGATGTCCTGATAGGTAATGATTTTGATAAATCAGTACCTTGTGTGCATGCAGTTACACTCAATCAGGCTTGGAGACAAGCATGTGTGTCTAGTAGCCTGTATGACCCAGACAGACCACACACTTGAAGCTAGGACTGGTGAGGTGGCTACATCAGGGAGGGAGCTACCTTGTAGCAATGAAACTGAAAGTGAGCTATAGCTGCTTGTGGATACTGATGTTCCCTTGGACAGAGTGACTGCAAGGACACAGGTGAGTAGCAGTACCCAGGCTGACAGTGAGGCACCGCTGTCAGAGGATACCATACTTATTGTGGATGGGGAGCTTTGAAGGGTCACAAAAAGAGAGTTGAGACAGGCTCAGCTCTCAGATCCTACATTACAGAGCTTGAGGGAGGTAACCAGGGAGGTGTCTGATTCTGAAGGAAAGGGGAAATCTGTATACTGGGAAAAAGAGTTACTGTATAGAAAGTGAACCCCTGAGAGAGGGCTAGAGGGTAAGAGAATACAGCAGGTGGTAGTGCCCAGAGCCTACAGTCTGGCACTTCTAGCCATAGCAAATGACATTCCCTTTGCAGGTCATATGAACATAAAGTGTACAAAGAGACGTATTATGCAGAACTTTTATTTGCCTGGGATTTCCAGGGATGTAACAGGGTACTGCAGGACCTGTGAGCAGTGCCAAAAGGTACGCAAAGCAGGAGACAAGGTGAAAGCTGCTTTAATGCCTTTGCCTGTGATTGAGTAGCCATTTCAGAGGGTAGCTATGGATATTGTGGGGCCTTTGAGTACCCCAAGTTCCACAGGAAAGAAATATATCCTAGTGGCAGCAGATTATGCTACCAGATACCATGGGGCAGTGGCTTTGTCCTCCAGTGAGGCAAAAAAGGTGGCAAATGCTTTGTTAGAGATTTTCAGCAGGGTAAGTTTCCCAAAAGAAATACTGACTGATAGAGGTGCCAATTTCATGTCAGACCTGCTGGCTTGTCTGTGGAAGCACTGTGGGGTGAGGAACCTAAAGAATACCCCCTACTATCCCCAGATTAATGGTCTTGTGGAGAGGTTAAACTCTACACTAAAGACCATGCTATGGGCTTTTGCAGACCAGTTTAAGAGGGAGTGGGATAAATATTTGCCCCATCTGTTGTTTGCTTACAGAGAGGTACCCCAGAAATCCACAGGTTTTTCACCCTTTGAGTTGCTGTGTGGGTATAGGGTGAGTGGACCTCTAGATTTGATTTGTGATGAGTGGAAAGGTGAGCGTGAATCCCACAAGGAGTCTGTTGTGGCAGATGTTCTAAATTTCAGGACAAGGCTCAGGAAACTCATGGGCTTGGCCCTGAAGAACTTGTCAGGAGCCCAACAGCAGAAACATGTTTGGTATGACAGGAATGCTCGGGCCAGAGAGTATGCTGCAGAGTTATGGTTCTTATTCCTGTCAGACACATTTTATTTATTTATTTATGTATTTATTTATTTATTTTGCATTTGTTTACTGGGAAAGTCTGACGGAGCACAGGTCATTTTCAGCAGAGGCCCAGGGAGAAATGCTCCTAAGACAGTGTATAACTTTTCCATCTGACAGTCTTGTTACACAAGACATTTTGAAATACATAGTAACAGTATACAAAAGTATGGTAGTTTTTAACAGTGTAAAAGCTAGATACTTTTACATACAGTACTTAATGTCTGACTTATAGTAGTTTATATATGTTATAGAAATGTGAATAGTTACATACTTAGTATACCATGCAGATTAACAGAATCTCAAGGATGTAATACAAATAAATATAAAAGGTGGGTGAACAGTAAATGAAAGTAGAAGAGAGATAGGAAAGGGTACATTAGTGGGGAAGTAATCTGCTGAGAAAGACGGAGTTGGTAGAGAGCAGTAGGTAATATAAAGATTAATCATGGTTTTCACAATTACAGAGCCAGGTTGCAGTAGGATTTTAAGGCTAAGAATGCAATACAAGTTGGCATGGGAAGGTGGGATGTGGGAGTAACTGAAGTAGGACAGATAAGGGAAGAGGTACATTAGTGGGAGTAGCAAAGTGCTGGGAGAAAGGGGATTGGTAATTGATCAGAAGGAAGTATAAGAAATGAATCAGGGTTGTCACAGTTACAGACCCATGAATGCTGTAGGTGGGATTTTAAGCCCTTTTTGAAGTAGGCAATGGAGGTTGTGGCTGAGATGTTAGGGGGAAGGTTGTTCCAATGTTTGGCAATAGTATTGCTATAGAGGGATATACCAGAGGAATTATTGTCTTTGGTCACATCTAATAGGAATTTTTGATTGGATCACAGGACTCTAGTTTTAGTGTTTGGGTGAAGTATGTTTTGAGAGCAGGGTTTTTTTCAGGGTAGTGAAGTAGTTTGTGGATTAGTATCAGTGGAAATGAAGTTGTAAAGAATAAGGTGAGGAAGGTCTAACCATTTAAGTGTTTTAATGGGAGTGCAGTGGTGTGTTCTGTGAGGAGTATTGGTTGCAGATTTGGCAGTTTTATTATAACACACTTGCAGTTTGGAAAGATCAGATTTTCTGAGACTGGTGAAGATTGGTGAGGCATATAAAGAGTGGAGATGAGATGGGTGCGTGCAATAGTGGCTCTGGTAGAGTCTGTTAGGAAGTGTTTATTTTTGTATAGCACGGCAGGTTTTTTATGTACTTTCTTTATGGTATTGGATAGATGTATGTCAAATTTCATGTTGCTGTCAATAACAACACTTAGCAGTTTGGTGTGACTCACCGGAGATATGACTGTTTTATTGCTAGAGGTGATGTTAAATTTAATGCTATGAGTAGAATGCTGTGTGGGTGGAAAGATAAGATGCTGAGTTTTATTGAGATTTAATATTAATTGTGATTCAGAGAGCCATCTTTCAATAGCAAAAAAAGAGAATTGTGTTTGCTGTAGCAGTGCCTGGGGGGCGGATGAAGCACAGATTAATGTGGAATCATTTGCATATTGAATGATGGAAGCATGAAGTGTGGCAGTATGTAGGCTATAAGTGAAAACAGAAAAAGCAGTGGTTCAATAATGGAACCTTGTGGGACCCCTATTGAGACTGGTAGTAATGGGGACAGTTCCTGGTGCTATCTGACTGCCTGCTGTTTGACTGTTAGGTAATTTCTACACCAGGAAATGGTGGGTGAGATTATATTTAATTCTGAGAGATTGTTGATGAGTCTATCCTGATTAACTATGTCAAAGGCCTTGGAAAACTCTAAGAATATAGATGAGACATATTTTCTATTGTTTCTGTGTTTGTTGATTGTGAGAAAGACATAAGGGTTGTAGTAGTGCTGTATGATGGTCTAAAACCATGTTGTATTTTTGTCAGTAGATTATGAGAGTTTAGGAATCTCATGATTTGTGTGTGTACACACCTTTCAAGAATTTTGGAGAGGGGAGAGTATAGCGATTGGTCAGCTTGGTTAATTCTTTGGAGTTGCCTCCTTTGTGGAGTGGAGTGATGTAGGAAATTTTCCAGAGGTAGGGGATTAGGTTTTCAGATATAGAGCGATTAATGAGAATTGTTACATTATATGCAATTGCATTAATGGCAATGTTTACGAATTCAGCAGTAGTTTATCTGCCAAGAGAGATATGTGGGTTTTAGTTTATTAAGCATCTTTTGAACAGTGGAAATGGGGACAGGTTGCAGTGAGAAACTCAGATAAGTAGTATTGATTTTGGATAATTTGATAGTAGTAGAAGGCTTTTGAGAGTTATCTAGAGCTAGGATGGAATCTATAAAGAACTTGTTGAACTGAGTTTCTATGTTTGTTGAGCTGCGGGTGGTTGCAGAGGCAGGGGTGCCAGCTTTATCTGAGTAGAGCACTTTGTTGATGATTGAACAATTTTTTTTTAGGACCAGTTTGATATCTGTTTTGAATGTTGTGGTAGTAGCTTGTTTTGTCTCCTTTAATCATTTTCTTTGCCTTATTTCTAAGCTCAAAATATTTTTGTTTGTCAGTAGGGGCACCTGTTTTCTTCCAGTTTACCCAGACTTTGCCCTATTATGTAGTAGAGATTTAGTCTTTTTGGATAACCAGGGGGCATAGTTAGCTTTAATTCTTATGGTTCTGGGGGGTGCATGGTGGTCTAGTATGCCAAGGAATGTTGAGTTAAAGTAGGATAAAGCATCATTCTAGATTAAGTGTTCTCAAAGGGTGCCAGTTGCAACTTGTTAGAGCGGTAATAAAATTGTTGGGGTTAAAGGATTTTTTACTGTGTATTTTTTGATAGGCGGTGGATTTTACTAGATAGGTTTGACTTCTGATTAGCTAGGTTGGTAGGTAGTTAGTCAGGCTGTCTGGGAGACAGCCTGAAATACTAATTTTATCTGGTCTGTTTGATGATATCTAATTGAGTATTGATTTCCCTCTTTGTTGTTTTATTGACTCTAGTTGGGGCTTGGCGAAACCCTGTGGATGTTGATGAAGCTTGTAGGTTTGGAGGAGTTGCATGTTGGCCAGTTAAAATTGAAATCTCCCAGTATTATGATTGCTTGAGGTAGTGAGTTAGAGGCTCAGTGAAGTAGATTTTCCACAGTATCTATGTTGTTACCTGGTGGAAGGTAGCAGCGATTAGGTTTATGGATTTTTTAGTATTCAGACGTAGTTTACTAATTATAATTTCTGCTGCTGCTAATGTAAATAATGGAAGGTCCACTATTTCAATGTTTAATTGGTTCTTAAATAAAATAACAATGCATCCATCTTTTTTGTTAACTCTATCTTTATGCAGTAGGTTATAGCCAGGATTAACTACTTCATTGTTAGTTGTATCTGGTTTTAGCCATGTTTCAGTAAGCAAAATAATATCAGGAGAGTAGATGGAAAGGTATGCATGTAGTTCTGAGATCTTGTTTGTAATGCTTCTAATGTTTATGTTAAGCAGAAGCATGTCAGAGGCTTTTGGGGGAGGTGTGCAATGGTCTGAGTGGAGTATTGTGTTGCTGGGTAGTTGATGGGAGTGTTAGGGCCAGGGTTTGGGTGTACAGCTCCACAAAGTGCTAGCTTGGAGGTGACTTGCACTATGGTGTGGAAGAAGTTAGTAATATATAAGTGGTATGTTATGGATGGTTTATTAGTTTGGTATCTAGTAATGGTGTGAATGGGATCTGGTAAAAGAGAGGTATGTGAAAGATGGCGGGATAACTATGGAGGTTTAAAGATGTTATGTCAGTAATGTTAGTCATAGTAGTGGCATGATGAGGTGGTGGTATGGAATTAGTGTGGTAGTATGAGGTAATATGTGCAAGTAATATAAAGGTTAAGAATGCTAAGATGTTAAATAGAGTCATAGTTGAGTTAAATTAAGCAGCAGATTTGTGTAGTGAAGCTAAGGTGGCACTTCAGAGATGTGTGTGGTGGTGTTAGTGATAGTGTGTAAGATTAGTTATGAGACAGTATAAGGAAGAATGGAGATTGTGAGTAGTAATATTTAGATTGCATAGGTATGTAGGTACAGGCTTTTAAGAGTGTTAGTTGAAGGTGCTGTGAAATATGTGTTGAGTAGATATGTGGGAGTGGCTGAAAGGTGTTTAATTGTTGGTGAGTGCTGAGTTTCCTATGTGAGGTGGTGAGAGTGGTCAGGGTATATAAAACTAATGAAAGGAGGGGTGGGTGGGAATGGGAATAGGGTAGTGGAGTGGAGTGAGCCCGAGCACAGCGAGGGCAAACAGAGTGGGTAGAAACAGGTTCCCAGATGAGCAAAGTAATAAATTAAATTATCAGTGATTGTTGAGTGAGTAACAATGCAGAAAATATTAAGTGACTCGTCCTATCAGTGACTGGTATATGAGAGAGAAGTAGGAATTATAAGCCATGCTTGCTCAATGGCAATTTCCAATAATAATGAAAAACCATGGGGCGGCAAGTGACAGAGCTGAGTTTAAACCATCACTTTTGACTAATTACTTAACTTCTAGCAAGGCAGTAAAGACTGGGGGAATAGTGAGTTAAGCAGAGTGGCAAGTTGAGGGTGGAGGAAGGGTGACTACAGAGACTGGAAATGGGAGTCTAGCAACAGCCATTCCAATGCATGTGCATGCCTCTCCAGCTCTTAGAATTAATATAGTTAGGCCCACAAGCTGCTAACCATTACCAAGAGACTTATATTTGCTGAAAACCAGGTAAGAGCTGATCCTCTGTGATGCCAGCAACCTACTTTGTTAACTTGTACTTCTGTACTTTGGTAGATGGATGGGGGTTCCGTACTTACAAGGGTGGTAATTTCCTAATGTGCAAGCCCAACTCAGGGATGGGGACAGTCTTGATAGATTCTAGCTGCAGGTAAAGGGCATGCACACAATGCTAAGGGATGCTGAGCACTCCTTCTAACCATAGTAAACAGGCAGCCTGGGAGGAACCTTTTAAAGTGGTAAGGAAGGTCAGTGATGTTAACTACATGGTAGAACTGCTAGGCACAAGACAGATGCACAAACTGTGCCATGTTAACATGATGAAACCTTACCATGATAGACAGCCCTTGTGCTGAGTATTTGCAGTGGGTGGCAGGAGGAATCTGAGAGGGATCTGGTGACTGATCTCCTCAGTGAGGCTTGGACTGATACCTCAGATGAAGGGGTAGCAATGTCCTAGCAGCTATGCTCTACCCAGGTTTGAGAAATCCAAGCAGGGTTACAGGAGTTTGGGAGCATGTTCACTGGGAAACCAGGGTGTACCCTCCTGGTTCAGCACTATGTGGATACAGGACCCCAAAGGCCTATTAAGTAGGCCCCCTTATAGGGTGCCTAAGAGAGTCAAACAGGAGATACAGGAAATGTTGGAACTAAGTGTAATCCAGAAGTCCAGCAGTCCCTGGGCATCCCCAGTGATGCTGCTACCAAAGAAGGATGTCACTGTGAATATATACTGAATATTTTCTTGTTCTTTTATTATATATTATTAAGTATATTTAAACCTTTTATAGTGGCTGATCTGTGTAGATAGGTTTACTTGAGATCACCAAAATCTCAGCAGACTGACATTCAAGTCATTGAACCCTAAACACCAAAATGTCACAAACTAGACACTTCACATACCCGGCACACATAACACCGACAACACGAAATCCCAACTTAACCCCCTACAATGTATCAAGAACAGCAAACAAAAACACCATATTAAGAGGAAACAAACTATTTCAAATTAAACTACCTACATCCCCTCACCCATACCCCACCCACCAACCAGTAAACCTAAACTCTTAACAATTAACACTAAATATTCATGATGGTCTCCATAGAACATACATGAATATTCATAACAAACATGAACAAAAAACAAACTTCACTACAAAACTTTACTTTTAACATGTCCCCCAAACCACCTGCTACTTAAAGATGCCAACTCTGAAATTGCACTACATGACATGTGCACATGACCGGATTTCCAGTTTCACTCAGCTTGGACTGTTGGACAGTCAGACATCGATATTGTGAAGTTTCGCTGATGTGAAAATTCATTCTTCTGGACTCGATGTTTTGAATGTAGGTCTACTGGGATTTTGGTAATCTCAAGTAGACCCTGTGTAGACATATTTAAATTTTGAGAGTACTTGTATATTTATTTGTTGACACTGTGTGGGCCACTCCTAATAACCTTGCTCTTGGTCAAACTACCATTTGTATTAATATTAGTATTACACAGTAAGATTGGACAGCCTTTGTTAAGGGCCTTAAAGTAGCTGATAAGCAGTTGGCTGGTGGCAGTGATAACTACCTTATAGTCTGGGCAAAAGGGGCATAGCTGGTAAACCTGTGTCAGCCTTTTCCAGGTGTGTGTGTGTGTGTGTGTGTGTGTGTGTGTGTGTGTGTGTGTGTGTGTGTGTGTGTGTGTGTGTGTGTGTGTGTGTGTGTGTGTGTGTGTGTGTGTGTGTGTGTATGTAAATCAAACCTCAAAGAGTGTGTGTGTCAGCTACTTCAGCAGGGACATGAAACATTGCTTGGACAGAGAGGATGCTGGAGGTCTTGGCTTGGCCACTCAGCTAAGATCTCAACTCTATAGCTGTGCCAGTGGGGAGTCTTATTGGGGATCTGGTGAAAGAGGTAGAAACCAGCCCCAGAATGACTTTGGTCTCTGTGTACTCTTAAGGAAAATTGCACTTGATTCAGAGAGCTGCATCTGGAAATACTGTGTGTGTACCTGTTATCCTCAAAATGTACATCCCCCCACTGGTGCCAGTGGTGAGGATTGAGGCTCCTTGATTACTGCTCCAGTGGTGGGTCATCATATTCCGTGCAATCATTGAATCCGGCAATGATGATAACACAGTACAGCAGGAGATAACACAGACAACTGATGGTGACAAAGGCACATGATCTACAAATAAATGCAGAAATGTGTGTTTTTATGTTGTTCATCTGAAAAGTGGAATTTTATATTAAGCACAGCTTTGACAATAGTCCTGCTATGCAGAAACCCAGTGATGCAAGGACTAGAAACACATGTAGACAGGAATCTGACCATTGACCACCACAAGTCCACAGTGGTATTGGAAGTCTATGTTGTGCACATCATAAGTCATGCCACCATATTGAGATCTTAATAGAGTATAATGCTCTATTTTGCATGTATTTCACGACACATGCAGCAGCTGAAAAGACCACAGTGCTTTTTCAGCAAGATAACACAGGGCCTACAAACCATTATATGATGTACATGGATAGATTAAAAGCCATGCCACTGTAATCTTTATTGTATAAGATGAAGTGGCTTCTGCCTGGCCTCCAGGTCCATCTCTGAGCCTCTCTGGTGGGAGTACTGCATATCCAAATATCTGATATAGCTGATGTCTGCTGAGGAGAATATGGTAATAGCAGTGACCCACATGTTGGTTAAAAGGCTCTCTGTAATGTCAAGCAAGAGCTCATACATACACATACACCCAGCTGACTACAGTCAGAATGGGACCCCTACCTAGTGAAGTTTACATACTACAGAACCCAGTACTTGAGGATAAGGTCCATGCAAATTCCTTCTCTAGCCTTGCAAATAATGCTTTTTAGGCATATGAGTTAATAGTTGTAGCTCTGTATGTTACCAGATTGATGTGCATTACATAGCACACAACAGCGGGCATTACATTTTATAATGTAGTTGATAAATGTGTAGAAAAAGTACTGCGACCCCAGGGTTGCAGTGGTAGTGGTGGTGCCAACACATAGATGTTTTGTAAATGTGTGACAAATTCTTAGATAGGGCTGTCAGTTTGTAATGTTTCCACATGTAATTTCATGTCACACACAGGAAATGGAAATTAAACAGCAGTAATACAGCAGGATAGGAATGTGCAGGAGGGAGGGAGGAACCATAGCTATCCATTTATTTAACAATGTAAATTGACCATACATGTAAAATATTAATTGAATTTGGACTGTCACCTCCAAATAGAGGCGTGACCACAACACATTCATGTTGTATGGCCAATTTTATTGAATCAAGTGTGTCAGGAAGACACTTGTGCAAAATGTTGAACTATGTATGGGGCAATATTTTTTTGTGGGACAGGTGGCCATTTATTTTTTATTTCAGAGAGAGAAAAACATTGGTAAAGGATGTAGGTATGTCTGAGTCAGGTAAGTTGGGTACGTGAGGAAGCAATTGCAGACAGACAAGACAAACAAGACAAGAGGCAGGGATGATGGTGGGCACAAAGAGTTGGGGACACCATGATTGGGGTGTAGGTGGGGACATCCCAAACCCACAGTCATCAAGCTTGGTGACAGTGAGAATTGAGTCCTCATCCACTGGACTGTCATCACTGTCACCTCACTCTAACATTGGCTGGAGTGCTTGATGTCTCCTTCTCCTCCTCCTACTACTACACAAAATGAGGGAGAGTAGCCTCTCCAACCAGCATAAGCATGCACCAGTGGTGCAGTGCATAACCCTACACACCATCCCTGACAATTCAATACAGGTGATAAAATCTCAGCCTCTGCCACTGCTCCCAGAGGGGACGACTAGACCAGCCCCTGGGGCAGGACTACATGGGGGGACAGGTAATGCAGGGGCATCAGAAGCAGTGCTGTCAGGTTGGCTCTCAGACATACTGGACATTGGTTCTGGAGCTGGTAGAGAGGGGGTAAGTGGGCCTTGTGGGACAGGCCTATCCCACTGTGCTGTGGAGCATTTAGTGATGTGGTACACATGGATGACATGAACACATTTTGACAACGCATAATAAAATTAAAAGCAGAAAATAAAAAAAAAAAATAACAAAATAAGATCTATCCTTTCTGTATACTATTTTAGGTAAGTTACCCACCCTTTTACATGTTACTCGTCCCATCAGAAAAAGTCGATAGTAAAGGGGCAGATGGTTCAGGCTGCCAGGATGGTGACTTCCGATACTGAATTTGTAGATAAGGTACATTTCATTATGTAGCTCTTCTGCATGAGAGGATATCCAGAGGAATTATTGAATCAAATTAGTAACAAAATTAAACATAAGCGTATGGAGGGTATATACAAGCCTATTTTGGCAGATGGACATGGAACTAGTGTAATGTCCTACAAGACTGGAGAGGACAGATTAACTAATGATTATGGTTTGAGCTTTATCACTACATTTAATGTGGATGCAAATTAAGTTTCAGAAATTATTAAGAATAATTGGGAAATCTTAAAATATGATTTAAATGTAGGGCAAAGGGTGGGTAACTTATCTAAAATAGTATACAGAAAGGATAGATCTTTCAAGAATATTTTAGAAACAAATGCAAAGGAAAGTAATAGTTATACTAAAAGAGTAAAGGGGAATTTTAAGTGTAGGATGCATACATTTTGTCCTTACATTTTAGAAGCAGGAGACTGTTATAAGTTAAATGGGATACCTATATTTATTAATGGGCATTATAATTGTTGTAGTTTAAATGTGATGTATGTAGCAAAGTGTCAAAATTGTCCCATATTTTATACAGGGAAAACCAGTAGGTATTTTAAGAATAGAATTGCAGAGCATATATTGGATATTAGACATAGTAAGATGACTAATGCATTAAATAGGCATGTTAAAGAATATACTGATCATGTGTTTAAGTTTTTAGTAATACAACAAATTATCAAAGAAAAAATATGGATATACATCTGGATATAAGTGAGTTTAAATGGCAGCTGTGTTTAAATGCAACTGAATATCCAGGTATTAATGAAGCCACGGCCATTTCATGTGTCTTAAAATTGAAAAATATTTGTGGGTAAAGTTTTTCTATTTTAACATATTCTTGAATGTATGTTACACACACAAACACACACACACACACACACACACACACACACACACACACACACACACACACACACACACATATATATATATATATGTGTGTGTGTGTATGTGTGTGTGTGTGTGTGTGTTTGTGCATTTAATAAGTGTATAAAGTATGGCTTCAATGTTTTATTATTTAATTGAATTCAATGTATAATTGTAATGTAATTAATTGATTGATTGATTGATTGATTGATTGACTGATGTATTATTTAAAGGCTGGGTGGGGGTAATAATGTTGTTCTGAGGAAGTTCCTACGAAGTGGGAAGAAAGCGCTAAACTTGGTCATTAAAATTGTGTTCCTTCAGTGCTGTGCTGTGCTTTTTTGTTCCTTATATTTTTGGCTGTCTGGGTCCTATTTGCTTCTTGGAGAGTCCAGTTGTCCAGTTTGCGCACTGCTGCTCTTTGTGCAAATGAGTTAAGCACAGCCAAACCTGGTATTCATTTCCTCTATTCCCATGTTTGTACTAAGCACCACATCGTGGAAACACTGCCCCCCTCAAAAACAATTGATAAACAAAAACAGAAAAGGAGAAAAAGAAAAAATGGGCACATAGCTGAAATGAGGAAAATCAATGTATGACATACACAAAAGAAAATGATGGCTTGCATAAGGTATGTCTACATAGACCTGGATTTGAACTCTCACTCCAATGGACCTTCAGAACACAGGATGGATGTCTTATATCAAACTATACAAGTGTTATTTGCACATTTATTATTTTTGGATGTAGTGCACCTACAGATCACTCAACCTGTCATGATTATTGCTTGCAAATATACAGCTTTGTCTTTCATTTCTGTGTTTGTTGACCATTATTCATTTATCTGACAAGTAATCTGAGGCATGTAGCATGCAAGTTATTCTATATCACTGGCTTGAAAATGTGTGAGGATATTAAATGTAAATAATATCATGTGTGGTTGCCAACAAATGAAGGGCAGGTTGGATGTTAAGGAACACAACCTGTGAACTTTGTGCTGCTTACATTTTCAACCTTGCATCTAACTCTTTGTAGATTTAACCTGATACACCCAGTGGAAGTAAAGCAGCCTGCAGTGCTGTGGTGTTTTCCTTCTCTCAACTACTAATTAATAGTTGCAATCCATTACCAAACAGTGAAGGAGTGCCTGCACTATGTTTATATCCCCAAAATGGATTCAAGTATTTGGGATTCAGCAGATCTAATGAGTTCACATCTCATTTGCATCATCACCATGCTAACAGCCCTGAATCTACACCATACAAAAAGGCAACCATGTAGCTAGGCAAACTGATGGTGAGGAGACTTGTTTGTGTAGGGAAGATTACACAAATGCTATTTCTTTAGGGTACATATGTACAGAGGAGTACTGAACTTCAGAAGGTATGCTTCCATTTTGTCAGCTAAATACTGCATATGCTGGAATGTATTTGAGAAAAATCTGAAGCAAAGGCTTTTACACCTTTATCTGTATGCATTAGTTAGAAGTGTACTGATGGCATGGGCATGTTTGTCGAGCCATTTCAGAGGTATACATGATTTTCAATACATGTAAATGAAATGTTGTGTAATAAATATATACAGATGGTTCAGGGATACATCCTTTGATAGCACTTTTAGCATTTCAAGGCTAGTTTGTTAGTAAAATGTGTCATTTTCCTGTTCTTTTTTTGGAGGGGGAGCAAAGGTGATTTACTATTATGGCACAAACATGGATAGAATATTCTTTTGTGAGGGGTGCAAAAGTGAGTTACTGTTATGGCACAAACAAGGATATATTTCTCTTGTTACTCTCCTTGTTTTGCATCCTGCCTGTTGTTCTCATTTCATATCTGTAGGCTGTTGTCTGTTTCTCCAGGGGTGATACTGGGTGTCTCCCTTTACTGTTTTATCTAGAAACAATTATTTTTCAGTTATGTGATTGTTATGCGTATTATACTTCTGTTGGCTTTTACGATACCTATGAGTATGCCACCCAGGCATGTCAATCCTCTGAGATCCCTTTCACCAATGCTGAGAACCAGGTGATATTGGATGCCTTTAGGCAATGTGGTGCTTTTCTGCTGGAAAGGAGATGAGGAGATATGGCACATAGGATGCAAATTTGCCAACACAGAGTTGATGATCTGAATGCTGTGAGTGGCCATGGCAGGACATACGAACAGGTTCCTCACAGGGCAACTGATATGATTACATCTGCAAGGAATCAGCTGCAGTGGGCTTTGGCCAGATGGTTACTGGGGGAGGGCCTGCTAGGGAACCGCCACTAACACCCAATAGAGAGTTCCTGTCCAATATCATGGATTCAGACAGCTCATAGGAGAGTGCATTCCAGCATGTTCGGGATGTCAGAGTAACAGTTTCAGAGACAGCAAGCACATCACAGGAGGAGCTTCCAAATAGGCTTTGGTATGTCAACAGTCGAATACTGTTGTATAGTAAAACAATTAAAATCAATAAGTTACTTCTGTGTCACGTATTTTTTGGGGGAGGTTGAAAATTACTACAGTTATTAGCATAGGTTGGAGTTGACAGCCACATTCTTGTTGAAAGTATAGTTAATGGACATACAAAGGGGTAAAATAATTACTCCCTGTGTTACTTTTAATTGAATGATGTTGCCCTTCCCTCTTGCTTAACTTCTTCCAGGGCAATCTGTGCTGTTGATGTCATGCCTGTTGTGTGCATTCTGTGTGTAATAGTGGCAGCACTGCTACTTTGTTAGCATATATTGCACTATAGTAGGGTAGGTATTATTTTTTTCTTGTGTCTGTTGCTTTTTATCACAGGTGATCATGACAGTGGGGTGTGGGCCCCCTGTCTCCTGATGTCAGTATATCAGCAGACTCTGATGATTATGGTGGCCAAACTGAGGCACAGTTGGGAGGTGCAGAGGTTGACATACAGCCATCCCCTGCAATTCCACTGGACACAGCCAGATGGCCTACACCTACCCATTCCAGAGACCCCTCAGATACTGGACAGGTGGAGTTCACGGACATTGATCAGGGAAGTGTGACTACTGCGGCTTCATTGCCTTTTGACTCTGACTGTAGCCAAAGTGTGGGTAATGTGCCAAGCAGGAGGGCTGATTGTGCTCAGAAGGGGCCTGCTGTCCCTCTTCCACATGGTGCAGGTGTCTCTTCTCATGCCACTCAGCATCTGTTTAGGGCTGTCTTGGAGGCACAGGCACATTCCCATAGGTTCTCCAGACAAATGCTAAGGGCTGTAGATGTGGCACAGCCTGACATGTGACTGCCTCCACCATGTGCTGATTCAATGGGTTGGGTGCATGACACATTGGAATGAGGGGTGTCTGTCATGGAACAAGCATTGTCTGTGATGGAATGTCTGCTGGGAAGGGGACTGCATACTCATGGGCATAGGTGAGCCACATCATTTGCTCTCAGCCAATGTGGTCATGCCCCCAATCATGCTCCCATAGTGGTAGTACTTCCACTGTTCTGTCAGTGAGTGTACATTCCAGGGTCTATATCATATGAGCGAATCACACAAATTGTGAATGCTCATAATATCAAATGTACTGGACTTTGAAGTGCTTTTTCTGAGATGCTGTACAATAAAGAATGGGATATTTGTCCTTTCCTCACTGTAGTGCGATCTCGGAGTTGGAATATATATTTAGCGGGGGTCTATATTAGAATATCGACTTTTTAAAATGTAGAATGTTCTAATATCGACCCCTATTCATTGAACGCTGACAACATTGAACATGCAGAACAGCGAATGTTTTCCAAGGGAAAAAATTTGCTGTTCCAACACACTTACACACAACACAAATGCACCAAACAAACAGCAATCCACACAAATACACCTAAAATTCTACATATAACCCTACACTAAACTGTACACACACCACTAGCTATCCACTTACCTTAACCCAAACCCTAACCCTAAGGTCTGTCACTATCGCACACTCACCTCACCTGCGCCGTAACCCTAACTCACCTATCCTGCCCTAACCCTCATGTCCACACAATCGCACACTTACCTGTCCCACGCCCTAACCCTAACTCACCTAACCCGTGCCCTAACCCTCACGTCCACAAAATTGCACACTTTCCTGATCCCAACCCATAACTTTCCACCACAGTGCTGAACATAGAGAAGCCACAGGAATGGCCAAGCAAATTCCTTCCCTAGGAAGAAATTCGTTGTTCTGCAGTTTCACTGTTTTCAGCGTTCGCTGAATAGGGGTCAATATTAGAACATTTGAAGTTGTGAAACTTTGATGTTCTAATATAGACCCATTTAGCGGGGGGGGGGCACAGCCCCCCACAATAGGAAGTTCGAGGTCCTGTACTTTCGATATTATGAGTGTTCGCAATTTGTGTGATCCGCTCATATGATATAGACCCTACTGTCCACACCCAGACGTGGCAGGCCATGGGTTTGTGGTCTTAGGGATCCCAGTGAAGTGAGCTCATTGAACAGACACCAGTCAGTTTCAGGTGGCAGCACTGCATCTGACCATGGGCGTGGACATGCCATTGCAACTCCTGACAGAGCCATTTCTCATGGTCAGGGACGAAAATCTCTACCATGCACAGCTCACAACTGTCTGACATACCAAGACATAGAGTGAGCACAGAACTTGGCTATGTTCATTCAAACACTCAGACAAGCATTTCACCTGGAGGACACCAACAGACACACACACACAACAGTTACTTATCTTGTATCACTGGCCATTTGTTGGTTTATCCAAATGTCTGCCTACTTTTCTTTTTTACTCACACACGCTCACTGACCTTTTCTGTCAGCCTACGCTTCCTGTACCCCATACACAATATCCTGTGCAAATGAAGATATCTGTGCCATATCCCTGTCTTCTATCTTTCATATTCAGGGATACATAAGCTTTGTGTCTGATGTTCAGGGTTCATATCTAACTTAGTGCTTAGTATATCTGCCTTTGTGGTGTTGAACTGGTAATTGTACTTTTGACTTATATTGTCCCTGGAAAGTTAGACAATTGATATCATCAAAATTTCCCAGTTTTATAGTGAATAATCTTGTGAGAGTTGTGAAGTCAGTAACTGCAATGTGTATTATTACTTTCTAACTTCTCTGTCTAATGATTTTCCAGTAGAAACATATGGTGCTAAACTGAGGGCATGCAGTGATCATTATAGTACTTTTGAGAGATATGATTGCATGAATCTTTGATGCTTGAGGCCTGCTACTTAGCAATAGACACATATAAATCAAATAGGTCTCTGCTGTCACATGTTAAGGTAATTTCTGTACAAATCTCCCACCTTCTATTTGTTCACCATGCCAACTAATGAAATACAAGGATTTGCCATACATTCATATTATTAAACAATACAGTCCAGGTTCAGGACTTACCTTGTAAATGCAGCTGTTGACAGTTTTAGTTCAGGGTAGATTCTGTCTGATGCAAGCAGTACACAGCCAATACATGGGGAGGTAATGGTTGTGTGAGTTGTCTGACATCACTTTTACTATATGTATGTGAGTAGGAGGAAGGCTTTTGGCCCCTAGGTGGTGAGTGGGTGTGCTATGCATTGTCTCTTAGCCAATGCAAGGGTATACAGACCATGCCTACATCTGCCTACACCCACAGCAGCTGGTGTTTCCCCCTCTGACTCCTCATCTGCCTGTAGTTGCAGTGACCTTGACATTGGTGGTGGGATGTGTACCCCTTCACCTTGCTGACCTACCAAAGCTGTTTTCTCAGGATGATGTTGTGTAGCATGGCACATACTGTAAATATTTCTGTACATGTCCATGGATTGTACTGCAGGGCTCCACCAGATGTATCTAGGCACTGGAACCAAGACTTCAGCAGCCCAAACGCACTCTATATGGTATTTCTGGTTTAAGTGTGTGCCTCACTATGGCATTCTTCTGTAAGTGTGTGCGCATTTCTGATGAGTGTCACCAGTCATGGTTCCAGAGCATAGCCTGCATCCCCCAGTAAATGACCCTGTGAGATATCCCCCCTAGTAAACATCTGATATAGTTGGGTGGTGTGCCAGATATGTGAGTCGTGATAACTGCAAGAGTTGCCAGCACACACATTCAAGATGATTCATTGACATTATACACAACATGGTAGTTGATAGAGTGGTCGTCCTTTCTGTTTATGCAGAGCCTATCCTGTTCCCTGGGTGGTGCCTTCATTTCTATATGTGTGCAATAGATTGCACCCAGTACTTCAGTGTAGTGTGCAACATGGTAGAACTCTTGCATATTTCTGGCCCTCTCCTCAGAACTACGGGGAAAATATATGTGGTCACTGGCATGTTGGAGCATAGCAATCAGGAAATGTTGGAGGATCCAGGATGCTGATGCCTGTTAACACCCCCAGCATGTCCTCTGTTTGTCTCTGAAAGGTACCTATAGCTAAGATCCTAAGGGCTACACATACCTTTGTCTCCACTGGGATGCTCTCCCCTGGGTTGGCTCTGTCTCTGAGTTGAGGATGGCAGAGGTTGCAGAATTCCTGTAGTGTGTCCTATCCCTCCTGCAACTGTGTTCAATTTCCATGTCATGTAGATTGTGAAAAGTTAAACAGGGCCTGAAATTTCTTCTTCTCAGCCTAGGTCTATTAGCAGCAGCAGCATTGGCTTCAGCCTGTAGCACATACAAATGAATTAAAGCAGCAACAGCCCCTAACATTCTGTTTGTATAGATTCCTTTCCATGGCTGTATTTCAAAAGTTTTGGAATTCACAGGAAAAACTTGCATAAAGTATACATGGCCACTTTATAGCTTGTTGAGTAGCTCCACCATGTTGGGTTGGTTGATTAGCATGCAACTCAGCTGCTTATGCTGCAATAAGCATGCAATGGTACTTACCTTGTTTGTGTGGGGGTGTGCGTTTGTACATGACACTTACTGAATCTTAATTTCATTGCTGCCATGACACGCACATGGTAGAAAATCACCATGTAGAATTTATTACATCCCCATGCTGATCTTTTTCAGTGCAAAACATCACAGTGCATGTAATGAAAATCCTGTGCTAAAAGAGAGTACACAGTTGGGAGTCTGCAGCTCTGTGTGAAAATGTGTAGTCTGTTGAGAATGTAAGACTCAGTACTGTCAGTCCCCTAATTTCAAAAATTTAGATTAAAAAAAACAGCAAAATGAGAAACTCCATGTTTCACATTAAAAACTATTTATATAGGCGGGCACTGCTATATTTTCAGACCTGGGGGGAGGGCTGCACCCACATGCAAACACTGCTTATATATGCAAACATTGAAATCACTGTATTTCATAAAAGAGATGAATTATCTTTGATGTAGCTATTTCAAACAACTCAGCCACTCTAAGGTCCATTGAAAACAAAATCTGCTGATTCATTTCCACCCCTCCTTCAGGAACATCACTGCTCCATCCTCTCCAAATCCAGATGGCTCGCAGTCACCTGCAGAACTGAGCTGCTCCTGTGGTCTCTTATTTTCACTCTATTTCAGCTAGGTGCCTTCCTGTCTGCTGCTCCCAAATTCCATAAAAAATCACCTACATTCTCTGCAACCTCTCCCAATGAATCCCTCACCCAAGACCTCCCAAACCAAATTGCACTGAACCAATCACTCCTTCTTGCACCCAAACCCTGGCAATCCCTTCTCCCACACCTAAAATAAATCTCCTTTTTCCTACTTTCAAAGCACAACTCAAAAATACTTCCAACAATAATTTGACTGCAAGTGCTTTTAACTGGACACATCACCTAACTCCCTCCTCACCTGCATCACTTTTACTATGACCATCTGATCTCACCTGCTTCTTCCATCTCAAATTTACTACTAAGATTAAATCACATTTGTTTTTCTACTTTTTTAATAATAATTACATATTGTTTCATAAGTCTATGGGACTTTCTACCTTCTGTGATAACTCCATGTTTGTAAATTTGTTCTATTTATTTTTTATGAATTTCTTCACTAGGGCTGTGCCTGAAAATTGTCTGTTGTCATCAGGGTACTACACTAGGATACCAAACAAACAAATAAACAAATAAATGTAAATTTCCATTTAATTACACTTAAATTTTCACTCTTCCAAGAACTACATTTATCCTTCTAGAACTTTAAATGGGAAGTTGCTAAAAGAATATATGCAGTCAGTTTTTAATAATACAGATGAGTTAATGTTAAGCATATTAATCAAATGTTCAAATCATTATGATATTGGTAAATTATGACAAAGACAATAGGTATGATACAATGATTCAGTTTTACTACCTGACAGCGTGTAATATTAATTATAGCTGAAGCAGATTTTTTGTTCAGGAGTTTTTTTATGCTGAGCAATTGGTAAATAACTTTACTTTGACATATTGTTTGTCCATAGTAACACTTTGGCAGTAAATCAAAACTGTCATAGATTAAGATTATTTATGATCTTGCAATGAATACGCTATAAATTCACAACTTGATGGTGTTCCTGGCTTCAGATCAGCAAAATGGATTAATTTGCAGTTGAATGGGATGTTTTGTTATGTTTGACATTTTCCTCCAGGCTATAGAGATTGAGGTTCTTTTCAGACATATGATACTTCAATTTATAACTAGCTTTATCACTGACATCAGTGAAGTATAACTGTTTTGTTTGCAATGTTCCCTATATGCATTGCATAAACTTCCAAATTTTCTGCCAGACCCTGATAGCTGTTTGTTGTCGGTACTTGAATGTGGAACACTGTCACCTAAGTGAATCACCTAACTGCAGGTCCTTATGTATGTATTAACTACTGAGTATGTTGTGCAGATACCTTTGTGACTTTTATTTGTTCCTTCGTTGTTAAGATGCATTATAACAAAGTCTAACATTCTTTTTTTACCTTTAGCTATTACTCATTAGTCACTTAGAACAAATGCAAAACAGAAATGCAGGTGGCTGATGTTGCAAAATTATTTTTATATGCTGCACAGGAAATAATGCATTGCAGTATTTTGCTTCAGAATATTAGCACAAAAAGATATTAGTGGGGAACCAGTGACAAGTCTAAAATATGGGTGCAATACAAGTCAATGGATGCACATCACAAGTTCAAATTCCCTGGGCTTCAGGTAAAATAGCAGCATCTATTTAAAGTATAATACTAAATTGTAATGCTTGTATCTCATTATATTTAATACTGATGCTACATTATGTCTGTTTAGATTCTAAGGGAATTATAAACCAAAGTGATTAAAACTTGAGTTTCACAATCTTTGGAAATGCATACATTTTGGTTTTAAATTCAAGGAAGCTCTAGCTGAACTAATAGCTTGCATTCTGTGTATCCACATTGTTACTGTGCTTTATGCTTACTGCTAATAATTTCTTTTCTAGGTGTACTGTTACTGTTCCACGTGAACACTGTATTGCAGTACTACAGCCTGTGGTTCTGCTTTAAAAGACCGAAAATCAGAACACCAATGTTTATTTTCGCGAGACTGAGAATACTGAAATCTGACATACCCAAACACCGAAGCTTTCCCAGGGTAAGTAAACACTTCCCAAACTTAAACTAAATACACACTGAAGTAATTAAAACATACCCAGGTAGGGGCACTATGCCCCCACACACCCCAATGTGGGGGAATGCACCCCCACACCCCTCTAGCTATATATACCAACTCCAGGATCACCCTACAGTGCAGAAAAGGGCATGCTGGGCAAGTGTTTACTTACCCTGGGAAAGCTTCGGCATTCAGGTATGTCAGGTTTCAGTATTTTCAGTCTTGTGAAAATGAACATCAGTGTTCTGAGTGTCGGTCTTTAAAAGCAGATCCCAGCCTGCTTAAGGAGTTTAATCACTGTGAGAAAATCCATGCATTAACAATTTTTTTCCTCCCATTTGCATTGCTCTTGCTGCTGTAGTTTCAGAGCAGACTATTGTATCTTTATATAAAAAAGGGAATAACTAGATAAAAGATGGAAATAACTATGGGGATGGAATATGAAGGCAGTGTGTGTGTGTGTGTGTGTGTGTGTGTGTGTGTGTGTGTGTGTGTGTGTGTGTGTGTGTGTGTGTGTGTGTGTGTGTGTGTGTGTGCACACGCATGCATGCGTGCGTATGTGTGTGTTTGTATGTGTTTGTGTGCATATGTGTGTGTGTGTCTGTGTGTACACGTGTAAGCGATGGAGTTTTAAGAGGGGCCATATAAATCATCAGTCAATATAGTAAAATATTGAATTAAAAAAAACAACCATGATGTTTCCACAGGAATGTTTAATATAAGATCCATAATTCAAAGAGTTAAGCACTTTCATCCATTACCAGATATCATCAGAACTCCATACGCTACACTCTAGTATGGCATTTCACAATTGCAGCATCACCACACACTGTCACTTATAATGGATATAACTATCAACATATACAACAATAATAAAAAGCAGTGTTGTTTACCATCTACTGTTGTTGAATAAAATACTGTTGCATAGACTCCTTAACAACTGTTGCTCAGCATAATGTAAGGCATACTTACATGATTGTGTCAGTACAGAAATTCACGTTGAACATTTTGATCAAAACTGTGACGCTGCTAAGTATTTATCTTTAATTATGCCACCTTGTGATAGGCACACCAGAGGCCCTAAATAGACCTTATTTCTGCCATTGCATTTGCTGGTTTAATTTAATCAAGTGCTTTGGGTTTCTAACACCATGACAGAAATGGACCATATTCCTAAGGCAAAGTAGGATTAGAATTTACAAAATGAGCATTTGCTTTTTTTTTTTAATTTCTCCATGTCTTTTGAGTTTCAAATACCATGAATGGAATCGACCTCATTCCTAAGTCAAAGTATGATTCAAGTTCATTAAATTAGTATTATTTCAGGCTTTGATGTTAGCCAGAAGTGCTCTTGGCAGCACCAGCAATGTGTCCAGTAATGACTCCTTCTGCAATTACATGTATCGATAACATATCTAAGTATAATTGTAAATTATTTTTTATAAGACCCATTGCTCCTACTGCTATTGGAACTGTCTGGGCATCATTCTTTCACATTGCCTTTGCTTCTGTCTGTAAATCCTGGTATTTTATGAATTTGTGTCTCTCTGTACGTAAGACACTGTAGTCACTGGGTATATCAATTTCAGTTATCAATGCTACTTTTGCCTTCTTTTCATGGACTACTATATCTGATTTTCTTGCATCTATTTTTGAACTGTTGGTAATGGGTGATCTCATGTGATATAAACTTTATCATTTTCTATGATGCTTTGTGGCTCATGTTTCCAGTGTTTTTCAGCTACTTCAATATTATAATGCTTGCACAATCCCCAATGCAAGAGTCATGCCACATTATTATGCCTTTCAGTATACAATCCTTCTACCATTAGTATAGCACAACCAGCAAAAGATGTGTGACTGTTTCCAATTCTGTTTTACAAGACCTACAATTGCCGGTTTCTCCCATATGCTCATGGACTTTGTAAACCAACTTGTATGTAGTCCAATATCTTGGGCTGCCAATATTAAACTTTCATCTTTTGGTTTAAATTCCCCTCTCTTTAATTCACCTCTCTTTAACCATTCCTGTGTTCGATTCTGATCAACATGAGTATTTATGCATTTTCCACAAATCTTGCCTTCTTATATGATCTTTCACCTTATATTCTTTCTTTTGTTTTTTGGCATATTCATTTGCTGCCTGATTTTTATTTACTTCTGGTTTGATTTCCATTCATACTTGACACTGATATGCTTCCGCTAAACTAAACAGGGAAGTCATTTTAGACTTATTCTCCTCATGTTTTAAAACATTCACTACGTTTGGGTTCTGTGAGGTCAGCAGATATGTATGCAGTCACACGACTGCAGATCTGTACATGTAATCAATTTCTAGGAGGCCATTACCTCCTTCAGGAAGGGGAATATATACCCCAGGATTCAATAAACTCCGTGTAGGCTTCGGAGAAAGCCTAAATGCAGTTTACATATGTGCACAGTGGCGCATGATGAGCAGTAGCTTGCAATGCACATTCTTGCCAAGCACCTTGTTTAAGCAAGGTTTCTTTGCCAGCCAGGAAACCATGTAAATGAACATGACAGTACTCCTGTTTAAATCAAAGCACTGATGGTCCACGGTTTTGCATGGAATGGCACAGTGATCAACAGGGCTTTACAGATAGCTTTCAGTTGCTTAGTGCAAGACATCTGGACAAAGGCCAACATAATAGGAGGACAATGACCCAGAAACAGAAACGTATTTGGCATATTTGCCCTATAGTAATGTGCTAGAATAACCAGGGGGTTTGTGTTAAGATACATGTTCTGAAGGATGAAACTCAAATGTATGTAATATTGAGTCACATTAGTCCTGACATCATCACAGTGATATGGCAGAGAGCCACAAATTTGGTAAAGGACATATCTGGACATTCTGTAAAAATCTGGACAGTTGAAAGGTATGAATGTAATGTATATGATCCAAGCACAATACAGGACAGTGTATCTACAGTCCAGATTACTCTGATATCCATTTCCTGTTATTCTGTACTGAAACTGTGTAAATAATCTGTAACAATACTTGGACTGCCATGTAAAACAAACACTCAGAGAAAGTGTGTGTATTGAAAAGGTGCACATGAATTGTAGGAATGAAGACATGGAAAGAGTACAGGTAAAGCAACCTAATGTACAACAGATGAGGGCATGTCAATGGAAGATGTTTGTAGCAGCAACACCAAATGCATATCTATATGGTGCAGTAGGGACTGCAGAGTGAAAATGTGTATAATGTGTATAATGTGACTGTCATACAAGGTGACATAACAATGGAGAGGATGTCTGTGTGAGAGAAGCATCCTTACATGAATAATGCAGAGGACATCTATCAGGTATATGGCATGGAATGGGGGTAAGGTGTATATTGGAAGCTGTGCAAACTGATTTGCCAGAATATGAGTGTGAGCTCAGAAAAAGTCTCCAGCAAGTGAGACATAGGCAAAGGCTCATGGACAACATTAAAATAACCAACCACAATCATGGCCAAGATCTGAATAATACTACCAGTAATCCCATGCCTCTGACATAGCATATGTGATTTAAAGTGATAAGAGATGATTCTGCACAAACAGACTTGTACAACTATTATTATATGTCCACACTCTATAAGGATAATCACA
Source organism: Protopterus annectens (assembly GCF_019279795.1). Lineage (NCBI taxonomy): Eukaryota > Metazoa > Chordata > Ceratodontiformes > Protopteridae > Protopterus > Protopterus annectens. The sequence goes on from NC_056728.1 coordinate 1,098,023,203, forward strand.
CACACTGTCCTGGCACTGTAACATCTGCTGGAGGTGTTAGGAGGGACACTGCTATACCTGTATGCAACATTATGAGCAATACAGGTCAGTTGACTGGTGTGCAAGGCATATATATACATACACATATATATATATATATATATATATATATATATATATATATATATATATATATGGCACAATCCACAGTCATGAATGATATCCATGCTATTAATGTTGTCAAACACATATGTATGTAATCTGTGCAACACCAGAATAGGTAGCACACCATAGGTCAATTCCTCATTGGTCAGATCCGACCACAAGTGAATCAGCCTAGACATCCACATACTGCCCCCACCCCCCATTAGGGAAACTACGGTAAAAAATTTCTCCAAAGCCAACTTCACGCTTCTTAACACAGAAGTGGCAAACTTAACAACACCCATGCAGATGGACAATAGAGGTATGACAGCTGAATCCTACACAAATGCACTTTATAAGCACTTACACGAGTGCATGGATTGTGCTATCCCTAACAGAACCAAGATGCTTTCCTTCAAAAAAAGGAAGCCAATCTGGTGGTCCTCTGCCATAAACAAACTCTACAACAGAATAAAGAAACTGCTGCAAAAAAGAGTAAAATCCCATGATTGGAGGAACTCCCTGGTCTGCCTCAGTAAGAAGCTGAGATCCCTCATAGAACTGGCACCCCACCTAAGCACCGTGTTCAATCATAGCCTCACCGCAGGCTTTGTACCCACTAAATGGCACACAGCAATAGTTATCCCAATCCATAAAGGGGAAGCAACCATGGACCCCAACAACTACTGCCCCATTAGCCTGATGAGCCTGGTCTGCAAGGCCATGGAACGTATCATCATGGAACTTATAAACAAAAACATTGGTAATCTCCAAACTCTGTACCCCACCCAGTTTGGGTTTGTAAAAGGCAGATCATGTCTCCTAAATCTGATAGACTTCTTTGAAGCAGTCACCAAAGCCATAGACAAGGATAAGGTGGTTCACACAGCCTATCTAGATCTCATCAAGGCTTTTGACACCATCCCTGACTCTGGAATTATAGATAAATTCACTAAACTAGGTATAAATCCCTATGTCACAGGATGGGCTGTCAACTGGCTCACTGACAGAACCCACAATGTGAAACTAGCAGACTCCAAATCCGACTTCAGACCAGTGACAAGTGGAGTACCACGGGGTTCAGTCCTGGGTCCTCTCCTGTTTGGTATCTAATTTTCTGAAGTACTAACACAGAGGGTCTTTGACTAATGAAGTTCACAGATTACTGCAACCTAGGAGCCATAATTGAAACTGCTAATGATGTGGACATCTTACAAAAGGGCCTCATTGAGACAGATGCCTGGTCAAAGCCATGGCCTCAAGCTCAATGCCAAAAAGTGCATTGTCATCACCTTTAGTAAAAACTCTGTACCCATGAGCTACCACATAGGTGGTAGTCTACTTAACACTGAAAGTGTGATAAGAGATCTTGGGACACAGGTGGACAGTAGTCTCTCCTTTGATAATCACATTGCCACAGTAATCAGAAAATCCTTCTAAATGACACACCTCATCACAAAAGATTTCTCATCCAGGAAAAAAGAGGTCATTGTTCCCCTGTACTCGTCACTCATTAGACCCATTATAGAATACAACGTCCCTTTTGGTACGTACCTCACAATACATCTACAACAACTGGAAAGGCCACAGAAATACCTCACAAAGAGGATTACCAGCCTCAAACAGATGCCCTATGCAGACTGTCTAAAAAAACCTCCAGCTTTACTTTGTTGCATATCGGCTACTCAGAGGTGATCTCTGTCTAACATACAAAGCTATGTCAAACCCAAAGCTGTTGGACATGCTCCAATTAAAGAAATCCCAATTGCTCTGAGCTACACACTCTAGGGACCGAAACCTTGTCACCACAATAAACAGAACATGCTGGAGGGATAGATTCCTGTCCCAGAGACTTCCCATATTCTGGAACAAACTACCTATCTATATCAAATAAAGCTCCTGATTAGTACTCTTCCAGAAAAATATTGATGATTGAATGGAAAATAGGAAATTCACCTGGGGGATCACCTCTGTGGCTCTGCTTGACAGGGGCACAGGAAAATAATTTTCTTGGGTGGCGAAAGCCAGGGTACCTATTTGGCTATGCTTGTATAGGCCCTAGGGCCGATAGCCTAGTACCTACCTATGAACCTATGAACTTAGGTATGGCTAATAAGCTATGTGACAGCTCACTTTGACAAAGGTGGCACACTTCACTTACACATCAGTGGAAGATGTGTAGGGAGGTACATGAGGAAGGGTGCATTGTATTCAGTTATTGGTGTGATGAAGGTTGGGAACTATAGAGATATTATGGCCTCTGATGTGGATGTCCTTCCAATACTCAGTACTTGTGTTACATACAAGGGAGTAGTCAGCACTGTGATCACATACTGGTGGATGTTCCACTTACTATCTACCCCAGGACACAGGTCACATACTTATTGGCCTAATTATAGGGTGTGATGTCCACATTATACTTGGGTTGTGTGTTTGTTTTTCCAATGTAACAAATCCCCCCATGTTTTCTTGTCATTGCAGGTGTTGTCATAGCCTTTGCAGCAATGTTTTGAATATGTTGATACTGCCTGTATTATACTAATATCACACTTGGAGTCAGTGATTGCCCACAATCTGTAGTCCTTCAGGCAGCTGTTTGGACACAGGATGTGTATGCCATCTGTGATGTCTATCACTTGAATAATGGACAGGAAAGGTCCTAGCAGACAGCCCCGATGTATGGCCCTGATCACTGGACATCAGATATTGGTCATTTCACACATTTCAACATAGTGAGATGCCACATATATGATACACTGGTCTACCCACTTGGAGATATAGCTGTTTATGGCCACATCTGATAGTGTGGATTAAATACCTCAGTGTGGATTTATGTCAAATGCCTTGACCTGGTCAAATTCCACTGTATGATAGTGCTGTCATTATGCATGCCCTCAATGACCTCTTTGAGGACATCTATCAGATACAACAGACATGATGTAGCATTAACAACTCACACAGGTCTGTTTCACTCAGCCAGGATAACTCTAGTGTCCATTTAGTAAAGGTTTATGATGACATGTTGGTCTACCTCACAGTTGAGGTGAGTCAGTATGTGTCTATACATGCATGCATCAGGTGCTCTCCATCCCAACTCAGATGGATGCATATTGAAGTATACCCTTCTATTGGAACATACACCATGTGGATGGTGTTTTGAAGTGTGCATTCAATCATATCAGAAAGGTGTATGTGCTGAGTCATGCCATAGGCAAACTGCGATGTTGTCATGGTCCATTGATTCTGTGTGATAAGCCTGGATGAAGGCGAGACAGTGCATACTGCCTATCTTGATCAGGCCTATGTTTTTGATACAATCTCCCACACAGATATCATTGAGAAACTCTCTCAGCTGGGGGGGGTAACCCTTACGTCACTAGATGGGTAACCAATTGGCTTGCCGACAGAATACATACTGTGAAAGTTAGTGACTTAACCTGTACCAGTAGAGCTGTCACCATTGGCAAACCCCAGTGATATGTGCTTGGTCCTTTAACTCATTACATCAGAGTGATGTCTCCAGGTGCATCTGAAGTCAACTTATAGCAACACTTTCACCTCCACAAAATCCCAAAACTACAACAGGATACCAAATGTTGTTCTTATAAAGGAAAAAACAAACATGTACTAAAAAAAGCAATTTATTTTTCAAGCGCCTCGGTGTAACCACCTTCATGGAATAAAAAAGCTACAAAAGACACTCCTTATATATTACATTGCTAATCATATCACATCAATTAATTAAACAATCAACTTTTAAAGCAAACACTTCCAATTCATTTTGTTGTTTAAACCTTTAGGAATCAATGTATTGTACTTTAAAATATAAATACTTTCTTTATACAATAATCTTTGTTTCAATAACTCATCTGTACCATCCATGCATTCAATTTGTTCTAAAAATTGTACATTGTAATAAATCAGCATTACTTTCATGAAATGCTTTAAAATGCATAGCAATTATTTTTTCTTCTGTGCAATTTTTTACGTCTCTTAAATGTCCCATAAACCTTATTCAGAACTCTCTTTTTGTTTCACCTATATAACAAAGATGACAAGGACATTTCAGAGCATATATGACTCCCTTACTTTTACAAGAGAATATTACCTCTAGATTCAATTCTTATACCATTTATTCGATGAAAAGTAGTTACAGTGTGGGTGCATATATTGTAGCTACCACATTTCACCATACCCTTCATAGATGGAGCCTTAACTGGTCCCAAAGCTGGCATGGTAAACATGCCATGAACAACCATGTCCCTAAGATTTCTACCCCTGGTATAAGAAAAGGAAGGCTTATGTGGAAAGATGCTAGACAAAAACTTGTCCTGTATTAAATATTTCCAATAATGTTCTATTACTTTTTTTATTTCCCCACTTTTAATGTTACAAAATATAAAGCATCTACAGTTTTATTCTCTCCTTTGTTAACCTCAGTCAAAAAAGTTGATCTTGTTCTCCCCCTGTTATATCTTAACCCTTCTCTTTCATTCCAAACCCTACCTTGAGCTTCCTGTATATCACCGATGTTATAGGCTCTTGCCATAAACATCTTAATGGTCTCATTCACCTCTTGTATCAGTAAAGTTTTATCTTTACACAGCTTAGAAATGCGTAACATCTCACCATATAGTAAAGCCTTTAAAACATGAGGTGGATGGCAGCTGGTAACCCACAGATATTAGCTTCCATATATACATTTTCTGTGTATATTTGTAACAATTTTTACTTCACTATTTCCTTCTAATATGAGATCTAAATATATAACTCTGTTGCCCTTCTGTAGGCCATCAAAAGCCAAACCAAATGGATTTCTATGTAATTCTTTCACAAAACTTCCTACTTCCTCCCAACCATTCTCACAAACAAAATTAAATCATCTATGTAACGAAAAAATAAAACCTCACATATTTTTGCATAAAATTTAACTTAAATAAAAAAGAAATTTCAAAAAAAGACATAAATTTGCTTACATGGGGGCAAAAGCTGCCCCCATCACTGCACCTTGCTTTTGTCTATATAATTCATTGTCAAAATAAAAATAATTGTTTTTTAAACAAAAATCTACCAAATCAGAAGCAAAATGAGAGAAAGGACTGTCTCTTAAGAAATATCTAATAGGGCATGGCTAGGATGCTGAACTGATAGCTGCACTTCATTTCAGCTCTCTTACCTCAATACAATTCCTGACAGGAATTTTACAAAATAATATTTAATTTGAAGAAATTTTTATTACTAACTTATTTCTAATAACTCTGAGCATCTATAAGAAAAATGTTATTGTCAGAACTTGAATAATTCCTGTCAAATTAATTACTGGAAAATCAGCACCAATATCAGCTTTACAGCATGAGTCATCTAAGGAATACAGCACAAGACTCTTCACTCAAAAAAGACCTGCAGTCTCTCATTACAAATATACAGGAACTTACAATAAAAATCGACAAGATGGACAATAAAATAGATACTTTTAAAGAAAAGTGCTCACAACAACTGGAACAGCTTCAAGAAATGTTTACACAGCAGAAAGGACAGATATCACTTATTGAACAGTCATTAAGTGACATTGACACTAGAGTCCAAATAGAAGAACAACAAACTGAATTCTTACTTCAACAGAATACATATTTACTAGAAAAGCTTGATGATATGGAAAACCGAACAAGAAGAAATAATATTAGAATATATGGTCTACCAGAAAAATCTGAAGGGGACAATATGATAAACTTTCTTACCACCTGGATACCAGATGTAACAAAAATACCTGAAGCTTTCATATGGTATAGAACGGCATAGATCACTAGCAGCTTCTGGAAATGCTTCATCACCGGGTAAGGACAAGCCGAGATCTATAATTGTGAGACTTTTTACTACACAAGATAAAGATCTTATATTAAGAAATGCTTGGGCAAATTCTCCCATCAAATACAATGATTCATTAATAAGATTTGACAATGATTATTCTGCAAAGGTGGTTTCAAAAGAAAAGAATTTCTACCAATAAAAACCTTGAAGAAAAAGCAACTGAAAGTCCATCTTTTATTTCCAGCAAGACTGAAAGTTTTTCTACCAAATGGAATAAAAATCTTTGAAACAGTAGATTCAGCAATAAAATACCTTACCAACAACAACATCCTAACACATGAAGAATCTATGGACTGGACAATAAGTACACGAAGAGAAATGCTGAAGTAAATAATTGGAAAACTGTTGAGCAAAAGAAAAAAAACTAAAGGACAAATAATCTTACATATGTTATATTCTGTAAAAATCTAAATAATAATACTAACAACAAAGAAAAGTTCTTACTGTCTTCAAGTTACACCAAAACAGGTACTGTTTTCAATTATATTTTAAATGTCAAAATTAGCATAAATGTAAATACATTTATCTCAAATCACATCAATATACTAAGCATAATTTAAACATTACTCTATTTTTCATTATTATCCATCTATTATTTTCATATTCTTAATCAGAGTAATCAATGCATAATAATGTTCCCAAATAGGTTATTTATTTATTTATTTATTTTCTCTCTTTGTGTTTTGTTGTTTTTATTTTTCTCTTCTTTTTATAAAATCTTCATTAACTTATAATACTTTAATCAGTATATGGTTATATTGCTTAATAGGTATAGTAATGGCTGCTATATAACTTATTATCAGTTACATCCCTGATAGTATTACTTTTTATAAGTTAAAAGTGTCCCTGTTTGGATAAACGCTAATGCTGGGCAGAAATGTGTTGCTTTTGAAATGAAGTATTTCAGTTAGGATGTATCATAAGACTACTTTAAATAATCTTAAAAGATGTTCTGCCTTTGACCCATATGCACATACTGATATAGTCCAGTGAAAAATATGTTTTAAGTGATATTTTGAGGCTATAAGTCATGTGTGTTGTGGCTCCAGACATCCGGAGTTGAAAGATGCTTGTGACTAGCTTAGATATCCTGTTGTCTTTTCTTTTGTAGAGAAATAAGGCATAGCATGTTTAAAATGCAAAGTTTGACAGTTGTGAACACTACTCCGTAAACTACAGTGCTTGCGTGCCACTACATGAGTTTGTCACCAAATAAGAGGAGGGAAAAGAAAAAGTAATAACACATACCTTTTTCCCGCTTGGTTCTCGAGACTATTTAACAGCTACAAACATCACTAGAAACTTGAGTTAGTAATTGCTTGTCGCATTTACTTGTGTCGCCATCCCTGACTCTTTCTAATTGACGTCTAGTCAGAAAATAAGCTAGGTTTACATTTAAAGATACAGAAACCTAAATTCCTTCTAAGGAAACATAAATAATATAAAGGTTCATATAAATATACACAGATATTTATTTTTGAAGCACTTTCAGTTTATGGCTACTGATGTCTTCTAGCACCTTGATAGATAAGGACATATATCTGCTTGTCTTTCTATCAGTTTAGATTTCCAGACATTTTAGCTATCCCTTACTATGTTTTATACAGCAGAGTTTAAAAAGCAGAAATTAATCATCAGCAAATAAAATCACTGCTGTTTTACAAATTCTCTAAAGAAACTAGTAAATGTCAAGCAACTGACAGGTTTGTTTTGGGGAGGGTTGCCATTTCCCACGCTGGTGCTCCTGCAAAATACTACTGATGTCCTGCTGCCAAGGTATGCCCTCGGGTGGGCAGGTGGGATGCAACAAGAAGGTTGGATGTGCATTTGGCAAATCAAACATTTAGATGGCGGTATGGTATACTAGATGGAAAAAGTGGAAGCAATGATTGTATAGGCAACTATAATGAGTAACATAACAACAGTGGATTTGACCCGGTGTGTCAATTATACAATGTTTATATCCCATGTGGCTTTGGGCTTTGTCGAAGCATCTGTGTTCTACACACATATTGTGTTGGATCTGATTTGAGTGGAAGGGAGAGGCTTAGCCCACACCCTAATTTGTTACTGGGTTGCCATGTATTATGGGCATGCATTGTGGCAGGTACTCAACGGGCTATCCATCCTTAGATGGCTCATACTGTTCCGTTTGCTCATCTGAATGGTGACTGCAGCTGTGCTCTTCTTGTTATGTTGCCTGGCTGTGGCTTCACCCTTCTTATAATATTGCCTGGCTTTTTACATTATCAAGAATGACACAATACTAGTGTATGCGGGTATATCATGTTACTGTTAGTGTGGACAAGGATGCTTGACAATGCAACTATGATTCTTGGACCTTTCTGCAGACGGGTGTGTTGTCTGGCAGTTGAGAGCCTGGTTGTTCCTGATCAGCAGACCTGTATTTTTGTGTTTCAATGTGACTGCAGGAAAGGATGCCAGTATTGGTCTGCAAGTTTGGTGGGCAGTAGATTCGTTGGGGATTGATTTGAGGAGACACTTGTATTATGGCTGGGGCACTTGACATTTGATAAATGTATCCTCTCAATGATGCGTTCTTTCTGGTCATTGGCTGTAAAACAGCTTTTCTGAGAAATATTGTTGTGGTGCCAGTTAATGATTTGGATTAAATGTTTCTATATACAGTCGGGAAGCAATTGCCAGGATAAAATGGTACTCTTGCAGTGCATGGATCATCGTGGCTGTCCTCCGATGTTGGAGGAAAAACAAGCTTCTTGGACACCTTTTGATGTGGTAAAGGTGTTACCCATGGTTTGAATACGTTTTGTCTCTTTGCTGCAAAATGGGTTGGGAATTTTGGCCTGTAATATTTTCAGGTACATGGTGGTTTGAATCTTGGCAGCTTCCATTGTTTTGATGTGTTCTCCAGTATACTTTTGTTCAGTCATAGGATTGAATTACTGGTGTTGAGTAGGTCAGGATTGTATCTCCAGCACTTGTTGTCAGCAGATAGACTCACTGGTTGGGTGTCAGTCTAAGCTGTGGGAGTTGATGTGTGATATACATAGATGTTTGCTTTGAGGGTGTGGTCAAGTGCTGCAGTTTTACCTCTGTACTGTGTCAGTTTTCATTGTGCAGGGTCCCTCTGAGGGTTGATGGAAGTGTTGGCAACAAGACACTCAATCAAGTAACAACATTATGAGTGGTCTCTTGGATAAGGGAGCTGTCTAAATTGTGATCTTGTTGTCTCCAGCCATGGAATTGTCATTGAAAAGCTGAAAAATGCAATCAGAGGAACATATTTAATGTCTACTAAAGAAATATTAATATACTTATACATTGTATCGCATTTCAGTTTATGTTAAACATGAAATATGATGTGGTTTCAGAACTATTCATGTTTTTATTCCAATATGACTTTGCAAATATTAATTTAAACACTGGTTTCGGACTTGAGTAGTCTAAAACAATTGCACAATGGTACTGTATTATACAGTAATGTCAGTAAATAGTTTTCAACAGATGTATGAAATATACAGTTATAGATTTTAACATGATGTTTATTAATACCTAAATTATTTTGAAATGATACTACCTTAATCTAAATATTTGTACCTTTTTGAAACCTGCTTAGAAGTAAGTATTATTGAATTACAATAAGATGAGTAAAGAATATATGTATATATTTTAGCTGATTAGATTATCTTAATATATTATTCAATTATCTTTATTTAAAACTAAGAGGATAAGAGAAACTGATCTAAATATTATTTGTGAGGGTAGAAAGTTTGTTTGGTTAGATTCACTAACCAAACGAAGAGGTATATTACCTCATAGCAATAGGGAATGGTTTTTAAAGTTAAGAATTACAAGTTTGGAAGTTCTTTGTTTTTTTTTCTATTCTATCACTTTGGTGTCACTCAGAAACATGCAAAAATCATACAAGAAAAACTTTTTGAATTCTGTATCCAAGATGAAACTAAGAATAAACAATATTTACATAAACTCACACATAAAACAAACTCAAAACTAGGAAATGAAATGTTTATCCATAAATGTTAATGGTCTAAATAATAGTAATAAAAGGAGAAGCCTATTCAAGTACATAAACTTACATAAACCACAAATAGTCTTTTTACAAGAGACACACTTATTAGATAGAGATATAAACAACTTAAATATTAATAATTACACAGTACTAATAAACTCTCAATACAAAACAAAAAAAGAGGAGTAGCTATACTACTGCAACTCAACTATAACACCTAAAATAATTACTACTCATCAAGATACATCAGGTATGTTTTGTCTAGTTTCAATAGAGTTAAATAAGAGAATCTATCGTTAGTAAATCTATATTGGATCCCAGGACTAGGATTAAAAACAGTTAAACAGCATTTTGAAGAGATAATTCATTTAACTAAGGGTAGCCTGATATTGGCAGGAGACTTCAACTGTATAATGAATGAAAAAGATACAGATTCTAAATCCAAAAGAAGAAAACAACCCATCTCTAAAGCACTATCAAAATTTATAGATACATTGTATTTAAAAGATATAAATGAATTTGCAGAACCAGACTCACTAATCTTCACATTTTATTCTCATAGATATAAAACTAACTCTAGAATTGATAGAATATATGTTGCCAATGACCTAATAACAAAATTGACAAAGTCAAAATCATAAATTGTCCTTTATCTGATCATAATGCCATAGTCTTTGAGATAGAGCTTACACCATTTTATTCAAATCCCATTACTAGGATACCTTCCTATATCACAAAATTGAGACATTTCAAAGAATTTTATGAAGAAACAATCAAAAACTTTCTAGAAATAAATTACACAGAAGATATTTCAGAAATATATGTCTGGGATTCATTAAAAGCAGTTACATATGGGAAGATATTATCCTGGTACATAAATAAAAGGAAGTTATGGAATAAAGATATGCTAGACTTACAAAACAAAGCAGATAAATTGAAACTGGAAATACAAAAGGGTAATGCTACTCAAGTTCAAGAACTTACACAAATCAATAAGAAGTATACAGAATTGCTACACCATAAGATTATGATTAACTTAGAAAAGAAAAAATAAACTCATACTCTACTAATTCAGCACACCTGAGATACTTAACTAATAGAACAAAAAAAATAATTAAATCTAAGCAAATAAAAGAAATATTTATTCCCAATACTAACACAAGAGTTACGGAACTAAATGATATTTTAGAAGCATTCAGACTCGAATTTAACATTGATAATTCCATAAATACTCAAGATACACCTACTAAGGATATAAAAATACTTAGAAAACAATATTCATATTAAATTAACACAAGAACAAATAGACATTATAAACAAACCAATCAATATGACAGAATTAAAATCACAAATTAAAAGCTCAAGACAAATAAAGCACCTGGCCCAGACAATATGCTACCAGAAATGTATAAATTAATACCCAATCAAGCCATATCTTTATTATTAAAAGTATATGATATAGCCAATAAAGATTTGAATATACCACACTCTTGGAAATATTCATTGATATCCCCAATTATCAAACCAGATAAAGATGAGAAACAGTGTTCCTCATATAGGCCAATATCATTACTCAATATAGACTACAAGATGTTTATGGCTATATACATGAATAGGATCAAACACTTTCTTCCTTTCTTAATTCACAAAGATCAAACAGGTTTTATTAAAGGAAGAAATACTTCAGGTAATATTAAAAGAATACTAACATTAATAGATTATAGCAAACATAAAGTCCTAAATTTAAATGTAATCTCATTAGATATTAATAAAGCTTTTGATTCGGTTAACTGGAACTTTCTTTCACTAGTTTTAAAAGAATATAACTTTCCTTCTAATTTTAATAATCTTATCCAAATACTATATGAAAAATCTGTGAATGTAAACAAGTACTGTGCAAGACTCACCCAGGCAGTTTTAGGTCACAAATATAAACTATGCTGCAAATGTCTCTTCAGACCAATGTCCCAACAAAAACAGTTTATCTTCCAAAAAAAGCTAGGTTGTTTAAAGCATAAACTGTGCTGCAGATGTCTGTTCAGGCCAGTACTCCAACAAAATCAGTTTCTTTTTCAAAAAAGCGATGTTGTAAAATCATGTATAAAACTGCTTTTTATTAATAACAAGGAGGTGGCGCTTTACAGCTTCTTCAGACCATGATATAACTGAACTAAAAACTTGACTTATATACACATGCTCATAGATAATTAATCAAACAATTAAACAATTAATTCTGCTTTTAAAAAAATCAGCTTAAGAAAGGCAAACCATTCACATAAGCTGCATTGAATTCTATTACTTCAATGAATGTTTATATTCATACATGGTTTTATATGAATATAAACATTCATTGAAGTAATAGAATTCAATGCAGCTTATGTGAATGGTTTGCCTTTCTTAAGCTGATTTTTAAAAGCAGAATTAATTGTTTATGTTTGATTAATTATCTATGAGCATGTATATAAGTCAATTTAGTTCAGTTATATCATGGTCTGAAAAAGCTGTAAGCCACCCTTGTTATAATAAAAGCAGTTTTATACATGATTTTAACATCGCTTTTGAAAAAGAAACATTTTGAGTACTGTTTGAACATCTGCAGCACAGTTTATGCTTTAAACAACCTAGCTTTTTTGGAAGATAAACTGTTTTTGTGGGACATTGGTCTGAAGACATTTGCATAGTTATATTGTGACCTAAAACTGCCTGGGTGAGTCTTGCACAGTACTGTTCATTCACAGTTCATGACATTTTTATTGGAACTGTGCAGGCACCTTTGCTCTGTCGTGGTATTTCTTGTTATTATCTATATATATGAAAAATCTACTGCATATGTTAAACTGGGATCATATAGATCAGGCCCTATAACAATAAAAAAGGGAACTAAACAAGGTTGCCCTTTATCACCATTGTTATTTGCATTACTCATAGAACCCTTTGCAAATCAAATCAGATCAAACAATAACATAAAGGGCATTTGCATTAATAAAATGTTAAACCTTAAAATCCAACTCTTTGCTGATGACATACTATTAACTCTTTCAGATGCAAATGAGTCTTTGAATGCTCTATTTAACTCCATGAATAAATTTCAAAATATTTCAGGCTTAAAATTTAATGAAAACAAAACTAAAATTATGCCCTGTAATTGTAAAAAAAAATAATATAAACAAAAGATTTTCCAAATATATAGTAACAGAAAGTAAATTATTATATCTGGGAATAAATCTACTCAATGAATTAACAGATTCTCTAATATCTGACTATAATAAAATACTAGACAAAATAGAACAAACAATTTGTTACTGGAATAAATATATCTTTTCAACAGCAGACAGATTATATCTTATTAAAATAATCATATTTCCCAAAATATTATACTTAATACAAAATTTTTCATTGCCACCTCCCAAATATATTATTCAAAGATACAATAAACTAATTTTAAATTTTCTATGGTTTCCAAATAAACCCATTATAGCCTTAAATAAACATTTGCCAGATTGGGAAGATGGTGGAATTAATTTACGGATATTGATTTATATATTACCTCATCTGTTATTAAAAACATAACACTATGGTTAAATAATTCATACACACCTATATGGAAACAAGCCCATGAGCAGATTTACATAGAAATCAATTATAATCACATACAAGACAACTTAACAGTAATACCATCACCCCTTATATGGATGTTAAAAGATTATTTTTAGGAAAAGGAATAATATTAATAAATTGCCATCAAACTATGTAAGTTCTACACTTTCAGTGTTCAGAACATATATAAACAAAATACCAAATATTAATTCTTGGATTTTTCTTATTTTCCTATAGTTTTTACACCAAATATTCTAGATACATTCCAAATATCTAAAATAAATATACTTAAAGAAGAAACATTACTCTTTTGGCATCAACTTATAGAGGAGGAAAATTCTAACAAAGGAACAGATAATTTATAATTATAATATAAATAAAGACAATTGGCTGTTCAAAATCTAAGGCATTTTCTTATAAATAAAATAGAACAAATGCAACCTTCAGTTAGACATGAAGCTCCAAAACTCATTGAATACCTTATTCTTATCACAAAACAGCCTTATCAGGGTACAGGTTATTTGTCTAATATCTATAAAATTGTTAAAAAAACAAAAAACTATCATGAAAAATCATACTGGGATTATTATACTTTAATAAACAACCATCCTCCAGTTGAAGAAGAAAAAAGTAATATTCTAAAATCTTCCAAATGCTCTACATTATCAAAATACTGGCAATTATTCACTTGGAGATCTCTACACAGAAGTTTCTATACACCACATAAGTTAGCCAAAATGTATTCTATTGAAGATCAATGTTGGAGATGCCATACCAAGATAAAAGCAGATTGGCAGCATGTTTTTTATGAATGTATATGTCTCAATATGTACTGGAAATCCATTAATTATTTTTTTCAGACTGTTTATAATGATAATTTTCAATTAACAAAGTCTTTAATTTTATTCAACTCTCCTATTCCAAACTGTGTACCAAAAAAAGACACTAAAATCCTATGGTCACTATTGGCAATTTCACGTAAAATCATAACTATACACTGGAAAAATGAGGCTAGCCTACGTTCAAGGAATTTGAGACTTTAACAACAACAGTTGCTCACATGGAAATATTAACAGTGAAGAACAGAACTAAAAGATCTACTTCTTACTATTACTCTTGGATGAAAGTACTGGAAATACTTGAAAATATCGAAGAAGATATATCATCTTATGTTTCTAACTTTATATAATATAGAATTTCAATGTTATTTGCATAGACACCAATGTAAATAGTTATATAATGGTTTGAAGTTAGTAATGTTTTAGAATTGTAAATATGTTATTTATCTTTATTTCATGTAATGTTTAAGACATCTTATTTGAAATAATAAAAAAAAAATATTTAGTGAAAAAAAAGAAATATCTAATGGCGTTTACACCATCATCATGCTTAATTAGCAGTTAACTCCTACTGATGCCTCTAGGTGATAAAATTTATTGTTCATATTTGCATCAATAATTCCCAAAATCATGCTATGTACAAGGTTTTAAAAAAATTTGTCTTAAAACTTACACAATGGCAAACTCAACTGCATTAATATTTGATCTCTGTGTAGTGCAAGTAAAAAGATACTAACATTTGTTTTATATTAATTTAAATAGATATGATTTTTACATTTTTTCAAAATATAATTGTTGAGATGTTATAAGTTGTTTGCAAAATATTACAAATGTAATAGTTATTCACCCAGATTCAGCAATCTCTGCATGGAGTGCAGGAATAGTGCAACAGCTGCTGCATGCAATATGGCCGACGAGCAATCCAGGAACGAGCTCCCAGGACGTGCACGAGCGCTCCTACACTATTCCTGCACAGACACCACTGCTATATGCTAATTACCCCATTTACTGGTGAAAACCATGCAAATGAGATGAATTAGCGATCCAGGAAGCAGGCAGGCATCTGTGCAGGAATAGTGTAAACTGCAGAAATGTATTTGGTTACTAACCGAATACATTTCTGCAAATTACAAAACGGAGGCATGACAGCTCCAAAGAAAGCATGTATTCAATGTAGTAGGCATACCAATGGCCAAATATATGGCCATTGGCATGAGAAATAGTTGCAAAATTATAATAAATATATTTTTTTTTTTTTGTGGCCAATTTCGGCCATTTAAGCATAGGGCAGCAGTGTGCAAACGGGATCGGCCCAAAAATAAGAAAAAAGTTGAAAATAAGCTTTTAAACTCAAATCAGCATTTTGCCATAATAGTCAATGGCATGCATAAGACAACAATACCAGGGAATAGTGGTTGCTAAGGGGGAAGGCTCAACGTGAGTGTGGTAACTAGGAATTAGCATTCTGTTTTATGCAAATGAAGTGACTGTTACTGAATCACAGATTTCCTCTCAGTATTAGCTTGCACCCAACCATGTAGCAACACCATGGTATAAGTATAAGAGGTAGATGACCTCATAAGGGGGAGTGTCATGCATGCTGTAAGCTTATTGGAGCTCTGTGGCCCATGTTTGCCCTTAGCTAAGCACAGCTAAGGAAGGGTGTGTGTCTGAGGCTGCCTGGCAGTGTTTACATTGAGTAAACTGGTCTGCTCGCCATGCACTGGGTTTAAAACAAAACAAAAAAACAGGAAATAGCAGCTCTGTTCACATCTGAGCACTGGGTATGCATGCCGCGCCTCAGGGCTTAAACAGGAAGGCAATGGGAAGGGAAAACAGCAGTAGGAAGGCAATCAAGGAGAACTAGCAAAGCTGGCAGGTGAAATGTATCATAATCAGCCAATTACACATGGAACAGCCTAGCACATCACTATAAACTATGCAAACACCTTCCAGTCTGTTTTTTTCCAACAAACTCTACTCCACCGGTGTACACAGACGGGGAAATTTTACCTGACAAAACTAACTAAATGTTAGGGGCTGCTGTTGCTCTCATACATCAATATATGGAAGAGGCTGAGGGTGGTGAGGATATGACCAACCACAGTAAGGAGAAGAGTGTACAGACCCAGGGCAACCTACCAGGGGCTACATGAGCTGGAGATAGTAGAGCGCTATAGGGTGGACAGGGATATTCTACAGCAAATTGTTGAGCTATGCCGGCCACACCTCACACACAGAACCAACAGAGGGGAACCCATCCCAGTGGATACCAAGGTATATGTAGGCTTAAGAATACTAGCCACAGGTACCTTCCAAAAAGCAACTGGGGATATCATGGGGTTCTTACAGGCATCAGTATCCAGGGTACTCCACAAGTTCTTAGATGCCATGTCAGCACATGCCGGTGAGCGCATATATTTCCTCAACACCTGTGAGGCATTGACCAGCAATATCTGTCTCTTCCACCAATTAGCAGAATACCCTGAGGTAGTGGGTGCTATAGACTGCACGCACATACACATCAAAGCACCACCCAGTGAGCAGGTGAGCAAGGTATGGTCTACATAAACCGCAAGGGCTTTCCCCTCCATCAGCTGCAAGGTTGTGTGCGCTGCCCAGGCCATTATCTTGAATGCATGTGCTGGCAGCCCTGGAAGCTATCACGACTCCCACATCTGGCATATGACACAGCTGTACCAGTTATTTGCCAGTGGGGCCATCCCATATGGCCACCTAGTGGGGGATGCTGGTTATGCACTGGAGCCGTGGCTGATCTGAAATGCACACACACACCCGAACAAGAACTCCATAATGAGGCATATGCACAAACCAGAATCATAATAGAGCATGTGTTTGGGATGCTCAAGTCACGGTTCCACTGCCTGGACATATCTGGTGGAGCCTTGCAGTACTCTCCAGCCGCATGTACACAAATATTCATAGTATGTGCCATGCTACA
Organism: Protopterus annectens; assembly: GCF_019279795.1. Classification (NCBI taxonomy): domain Eukaryota; kingdom Metazoa; phylum Chordata; order Ceratodontiformes; family Protopteridae; genus Protopterus; species Protopterus annectens. The sequence continues at coordinate 1,098,040,604 of NC_056728.1, forward strand.
CAATATGATCCTGTGGAAACAGCTGCAGCAGAAACAGCACGGGGCAAGGCCACACAGCCCCCCACCATTGCTAAGGCCATCACAGGCACAGAGAGACTCAGAGGATGAACAACCTGAGACTGCCCATGTAAGCAGAAGGAGGCATGCCCAGTATGCCCAGGCTTTGGCAAAGAGGCAATGCATAGCACATACACTGACACGGCAGAGACCCAGGGAATAACACTTTTCTCTGACTCGCACATACAGTAAAAGGGATGTCAAACATGACACTATCTGTGGTTTACCATGTATAGAGAGTGTACTATGTGCATCCAACATAGTCAGCCCTCCAGCACTGTCCTCAATACTGGCACAGCCACAAGGTAAGTCACTCTTCCTATCAATTGCTGAATGGAGTAGTATACTCTGATAGTTGTATCTATGGTAGGGACATGATCAGGCAAGGGAATCGGGTGGGTGGCTGAATGGGATAGCAGCAGATAGTGGACACCTATATGGGCAGCATGAAATCCATAACTAATATTGGTGTCAACATAATAGGCAGTACTAGACGAGGTGACAAATCCCAATGCAGTACATGTGGTGGCCAAAATGTGTGTTCATAGGACACACACATGCATGTCAGTGAGGCTCATATACCCAACACCAGCCTCAGCCAGCAGGACAGGTGTAGATGACCATAAAGAATGGCTGGGCTAAGGCCTCCAATTGGTGGCAATGGTGAACATCCTCCCTCCAGATCTACACAGACAGACTACAATGGGCCTGGCAGTTGTATGTTAGTTCTAAAGGGTAAGAAGTCTGAAAATGAAATGTAGGTCAATAAAATCTAAGATATGTACTCTACTGATATGCCTCCAGTCTGCATAATAGGTTAGAATACAAAATGAAATGGAAGTCAACAGAGTACCTGAAATACCATACAATCATAGCAAAAGTTTAAAGTCGTCAGGTGTGCCCCCCCCCCCCACCACCACACACAATCCTATGTAGAAATGCAGTAACATGTAAATGTGGGTTTAATAACAGTGGAGCACAGATTACCTGAGCTGGCGCAATTTAAAGGATAGATTGTTGCATGTGTACAATATGCAAGGGTCCATGTGTTAGGTTGTTGTGTGTTCAATGTTGTCTAGAAGTGGTCAGCATGTAGGCATGGAGGGTTGTGTCTCAGTGGCCTATAGCCAGTACTGTTGATGACAGGGCCATGTTTCAACAACTGCAGTGTCAATCACAATGCTTCTCAGCAATACCCATGTCAGCAGTCAACCATACTTACTCTCCAGATGTCAATATCTGTCACCATCTGAAAGATGGACAAGTCACGAATGTGGGCCCAGACATACATACAGTACACAGGTGGAAGTACACTAGACACAGCACATAAAATGTAACTGTCAACTGCACACACCTTTGGAATTGTACATACAGGTTAGCAGCACATTAGTTGTCTGTGTAGTATAGAATACTGATGTAGTCTGGCCAATCAGTAGCAAAAGGCACAGTTATGAAGTAATGAGAGACTGCCTATGTCCCCGCACAAGGCAGCATAAGGGGAATGTCCCAGATATATATGTGAGTCAGCTGCAAGAAGCTTCCATATCACACATGCACTCAGCTCAACCCACCATCAGCCACAGGTTTATCACAGGTCATATCCTTTCTGTTGGGAATGAGTACAGTATGACCCCCACTTCTGTATGGGAATACCAACAGAATGCAGCATGCTGAAGAGATGTCCATTGCAGGTGTGTCCTTAGCTGTAAGAAGCACCCTGCCAGCATCCAGACCAATGGATTAATATGGACAGCAACTATTGCCATTAACACCTCGCACACTTACCCTGTCACCCCAGGGGACTCCAGTGGCTCACAGCCTGGGAATGTAGGAGGGACAGAATGCAGGGGCCTGCTACAGATGGCCTGCATCACTACCAAATGGCCTATAGTCCTCTGTCAAAGGCCTGTGCCTCACCCTTAGTGCCAATGTATGTTATCTCATGGGGTCCCAACTAACAACATAACACAGTCAACAGAACACAAATGCAAGGCCATGTTGACAAATCCCAGTAGCATGCCCACCATGTCCTTCTGCATGAACTGTGGACCAACCCCTAAATACCACTGGGATGAAGGGACAACTATAGGGATATTTCTCAGATATCGCTCACATAATGTTAGGAAGAGGATAGAATAACAGAGTGGGGGGTGTAGAAGCATGGATGTCATGGAGTGTGTGAAGTGTGAAACTCTGGTGTGTGCCCATACTACCCCTGCCTGCAAACCCAGTAATGGGTGGCTACAAACCTGCTCATAAACCACAATGTGAAGGGGAACTGACCAGATATATGAGGCCTGCCTCTGGGTAACCTGGGTGATTCTGTTACGTCTATATATGTACAAGAAGGGGATCCTCAGCCACCACCACAGTACCAAGGTGCTGGACCATTTACACAGACCCATCAGCAAGTGTCTGCAGCTACCCCTCCAGAATAACATGAGTGTGCAAGAATATGTAGGCTGCAGACCACAATACTGGACACAGCTTCATTCTTGTATTTCCCAGGAAATAACTGTGAGCAAATAAGTATATCTGTCAGTAGTTGATGACATAATACATCACAATGTAAAACAGTAGATGTCTGAAAATCTCTGCTAACACCAACCATGTAACACAAGCAGCACAGACACAATAGTTACAGTATCCAACTATCCGTCACCCATTGTGACTCCATATTGTCAACCTATCTACAGATATCCTGCAGAAACAGGTTGTTAGCTGTAGGTGTAGAACACCAAACTCTGGACTGGAGTACAACCTACCTGGAATGGATTCACACACTCAATACAGAAGGTCATACTGGGCATGCTCCTACACTTAGAGAAATAAAGCCCATGTCCGACAACACAGTGGACTATACATATCTGTCAGTCGCAGATGTCTGTGTAGACACACCACATTGCACACCATTCATGCTTTGCACACACATTGGATAGGAATACTCACATATCTCCCAGGCCAACACACTATAATATGTCAAACATGCACACATAGCCAGCTTTAGGCACCAGCCTGGAAGGCCTCCAACCACAGCAAGTTACCTTATCTTAATAATTTGTAGCCTGTCTGTCAAAACAACAAAAGCTAGTACAGCAATATTGTGTACTTAAACCAGCTGGGTAATAACTCTTATTTTTATCTACTTTAAAATTCAAAGATATTTCTAGTTATAGTAACAATGTTTTATCAAGCAACCGGCTTCACAATTCCATTAAATATTTTACCACTGACATAATGCCCTGGCTTAAACCCTGCTAGTGGACCTTCACTCCACTAAAACTAACAATGTAGCCAGCTTTAGGTACTTGCATTACTCGTGGCTGCAAGGGGGGCCCTATATTCTTTCTTGATTGTGTGGGAACCCCACAAAAGTTGCTGTTGGTTGGGGAAAATAAGGAGACAAAATATATTAAATTTTTGATTATGCTCTTTAACTTGAACAGGTCTGTGATATGACCCTGTTAGGATAAAGCTGATAATTAATGTAAACAAGGTAACCACTAGAGATATTAGTAGCCCAGAGGGTTTGATCTTCATGCAAACCTTGAATTTTAAGAAAAGGTGATGCTTCAGATTTTCTCGAATGGTTTTCACTTTCAGGAAATTCTATAAACAGTGCAGAACACCAGATACTACAACTTTCAACTTCTTTGCAGAAGAATTCAGTGCAATACCAATAATAGCAGAATAAAGGATCAAACTCAGGAACAAGTATTAAATATTACTATAATTTAATTAAAACATTAATAGTATAACACCTTTTTGCATCAAATGAATTTTTGAACAATAAGTATAAAACTCTGGTGTCTGGATTTATTGACTATCTGTAATCCTGAATGATTTACAAACAAATCAAACTTTTTACAAAGGACAGAGCAAAATTATGAGAAAAATCAAGGCAGGTCTGTGAAATCAGGGACTGTGACAGGTTTGCATTACTCCTCACTGAGGTAAATAAAAGTGACTTACCCTGCTGTTGCTTAACGACTGCCAAACAGCAGTCATTGATCTGGTGTGTCAGAACCAGTGTTGCGCAATGTATTGTTATTTGCTGAAATAAGTACAAAACTAGTATTGCTATGGCGTGTGTGTGTGTGTGTGTGTGTGTGTGTGTGTGTGTGTGTGTGTGTGTGTGTGTGTGTGTGTGTGTGTGTGTGTGTAAAGAATATCAGTGATTTTTATCTGTGTACACACCCAATAATGCCGGGGCACATACATTATTCTTCTGGGTGTCAGTAAAATGTAGATAACACGCAATTATAGTTCAAAATTAATGCATACAATATATAATAGTACATTCAGACACTTAGAGCTTTTAAGAGTCTGGGGCCCCCACTCCCCAAACTGTATAACTGGATACTGGGGGGGGGGCACCCTTAACCATCCTTGACTGTGTGGTGGCCCCACAAAAGCTGTTGCTGGTTGGGGAAAAATGAGGTGGAAAAATGTATTAATTATCTGATTATGCTCTTTAACCTGAACAGGGCTGAGATACGATCCTGTTAGAATAAATCTGATAATGGCCTCTGCTCTCAACTGCACCCATTCTAAAACCAGCCCTGCTGGGATGTGTGTGTGCAGATAGCTGCTGTAGGTTACTGGGGGGATGTGTCATTATTACTTTTTTCATTTTCATCACAGTCAAACCTTAAAGGTGTGCACATGAAGTTATTATAGCTTGTGTTTGGTCTGAGGACAGTATGGTCATTGTTTCTTTTCTCACAGACCTCAGAGCTGTACAAAGAAGATACTCTAGCTTGTGCAGGGGCAATGTACTGTCTAGGAACAACAAAGTAGAATACATTACTGTACTCTTGTTTTCACTTTCCTTACAATCAACTTCAGGCATGTGTACAGCTGCCTTTGAGAGTTTGGGTTGAGGAGTAAGGAGGCATGCTATGTATATGTATGTCAGCCGTCACTTGAAATTCATGACTGTGGCAATTTGAATGTCTGCTTTTATCCCAGTCTAACCCCAGAGGGATGCATAGACAGTCTTTTTTTTTTGGGGGGGGTGTTAGGGAGGTAGGAAGGCAGTTCCCAGATAGGAATTGTGTATCTAGACAACAACTGGCTTGTTAGTTTATTGTGAGCTACTATTTTGTCTTCTTTGAACAGTAAACCTTGGGTACATCTTATGTCTTACTTGAAAAGAAAAATAAATAAATAAATAAATAAGGCTGCAGATTTTTTTTACTCATGTTTCTTTAGGTCACCATTGGATGAAAAGGCTGGGAAAATGCTCTAAAATATATCCCAGAGCATCTATAACCCTATGACTTTTGGGCCCTGGCTTACTTGAGTTATTTCCTAACTGGTTATTACTGTGCTGTCTTGGTCAGGAATGGTGTGTTGAAAGGATACAAGGAAAACTAAAGTTCAACAGTAATACATTTTCTTTCCTTAATCGATTTCTATTCAAGCCATCATTGCATGAAAAGGTTGTTTAAAAAAAACATTTGAAATGCACTTCAGAGCACATAGGAAGTTATGGCTTCTTGAAAAAGCTGAAGAGTAAAGCAAATGTGAGAAAGGGAAGAAATAATAAGGTGCATGGTATAGGGAGACCAACAAGGGAAGAAACCAGGGAAGACTGTGTGTGTGTGTGGCTCAAACAGTAGGCCTAGGGTGCCATTTCACCTAAGTCCAGACTATATATAGAGTTGATGCAATGTATCCTTGTTGCAACTAAATGTCAGGTTCATAGGTTCATAAGTTGGTACTACGCTATCAGCCCTAGGACCTTATACAAGCCTAGCCATAACAATTCCCTGGCTATTTCTTCCCACACTATTTACTTCCCTGGACCCCTGTCTAGCAGGGCAACTGATGTGATCCCCGGGGTGAATTTACTTTCTCCCATCCAATCGTCAAGGTTCCTTTTGAAGAGGGCCAAAGAGGCACTCTGCTTGACATGTATTGCAATCTATTCCAGAGTCTGGGGAGTCTCTGGGTCAGGAACCTATCCCTCCAGCATGTTTTGTTTATTGTGATGACAAGGTTTAGATCCCTGGAGCATGTGGCTCTGAGAGATTGGGATTTCTTTAAGGGTAGCATGTCCAACAACTCTGGGTTTGACATGGCCTTGTATGTTAAGCAGAGATCACTTCTGAGTAGACGATATGTGACAGAGTATAGCTGGAGTTTTTTAAGGTGGTCAGCATAGGGCATCTGCTTTAGGCCTGTGATTCTTTTAGTGAGATATTTCTGTGGCCTTTCCAGTTGTTGCAGATGTCTTGAGAGGTACATAGCAAATGGGGCATTGTATTCTATAATGGGTCTAATGAGGGATGAGTACAGTGGGACAATGACTTCCTTTTTTCTGGATGAAAAGCCCTTAGTGATGAGGTGTGCCACATAGAAGGATTTCCTGACTGTTGTGGCGATGTGGTTATCGAAGGTGAGACCACTGTCCACCTGTGTCACTAAGTCTCTTATCACACATTCGGTGTTTAGTGTACTGCCACCTATATGGTAATTCATGGGTACATGTTTTTTTCCCAAAGGGGATAACTATACATTTCTTGGCATTGAGCTTGAGCCCATGGCTCTGGCACCAAACATCTGTTTCTGTAAGGCCCTTTTGTAGAGCATCCACATCATTTGGGGATTCAATAATGGCTCCCAGTTTGCAGTCATCTGTGAACTTTGTTAGCCAGAGTCCCTTAGTGTTGGCCTGTACTTCAGAGAAGTAGATGCCAAACAAGAGCGGTCCCAGGACTGAACTCTGAGGTGCTCCACTTGTCACTTGCCTGGAGCTGGATTTGGAGTCAATTACTTTTACAGTGTGGGTACTATCAGTAAGCCATTTAGCAACCCATTGGGTGATGCAGGGATTAATGCCCAGCTTAGTAAGTTGGAGTGGGATAACTGTAGCTCTGTGCCACTCAGTGGGCACGAAACCTGAGGTGAGGCTATGATTAAACATGACACTTAGGTGAGGTGCCAGTTCATATTGTAGTTCATGTAGTACACAGCCCAGGATGTCATCTGGTCCCATGGATGCTGTATTCTTAGTTTTGGAGAGTGCATTTTTAACCTGTGTGGCCATTATTACCAGAATTTGGCAATCTTCCGGTATTGAGATGGGCCATTTAGGGGGTGAGAGGGGGTTGAAGTTGGCACTGAATCGATCTGGCAGGATATTGGCAATATCCTTGGGATCAGTATATTTAATGCCATTCTGTTTTAGCTCAGAGCAGATCTGAGCATTGCCATTTAGATTCTTGACATATGTATAGAATACCTTGTGGTTGTCTTTGGAATCTTTGGCAATTTTATTTTCGTAACTAGATTTGGAGGATTTTATGAGGGATCTCAGTTTCTTACTGAGGCTGGTAAGGGAGTTTTTTGCATCCTGGGATTTTCCTCTTTTCTGCAACAGTTTCTTCCTTTTGTTGTAAAGTTTGTTTATGGCAGGGGACCACCAGACTGGTTTCCTTTTTTTTGGATGAGAGCATCTTGGTTCTATTTGGGATGGCACGATTCATGCATGAATGGATATGCTCGTACAGTGCCTTAGTGTAGGATTCAGCAGTTGAACTGTTGAGTCAGTAACTGTAAATGCCCCTTTGTGAGATGGGCCAACATAGAGTGGTACATAGTCCTATTGTAAGTTAAGAGCATTATAGCTACAGGTCAGTCTGTGCTTACTACTCCTAAAACTTTGCAGCATGAATAAAAGGCTGCATATGAGCGGTGGTAGTGACAGAGTAATACATATAGTGGAAACTCCTAGGGGCCCCCGACTTGACATCTGCTGGGGGCCCCCAAAATGCTAACACCTGCCCTGAATACACACATATAGATGTGGGGAAGAGAGAGACAGACAGTGACAGAGAGATTTCCATTATGAGGGCTGTCCCACCCACCACACATCCAATTGGCCGATATCACATGATGTGCTGATGTCAATCGCTGTAGACATTGCTTTTGGTAGTCTGTGATGCTTGTTATAACTGTGTAACATGATAGTACAAATCAGTATTCTTCTAGCATTTGTATATCCAGTCCTGTCAAATGTAAAGTTGTGTGTGACTGAGTGTGTGTGTGTGTGTGTGTGTGTGTGTGTGTGTGTGTGTGTGTGTGTGTGTGTGTGTGTGTGTGTGTGTGTGTGTGTGTGTGTGTGTGTATGTGTGTGTTTCCAGAGGAATGGTTTATGGCCCATTCACACACACTGCACTACCCATTGCCCATGTTAGTTGCCTTGAAATAACCCTCTGGCCAAGTCTCAGTCATATAAGCTGTGTGGTACTTGTGATACGTATGTAATACTGTAGTGTAGAAATCTAATTAGGTAGGAGTTCTAATCCCAGACATGGTAACTGTGTGTGTGTGTGTGTGTGTGTGTGTGTGTGTGTGTGTGTGTGTGTGTGTGTGTGTGTGTGTGTGTGTGTGTGTGTGTGTGTGTGTGTGTGTTTGAAGATGAATGATTTTGAGGCCATTCACAGATACACCTTCCATTTCCCTACTTTAGCATGTCTGCTGATGTCAGTCACCTTGAAATAACTCTTTGGACAAATGCCAGCGTGTAAGCTCCATGGCACTTGTGATAACTGCGTAATGCTGTAGTGTATTATACTATTTAGGTAGGAGTTCTAATCGCAGACATAACAACTATGAAACTGTGCGTGTTTGTGTGAGAGAGTATGTTTTTGATGATACCTGTTTTTATGGACATTGACGCTTACTACTCTCCCATTACCCCTCCATTAGCACTGCTGCTGGTGTTAGTCACCTTCAAAGATGCCTGTGGAGAGCTCTCCAACATATAAGCTCTGTGGTGCATGCGATAACTGTGTAATATTATAGTATAGCATACTAGTTCGGTAGGAGTTCTAATTCCAGACATGTTAACTGTAAAACTGTGTGTGTTTGTGTGAGAGAGTGTGTGTGTGTGTGTGTGTGTGTGTGTGTGTGTGTGTGTGTGTGTGTGTGTGTGTGTGTGTGTGTGTGTGTGTGCGCGTGTTTGATGATACCTGGTTTTAACAACGTTGACACTTACTACTCTCCCCTTACCCCTCCTTTAGCACTGCTGCTGATGTTAGTCACCTTCAAAGATACCTGTGGAGAGTTCTCCAACATATAAGCTCCATGGTGCTTGCGATAACTGCATAATACTATAGTGTAGCATACTAGTTAGGTAGGAGTTCTAATCCCAGACAAGGTACCTGTGAAACTGTGTGTGTTTGTGTGTGAGAGTGTGTGTGTCTTTGATAATACCTGATTTTATGGACATTGACACTTACTACTCTCCCCTTACCCTCCTTTAGCACTGCTGCAGGTGTTAGTCACCTTCAAAGATACCTTGGCACAGCTCTCCAACATGTAAGCTCCATGACACGTGCCATGAATGCAGAACAATGCAGTAGTAGTAACTGCATATGTATGGGTTTGACTCTCATCCATGGCAAGTGTTCATGTGTATACATATGTATGTCTGTACTCAAAGATTTTGACCCCATTTACACCCAGTACACATCTCAGAGCCTGACTTCAGAAGTCCTGCAGATATCATCCACTTTAAAAGTACCCAAACCATGTACGGTCAGTGGTGCATATGGTAAATGAGTAACATAATGGCCCATAAAGATTGTTAGATAGAGGTCTGAACCTCATTCCTGGCAAATGTAAATGTGTGTGTATGGTAAAATTATTTTTGGGATCTCTCACCCACTACATCACCCAATGCCAGTATTTACAAGGGCTGGGGATGTTCCTCACCTTAGAAGTACCTTGGGACAACATCCATCCTATGAGAAATGTGGTACACTGTAGTAGCAATGCATAGCTAAGTAAGGGTTTGAATCTCCATACTGGCAAGTGTGTTGTCTGTCATCAGTATCATGTGTGGAGGTTGCTATGATTGTGTAATAACTGGAGCCATTGTAGGGTGGGTTTTGCTAAATTATTATGTTGAAGACCTAGTATATGTCACAATGTCCACCTTACAAGGACAACAGATGTCAAATACCGGAGAGGTTGGTGTGGACAATCCATAGCCCTACATGTAACATTATGAATTGGTGAACAATATAGGCAACCCTTCTATTACTCAGAGAAAACCCTCCACCCACGTCTCATACACAAACACACTTGGCTAGGCAACAACCACTATATTGGTAGTTCCCTGCATATTGCCTCACAGATAGTAACCATGGTGTGATTGCAGTGGACTACATACCTGTTGACCACAACAGTGCCACTGACATCAGAAAGTACTTTGATATGTTACATCTCCTGACTGTGTGTTATCCAGCAAGTAAAAGAACATGGCACCCTGTTCCATCCCCTCCATAGCCTAATCAGTGTGTACAGTGGCCCTTTTGCCATGTTCCCCACTGGACGCCTGCAACAAGTGTAGAGTCTACAAATGTACCCCACAAAGGAAATACCATGCCTTATACACATGACCTGTATGGACATATGCCAATAACTCCAATGAATACCTGTATCATACTGTCAATGTAGTGCAATCACTACCTCAGTTACATAGCCAGGTCTCACCAAATGAGGTCAGGAACAACAGTGCCACTAACATCAGAAATTATTTTGATGTGTTACATCTCCTGACTGTGTGTTATCCAGCAAGGAAAAGGACATGACACCCTGTTCCATCCCCTCAGTAGGCAAATAAATGTGTACAGTGGCCCTTTTGCTGTGTTCCCCACTGGACACCTGCAACAACTGTAGAGTCTGCAAACGTAACCCACAAAGGGAATACCATGCCTTTTGCACATGCCTTATATGGACAGACGTCACTCACTCCAGTGAATACCCATATCATGCTTGCAATGTAGGTGCAAGCATGACCTCAGTTACATAGCCAGATCTCACCAAATTAGGTCAGGAATGCTACATCAGAAGATAACAATCTGTCCACACAACATGCCCCAGAGACCTCAAGTACACTTCCACACATCAAAAAACATGCATGTAGGACATGTGCACAACCCAGACACTGTCCATGTTATGGAATATAGATCACATACATGGGAAGCATGTATATACAATAGTAACCCAGATGAGTGGATGTTGGATAAAATACCCACCCCTGGGGACCACTCTAGGGACTATACCCTTGAGCCACAATTGGGACTATTGTCATGTGGCCTGATGCCAAGGTATTCCCTTGGCCTAGCCTTGTACAGCCTTCAGGATCATTCACCTAATACACACCTGTGAAGCAATGAACCTATGAATCTTAGTACTGGCAAGTGTGTGTGTGTGTGTGTGTGTGTGTGTGTGTGTGTGTGTGTGTGTGTGTGTGTGTTTGCGCATTTGGAGATGAATGATTTTGAAGCCATTCACACTCACTACACCTCCCATTGCCCTACTTTAGCACGTCTGCTGATGTCAGTCACTTTGAAATAACCCTTTGGCCATGTTTCAGTCCTATAAGCTCTGTGGCGCTTGTGATAACTGCATAATACTGTAATGTAGCAAACTAGCTAGGTAGGAGTTCTAATTCTGATCCTGCCAACTGTGATAATGTGTGTGTTTCTGTGAGACAGTGTGTAGGTGTCTTTGTTGACACCTGATATTATGGACATTCACACTTACTACAATTCCCTTACCCTTCCTTTAGCACTGCTGCTGATGTCACTCACTTTCAAAAATACCTGTGGACAGCTCTACAACATGTAAGCTCGTGGCGTGTGCAATAAATTCGTAACATTAATAGCAGTACATAGTCAGATATGGGACTGGAACTCAGTACTGGTAAGTGTGTGTTTGTGTGTGTGTCATCAGTATCCTCAGTGGGTGGTGGGGTGATTGTCTAATGTCAGAAGCCATTGCAGTGTGGGTTTTACTACATCATTATATTGAAGACCTATATGTCCCAATGTCCACATTACAAGGCAAACAGTTTTCAAACACTGTAAAGGTTGTTGTAGATAATCCATAGCCATAAATGTGTACAGCCATGTGCAATTACTATGTAACAGCATGGATTAGTAAAGAATATAGACAACCGTTATAATACCCAGATACCACTCTCCACCCATGGATCATACACAAACACACTTGGCTCTTACTCCCTTCCTTTCTTACTTTCTCTCTGTCTCTGTCTCTGTCTCTCGCTCTCACCCCACCCCCGCTGGATGTGGAAAAGTATATTTGTTTTGCATAGGCAGCAGCTTGACTTTTGTAGGTAATGCTCATGATCAGCTGATGGCCTGTGCATGAATTGGAGTCCCCCACTTGCTATTTCCATGTTTAACAGCTGTGGTATCATTCTTATAGCCAATTGCATGGAAACACACTCCTATAACTAAGCACTTCATGTGGGTGTTGGCGCTTTTCCTTCACTGTGAGCAGGACTTCAAGTGGGTGTCTGACAAACAGCATCACAGAGGGCAGTTGGAAACACCTCTTACAACATACACTGTGGAGACAGGCCAATAAACAGGAGGGGGATGTTCCAGACATGAGGACAGAATGTAAGTATTGCTGTTCTGCATTTGAAGTAATGTTGGTTTAACAGGGTTTGTGTGGATATGGTTGTTCTATATGATTTAAAGTCTGGCATGACAGTGTTATGTGGTTGAGGAAACTCTCACCTATAGGGTTATCTGAAGACTGGTCAGAGTTTTGAGTTTTAGATGTGGTGTGTTACTCACACATTTCCTATCTTTAGAAATGCAGTAGCATACTATGATGATTGCAGTCAGTACATGGTGACATCCATTTGTGTTACTGACTTTATATCCCTCAGATGAGATATGTCATAACAAACCCTGTTACACCAGGAATTTTCTCAGTTTATCACAGCAATATGTCAATATTAGCCCTGTGTTTGTGCCTCTGTCCCACAAGTCTGTCACCCTTTCTCCATATGTCATGCAGTAAGAGATGCATATGTACAGTATATCATTATTTACTGACATCATTCCTGATAAGCCAGTGATATATCAGACTGCTAGACATGTTATGTATAGTAGGTCTTATATTTGAGGACAAAACCTGGACATTCTATTGTACTCTGTACAGTAGTGAGGTCTGTATTCTTATGATGATCAGTAGCGGATTTAGGCTTTGGCGCAGGGGCGCGCACCTCCCCCTTTTTAAACTCATGGTATAGCTTGGCTAGGACATCGGAAAGCATATGCTACATAAATCGTAGTGTACACACTGGCAAGCCAGGGGTAGCAAACATGTAAAAAAAATCTTTAAAAATGTCCCAAAAGTCTTCCTCTACTGAAAGATAAGCTTTTCGTGCTCACAGCCAGCTAAGACAGTTATTATCACTTTGCTTTTTTGACAAAGGTGGGACGGGGGGCTGGGAGATAACTGGACTAATCCATCCAGATGATGTAATTGTGAGTGGCTGCAGCTGTATTTGGTGGGCTGCTTAATTTCTGTTAAATACAGCTGCAGTCAATCTCTTGTTATTGGTGCTGCCTACCTAATTCTAACTTTTGGAGTTCGCAGAAGACAGTCTGAGTAAAGAGCCGAGCAACTCCTGTTCTTTGTGGTCCTGCGGTTTGCATGGATTTCTCTGTTGCATTTTAGTACAGTGTGTACTGAATCGACTATGCTTTTGCATTCTCTGATCAAGTGTGTGCAGCACTGTACAAGACAGTCTCCTGAAATTTGATTGGGTGTACAGTAGGGTAAGGTGCACAACCAGGAACTTCAGAACAGCTTGTTTCATTTTTTTTTTTAAGACCAGACAGGACTTACGACGATGAGCCACATGTATGGTAATTTTTCTGCACACTTCTTTCTGCTCCATTCCGTTACAGCAAGCAGCCAACCCACAAAAGTTAGCTTGTGCCCCAACTGGGATTAAGCTGATCCAGAATAACCACTCTGCAGTACAGAGAGTGGACAGCTGTAAGATATATCATTTTTTTTTACTGCTGCAAAAAAAATTGTGAGATAAGTGGCAAATTTGGAGTGTATCTGTGTAAGTATTAAGTAAACAATCTTTTTTTTTGTGCAAGTGTTAAGTAAATGGATGTGGTTGTGCATTCCTTAGTCTGTATATTGCAGATGACTTGAAAATAGTTAAGACAGTTACATATGGGGCATGCATGTCTGCAGAAGAACTTCACTAAAGTCATGTTTTGGATACAGCAAAGCTGATAATTGCATCAAAAACTAAGCTTATAAGATTGGTGACTGGGAGACATAACTGAATGGTTAATATTTTAATACAGCATGCAGTGATTGAAACTGTAGATACATTTTAGGACTAGGGTATATGTGGTATGATAAATGGGTCATTCCAGGTTTGTTTTTCTAATCATATTAACCAGCTGGTTAGTGATAGCTATAGAACAATAGTATAAAAATGTTTATAAAGTCTAGGAAATTGGAAATGAAGTCATTGTTTTTAGTTACATTAGACCAAAACTTGAGTATGGAATAACTATATGGAAACCATATAAGAAAATCATGAGTGAACTGTAAAGACCCCAGCGGAAATATACCACAAGCATCAATGAAAGTGAAAATTTAAGTTACTGTGAAAGACTAAAATATCGAACAGGTTCTCAGATATTTAAGAGGTAATCTTATTCAGGTATATAGGGCATTTAGAGACTACCTCTGGAAATATTTGGGGTTATCGAAAAGCAGTAGCGAAACATCAGCCAATCTATGTAGAAGATTTTACAGGAATAAGAAGTGTACTAATTGCTTCTCTAAGAGAGGAACTGATGCATGGAAGAGATTACCAAATTACATTAAAGCAAGTACTAATTTAGATATTTTTAAGAACAGTCTGGAACTTATTATGGGAACAACTGTTCTGCTATATTGGCAGGCTAGAAGGGCATTATTGCCCACACTTGAAATATTTCTGTGTATGCGAAATCTAAAATGGGAGAATAAAGGCCCAGAAATTGGGAAAGATTTTAAATATCACTTTTTTAAACGTAGAAAGATGTTGGGATAAGGGGATATATGTTAGCATGCATTTTCATTGTTTAAGCGAAACATTTTTTCTACATTTAGGATTCTAAAGGCTGTGTTGGTTAATAGTGAATATATGGTCAGTCGGATGCCAGCTCAAATGTAGAGAGGGGGCTGATTTACATTTGACAACACATTAAAATCAGTGGCTTTCCAAGAATTATTTGAATGTTGCAGCTGTTCAAACCAACAATTTTATATATGTGTAGAAACAGTCCGTTTGGTTATCACAGCTGATGGCTAGAAGTGGTGGTCTGTCTGGGGATGGAAAGGCAGTATAGCTCTCAACTGTATCTCATTATGAGGAATGTTCTTCAGTTTGTGAGTTTGAGTGTTAGCTGTTGTCATGATATACAATACTGAATCATGTTAAACAGGAAAACTGTTAAATAAAATAACTGTTTTCTCATACTTATCATGCTATGAGCATCCTAGAGGAAGTTGTTAGTAAATGTTCGCCTCTTGCTCCATATTGTCACATTATGTTCTACATTTTGGAGATGAGGGGTTGAGAGCTATGGGAGGCAGTCAGTGGAAAAAAACAAATGGCAGACTTTGTTAGTCTGTGTAGGACATATTGTTTAGCCTTAGTATCTTTTTAGTAAGGCTTCTTTGTGAGCATTCCAGTTGCATGTGTCTTCACAGATACAGGCCAAAGGGGACATTATGCTCAATGACTGGCCTAATGAGTGCAGAGTAAAGGGGGGCAGTGACATCCTAAATCTAGACATAGCACATTTCTTTAAGCTGTTCAATACAGAAGCACTTTCTTACATAAGTAGACATACTGGTCAAAATTTAGGTTGCTGTCCAGATAAGTTCCGAAATCCCGAACAAGAGTCTATTCTTAAGGTCTTATTGTCATCATAGTTGTTCTCTGAGGTAGATGACCTCCAAAGAATACAATAATGCATTTACTGGCATTTCATTTGGTCCATGATTGTGGCACCAGTTATTTAGGACAAACCATCCAGTAGGATGGCTGTGCAATTTGGGGTTCAGTGACTGCTCCTAACTTGTAGTCATGTGCAAACTTAGTCATCCAGAGCCCTTTGGTATTGGCTTTTACTTTAGAAAAGTAGATGTTAAACAGGAGAGGCCCCAGCACAGAACCCTGGGGACTCCACCAGTAGCTCATCTCTTTCTGCAGGTAACTTTGCCAATTTTGTTTTCTTGCATCTCATCTGTGAGCCATGTGGCAATGCAATAGGTGACCATAGTTTATTCCTAGTTTATTTAGCTGTTCTACAATGCCTGAGTGGGGGATTGTGGCAAAAGCTTTAGATAGGTCGAGGTATGCAAAGTGTACCATTTTGTCTTCCTATATTGCATTGGTGACCTTTGCAAAAAAGTCCATTAGATTTGGTAAGCATGACCCGCCCTTGACTAATCCAAACTGAAAGGAAAACAGTGTTTGGAGGGTTTCTGTTTCCTAATAAGGCTTTCCATGACTTTGCATATTAGGCTGGTCAGACATTAAAGTAGATTTTGTGCTACTGTCCTTTGGGAAATGCTACAGTACTTAAATTTGGTTTTGTACATTGCATATAATTTAACTAACTGTTTTTTTAGGACTTTTTTCATAAAACGTGTATTTCCTTAACTTGCAATGTTGTTTAACTGAACTTCACTTGCACACATAAAATTATTTACATAAATTAACTTTGCTGGTTTCGCATAAATCATTATTTACTTAAACTACTTACATTTGCAATGGGTCTTGGGGTGATATCACCTTCACTGGAATTCTTTGCTACGTTATCATAATGCTTATGTCAGGTATGCCATAGAAAAGAACTATGACTTCATATGGGCAACCAAACATATCCTCCAGGTATGCCTTGAAACAACTGGTAATGTCTGCTAATATGCTGTGTGCTAGATAGGAGTTATGTATCTCCACTAACACAGCCAGACCAGGTTCATCGGATCATATGACAATATTAGGCTAACTGCCATGAATGGTAATTATAAGTCTAGCTAATAAGCCGAGATCAGAATCAAACCCAGTACTTTGTGTCTGAGGTGAAAACCTTAACCGTTGTGCTCAATCCACCTCCAATGTTTTGCAAATGACTGTATGTTGCTGTATTTAAAAAACATTCTGATACAATATCTTAAGGTGATCCTTCCACATCCCCCTTCCCCAGTGTTTTGCTTCCTGCCTCCCCACCTCACTTGTCAACTTTCCAGACTGCGCCCCCCCTTCGCAAAATCCTGGATCCGCCACTGATGATTGTTTGCAGAGTGTCAGTATTGCGTAGCAGTGTATTGTGAATATGTTACCTGGCTTGTGTAGACTGTGGTAGATATCAGTGTTCTTGGTCCTGTTCTATCTGATGTTGCATGCTGCTCCAGTTTCTGGTACCCTATCAGTGTATATGTTTGTAGGGCCAGACTGAGACATATCCCATACCACAGTCAGGCAACAGACTACACTGTGAATTGGGCAGTATATGTAGGGTTAGTGTGAGAGTGGCAAATATGAGGATGGTTTTGTTCACACAGTCTATATACTGTGCTATTAATTAGGCTTACCATAATGTGACTGTGACCGTGTTGAGATTGATTGCGGGTATGCATTTTGACACTGGTGTCTATTACTCCATGCTGTTGCATGCCTGTAGTGCCTGCTGTATTTGCAAGTACATGTGTATTCCCCATAGGAAGCGGGTCAATGTTGTGGCAGTCTGTCTGTAGTTTACAAAGTGCTTTGTGACATGCCTAGCAGCTCAGTGTATTTACCTAGTGTGATGATATGTCCAGATATTTGTCAGATGTACTGTTGCCTGACCACCATATGTGTTGTGTATTTCTGAAAAAGCAGTGGGATGCTGTGAAGATGTATGCCACTAACTAGTGGGAAGTATGTGGGCTTGGGACCTCTGCTCCCCTGGTTAATATGTGTTAGGACAGACAGGACGGTGAGAATGCATCAACTGTCTGAGCTTATCTATTCCAGTATTTGTGTGATATTCCCATTTTCATGGCTGTAAACATCCCTTTTGTCAGGCTTGGTCCACACGTTTCCCACTAAGGAGTTCTGTGTATACCTTTGGACTGACCAGATTGTTTCAGACTGGCCACATTTATTGGTCATATTTCTGCTGTATTCCACAGGATCATTACTGTGATTTGTGTGGTATTGCAGTATGATGATTTAATGATGTCTGCAGTAACTGATGGTGTACATGTCAGTATCAGAAGTGACTTCCTATACAGCATGTCTGTTGACACAACCCCTGTTACTGTAGCAACATTCTACATGTATACCTGCAATACTTATATTACATTCCCTTGCACTAAGAGGTTGCGACTTATGGTGCTGAGGTATGACTCCACTACATGTTATGGGCATATGTTATATATATACATACATATATATATATATATATATATATATATATATATATATATATAATAATATATATATATAATATATATACACACATATATACATGTATATATATATATATATATATATATATATATATATATATATATATATATATATATATATATATATATATATATATATATACACATATATATATATATATATATATATATCTATATATATATACACACACACATCCACACACACAGTGTTGTATATTCCTTCCCAGATTTATCCCACCATATTTATCTGATATTTGTATATTTAGATATAAAAACATGACTGATTCAACACTATTTTCACTTGCAAGTACTAAACAATTGTAGTATTCAAAGCAGTTGTTCACTACTATTCAGTATGCGTACTGAATAATATATTTGAAAAAAACAAGAGCCATCATCACAGCTCAGAGGGCTTAGTGGTTAACTGCTGTGACTATACTGTACAGGGTCCTGGGTTCAAGGCCTGCAAGGGTGGTGTATTTTGTTGCTAGGCAGAACAAGGACTGTTGGATACAGAGTGGTTAAGGGAATTTTGAGAAGCTTTAAGTGGGTTTGTGTAGGTTTGCGCAATGGTAAGCAGTGCTAACATATGGTTAGATGAAAAGGTGCTTACACCATGTAGGCTTCGCTTACCAGTGTGCATATCTGCTTAGCATTTACATTTAAGCAATGCTTACACCCGTTAATCATAGCTCAGCCCTGGTAACCAGTGATCACATTCCAGTCTGATGAAATAGCAGGGTAATGACATCTTTAATAAGTGTATTTAATTCCATGTAGATAACATGCTTCTTTGTGCTGTCATTACAGTTGCAAGGGGTGTGAGTATACTGTATGGGACACCTGAGTATACATGGCTAGAACAATAATCTTTTCTCTTTGTATGTGTTTCATACATGGGTAGTATCCCAGGCTATATGCAGTCACACTTGCATGTATTGTATCATTACATTACCACTTTTAACAGTGCTTTTCCAAGTAAGAGTAGATTGCAGATTGTAGTACTGGAACCATACACCCCTGCATGCAAAGCTGGACTCTGAGTATTGACTATCATGTTCTTGGTGTGTGATCTGTATGTTATTATCACCTATTGGCTATTGATCTGATATGTGGATATTAACTGTAGACTACTATGTGTTTAGGACATGTCACTGAGGGCTGCTGTCATGTAGTAATGGCATACCTATCATTGTCAGATGTCTGTCAAAACATTCATCCTAATGCATAACCTGTTGGCTAGCTAATTTCTGTCTGGCCTCTGTACAGATGTGTAGATGTCAGGTATCCATCTTGGCTGCTTACAGGCAATATATGATTGACTGACACTGACATGTCTGTCCTGTTGTGTTATGAATGTCACAGCTAGGAAACCCCACCCTGTATGCACCACATGCCATGGATACCTAAATCAGACTACTACAGTCAACAGAACATGCTGGGGCACAGGTCTCTAACCCAGACACTGGCCATGTTATGTAATATATGTTGCATACATGTCAATTGGAACACATCACTGGCCCTCTGCAAGACAAAACCAGATAAGTGGATGTTGAATTTAACTGTCACCCTGGGGATCACTCAAGTGGCATTGGTTGATAGATGGCCTGCTGAGAAATGTCAAGTAGCAAGATACCAGTGTACCCACATGCCTTACTCTTCTCATCTCTCCATGGACATTAACCTGGTACACATCTATGGACCCCAGTACTGACAAATGTGTCAGTTTGCATTACTGAGAATAACAGTGTCTGTGTGTTTGTAAACCTGTAGTTAACAATACTCTGAGGGACTTCTCACCCACTACACCCCCCATTGCCATACTTAGAAATGGCTGCTGCTGTAATTGATGTTAAATATACCTTGTTACACTCTTCACCCTACGGGCTACCTGGAGCTTGCAGTACCAGCATAACACTATTCTACAAATGGGTAGATAGGTGTAGGTTACCCTCTGAGTCCTGGCAAGCGTGTGTATGCGTGTGAGTGTGCATATTTGTAGGAGACAACATTCTGAGGCCACATTCTCCAAATACAATAAACCTTGCCATACATTATAAGGGATAATGATGTTGCTGACATTAGGAGAGCCATGACAAACCCTCACCCTACTATCCATGTGGCATGTGCAATAAATGCATATCCCTGTAGTAGCACTGATTAGATAGACAAGGGGTTGTATTGCAGTCCTGGTCAATTTGTGATTGTGGGTATGTCAGAGCATTATCATGGGTTTCAGTGAGTACAATATCCAATGTGGGGTGTGGGTGCTGGGTATACTGACTTTACACCATGGTACCCGTAGTACATGTTCCAAGGTCCACTGTATGAGGACCGCTGTCACAATCAACCATACAGGTAACTGATTACACTATCCAGCCCAATGATGCATGTGCTGTGTGCAAAATCTCTGTAACAGAATGGACTCACTGACAAGGTAGTTAGCACTGCTAAACTTAGATCTGTCAAAATGTGTCTATGACTGTATGTGTTTGTCAATGTGTATATGACAGTATGTCATACTATGTATTGTTCATTAACACCCAGTACATCCCCATTGCCATACTGTACAAGGCCTGGAGATATTCTTCACTTAACAAGAAACTCGGGACACACCTCACCATAAAAGCTCTGTGGTGTGTGCAATTAAAGCTAAA
The DNA here is from genome assembly GCF_019279795.1 of Protopterus annectens. Taxonomy (NCBI): domain Eukaryota; kingdom Metazoa; phylum Chordata; order Ceratodontiformes; family Protopteridae; genus Protopterus; species Protopterus annectens. Next base: position 1,098,061,642 of record NC_056728.1, read on the forward strand.
CACTGTAGTAGCAATAAGTACCTAGGTATGGGATTCTACTCTCAGTGTTGCCAAGTGTGTGTGTGTATGTGAAGGTATCTACTTCAGTTTGCAGAAAATATATGTCCAAGGAGATCATTTGTCTGAGAACTAACTGGCTAAAGGTAACATTTCAAAGCAATCATCTTGTGGAAATATATTCAAGCAAAACTAGTAGTGGATGTGTAAATGCCCTCTTCCCCACTGTACAGCTGTACAGTGATACAAGAGTTGGTATATATACATGTGTGTGGTTGTTGTGGCCACAGCCACCCACATTGGGGTTATTGTTGTGGGTATCTCCCCGCTTAGTGTGCTGTTATACTGTACAGTTTATGTTAACAGTTTAAGTAGTTGTTAATCACACTATATGTGGTTCTATGCCACCCTACACCCTCCAAAGTTGGGGCGGCTGTGCCACCCACACCAGCACACCTATGTTTACCAACTCCAGGCTTGCACTACATTGGGGAAGAGGACATATACCCTGCCAATACCATCGTCAATGACATTAAACTGGCGAACTGATTATTTCCTGATGTGATGATTTGGCAACTTGGTCTGGGTGGAATTACATAGGCCAAAATGAGTTCACTGCAAAATCAAGTACATCCATGTAAACAGTATTCTCTGTGTATTGCATCAACACCAAAGCCTCTGTGTGTATGTGTGTGTGTGTTATTCACAGACATTTAATGTGTGCCACCCAGTACACTTACAATTGTCCACTGTAGAAGAGCTGTTGACATCAGCCACCATGCACTCACCTGTATACACCCCTCAGACCTATCAGCCATGTGGCACATGCAGTAACTGTTATACAGACCTGTTACCTGTGTTCAGCTTTACCCAGGATATGACACCGTCAATGTGTCACCAAAGTGCTACACCCCTTGTAGGACAGGACAGCAGACCAACATCCTGCTGACACATAGACACCTAGAACACAAACAGAATACATTATGGAGACCACAATCAGTCAGCATTAATAACAGCTATAATGCATCATGGCTGGACAGCTACACACCCTGATATGTAAGCATTAATCATTCCAGCTGAAAACATGTTAAACAGCATTACATTGCTAAACTTAGGACATTCACTCTGTGCATCAGAACCATATCAGCATGTCCCTGCATCGATGGTATAGGTGACAGGGATGTTGCACAGGTAGCATTATAAGCACAGGGTGTGTTACAGGTTTGCCCGAGGCCTAGGCTGAGCTGTTTGGTTGACATCATGTGTGTGGGTTAAGGGGTTCTTTGTTAAATGGGCTGTGCAGATGTGGTGTGTGTAGGTATGGAGGTGCCCTAGCTGTGTTGGTGAAGTGTGTGTGTGTATGTATGCACACGTCTGCCATGTGGCTGCCCTACACAAGGGTTTTTGAACAGCTGCAGACCGTATATGGTAGGGTGTACAGTTCACTGTCTCCGGCCACGGACACAGGAACTGTGCCTGCCAGGGGTTTCACAGGCACTACCAGGCAGAATCCCAGATATGTTACTCTCCCCTGATGATGACAATTGTCCACTGGATCCGCATCCCTGTTGGGACTGGCCAGGACCACATGCATGTGGCCTGCTGCATTGTAGTGTGGACAGCACCCCCCCCCCGCAGGGCTGGTCCTGGTACTGCCACTAGAGGAGCGGTCATGAGTTGTTGCACGTCCAAATAGACTTCCACCTGTTGGTGTTGCTGACCTACGTCCACGTGGCCACCGCCCTACTCCCACCACATGCTCTACCATAAACACCACACGGTCGAGAATTCCCACCATCTCACCTAAACATATATCCAGGACCTCCGCAAAATAACAGTGGGCACCTGCAAGATCACGGATGTTGTCAAGTACAGCTGAAGGAGTAGCCCTCTGGAGCCTCAAACTCTGTCTGGTGTAATGTTCCATACATGCCTGTGCCTCCATGATGGCCCAAAACATGTGTCTGGTGAGACCTGCTGTGGCACTTCTGCCAAGGGCATGATGGCCAGCAGCCCTCCTACAAGCACCCCTGTACATCTGCCTGTATGGTACCTCACCAGTCATCCAGCTATGGCTGCTGTGTACAGACACACTTGTCATAGTCCCCACACTGTCCTGTCCCATGCCACCACCCACCAACTGCCTCTCATCTATGGCCACTGGTGATGGGGTATGTATGGGCATTGCGACTGTGTGCGGAGATGGGGTGGATAAAAGTGGGATGTTAACCAATGACACAGCTTCAGCCCCTGACAACCCTGCCTGTGCCTCACTATGCCTATCATCATTGTCAGAGTCTATATGGACACTAACATCAGTTTGCCTGAAGAAGAGATCCTGACCCACCTTGACACCTGTGAGGGTCAAACAAAAAATGTAATTTAAGACCTGTATGTTATGGTTTACTCCTACACACACACTCACACACACACACACACACACACACACACACACACACACACACACACACACACACACACACACACACACACACAATAAAATCCAAATACACTGACAACCTTCAAAGCTTAAAGTGGATATGAGGAGTGAACACACCCATGTTGACATGCCAGCCTCCTCCATAATATGCAATGGGGCCACAATACTGCATATGTTAACATTACACACACCTGATATGTGACATATGAGCTGCACAATCCAATGCAGTATCAAACAAATGTGTTAGTTGTGCAGATGCTGAATGAGATGTATACAATATGTAGGTTGCATAAGTGTGCACACCCTTAATACAATGGTTTGGTGCAGCACCTGTTAAGTGAACTACAGCAGTCAATATTCCTGGAAGGGGTATAGTAGCATGGCTCATCTTCACTTGCCATTATTTTGTCACTCCACCCTACAAATGTCACCCAACTCTGCCGGAATGCAAGGTCAGCTCATGTGCACAGCCCTTGGAGGTCACACTGTACCTTCACTATTGCTGTGGAGTCAGGGTTATGTCTGGCACAATTCATCACCTTGACTGTGTTCAGATACAGCCATTCTTAGCGAGCTTTGGATGTATGCTTCAGTTCACTGTTGTGTTTCAGGATGACACCCCTCCCCATCCTCAGCCTTATTGCAGATGCTTGACAACTATGGGCCACTCATGACACCATTATACATTGCAACACATGCCTTTGGGAGACCTGATGTTATGCATAGGCTACCTGTAGAGAGCCTTGGATGATGCTGCCTGTGGAACAACTCTTTTTTTCTGATTACCCTAATCCATAGGCCACACTTTTGCAGAGTCCAGGCAATTGTCAACACAGGTACTGTGCAGACAGTACTTGCTAGACATTCCTGCAAGTCCCTCAGTGTTGCTCCATGTTTCTGGGCAGCCTCCATAACCAGCTTGCAACATGTGTTTTCATCTGTTTTGGATGGGCATCTGTTTATTTTCTACATTAATGTTGTCCCATACTTCATACACACATACATGACTGTCTACACTGTTTGCCATGGTATATGCATGGTGAGGTAATACTACTTTTCCCACTCCTGAGTGCTACCTTTTGGATATGGGATCCATTTCATGGTTTGTAAGATGTGTGCAAGCCACAGATGCCTCTGTTGCAGGTGAGTGGGCAAATGTCATGGATGTACTTCTTGGACAGCAGACCATTACTCAGTGTGACATTGAGGCCCTGTATTTGATGGAAGGTGTATACTCAAGAAGAGTGAATGCTGTCAGTACCTCACAAGCTGCTTCTACAATATGTTATTTGGAGTGTGTGCACACTTATGTTTCCAGTGTTTGTTAAGGTATGTATTCCCCATATTTGTTGTCCTAACGTAGGATTCCATATTACACATTCATTGCTCATGTTGGGATCACATTACAGGTTGTAAAAAGTGTGGAATGTGGTATTGTGATTTGACATTGTTTAGATCAGGAACAGTTGCCATTGTAACAGTGGTGTATGCACTGTTGCAGCCACTGTATAGGGATAATGTTTTAGACATGTCCCCACTGTAGGTCATTTGTCCCACCATTATGTTCATCTCTGTCCACACTTCTTGCACTGACAGGTTGTTAGATATACTGCAGGACTCTTACACACCCTTCAGATATGCCACCATGGTGACCACTGTGATGCAGTGCAGTTAACAGCAACAATAAATGAACATGTACAGCATGCATTATGGGTAGGTGTGTTAAACGCGTGCATAGCAAATAGCATGGCCATAACATGACCGGTGTATAGGTTCATAGATTAGTAGTAGGCTAACTGGCGAGCCATTTTAAGCCTGGCCAATTATCCCTTGTGAGACTCAAACCCTGCACCTTGTGTTTGTAAGGCAAACACGTTAACCATTAGGTCACCCTCATCCTGTATTGGCAAACCTGAACAAAACAACTCCATACTCACCAGCTACCTGCTACTCACTGCCCCAGTTATATACCAGAGGGACCCAAATAGTTGTGTGAGAGATGTAATGTCAGTAGCCACACCTGTGGCATTGGTACAGGGTAGGAGCAGCATTTCAGCACATCAACAGTACAAACCCATAATACTAGAGATTATGCACATCTGTTCATTACTACACTGCAGCAATGGACTATCTTATCTGACATATGCATGTAGATACTTTACAGATGAAAATGTATAAGCAACAGTGGTCTATTAATGTGCCCTGTGCCTTACCTGCACACCATTGTGTGGGTGGCACCCACCTCCACAATGCTGTCTTCAGCTTGCTGGCTTGGCTGGTGAGCAGGTGCCCCAAGGGTGATGAGGAGCTCCTCAGCATATGTCAGTGGGGGCTGGATGGCATGACCCCCACCTTTGGCTAGTTGGTCCCTCCTAACTGTAGTGGTATGCTGATGGGCATAGCAGATTAGATCAGTGCAGCAATGCCACCCCTGTTTATAATTGTGGTTGTGCAGGCTGACATCATTTACCCTGTGGATGAGCTCGTTCCACAGGGTGGTCCTCTCCTGCATATTCTGGGCCCTGTGCCTGAAGAGGATAGCATGATGGACTATGATGAATTGGATTATAGCATAATTTTCCAGGGGAGTTTATGTGGGCAGGCATTCCTGGGACATTGTACCTGGAAGACATAAACAGGAAAAAAGGTCAGAGGACCTCATACAGTTGTCTACGTGCACATCAACAGTGGGTATTACTTGCAAATAATCTAGACTATACCATAACACTGTAAGCTATCATGGCTTGTACATCTTGCATTATGCTCCTGGCCCTGATCTGTCCAATTCCCAAATGCTGGACACTTTATGGCATAACCCACTACACACCATTAATTTCTATGTAGAGGGATGACAGTGGCCATCTTCCATGTGGATGGTGTGTGGATGGTGGCATGAGTGTGTTTGACTGCAGTGTGTGATGGGACTATGAGCACATGTCTGTGTTCATATAGGAGGCAAACTGTGATGTTCTCATGCCCCAAGAAGACTTGCTGTTATTGCCATCAGTAGGCATTATGTCCATGCTCAACAATGATGTGGGCAGAAGTATGGGTGATGTGCATATTCCCCTGTACTACTGTTGTGGACAGGGTGCCACTGTTCCCACTTATCCTGTCTGATGCAGGTTGCCTGTATCCATAGCATGTGTGTATGAGGTGTGCTTTACCCCCAGTACAGGTTGACTTGTGTTACTCTCTCTGAGACTGCGTACATATGTATAGACATGGTTGCAATTGGCCTTGGTGGTTTGCATATGTCTGATTTCTAGTCATATTCAGCCTTACAAGAGGTCACCTGTGAACCTACATGCTTGCTCAGATAGAGATGCACTTGCTTCCAAGTTGTGGTCTGCACCTATGTGTCCCTGTACAGACACTATAGCAACTTGTTATGTGCTTTGTGTCTTGGTGGTTTCCACCAAGGGGGATTACTCTATCGTTGGTGGGAGGATGGTTGTACAGGTAAGGTACTGTTGATTCAATATAGCTACAGTGGATATAAAGTGTACACACCCCTTGTTTACAATGCATGGTACATGTGCAATTGAAACATGATCCCACTAAAGCACGTCAACACAATCCCCACCTGTGATGTATCCTATAACCTGCTCAGTTCAATAGGGAACATAACCTGTTCTGTGGAAACAGATAGGCTCATAGGTTCATAGGTGTGTACTAGGCTAATGTCCCTGGAGCCTTTACAAGCATATCCCATGGGATTACCCTGGCATCATGCCACCCAACCTTAGTTCTCAATGCTTCTATCAAGTAAAGCCATTGGAGTGATTCTTGTGGTGAATTTTCTATCTCCCATCCACTCATCAAGATTTCTCTTGAAGAGGGCTAATGAGGTGCTCTACTTGACATATATGGGAAGTCTATTCCATAGCATGGGCAGTCTCTGGGTTATGAACCTGTCCCTCCAGCATATGGGAAGTAATACTCAGTACAGTAAGCCAGCTGAATGTGTGTGCACACCCTTACACTGGTATGTTGTGTAAACACCTGCTGAGATGACTACAGCATCCATTTGTCTTTGTACTCTAACGTCATATCACAGCTTCACTCGGAAATGGTTGCTCACCTTCCATGAAACAACTTTGTTTCTTTTTCAATAGAATTGTACAGCATATGGGTCACATTTGAGGTGAGAAACGTTTTGACATGACTTCCTGTGGTCTCATTGGCATATAGCACACAGACTTCGCATTCCAACAACAGTATGTACATTTTGATATCCAGTGTATATGGGTGTTGATATAGCTGTTACTGGTAGGCATGGACAGTGGGTCATAACACAGTTGTACACTTCTCTGATTACAACATGATAATCATGCCTATTGTAGTACCCATATCAGTGTCATGGCAATGTAACAATCAGTAGCAGTACACATTTTATTTTGTTGTATGCAGTGACAGTGATATTACACACATGTGCAACATGCACATCCCATTTTCTGGACTGCTTGTGACCCATGTTATTACTTTTGTGCCTTTCAGCTGAACATACACATACATACACATGCTCAGGGGATACCTGGTACACATTTGTGTTCTATGTCATTATGGCACACTGTATTTACAGTCTTGCAGCTCAATCATATGTCTCAACCTGTTATACCAAGACTTCTGGTCATTGGTCCACCTCACTGGGTGACAACACAGGGAAATCAATTTTGATAATGTATCAATATAGCTGCCATAACACAAGTATATGTGTAAGTGACTACAGATATCTGTCACAACTGTGAATTTTGTCCAGAAGAACATTGTACAGTTGAATGTTATCAATTCAATATATCACATGCAGTTTAACACACACATCTGCAACAGTTTATGCTCAAGCCCTATATAGGTATCATAGATTTACAATACAAACATGTAGAATACTTATATTCACAGGTAACATATGGATATGGGCAACATCCCATTAACTGGCCTACCAGTGACACAGACACAACTGTTTGACAGACACTGTAGTGGTTGTCATATGTAAGCTGTACTTTCCCAGGGTGTGTCAGGCTCCTCAGCTGTGACCCAACCTATCCACCTCTTAGAGCATCACATGTGGACAAAGCCTAACAACATTAGGGGGGGATATATATATAATATATATATATATATATATATATATATATATATATATATATATATATATATAGGGACAGATTGTAGATATGCATATTACAAACCTATGAAATTTGTGCTTGATACATTTCACATTATCATGACTGTTCTGAAGGTAGTGGGGTCTGAAACTCATGTGTCTGTCATGACTTCATTACTTCCACCTTCAGCTATTTGCCAGAGTAATATAGATGTTTGGAGGAACAGAACAAACACTATGATGGCTAAATCTTGACATTCTGTGCAGATCTGACAGTTGACAGGCATGGCCCACTGCAGACAGAGCCAGATGCTATGTCCATAGCATTTGTTCAGCAGGACATCATTACAGCAAGTACTGATGGCACATACACATCTTTCATAATCATCTATCCCATTTTTACAGACCAATTACTACATTCAATTACATGCTTACATGTTGTACATACCTGGTTTATCTTCAGGTTCCTTCTGTGTACAGGATGTCTTCCTGTTTCGTAATTTGAGGTTATGTTTATCCTTTTTTTATGTGTGTGTGTGTGTGTGTGTGTGTGTGTGTGTGTGTGTGTGTGTGTGTGTGTGTGTGTGTGTGTGTGTGTGTGTCTCTCTCTCTCTCTCTCTCCCCACTACTGGGATTGAGCTTGTTTGAGTAGGTTGAGGCATGGCTTTTGTTTGTGATGCTCATATTTAGGTGATGGCCTCTATACCAATCGCTGTTCCCCACTTGCTAATTGCATCCAGGCAGCTGTGTAGGTCTTCCAATAGCCAATGTCATAGCAACCCACTACTATAAATAACTACATCATGTGGGCGTTGTCCCTTTACCTTTCCTGCATGGAAGGCATCCTTCCTGTGTATGAGCAGTGGTGTTACAGACAGCAAGTAGTGATAGCTATTACAACAGGACTTGTGAACACAGGCCAACTACATGTTTGTATAACAATAAATGAATGAATTCCTCACTACTAAGGCAACAGAAAGTAGAATTCAAGCACGAAAAAATCAAACTGTTGCACCACGGCCAATTTTTCAATGATAAGTACTCACAAATTGCTCCATATATTATTCTTGTGCTCTTTTCATCAATGACAAAGTTGTTATCAAGCAATTCTGCTTGTTTTATTTAAATAAACAAACTTATAAGATTTTATCTGATTTTGTGTCTGCACATTATTGGCCGTGGTGCAACAGTTTGATTTTTTCGTGCTTGGATTCTACTTTCTGTTGCCTTAGTAGTGAGGAATTCATTCATTTATTGTTTTACTTTTTTGGTCTAACTCACTACACATGGCCGACACAAGTATTAACGAGGAGGGATGTGCCAATCAAAGAATGAGAAATGTATTTGACTTCAGGATGGTGAATGTGGGTTCGTCACCATCTGAAGTTGTTACCAACCCTTTCTTGCACTTAAACTTTGAGAATATGACTGAGGAAATGCCTGCAGCAATTAATGATGATGGTAGATTTGAACATCTTTTAGGAGAAGTCGAAACAGCTGCATATCGCTTGAAGAGGCCTACCTGGCAAAGATTCCATCTAGAGGCAAGCATGCACAGACAAGTCATCCCAAGAGGAATGAGAATCAAGTGCATGCCTAGCTATGGCAACCAGTTTCCAGAACTGTTAGCCAAATGGCAGGCTATCAATTTGGAAACAAGCTTTCGTTATATGCACTTGATTATTGACTTCTTCAAACCTGAAGAGGTCAAAATTGGTGAGTTTATTAAAAAAAAAGCAAGAAGAACTTGAGAAATTTGATCTAAATGATTTTCAAATGAATAAATTGAGAACATTACAGTTAAATTTGAGTACTTATGAATCTAAATTAAAAGATCAAAAGATAAAGAAACTTTCGCGAGATGTTTTGGATTTCAAAAATGGGAGAATTTTTGAATGGCCAAGAGTTGGCATAGACAATAACCCCCATGGTGACAGGAACATCCAAAATAGAACTAGGGGTTTCCCTAGGCCTAATGCTGACACCAATAATTCCCCTATGGATACTAGAAATTTTAATAATGAACCAATGAGTTCCCTCAGGATAGGACCTGAAATAGAAATCATTAATGATCCAGGCCTGGAAGGCAATCAAAGAGTAACAGATACAGGCACTTTACCGAAGAAAGGTGCCACACATATTCCTATCAATCACCATTTACCGGTTTTCCTGAAGCAATCACAACGAAGGAATCCACGGGCATTATGCCAGAACAGAAAAAGAAAAAAGATTATGAATTAAATAAAGAGTCACTAGTTATGAATCTATCTGATTATGTCCTGACGAGAGATGAGAAGTGTGTTAGGAAAAGGTCTAACTTTTATTCCCTCTATGAAATCAGATTTGAGTGAATTTGTTTTTGATCTGAAAAGTTTTACAAGGAATGTATCTCTAAAGAATATTTTTGGCTTAAAAGATGAAGAACAAAAAGCCCTTAAGAAACCTAGTTCTTTTCTCCCTACTAACCATCCAGCCCTTGAGTTGTTTACACGTATGTGTACTGATGAAGTCATGAGAATAAGAACGGGTAAAGATACGAAACATTTTCATAATATCTCTATTGGAGAGAGAACAGCGATATGCAATTTACAATCCAATGATGGAATAGTTATAAAACCAGCTGACAAAGGAGGTCGTATTGTGGTTTTGGCAGCTGAAAAGTATATAGCTGGGATGAATTAACTATTAAGTGATTCCAGAACATACACTTTGGTCAATTCGCAGAAACTGGATCAACATATTCAAGGTATTTATGATCGACTGCATTCAATGCTTATTGGGGGAATTATAGTTCATGATGAATTTGATTTTTTTAAGATTGAACATCCCACTATTCCATCTATTAGTGGACTTCCCAAGGTGCATAAAAATTTACTGAATCCTCCATTTCGCCCTATAGTGGCTGGTCAGGGATGGCTTACTGATACTACGTCTTTGTTTGTAGAAAAAGAATTAAGGAGTATACTTCTTTCTATACCTACAGTATTACGAGACACAGATGATTTCCTAAGCAAGTTTAAGCTTGCTACATTTTCAGCATGTAACTCACCATCTCTTTTATTGGCAACTCTGGATGTCACAAGTTTGTTTACCTGTATACCAAATGATATAGGATTAGAAACAGTCAGAACATTAGTAAGTAATAAAGATGGTCCAGAATCAGCGGAAGTAATTTGCTCCTTATTAGAGATGGTATTGGATAATAATTTCTTTACATATGGTCAAGACATCTATTGGCAATGATGGGGTGTTGCCATGGGCACACCTTGCGCCAATAGTTATGCTAACATAGTTTTATCAGAATGGGAAAGACATTTCATTCTAAGTTCCTCGAACCCATGGTATCGTTGTGTGAAGTACTATGGTCATTTTGTGGACAACCTTTTTCTGCTATGGGAAGGTGAAGAATGTCAGTTCAAATCCTTTGTACAGTATCTGAATAGTACAACCACATACTTAAAATTTACAAGTGCTTGTTCACCATCAGAAATCAATTTTCTTGATGTCCATATATATAGAAGTAATGAAGGCAATTATGAAACTTCTTTATTCCGTAAATCAACTTGGAAAAATCATTACCTTCATAGGAACAGCATGCACCCTAGGCATGTGACTAAAAACATCATGAGAAATGAGATGACAAGAATTGAAAAAAGGTGCACTAGGAAAGAAGTAGTTGAAGTTGAAACTAAGAATCTTAAGAGATGCTTATTGGAACGTGGATATTCTATGAAAGAGGTTAACCCCGACCTAATGAGATTGGGAGACTGTACTGGTGAAACTTCCAATAGGCAGGATACAACTCTAGCAATAACATCAGATAGAGGTGGTGATCAAACTATAGCCACAGGAGTGGCCAATAATCATCAATCACCATTGAGATTGATGTTAACATATAGCACTGATAATCAACAAATAAAAGAAGTCATTGCTAAGTTTTGGCCCATATTGTCTCAGGATTCTAAACTTTGCAATATAGTGGGGTCCAAACCTCGCTTTGGGTATAAAAATAAGAAAAATATCAAGAGGTTGTTGTGTAACAAGGATGGTTTTACAAGAAAGAAACTATTAGGTAAAAAAGGTACCTTCCCATGTGGAAATTGTATGGCATGTCGCCATATTGATAAAAGAAATTCTTTTATACATCCTATTTCCTCTAAGGAGTTTTATTTCAACTGTAAGGTAACATGCAACACTAAAAATATAGTGTATCTAGCTACTTGTAACAACTCTACCAGTTTTTATGTGGGTAAGACAAACCAATTATTCAAAAGAAGGATATTACGGCATTTAAATGATATTCGCAAACTTGATACTCATAATGCACTTGCAGCACATATTAAAGAATTTCCTAATCATGGCTTTAGTTTTAAAGCCATTGAACATGTGATACCTAATATTAAAGAGGCAATATTACTAACATAACAGAACTCAGTGAGGCAACATGGATCGTCAACTTGCAAGCTGATAGATCTCCTGGATTAAATGCCTATGTACCTATAAAACCTATATTAAAAACCAGAAGACCAAAGATCTATTCATGAAATATCCTTATAGAACTCCTTCTGATATTTATTACACGAGTAAAAATCTTTTCATCAGAAGAGATGGAGCATTAGTATAAGTGTGGCAACAGAGTATTATATACCTGTGATTGAAAGTCATGACAGTATTATTAAGTTTCGACATTTTGAATTATTTCTAGTAGTCTGACTATATATTACCTATATTGCCATTCAAAGAGATGGAAGCTTTGCACGCTATATATGTTTTTTAAACAACTGATTGGACTAGGAAGATGGTCGGACACCTCATTTGACTGCAAGGTATACACCTCTTTCCTTGAAGAATCATCTGATATTTAACTGGCCACAATTCATCTGACGCTTTAATCGTAGAACTTCAGTCAAGTTTATGGATGACAGTTGCTAGCAACCCATTGGTTGAGAACATAGTGATTGAGCACCTCATTTGCATAGAAGGTGCATCGTTGTTTAAGGTGCCATTATTGGCGCATGATCATTGGTCACAAGTTTGTTTAAAAGTTCAGCATCTTTCTCAATCCCTTACGATCTGAAGAAGGTGAAAACCGAAAGCGCTTATCGTGTATTTGGGGTCCTTTGCTTTGGAAGTTTATATTCATTTTTGTCAATGAATTTAAACAGCAGTATCTCATCACCATTTGGTTTCCATAAAGGCCAAGATTTATTTGCGAATGATTTTGCCTGTAAATATATTTTTTGGATAACAGGTTTTCATTGACATCTAGAGGATGCAATTTTGTTACTTTTTGGAACTTTTTATCCTTTCTTTATATGGAGCAATTTGTGAGTACTTATCATTGAAAAAGAGCCGTTTATACAGTCATTGACAAGGACTGAAAAAGACTTTATTTATTGAGCATTATTCTTGTGCTTCTTTTCGTCAATGACAAAGTTTTTATCAAGCAATTCTGCTTGTTTTATTTAAATAAACAAACTTATAAGATTTTATCTGATTTTGTGTCTGCACATTATTGGCCGTGGTGCAACAGTTTGATTTTTTCGTACATGTTTGTATAAGGTTCCATATCTAGGGACAGTGTGTGAGTATTGCTATTATATGCATTGAATACTGCTAGTTTTACAGAGTTTGTGTGTACATGCTTGTTTTGCATGGACTGCAGTCTGTCTGCATAGCTGTCAACTTTGGGCCTATTCACATGATGGCCAGAGAATTGGCTGTTATGTTTTGTCTGTTCCCCACACAGGTCTTGTCCCTGACATATCAGTGGCATTCTCTCTGTTGATTGCTATCAGTACATGGCAACATCCATTTGTGTTTCTGAATACATATTCCTGAGTAAGGGTATGTCACAACCAATCCTGTAACACCAGCAACATTCATAGTGTATAACAGCAATATTTCAAATATGGCCCTGTATTTCAGGCTCTGTCCCCCACCTGTATATCAGGCTTTGTCCAGATGTTATGCAGTAAGAGGGTTGACAGGTAATAGTCTATCATTATTTAGTGCTGACATTCCTGTTATCATCCAAGTGATGTTGTGGAGTCCTACACAAGTTGTGGGATATATTTAATACATATGAGGGCTATAGCTGGACAAAAAATGTGTGACCCTGTACAGTCTGGAAGTCAGTGTATGGGGGACACTGTTATATGCCCTTGTAAGACAATTTATGGAGGAGGGGTATTAAATGACTTTAACCTAGGCTGTTACAACATGTGAGGGATATCAGTAATAAGAAACATTAAGCTATATGGCTGTACATTTTCATATGTTTCATCATGGGAATAGTGATGGGCTAGAGCTTACTGTCTTGCACACAGTTCTGTGTGATTGTGACATTTTAAGTTAAGCATTGTTATGTAACGGATACATTTACATTGTGACAACTGATACTTTTCCCCCTAGAGGGTTGAGTAAAGAGTATAGTTGGAGGCTGTTGAACTACATCTGTAATTAAGTATTGATTAATTTTTATCTTCAAGGCAAGTGTGTTTTTCACTGTTGTACTACTTGAAGGCTTTAGCCTAGACAGCAAAGTATGTTATGTTTTGCAGATTACTGTATCATATGTTTTCTTTGAGAGTTGCATTAATCAGTTATGTATTTCAAACACCTAAATGCTATAAGAAATGGCATAAACAACTGAAATAGTACACAAATAAACATTTATATGTATGGAAACTGTGTGTGGTGTCATGTCCTTTCCATTGTGTGTGAGTATATGTTTCATGCAATTATTGTCATTTGTAGGAAATAATCAGACACTGGCCATTTGAAAAGGTGGCAACTTTAGGAATAATGGCTGTTTGATATGCTGTGCACCCTCTATATATACTATCTTTATAAATATATCTATAAGTATTTATATATGTATATATATATATATATATATATATGTATATATATATATATATATATATATGTGTGTGTGTGTGTGTGTGTGTGTGTGTGTGTGTGTGTGTGTGTGTGTGTGTGTGTGTGTCTATATGTATCATTAGAATGTTTAGTGCTTCCACATTGTACATTCCGTATGGTAGACTGACTGTTCTGCATGATATGTTAGAGAAATCATCCCAACATTTTACAGCTGAAATGGCTTACTGGTAACTCATTGTGCCTATGTTGTGCAGGGTCCTGGGTTCATGTCTTGCAAGTGCTGCTTATTTTGTTACAAGGCAGAAGAGTTCAGCTGTGGAGGAAGGGTTAATGGCAATAATTACAAGAGATCCCTATTTTGAGCCAATTCACCCCCATTTATAGTGCCTTTGGTTAGATGTTTTGCAGTGAGAGGTTCAGAGTGTGGATCCGATGTCCGAATGATTATATATGTGTATATATATATATATATATATATATATATATATATATATATATATACAGAGAGAGAGAGAGAGATGTATATCTACACACACACACACACACACACACATATATATATATATATATATATATATATATATATATATATATACATATATAAATACATTTTCCCTTCTGTTGAATGACTGTGCTGTATGATATGTTTGAGAAAACATTACACACATTTACAGCTCAAATGGCTTAGTGGTAACTTGCAGTGACTATGGTGTGCAGGGTCCTGGGTATGAGACTTGCAAGGGTTGACTATTCTGTTGCTGGGTGGAACAAGGGCTGTCAGATACAAAGTAATTAAGGCACTTTTAAGGAGTTGTAAGCGGGTTTGCATGCCAGTAAGCAATGCTAACTTCTGGTTAAATATGCTTACAGCCATTAGCCTGAAAAATGCCTTATCCATGTAGGCATTAGTTAGCTCCACGCAAACAGGCTTAATCCTGCTTAGAAGTGCTTACTCCTGCTTACCCCCATGACAATTTCTTTAAAAGAAAAGAAAAAAGGGGTGATAGGAAAATGGTGAAAAAGGGGGCACAAAAATGGAATGACAATAGGTAAAGTAGCTAGGGATGCGCAGGATGGGTGTCGGAAAGGTCCATAGCTGTCCATTTTTTCTACAGCAACAGCAGTGTATATATGTTGAGTTTGGAGGTATATTTGGACACTCAAACCCCTGAGAGAGGGGTGAGGACAACAACATGTGCTTTGAAGCCAATTAGACTAGATTACATGTGTCCAGTGGACACGTGTGAAATGGACAGCTATGTATGAGGCAACATTTTTTGGGGGGGACAGATTACCCTTTTTTTTAAGGTGGGAGTGGGATGTTGGGGAAGGATAGTAGGTATATTTGGGGAGGTAGGTTGGCTAGGAAGACAGACAAGACAGCATACAGGGGCAGTATATGACCCGTGTGGGGGGTAAACACCTTGGATGGGGAGAGGTGTTTGGAAATCAGAAGCCCATGCACCCCCAAATGGAAACAGTGGGACTGAGGTCCCCACCCATGAGCAGTCACCACTGCACCTTCACGGCCCTAAAGGTGGCTGTGCTGGGGCTGAGCAGTAGGGGCAGGCTGACCCTCTAATTGAGCCACCCGGTCCTCAAGCTGGCATAGCAGATTTCCCAAACTCCCTTCAGAGTTCGTTATGCACCAATCCCTGGAACTGACTTTGGGTGGTAGTTTCTTGTCCACACCTGCTCCAAGGGGGGATGAGCCCCATCCCCTGAGGTGGTTCCACCCAAAGGTGATGCAGGACTAGTGGATGAAGACGTCTCGGGGTGGGTCCCACACGTGCTGGGGCCCAGTGCCACAGCCAGATGAGGTGGGAGAGGTGGGTCTGCTGGGACCAGCCTTCCCAAATGTGCTATGGTGTTGCAGTTTTAGAACATATGTAGGTTAGTAATAGTCAGCACAATCCAGGATTAGTTATAACAGCATGCATAGATATTCCCATTAACCCAAAACACCAGATTTGGAACAATTGCATAGCAAACAGAACACATGCATATATGGAACCACAGTGGCCATTACAACAGTATGCAGGTTACATTGATAGCAACAGGCCACCAATGATAGTATTTCAACATGGAACATTAATATAAACACATTTCAATATTTGTTGAACAATAGGATATATGTCCCAACAGTAGGTTTGGTGTAAACATACCCATTGATTTGTGTGTTTAGATTACTGTTACAGATATGTGGGGGGATGTCAGTTAACAACTTATGCAGTACTCACAACTTTAATGATCATTGCTCTAATCATTACTCTACAGGTATTATTACAATACCCTATGGCCTTGGTTTGGGCAGTGGTATTTTTGTGCACAGTGTATACTTCAACTGTCTTATAGCTAAATTCTACTTCTCTTACCTGGTAGACTTGTGGATGGAATGTTTGTTAACACTACCTGGCTGTTTCTACACATATTTCCAGATTCCTAGTTGTAATTATGCACATACCTCTCAATCTCTTAATGCACAACATCTGGACAAAACTTGACAACATGGGGGTACAAATAGGGACATATTTTGAATATTGCTCTTATAAACTTTTAGATAGTTGCTAGAGTAACAGGATTTGTTTTAATATACATTTTCTGAAGGATTTGAAGTCTGACACTCAAATGTATGTCATTATTTGGTGACTACAATTCTGAGATCATCCCACTGATTTGCAAGGAAAAAAGAGGAACAGGTCAATAATATGAGCCAAATATCTGGACATTCAGGGAAAATCTGTAAAGCTGAGAAGTATGATTATGTATACAGCTTACTACCCTCCCAGGATTTGAACCATGGCTCTCTCTGCTAAAGATACAACAATTTCTGTTTCATCAGAGTGAGCTATTTAGACACCAGTGTTTGTTCCTTCAGTGTTTTCTTTCTAAGTCTCTCTTGGTTGTACAAACTGACCTTGTAATTGCAACAGTCTTATACAGACATTCCTAGACATATTCTTATGTAGTACAGTGTGAGAAACAGTGGTTGACACAACAGTACTATTCTGATATCAAATGTTGGTGAATGCTACATGTCAAGCCATACAATACCAGAGTAAACACTACCAGTCCAGGATTTAAAACTTTATTGCCAGGCAGGTCTAGTTTTCTTATCTGAAAGGTCTGTGGGGGGAATGTTTGTTAACACTACTTGACTGTTTCTATACATATTCCCAGATTCCTAGTTAATATTATGCACACACCTCTCAACCTCGTAATGCACAGACTATGGACAAAACTTGACAACATGGAAGTACAAACAGGGACATATTTTGAATATTGCTCTTATAAACTTGGTGAGTTGCTAGAGTAACAGGATTTGTTTTAATATACATTTTCTGAAGGATTTGAGGTCTTAAAATCAAATGTATGTCATTATTTAGTGACTACAATTCTGAGGTCATCCCAGTGATTTGTCATGGAGACAGAGGAACAGGCCAAAAATATGAGCCAATTATCTGGACATTCTGCAAAAACCTGTACAGTTGAGAGGTATGATTTATGCATACAGCTTAATACCACTCCCAGGATTCAAACCATGACTGTGTGGGCTAATAACACAACACTTTGAGTTTCATCAGAGTGAGCTATTTAGAAAATGCTGTCAGTGCTTTCAGTGTTTTCTGTCTAAGTTTCTCTTAGTTGTACAATCAGACCTTGTACTTACAACAGTCTTATACTGACATTCCTAGACATATTTTTATGTAGCATAGTGTGGGTAACAGTCATTACTATTCAGAGACTGCAACACTAAATGCCATACAATACCAGAGTAAACACAACCAGTCCAGGATTTAGAACTTTATTGCAAGGCAGTTACAGTTTAATTGAAATATCACCTATATGGGACTATTATTGCCATATTGTCTGGTTTATTCAGTACAACCCATAACAGTTTTTATACTGCCAGGTGACTTTCTACTAGTTTGTATTTATTTGATATGACTACTACAAGCAGGATTGTTACTCACCAGCTTCGCAATGCAGCTTTTGCAGCCTACTGACATGGGCTTCCTGAATCACAGCCCACTCAGCTGCATCTGTAAAGGGAATATAGAAATATTTAGCCATACCTATCCTTCACGTACACAAGCTGGACTTTGGTAAACAGTTATTGATAGGAATACTTACACACTGCTGGGACAACATACTTGCTTCTTTTACCTATTCATCCAAGAGCTCACTCTTCCTCTGCTTCAAGTTGACATAGTGGTGCTGGACCTGTTCATCAGTCTGAGGGATACCAGTGGCACTGGTGAGATCACAGGCAAGACGGTTCCAGGCTTCTGCGTTATATTGGGAGCCCTGGTACTGGCCCTGCAGCAGTCTCTCATCATGGTTATTTACCAGGAGTCCTACCATGACCTTGGACTCCTGTATGCCCCAGCTCTGTGCCCAGAAGTACATGCCATTGCCAACACCTGCCATACTGCCTACAGTAGGAAGCTGCAACCAGTTATGAGCTGTATTCCCATCTGCTGGGTTTAAATATGGCCAATTTCCCACCCTTTGTCATGATTAGACAGTTTTGAATATGCTGAGCTAAGCTAAGCTATGGGCAAACCTGCTTAGCTAAGGTTGGCAGTGCTTAAAGGAACAGGTTCAGCACTGCTTACCAATGGGCAAATCCACTTAGCTGGGCTACTCATTGCTTAGTGGTCATATTTACACAATGCTTACACCTGGTTAGCAGAGCTGTGCAATGCTTAGCATTGCTTATTTTTTATTTTATAGACTATCTGCTGTATGGGATTAATTCATCATTCATTACATATTATACATTTGTTTACTATCCCTGACATCCCCCAATATGCTTTCATTACATTTATTCATGTGTGACTATAGGACACGTAGTTGAAATGAGGAAAACAATCTATGACACACACACTATAAAATATTGGTCCATATGAGATATTTCTACACAGATTTAGATTTAAACTATCATTCCAATGAACCTTCAGAACACAGGAAGGGTGCCTTATCCCTCTTTGTCACACAAGGAGGTTTGCAGCAAGGAACTGAAATCATTCTGTATACAACTAACTGCAAGATAATCTACAGTTATATGAAACCATAAAACTGTTATTTGTACATTTATTATTTTTTAATCTACTGCACTAAGGGATCACACAGCCAGTTATGACTATTGCTTGCAAATATACAGCTCTGGCTTACCTTTCTGTGTTTGTTTGTCATTCATCTCTTATCTGACCAGTAATCTGAGGCATGCAGTCTATAAGCCATTCTATACCATTGGCTATAAAATGTGTGAGGATATTAAATGGAAATAATATCATATGCAGGTGCCAACAAATGAAGCGGTGGTTGGATGTTAATGAACAGAACCTGTGAATTGTGTCCTGCTTACTTATATTTCTAACCTTACATCTAATGCTTTGTAAGTCTAACATGACACATCCACTGGCTGTTGGGCAGCCTACAGTGCTGTTGTGTTTCCCTTCTCCCAACCAGTAATCATTCACAGTTGCAATCCATTAAAAATAAACACTGCAGGAGTGCCTGCACTATGTTTGTATCGGATACATGGAGCTAAGTATTTGGAATTCAGTAATTCTAATCAGTTCATGCCTTATTTGCATCTTCATCATGCTAATAGCCCTGAATCTACACCATACAAACAGGCAATCATGTAGCTAAGAAAACTGAAGGTGAGAAGACTTGTTTACGTGGAGAACACATAAAAGAGTCTATTACTTTAGGATATATCTGCACATAGGATTATTAAACATGAAAATATATGCTTACATTTTTTCAGCTCCATACTGCACATGGAATGTAATTTAAAAAAATCTAAAGCACAGGCTTTTACACTATCTGTATGCATTAGTTAGAAGTGCACTGATGCCATGTGCATGTTTGTCAAGGCATTTCACAGATATACATGATTGGCAATACCTTAAAATGAAATGTCTGTGATAAATCTGTAGACATGTTTCAGGGACAGTTCATTTGATAGCACTTTTAGCATTTGAAAGACGGTTTGTTAGCAATGGAATGACATGTTGAAATGAGGGTGTCTGTGATGGAATGAGCAGTGTCTGTGATGGAATGTCTGCTGGGAGAGGAATGATATCCTCATGGGCGCAGGTCAGCTACATCATCTGCTGTTAGACAGCGTGGCCATTCCTGATCAATCTCTCATAGTGCTCTCTCAGTCGGTGAGCTGTCCACACCTAGATGTGGCAGGCCATGGGTTCATGGTCCTGGGTGCCCTCATGAAGGGACCTCATCCAGCAGACATCAGTCATGTTCAGGTAGCAGCAATGCATCTGACCATGGATATAGATGTGCCAGTGCAACCCCTGGCAGAGCCAGTTCTTGTGGTCAGGGACAACAACAATGAACTGTCACCTCTACCATGCACAGCTCACACCTGTCCAACATACCAAGATGTAGAGCTACCAGAAGGTTGGCTGTGCTCATGCAGACACTCACACACCAGTTTCACCTGGAGAACCCCTACAGACACACACACACACACACACACACACACACACACAACAGTTACATGGTTCAGCTGTGCAGTTTAAAACTCATTTTGTCTCACTGTTGGTTTTATCCAAATGTCTGCTTGGGCCCTTTCTTACTTACATGCACTCACTGATCTTTTGCGTCAGCTTAGGCTTCCTGCCCCCCCCCCGACAATGCCCTGTGCAAGTGATGATAACTGTGCCATGTCCCCATTTTGTAGCTTTTGGATTCAGGGATATTTAAGCTTTGTGCCTGATTCTCATGGTGCATAGCTGCCTTAGTGCTTAGCATATCTGCATTTGTGATGTTGAACTAGTAATTGTACTTTTGATTTATATTGGTGTAGAAAGTTAGACAGTCGATAGCATCATAATTTCCCAACATTATTGAGAATAATCTTGTGAGGATTGTGATGTCTGAAACTGCAATGTGTCTCTTTACTTTCTAACTTCCCTCTCTCTAAAGATTTTCCAGTACAAATGTATGGTGCCAAACTGAGGGCGTGCAATGTCCATTGCTATTTTATGAGGTATGACTGTGGGTATCTTTGATGTCGGAGGCTTACTACTTAATAATGGATACATATAAGTCAGATAAGTCTCTGCTGTCACATGTTAAGGTCTTTTCTCTACAAATCTCCTACTTTTACTTGGTTACACTACCAAGTAACACAATGCAAGGATGTGCCACTCATTCATATTATTACACAATACACTCCAGGTTCAATACTTACCTTGTAAATGCACCAGTTGCAACAGTTTTAGTTTAGGGCTGACTCTGTCTGATGTAAGCAGTATATAACCAATACATTGGGAGATAAAGGTTGTGAGAGTTGCCTGGCATTAATGTTACTATACGTGTGTGCATAGGAGGAAGGTTTTAGCCCCTTAGGTGGTGAGTGAGTGTGCTATACGTTGTCTCTTAGCCAATGTGAGGACATATTGAGCACACTTACATCTGCATACAACCACATCAGCCACAGATTCCCCCTCTGACTCCTCATCTGCATGTGGCTGTGTTGACCTTGGCATTGGTGGTGGGATGTGTGCTTCTTTCCCTTGTGATCCTGATGAAGCTGTTTTCTCAGGATGATACTGTGTAACATGGCTCATACTGTGAATATTTCAGTAAATGTCCATGGATTGTACTGCAGGACTCCCCCAGTTGTATCTAGGCACTGGAACCCCAACTTTAGCAACCCAAACACATGCTGTATGATATTTCTGGTTTCAGCACATGCCTCATTCTGGCATTCTTCAGCAGATGTGTGTGCATTTCAGATGGGTGTCATCAGCCACGGCTCTAGTGCATAACTTGCATCCCCCAGCAAATGACATGTGGGATATCCCCCCTAGTAGACATCTGATACAACTTGGAGGTGTACCAGATATGTTACTTGTGGTAACTGCCAGGGTTGCCAGAACTTATGTTCAGGATGATTCCCTTGGTATTTCACAATACTTGGCAGTTAATAGAGTGGAAGCCCTTTCTATTTATGTAGAGCCTTCCCTGTTCCCCAGGTGGTGCCTTAATTTCAATATGTCTGCAATCTATGGTGCCCAGTACTTCAGGGTAATGTGCTACAGGGTAGAACTCCTGCATATTTCTGGCCCTATCCTTAGGAGTATGGGGAAAATATATGTGCTCACTAGCATGTTGGAGCATTGCATTCAGGATCTGATGGAGGATCCTGGATGCTGATGCCTGTGACACCCCTAGCATTTCCCCTCTCTATAATGTACCTGTAGCTAAATTTCTAAGTGCTACACATACCTTTGTCTCCACTGGATTGGGTTCCCCTCAGTTTGCCCTGGGTCTGAGTTCAGGACAACAGAAGTTGCAGAGTTCCTATAGTGTGTCTCTATCCACCCTGTAGTGCTCTACAATTTCCACATCATGCAGATTGTGATAAGTTACATGGTGTCTGAAAACTCAGCTCCTTCTTGGCCTGAGTCTATTAGCAGCAGCAGCAGCAACATATACTTCAGCCTGTTGCACAAACACATGAATTAAAGCAACAGCAGCCCCTAACATTGTTTCTGTGTAGGCTCCTTTTCATGACTATATTCCAATAAGTTTTGGAATTTGCAGGGAAAAAAACAGCACTGAATCTACATGATTGCTTTAAAGCTTGCTGAATAGTGCCTCCATCTTGGATTGGTTGATTAGCATACAATTCAGTTGTTTATTCTGTAATTAGCATGCCATGGAGTTTACCTTGTTTGTGTGGCACTACACACCGTGTAGCACCACTTACTGAATCTAAATCAGGATGCTACCATGTGTGTGCCATGCCTCGACATACACGCAAAGTAAACAGACCATGTAGGTTTTATTGAAACTGGCTGATAGTCTTGGTATACAAGGATTTTTATAAATCAGTTGATGAGGATGAAGAATCCTTCTTGTTTTCCTGTCCAACTGATCCAATACCTCTTGTGCAAGTCAACCACTTCAAAACTGTAAGTTAGGACAGGAAGAAGAAATTGATTTATAAGTTGGACTTTGTTCATAGATGTCAATGCTGTTTTCAGTATTAATTTTAGTCTTCTAAAATATTCCTTACTAAATTTTATTCACATTTGTTGATGTTTTATTGTTGATCTCCCATCATTTCCCAAATATTTATACACTGTTTTCTCTTGCTCAATTTCTTTTATATCACATTCCTGTCCCAACTGATGTTTTCTTAGTGCTGCAGCTTTCCTGCTTTAAAGGTTGTATTTCCACATTTATCAAGACCAAATGACATTCTTATATCATCTGAAAATGTTTTGACCACTTGCAGTTGTGCTTTCAGCTCATAATCTGATAAACGATACAGTTTTAGATTAACTACAAAAATAAGATGAGAAGCCTTTACACTTTGCTGTTTTCTGGGAGCCAAATTGTAGCCATGACCTAATCTGTTAAGTAGACAGCTTAATGGGTTAAGGGCACGACAATAGAGCAGCGGTGACAGAGGGTCACCCTGAAATATCCCCCTTTAGATTTTTATCCCCGGAATAATAATTTGTCCTCAACATGGCTTAACTGCAAAGTGGTTTGCCACTGTTTTAAGGACACGGTAATGTAATTGATCAGTGTAGGGTGTATCTTATGGTGTATCTTATACATTTTAAGCACTGTTTTATCCATGAATGTGATATACTGTCAAATTTTTTTGTAGTCTTATTGATGCCATACTTAGATTCTTCCCCATTTTGCAGTTCTCCATTATGACTTTAACAACAAATAATCTTTTGTTCTATATGATTTTCTTTTATTATCCTTTTGTTCTATTGCCATGATTGAGTTTTCTTCTAAATGATTATAAACCCTGCTGGCATCAATTTCAGTGTATAGTTTATATGTCATTGGAAGGGAATTTATTGACCAATAGTTTTTAGGATAGCTTGCAGGTTCACTCTTATGTAGTTGTACTGCATTTCCTGTTGTTAACAAGGCTGTTGTCTGCTTGGGGTGTGCATATAAATAGTCCTTACTCATGGCTAAATCTTTATATAAATATGTTAATACTTTTAGCCAGAAGTTAGGTACTGCATCTGGGCCTGGGGTTCTCCATTTAGGAGTTCTTCTTAACTTTGTTTCAATCTTTCTCACTGTTACTTCATCCCATTTCATATCCTACACATTTGAACTTCCTTAATTCTTTCTTTTAATTCTTCTATCCATTTAGCATCTTTGTTATGTTCCACAGAATATTCATAGATATTTCACCAAAATGTATCTATCGCTTCTTTTTTGCTGGTGTTTCAATTCCGCTTGGCCTGTTTCCCAACTCCCTACAAAACCTTTTTTGGCCATCAATAAATTGGGGTCTATATCACTTTGGTGAAGGTTAATTTCCTCAAACTTTCATTCATCGAACCTAATACAGTGAACATTCACTTCAAAGAAAGCCTTGCCCAGAGAAAGAAATGAGTTGGCCGTCATAAGAAATTTGCCCTTTTCCCAATTGTTTTGCAATCTCAGAGTTGTATATACAGTTGGAGGGTGTGAAGCAGCCCCCCACACTGGTGGGTGTGTGGGTGAAGACCCCCACATGGATGGGTTTGAAATACTGTGCTTTGTGTGATGGTCAGAATGCTGGGCAACTCATTCCTTTCCCAGAGTAAGTTGTTTGTTGAAGTGAACATTCATTCATGTGAACGTTCACTGTATTAGGGTCAATGAATGAAGGTTCACAGAAATGAACCTTCGATGAACCGATATAGACCCATAAATTGTTTATTTTGGACTTTTCCTTTATATTTATTTGCATATCTTCTAAGTTGTTATGCCTATGCTGATATTTTTAGTTTATTATTTGCAATAGTGCACAATAAATCCTGATCTGTTCTGATACTGTGCATTGCATTTAACATCTATCTTTCTGAGTATTTTTGTTGATCTGTTTCCTTTTCTATACCCTTGTAACAGTGACACTTCTTATCTTAATTGCTTTAACGTTTTCTCTGTTCGTTACTTACATGATGGCATTTGATTTCTCCCCTTGCTTTCCCTTAGTGCCCTGTGTTTTTTTGGTACAACTTTATCTGCTATTAATTTAGCTGCACAGTAATATATCCTATATACTTCTGCTATATCATGAATCTCTATGAACAGTCCTAATTACGTGTTCATTTGTTTTATCAAATGTCTAACTTTTTTGGGTTTTATTGACTTTCTGTAGTCTATTTCTTTCATTGATCTTAATATGTTTGTCCATCTCTATTAACTCAACTCTTCTCTTAGATCATTTTCCTCTAAACTGAAGGCACATTCTTTGTTCTCCATTTCCTGTGGGCATTCTATAGAAAGTTGCAGAGCATCTTCCTATGCCACATTCTCTTCAATTTCATCCTGTGCCATCTGTTAATCTTTCATATGGGAACTCACTGCCCTATCACTCTACAACACTGACTGCATCAGAGTTGCCACAGTTTCCTCTTCCTTCCCTCGCTGTGCAACCCCAACTGAACATTTATACTGGTTTCCTGTGGAAGACTCCAAAGTATCTTCATATGCGAACTGATCAGATGTTTCCTGTTCCATTGGTTTCTTCTTAATTTGAGGATCCATTGCTCTGTCTTGTTGTGATTTTATCAGATTTAGATTTTTTATATTAAATCCTTCACTTTGCATGTAATCCATAACCTCAGTTTCTTTTTCTTTAATTTTCTATTACTAATCCTGTTTTCTACTTTTCCTCTTTGTTTTCCTTATTTTTTATATTGATAAATTCTCCATATCCGGATGTCTTTGCCTGTATTTCTCTTCAAATATCTTTAGTGCTGGTCTTTTTGTATTAATGAGTTTTATTTTCCCCTTTACAGAAATATTGCACCATATTAAATCCCTTTTTTTTTTCCCATGTCCATACTTCTTCTTCAGAGGTCTCCTGCTCCTCCTGTTTCTCCTTACTTGGGTGACTTGTTGTTCCATCATGCTGTGATATAACTTTGTCAGACTTTCTACACTAAATCCTTCACTTCACAGGTATTCCATAACTTCAACTTCTATTTTTTTTTACTTCAGCTTTAATAATCTTCTGTTCTATGTTCCCTCCTTGTGATCTTATTTTTTGTATTGTGAAATTTTCCATATCTGGATGCCTTTGCCCGTATTTCTCTTTGAATATCTTTGGGATTGCCTTTTTTGCACTGATTAATTTGGCTTTCTCTTTTGCAAAAATATTGCACCATATCAGATCTCTTTCTTTCCCATGTCCATATTTCTTTTTTATACCTTTCAAAAATCTCCAGATGTTTTCTTTATATTTTCACACTCTCTCAGTTGCTTCTTTTTCCAAACAGCCCAAGGTTTCTTGGTCTGTATACTGTTTTTCATAAATCTGTTGTATTAATGAACACACATTTGTATTTGAATTTTCTGACAGTTTTTCTTGTGGAAGTATTTTTCTTTCCTCTAATTTCCCTCTTAATCTTTTTGCATATCTTCTGTCTGGAAATTCTGGGCTTTTTGCATAATAGTAACAATGCATAATTTATTTCTTATCCTCAATAGTCCACTCTATTGTCTTTATGGCTCTTTTTTGGCCTATCATTTTTTGTTTTTGTTTTTATGGACTACTACTTCCTTCTACAACAGGGGAGTCATCCTGCCCCTGGATCTGGCCTGACTCCATTGTAGAAATATTTCAGTGTCTTGTGGATTCTACAGTGTCATTTTTACCAGTCCTGGCACCTGGGCTCCTACCAGGATTGGGCACTTTTTCATCCTGGGTCTTCTGCACCCAGCTATCTTTTTTTATTTTTAACCTACTTCTGTCCATGAACTATGCTATAAAAAATACAGGGTGGAATTCAATAAACTCTACACGTTTTTCTTTTGTGTATGCATTGTAGCATGATGCATACATGAGAGTGAACAATTTGAGATTCAGTAAGCCTCGCTTGGCGACTCGTAAATGTGAGCCAACAAGGAAAGATCTGTGTAATGCAAATTCATGCATAAGCTGGTGAATTATATGCAAATTAGGCACTGGAAGTGATCCAACAAACAGAAAGACATCTGTGTAGACTCTATGTCCATGTTTGTAGTGTATGCTGAAATTTTTCACATACAGGAGTCTACACAGACATTGGGCGATGAAAATATCCACAAATATGGACATAGCTCCCCTGAAAAGGATATATCACAAGGACTACTGGGGAGAAATACATTGTGGATGTGGAAAATGCACAGGAAAATGTATAATCAATAATAATTGTTTTATATATATATATATATATATATATATATATATATATATATACCACCCCTGACTGCGCCATAACCACACAACACACCGAACCAACCATCACGACAACACCACATATTCAACGTCCCATACACCACAAACCACACATAACCGAGAAATAACCCGGCCGGTACACAAACACGAAACCCCCCACACACTGCACACACCACAATAACAATTATTAAAACAAAAAACCACACACAAACACAACACCAAAATCCAACACAACACAAGCACACACTAACCCCTAACACTACACTCTTACCTAACCTACTACACTCTCGTCACCACTCGCCCACCCCTTAACCATTAACTCTAACTCCTTTCCCCGCCCCCCTAACCCACTTACCCTAAACCCTTTCCCACCACCCCTAACTACCTAAAACAACCCCCTTAACCCACCCCTCCCCCTAACTAACTCACTTAACCCACCCCCTATCGCCCCTAACCCTAACTCACTTAACCCACCCCTATCTATATATATATATATATATATATATATATGGATCCCCTTCACTACACCGACACACCACAAAGCCGACACCCAAAACACCGACACCAAAAGACCGACAACACACAATACCGACAACGCACAAAACCGAACACCATAACACCAACACCCAAAACACCGACACACAAAACATAAACTACACATTACACACAATTATACATGCACTAACCTTAACCCAAACCCTAACCCTAAGGTCCGACACAACCGCACACTTACCCTACCCACACCCTAACCCTAACTAACTTAACCCACCCCTAAACCTACAGTCCGTCACTATCACACACATACCTTACCTGCACCCCAACCCTAACTCACTTAACCCACCCTTAAACATATAGTCCGTCATTATCGCACACTCACCCTACCCGCACCCTAACCCTAACTCACTTAACCCGCCTATAAAACAACAGTCCCTCACTATCGCACACTTACCTGTCCGCTCCCTAACACTAAATCCCTCACTCTATCGCACACTTACCGAGTCACGCTCACACCTTGCCCATGTCGGTGTTTCGTCCGTCGGGATCTCACCTTGTTGATCATCTGTGTCGTCGGGCTTCTCGTCTCCTTCTGTAGAGTGTCGGCCTTCTGGCATGTCGGTGTACTGAAGGGGACCCATATATATATATATATATATATATATATATATATATATATATATATATATATATAAATATATATCTGCTTGTTTGCACTATGCACTGTAGTAGGCAAACATGCTTCCTGCAAAAAAAAAAAAAAAAACGATAAAAAAATTGATAAATGAATGTCACAGAAATTTACTGTAGGACATTGCATCGGGTCTGTATAATGGTGCATCCATGCTGTTGCCAAGCACACATGGGTATGGTCCGTGTAGTTTCCAGGCTGTCAGCATGAATATGTATACAAATGAGGTTAATTTGTTGAATTGCTGAAATGACCAACTGTTTGCGCAGATCCCTTTCATGTAGGCCCCTACATGGTGTTGATATTCCCAGTGAATGTGGATAACATCGGGGGGGTTTGTCATATTTACTTTTAGCAGATTTTGTGCTAGCTGTGCATGTTTACGTGGCACACTGCATAGCTAAGCATGTTCATGTGACCAACCCCCCCCCCCCAAGGCACACTTGTGACGCAGGAAGCTATAAATTAAAACCATAAATACTCAGTTGAGAATATTTCCTTTTGTATGCTAAGCTAGGAAGTGCACAGTTCCATGGCCACAAATACCTAGGGATTTAAATCATGTTATATTCTAAGCAGCTGACACACATCCAAATTAGCCAATCCCACATGGTGGACCTACACCACAACTGTATAAAGTGTCCACACACCCTACATTCTGTTTTTTCCTCAATACTCTGAACCAGTGGAGTACAGACTTGGGAATTTTAAACTGAATAATGCTAGGAGATACTGCAGCTATTCTACATCTGTATGTGATAGAGGCTGAAGTCAATGCTGCAGGTGCTGCTGACAATAGGCCTAGGCTGAGGTGGAGAAGAGTGTTCAGGCCCAGGGTAACCTAACAGGAGCTTCATGAGCTGGTGATTGTAGAGCACTACAGGATGGACAGAGAGATACTACAACAGCTCACTGAGCTCTGCCACCCTCAACTCAGAGTGAGAGCTAACAGAGGGGAACCATCCCAGTGGAAAATAAGGTATGTGTAGCCCTTAGGATACTAGCTAAAGGCACTTTTCAAAGACCAACTAGGGACATGATGGGGGTCTCACATGCATCTGCATCGAGGATATTCCACCAATTTCTGGATGCTATGCTCACACATGCCAGTGAGCACATATCTTTTCCTCTTGACCTGAGGTGAGGGCCACCACTATGCAACACTTCTACCATGTAACACACTACCCTAAAGTACTGGGTGCCATAGATTGCACTCATGTACATATCAAGGCACCACCTGGTGAGCTGGGTAGAATCTACATTAACAGCAAGGGATACCACTCCATCAACTGCCAAGTCATGTGCAATGCCCAGGGGATTATTATGAGTGTGTGTGCTGGCAACCCTGGCAGTTATCTCGACTCCCATATCTGGCACACATCACAACTGTACCAAATGTTTGCCAGGGAGGACATCACACAGGACTATTTACTGGGGGATGCCGGCTATGCCATGGAACCATGAATGATGACACCCATCAGAAATGCACACACCCCCACAGATGAATTCCATAATGAGGCACACTTACAAACTAGTAACATCATAGTATTTGGGCTTCTGAAGTCATGATTCTGGTGCCTTGATATATCTGGTGGAGCCTTGCAGTATACCCCAGCCACATGTGCACAGATATTCACAGTATGTGCTATGGTACACAAACTGATCCTGTGGAAATAGCTGCAAGAGGATCAGCAAAGGGAAGGGATACACAGTCCCGAAGCAGTCCCTAGGTCACCATAGCCACAGTCACAGGAAGACTCAGAGGAGGAAACCCCTGCTGATGTCTCTGCAGGCAGATGTAGGTGTGCCCAATATGCCCTGGCTTTGGCTAAGAGATAACACATAGCACATTCACTGACAATCTAGGGACCTAGGGACTAACACCTCACTCCTATTCACATACAGATATTAATAGTGGTGCCAGCCAACTCACACATCTGTACCTATCCATGTATTGGCTGTGTAGTGCTTGCATTAGACAGAGTCAGCCCTGAAATACAGTCATGTCAACTGCTGCACTTGCAATGTAAGTCCATAACGTACACAGTATTATAGTGGATTGTTATGTTAGGTCATCGTAGCTATGGACTGGGTACAATATGCAGGCTACTATCCTGGCATATTTGGACAGACAGTACATCCACATGGAACTACCAGCAACCATTCCACTAACACATCACCATTTGTAGTTGGTAGGCCTCATGCATGGAATATTCATAAAGTTCTACTGCAACAGATTACTGGTACATCATTCAAGGGACATGTTGGAAAGGGAGGTACACAGATAGACTACTGTGTGTCCAGGCAGAACATGTGCATTACTCTCCCCCCGGAAAACAGCACTGTCCCCATGTAACTGCCATAACACTAAAGTTATGCTGTATGACCTTTCACACAGGTAGCATGCAACACAGCATCAATACAGTAATGCACAATCTGAATGGACATTTCATGTGTAATTTAATTGAGAATAGCACAGTACATATTTATGCAGGTGATGACATGATGAATGATGCCTTACTCATCTACCAGCCTCTGTGGCTCAAAGCAATAAGACAGGAATGTTGTGTGTTGGTATTCAGGGATTTAATCCTTATAAATCTGATTATTATGCAAGTGAAGTAGCAATATGTATATCTTCTTACAGACTGTCACTGTGTGTGCTATACTAGTATGGTTCTATTTCACATAGTAATTACACATGTGCATCTGTGCCACAATTCTAAGAACTATTTAATAAGTACATTGTTACTAGTGGATAACTTATTTGCAGAATTGTAAAGGTTGGGATATAAAAACATATATGAGCAAGCATATGTAGAAAACACATCCAGCACCTCCTGTAACATGATGTAATATAACAATATAATAACATTTGTAAATGAAGGTTTGTGCTGTGATGTGATTCATGTGGAATTGACAGATCCATATGCAACACACTGATCACTACATCAGAACAACTAGGTATTGATGTACTCTAGAGAATATGAATGGCTTGCATATAGGACATGATAAGTATCATACAGCAAATGGAAAAGTGATGTTTATGGTTACTGTAAGGGTGTCCCACAGGGCTCTGTACTAGGCCCAACTTTAATTTCAGTTGTCTGAAGATCTATCTTTCTCATCACAGTTGTTCTATAGTCTGTATGCAGATGCTTTGATATTGGGTATACTGTTTAAATGTGTTACAGATTGGGCATGTCTGCACAACAACTGGGCCACAGTAGCATCAGATACTAATAAATACATCGAAAAGTAAGCATATGACATTTGGAAGACAGAAAGAGAATGGTGACTATTAAATGAAGCACACAGTGATTGAAACTGTAAATTAAGTGAAACTTGGTATGTAGGTAGATGCAGATTGGAGTTTTACAAGTCATCTCAGATTCCTGGCCTGGAGTACACCTTGGTGAGGGATGGAGCCAATTTATGCAACAGGAAGTCTCGGGTGTCAGCAGTGCATCTCTCATTTGCGAGTTGTTAAACAACATGCAAACAAGCCAAAATGCCACTGAGCAGTGCAAATTTGCTGCCCCATGGATTATTTTGTTTAGCAAAATATATATATCTTATATATCTCTATCTCCCCCTCAGGGATCTGCCCTTGGACCACTCCTTTTTGGCATTTACTTCTCAGAAGTCAAGGCCAATGTCGGTGGTCTCTGGCTGACTAAATTTGCAGATGATTGCAAATTAGCAGCTGCCCTTGAATCTCACACTGACACAAATATTCTCCAGGAAGGGCTGACACAGACAAATAAGTGGTGTTAAAGCCATGAACTAAAACTAAAGGCTATGAAATGCATAATAGTATCCTTTGGGAAGTCATCCATCTCTGGTAACTGTCATATTGACAACACACTCCTTAGAACTGACCCAGTAGCCAGGGACATAGGGACACATATAGATAGTAATCTAGCCTTTGATCATCATGTGTCTACAGTGGTGAGGAAGTCATTCCATGTTGCACAACTTATAAACACAGATATGGCATACAAGGAAGTCATCGTTCCACTGTATTTGGCATTCATCAGACTTATCATTGAGTACAATGCACCCTTTGGTATGTACCTAACCAGGCATATGCAACAAGTGGAATGTCCACAGAGATTCCTAACTAAAAGAATACAGGGTTCTGTAATAGTAATATGTCCTATGCAGACCACCTCAAGGCCCTATCCCTGTATTCTGTCTCCTACAGGATTTTGAGAGAAGATCTATGCCTGGCATACAGGGCATTGTCAGACCCCACTCTGATAGACCTCCTGCATATCCACAAAACAAACAGTACCAGAAGTACCCATTCTAAAGACTTAAACCTTGCCTGTGATATAAATAGGACCTGCTGGAGAGATAGGTACGTATCCCAGAGACTACCCCATCTATGGAACAGGCTCCCCATCTATGTGAAGCAGAGTTCCTCTCTAACCCAATTCAAGTGCAACTTGGACAATTGAATGGGAAACCGGAAATTCATCCCTGGTTTGGCACATATGTCTCTAATGTAAACTAGTAACCTGCAAATAGTTCATCTCCCAGGCCCATGCTTACACTTATCAAGGGTATAAGAACTTGTCAGAGATTTGAGATGCATGGCTAGGCTTAAAAAGGCCCTTGTGGTCATTAGCCTAGTAAATACCTATGGACCTATGAACCTATAAGATATATCTATGTATATATGTGTGTGTATGTCTGTATTGCCCTACATACACAGATCATGAATAGTAAAGCTGCACTATAACACATAAAATATTGGAGGAAAGGAAACAAGGAAAGGCTCAACATTATATAATGCACTTTCAGACATTTGCAACTGCATAGACCAACATGTGTTGCAATCTTAGGATTATTGGGATATCTGAAGTTCACAGTTCTGGCTGTCTTCACCCATCATATGTAAATGATACTACATGTGACACCAAACACAACATACTGTGAAACGCATAACCATGAGTCACACCTGTGTACTTGCAAACAGCTGGATGGTGGTGAGTCATACTATGTCTTCCTAACAGACCATGCGGAACCCTTGAAATGTATGGCATGGCATAGGAATACATACACATATTGTGAAGTCATATGTATATAGCTACACCAGCAAGAACACCCACAATCAGTACAACCCTCTGTGTCTGCTTCATTTCAACAAACACACATCAATAACTGCAATTTCTGGTATTTATGCCCTGTATTTGCAGGGTGTTGGGCTTGTTTGCTCATTGCACACTACTGCTGTGCTGTTTTAACCCATTGTGCGGTATCTCAGTTGCACTTTTCCCTTACCAGCACTCCTGTGTAACTGACAGCCTCCCTTGCAGCTACTGTGATTTTATCTACCTCTACTCACACCTGTAGGTACTCTATTCTGATAGTACCCACTCTACAATCCTTTACCTCTCTTCCACAGACTCTGACAACATTGGACAGACAATTTCCTGTGGTTTCTCCTACTAGTCTTGTTGATATGGACATCCTGAGACAGTGTAGCAACTGCCTCATGTACACGGACAACCCTCTTCTTCTACCACCTAGGAACATACTATGTGAGAGATGAAATTACATTAAGAACCTAGAATCCTTGCTGTCTCAATCACAAGCCAGTACATCTAGCACTGAGAAGGTTGTCTGCACCAACACCACAAGCACCACACCTCTAACACCACCCACACCTGTACAGTACATTTCTACATATGTGGAGGTTCTCAACAAAAACATACCAAAACAAAAGAGACCTCCAAGGCAAAAGCACACATGTACATCACAACCCACCGCACCAAGCACCACACATAGTGCAAATACCTGTGTCTCACAGCCTCTAAGGCCCAGCCACAAACCCAACATACTAGTCATAGGAGACTCTATCGTGAGACACACAGATGTGCCCCTCACCAGGCTAGACAAGGGGAAAGTCATGGTAAGTTGCTTGTTAGGTGTTAGAATCTGCCATATCACTCATGCACTCAAGTCTCTCAACAACAGGTACTGTTATGACTGTCATAGTCCATGTTGGCAGGGGCAGCTCGTGGCATCGGACTGCCGGACTGCAGCCCCTTCAG
The DNA here is from genome assembly GCF_019279795.1 of Protopterus annectens. NCBI lineage: Eukaryota > Metazoa > Chordata > Ceratodontiformes > Protopteridae > Protopterus > Protopterus annectens. The sequence goes on from NC_056728.1 coordinate 1,098,096,553, forward strand.
CTAAAAAGTCAAGTATTTAAGTGTTTTAAAAAATGTAAAAAAAAAAAAAATACCTTTATTTTTGTACTTTAAACAAACTTCAAGTCCGTGACTCGGAAGTAAGCGCATGCGCATTGCGCACTTTAACCGCCTCAGGCTGCGGCGGTTTTAAACAGCTTTTTTTTTTGTTTTCATTGCAGCCCGGAGGAGTAATGAAGGCATCATTGTGATGCCCAGAAGTCTATGTGGTTCCAAACCGCATAGAATTGGAAGGGGCTCGGACTGCGATGTCCGCAGGCACGTCATGACGTGCTTGCTGGGCTAAATGCTGCTGATTGGTTGTCGCTCTCTTCCCGGGCTTTATGTGCTGGGAATAGAATGAGAATCAATCAATCAGTTCAGTTGTCGGCTTATTTTGTGGATTGACCTTTTTTTTAAATTTTAATAATTTTTTTTTGTTTTGGCATTGGATGGAATCTGATTTTACTTTTTATTTGGGTGGATTTTTTTGTCAGCTGTGCTGCAGCCTGCGCTAGAGAGAGAAGGAAGAACAGAAGAACAAGAAGAAGAAAGAAAAGAAGAAAAAAACAGAGTGAAGGTGCAGAATTAAAGTAAGTATTGTAAAACTGTGTATTATGTATATATATTTAGGCATTTTTTCATTGTGAAGTCGATCTTTCAGCATATTGTTCTTCAGTACACTGAATTTTTGGTGAGATTGCTTTGTTGGTGTGTTTTCTTTGCTGCTTTAATCAACAAATTCAGTCTATCACAAACATTCTCTGTTTCATCATCAGTAGAGTGCCATGATCAGGTCACACAGATGGCAGTGGGAACACCTATTTTAACTACATGATGTTTAGGGTTTTGTGGCATCTAAGCAAATCAATGCCTCAGCAAGCAGAGGATTAGGTCCAAAATAATTATTTAAATAAAAGGTGGATACAGACAGCTATGTTACCTTCTAGTTTGTTAGTCAGGGCTACTATCATAAAGTGCTCATCTATGAAAAAAATAATAACATTCTGGACAATATTGATAGCTGCACTCCTATAGTCACCTCACCCCAGGGCCCAGAGTCACATAAAGGGTAAATAAGGTTCTAAGCTTAGAATGGCAGGAAATGTGCAGTGAAAATGAAAGGGAGGTTATGGGCTTCTCTTCATGAAATTAATTGTAGAAAATCTCCCTTTCATTTTCACTGCACATTTCCACCACCATATTGCAAGTAAGTTAATTATTGCTTATTTAACATTCAACAATGCATTTGTTTCAACACGAAACATCAGCATTTGAAAACATAAAAACATGCTTTGGAAAATAAGTACACTTACATACTCTAATCTTAAGATTTGAAACATGTTAAATGCCACCTTATACGCATGTCCCACTATTAGTGGACTATGTGTTCAGCTTATTCAACTGCTCCATTACCAGTGGTCTAGATAAGGGTTGATAACCATGGCTTTCATTTGTATATTTATTTACTGAGGGTTTTTGCCCTTTTCAGCCAAACTCTATGCTGACCTTCTTGGATCATGTATTTCATCAATTTAAAGACACACACACACACACACACACACACACACACACACACACACACACACACACACACACACACACACACACACACACACACACGCACAGACACACACGCACTGTCCCAGTTTATACAAGAGCAATTTTTAGTACTGTTTATATGTTCCCTCAATATATTTGGCCTTGTCCAGATTTATTGCATTAACAGGTTGGGAGGTACATGCAAATAAATTGCTTTATAGAATTAGGCATAGCCAAACCTCTCAACTGTCCCTGATTTTGGCTCAAAATGTTGCTCTTCCCCTAATGATCCCTCCACAAAATAGCAATTTTGGAAGAAAACATGGAGGGTTTATAATTAAGAAATAACTGTAATAATCAGATTACTTTTATTTCAGAAATGCATGTAAATTATTTTATTTTGTCAGCTGATCAAGTTAGCAGTACTAATATTAAAGTGTCCCTTCTTTGACAGGTTCCTAGCTGTATTGTGTTGCTATTTTATATTTTACATCACATTTTTGGTCCATTTTTCATAAAATTGTGTTTTTGGCAAATTAGTGACAAATAATTAAAGACTGAAGTTAGAAAATAATGACAGACATTTGAGTTTCAGATTTCATACCATTCAGAAAATTCATACTAATGCAAGACCTCTATTAGCTTTCTAAGTTTATAAGAGCAATATTTTAAAAATTGTTCTTATTTTTGGGCCTCTGTCCCATTTCTTTGTATGGCTTTGTCCAGATTTCTTGCTCTGAGGTTGAGAGGTATGACAAATGTGTCAGGGCCATCACAAGTCAGCCAGAGACATTTCAAACTGTGACATACTTGTTGCACCCCACTCCCCCATGTAGTGACTCTGGATGTGTCGAAGCAAGGCAAGGAGTTATGCAGTGTAAATGTGCAAAGAATCCCACCAATCCAAGGTAGACACAAGTACTAGAGTGGCTTTTCATCTGTCCTTGATTTTTACAGAATGGTCTGGTTTCTGCATATTTTTTGTACTGTTGATTTATGCTTAATACTCAAAGTGCCTGTTGCTCTGTGTTTAAGTAGCAATACATTAATGACCATCAGGTAAGCTTGGCTGAGATTGCAAGATGCTAGTAAGCTTTAATAAGCATACTGTTAAAGAATTGCCAACATTGAAAGCCTTTCTATTGCCATGTAGAGAATACTTAAGTAGATAATGTATAAGCCTTGGGTATTGAAATGCATATGCCAGTATTTGTAATAAAGGACAGAATTACATTAAGAGTCTCATTACACTTGGAGACTTCCAGTCATCTCTGCAGGCTTTACCCGTAAACTGAATGCCAATTGCGTGGTCCAAAACCTGTACAGTAATCCTTTTAAGCAATGTATCTTGAGCTTCTTTCTTGTTTGCTTTTCATTTTTTACTTTGATCATGTTTTTCCCATGAAACAAGTAGATGTCAGGCAGCAGGTCATTTTTTGGATAAGGAACATTTTTACAAGTGGGGGCATCAGAGATTTCTACTTTCAGCATGTTACTTGTTACTTTAATAAAGCTGAATATAAATTATAATTAGAACTGCAGTGCAAGAAGTGGTTTGAATTGAATGCTGCTTGTTTTTCTTATACTTGATTTTGACTGGCATTCCATTAATGTATTTAAAAAAAAAGTAATTTATTTTTTCATGCCTCACAACCTTTTCAGTTTCCATCTAGATATTAAGCTGTCATGCAGCCAATGCATTGAAATATTTTTATTCTTTTACACTTCATTTTGTCTTGATTGGACTCTCATAATGACGGTTTGGCACCCAGTGCAGTATATTTAGTTTTAGTGGTTTTCTACTACAGGTGTGTGTGTGTGTGTGTGTTTGTGTGTGGTAGGGAATACCTCAGGCTTGAACCCTGTGCCTTGTATGCAGGTGTTAAAGACTTGAATTCCATACCCACCACCATTTGTAAAAAAAAAATGCAGATTTTTGCCTCATATTTGATCTGATCTGTTCCTCATAATATCTGTGGTTTGTAAATATTGCAGTGCTTGATATTTGATGGTGCAGTGGTAGCATTGTTGCCTCACAGCTGCAGGTTCTTAGGTTTGATTCTTGGCTGGGGTGCCTTCTTTGTGGGGTCTGTATCTTCTCCCTGTGTTTGTGTGGGTTTGCTTTTGTGTCCTCCCATGTTACAAAGACATGTCTGCATTATTTCTTCCTGGGCCTCTGCTGAAATTTTTTTTTGTTCCAAGTCAGACTGTCCTGATTAACAAATGTTAAATAAAATTGACAGGCATTTGAATTTCAGACTTCAGGTTTCTGAATGTTTAATTCCTTGCATATTTGATGGTGCAGTGGTAGTATTGTTGCCTCACAGCTATAGGTTTTCTGGTTTGATTTTTGGCTGGGGTGCCTTCTGTGTGGAGTCTGCATCTCCTCCCTGTGTTTGTGTGGATTTGCTCTGGTTCCCTGTCATTTTACAAAGATGTGTCTGCAGTATTAATCCCTGGGTCTCTGCTGAAAATTGTTTTTGTTCTGTCAGCAGTAAAATTGACAGGCATTTGAATTTCAGACTTCATGTTCTTCAGAATACATAGTAACACAACCTTTTTTTCTAGCAATTTTCTAAGTTTATAAGATGAATATTTGAAATTTGTCCCTATTTTTGGGACTGTATTCCCCCATTATTGGCTTCATCCAGGTTTTTTGTGCTAAGGTTGACAGCTATGGCAAGAACTGAATTCACTGAATATGTTTGAGAGCTGTATTCCCTCATTACTGGGTTTGTCCAGGTGTTTTGTACTAAGAGGTTGACAGCTATGGTGAGAACTGAATTCACTAAATGATAGCCATTTAAGTTTCAGTCTTCCTCTCTTTTACAAAGCAGCTGATTTGGCGTAGTGGTATGTTACTCTGTTTTGCTCAGGGACCTTGGCAGTAAAATGTATGGTGGTAACACAACATTTTATCCTAGCAACTTTCCAAGATTATACAAGCAATGTTTAATGTGTCCCTGGTTTTTGGGCTTTTGACCCCCCCCCAATACATTTTGGCTTTTTCCAGTTTTCTTGTGCTGCGAAGTTGAGATGCAGTTGAGTATTGAGTAGATTTTACAAGGAGCTGAGAGCTGCAGGGGAACAGAAGTTTAGTGTTTTGCCTTGTTAATAGCACAACAGGTTGTGTAGTTGCTTTTGATGCAGAAGGCTGTGGGTTCTACTCCCACAAGGGGTGGATGCTGCTGTACTGAGAATGTTCTCCTTGGTGAAGATACTAACTATGAGTCTGTTATCAGTTTGCCATCCATTTCCTCTTGCAATATTATTACTAGCTTATCATTTTTAATGTAATATAGGCAATTTATTCCTGAGGGGCAACAGACACTTTATTTTTCGATGAAACCATGAAATATAAAGGTGATTGCTAGCAGCAAATTCTTCATTAGTTACAGATTTCTTTAATGTGGAATTATTTAGATGACTTTTACTTCAGAGATTGTGCATATTTACTGATAATGGACTGTAGAATTGTGCATATTTACTGATAAAGGTGGACTGTAGAATTGTGCATATTTACTGATAATGGACTGTAGAATTGTGCATATTTACTGATAAAGGTGGACTGTAGAATTGTGCATATTTACTAATAATGGTGGACTGTAGAATTGTGCATATTTACTGATAATGGTGGACTGTAGAATTGTGCATATTTACTAATAATGGTGGACTGTAGAATTGTGCATATTTACTAATAATGGTGGACTGTGAAAGTCTGAGTAGACTTTTTTATGATAAATGTTCTGAACTGGGCAGTTTTGCCATTATGGGTGCATGCGTTTTGTTTCATTGCTTACTGGAAAAATGTTCAAAACTAATTTAAAACACCCTCTAACAACTGTACTGTATTGTACAAGGAATATAATTTTAGTACAATGAGGAAGGTGTATCAAAGAGCACATGTATGTTTCATATGCAAGGGGCCTATGATTTGAAAACAGCCCAAAATTAATCTTTATCTACCACTGGCAAAATGTATTTTCTTTGAATGTGGGTTTCAGTGCTGTTTCAATGAATGTGAGTTTCAAGGGCAGAGAAGTTTTAATGCTAAGTTTTCATTGTGAGACTGCATTGCTTTGTTTAGCAGATGACTTAGTGTTTGTGCTGTAAAATACAAAATAAAACTTTCAAATGAAGTCCAACTCATCATAGAAGTAAAGCAGTATGCACATTAGTGTTTATGGTAAATGGAGTGAAATAGCCAAGTAATGGTTCATTGGAATGGCTGCAGAAGCTTCAACCATGATTTTGTCAGGGGGGAAGGGCAGCAAACTCAGACAGGCCCAGCTGAACTATACCTCCCAACTGTCCAGATTTTCAAAGAATGAATAGATTTTTGCTTCTTATTTTTGGTTTGTTCTTCAGAAAATTTGTAGTTTTCTGGCAAATCATTTAGGAGTTAAGTCACTAAATAATGATACACTGAGTTTCAGACTTCATAACCTTCAGAAAAATGCATGTTAAAGTAAGAGCTGTTCTATCAACTGTCTCAATTTATACAAGAGCAATTTTTAGTACTGTTTATATGTGCCCCCAATATATTTGGCCTTGTTCAGATTTACTGCATTAACAGGTTGAGAGGTACATGCAAATAAATTGCTTTATAGAATTAGGCATAGCCAACCTCTCAACTGTCCCCGGTTTTAGCTCAAAATGTTGCTCTTCCCCCTAATAATCCCTCCGCAAAATAGCAATTTTGGAAGAAAACATGGAGGGTTTACAATTAAGAAATAACTGTAATAATCAAAGTTATAGATTACTTTAAATGCATGTAGATTCTTTTATTTTGTCAGCTGCTCAAGGTAGCAGTACTAATATTAAAGTGTCCCTTCTTTGACAGGTTCCTAGCTGTATTGTGTGACTATTTTATATTGTTGCATCACATTTTTGGTCCATTTTTCATAAAATTGTGTTTTTTGGCAAATTAGTGACAAATCACTAAAGACTGATGTTAGAAAATGACAGACATTTGAGTTTCAGATTTTATACCCTTCAGAAAATTCATACTAATGCAAGACCTATTCTATTATCTTTCTAAGTTTATTAGAGCAATATTTAAAAATTGTCCTTATTTTTGGGCCTTTGTCCCACTTCTGTGTATGGCTTTGTCCAGATTTCTTGCTCTTGAGGTTGAGAGGTATGACAAATGTGTCAGGGCCATCACAGTCAGCCAGAGACATTTCAAATTGTGACATACTTGTTGCACCCCACTCCCCCATGTAGTGACTCTGGATGTGTCCAAGCAAGGCAAGGAGTAGTTATGCAGTGTGCCCCCCCCCCATCCAAGGTAGACACAAGTACTACAGTGGCTTTTCATCTGTCCTTGATTTTGCAGAATGGTCTGGTTTCTGTCATATTTTTGTACTGTTGATTTATGCTTATTACTCAAAGTGCCTGTTGCTCTGTGTTTAAGTAGCAATGCTTTAATGACCATAAGGTAAGCTTGTCTGAGATCGTAAGATGCAAGTAAGCTTTAATAAGCATACTGTTAAAGAATTGCCAACATTGAAAGAATTTCTGTTGTTGCCATGCAGAGAATACTTGACTAGATAATGTATAAGCCTTGGGTATTAAAGGACAGGATTCCATTATTTTAAAAAGCTCATTACACTTGTTGGAGACTTCCAGTCATCTCTACAGACTTTACCCTTAAACTAAACAGAATGCCAATCATGTGTGGTCCATAACCTGTACAGTAATCCTTTAAGCAATGTATCTTGAGCTTGTTTCTTGTTTGCTTTTCATTTTTTACTTTGATCATGTTTTCCCCATGAAACAAGTTGTCAGGCAGCAGGTCTTTTTTGGATAGGAAACATTTTTACAAGTGGGGGTATCACAGAGATTTCTACTTTCAGCATGTTACTTGGTACTTTAATAAAGATGAATATAAATTATAATTAAAACTGCAGTGCAAGGAGAAGTGGTTTGAGTTGAGTGCTTCTGGTTTTTCTTATACTTGATTTTGACTGGCATTCCAGTAATGTATTTAAAAAGTAATTTATTTTTTCATGCCTCACAACCTTTTGTTTCCATCTAGATATTAAGTAAGCTGTCTTGCAGCCAATGCATTGAAATATTTTTATTCTTCTACACTTATTTTTGTCTTGATTGGACTTTCATAATAACGGCTTGCCACCCAGGGCAGTGTATTTAATTAAAGTTAGTTTTTGTGGTTTTGAACATAGCTCCTCCCCTTTCTAGTTGACCACACCCCTTCCCCTTGACCCCACCCATTCCACTGTCTCCTGCAGCCCCCCCTGTGATTTGAAGTCACCAGCTGCCACTGCATGTTGGTGTGAATGATTTCAGACATACCTCTCTGGACTATATGAAGAGATATGACTGAGCTTGCTGAATATGTGTCCCAGGCAGGTATGTCCCTAGCCTTAAGCAGCATCCTACCATCACCCAGGATGATGATTCAGTACAAACAGAAAATTACTGAATTTAACAATTGGCTTAGTTTCTGGTGTCATTCCAAGGGGATCCAATACCTGACAGCTTAGGAGGACATGATTGACAGACGACGATGCTTTGCCAGAGATGGCCCTCATCTGTCTCACATGGGCTTAAGGCTTCTGGCAAAGACTCTTGCCTCCCCCATAATGCCTTTTTTAGGTAAAGTCATGAGGACAAAATTACCAATGTGAAAAATTCTTCTAAACAATATGTAAAGGTCATGCTGCTAAATGGTAGGAGTCTTAACATGAAACTGCACTCATTGCAAGCATTCCCTGCCCTGGAAGATGCTGACATTTGTGCAGTCACTGAAACCTGGTTCAAGGCTATAGAGAGCACCCCAGCCTTACCAGGTTACTTGTCCTACCATACTTTCAGACCCCAAACAGAGGGATGCAAAGCCAAAGGAGGTGGAGTTTCAATATTTATCAAAGACATGCACACGTCTAAGCTGGCCAAACAGTATGACGCACAGGAGACTCTCCAGTTGCAGTTAACTATTGACAAAACACCTATTCAAATCATAGCTAGCTACAGACCCCACCCATGACTCAAGAGGCCCACTCCCCCTATCTGGACTTACTTGAATCCATCAAGATTTAACCCTCTACCCTGATCGACTTTATCTACCCAACCATAGAGTGGAAGATCTATTCTAGCTCAAACATGAATGCCCAGAGATTCCTCGACTTCATCAGTGCAAATGCATTAGATCAGCTGGTTGACATCCCCTCAAGATGTGAAAATATTCTGGACCTGGTACTAACCAACATGAGTAGCCACTGTTGCACCCCTACAGTGTCATCCTCTTTTGTAAGATCCAACCATAAGGCAATCACTTTCAAAGTTACCATCTCCCCTGACCCCCCCCTTGCCAGGGTCCAACAAAAAAAAAACTTTTCCAAAGCTGACTACAGTCTCCTGAGAGCAGGCATAAGCAGCCTCACAGTCACCATTCCTTCAGTTGAATCAAGCACTAATGTCCAACCCTACACCAAAAAACTATATGAGCACCTATATAGCTGCATGAACTCAGCAATACCTCTGCAGTATCCCTATAGTATCATTCTCCCTAGTAAGATCTGACCATAAAGTGGTCACTTTCAAAGTCACCATCTACTCCAACCTGCCTCTAGCTAGGATCAGACATAAAAACTTCTCCAAAGCTGATTACAGCCTCCTAAAGGATGGTAAAACAGCTTCACAGCCCCCTCCCCCTCTGTAGGAACTGGCATCAATATCCAAAACTACACCAAAGCACTATAAGAGCATTTATATAGATGCATGGAATCAGGAATACCCAACAGGACTAAATCATCCTCTGCAAGGAAGAGTAAACTTGAATGGTGGACATCTGCAGTAAAACTCTATAACAAAAGGAAAACATTGCTGTCCAAGTCCAAAAAGGGGCAGGTGCCCAATTAGAAGCAATGTCTCCTTAGCCTGAACAAGCAAATAAGAGTACTAATGAAATCCTCCAAAGCAACTTGGAGTCCAAATTGGCCACATCCACTAGAGACAATCATAAGGCCTTCTTCACATATATCTGCAACCTCAAAGGAAGCACCCAGATCTGTTCAGAACTGGTGGTCAAGGACACCACATATACAAATGCCGTAGATATAGCAAACTTGCTGGCTGACAGATTCAGTAAAAACTTCACCCCTCTGTCCCCGCCATCAGTAAATCAGGACATCCCCAGTACTTGCCTCCTTCCTCCTATAGCTAGGGGACAGGTCATCACTGCTTTCTCAAAAGCAAAAAATACAACCTCCATGGGACCTGATAACATACCAGGCTGCATCCTAAGTGAACTCAGGCAGGAACTTGCAGCACCATTAGGTGCCCTATTCGACCAAAGCCTGAGTACCAGCTTTGTTCCAGCTGAGTGGAGGACAACCACTGTCATTCCTTTACCCAAAGGTAGAGCATCCACTGTTCCAGGAAATTAAAGACACATCAGCCTAACTAGCCTGATCTGCAAGGCCATGGAACAGATTACCATGGACCTCATTAACAAGAACATTGGCAACCTCCAAACACTCAATTCCACACAGTTTGGCTTTATCAAGGGGAGGTCATGTCTGCTAAATTTGGTCGACTTCTTTGAGTCAATCACCAAAGCCATGGATGAGGGGAAGACAATGCACACCACCTACCTTGACCTGGCCAAAGCCTTTGACACTATTCCCCACTCAGGCATAATAAATAAACTATCTCAACTAGGCATCAATCTGTATGTTACCAGATGGGTAGTAAACTGGCTCACTGATAGAACCCACCTAGTCAAAATATGGGAACCCACCTCAAGCAGTAGACCCATACCCCATGGTTCGGTCTTGGGGCCACTGTTATTTGGGATATACTTTTCTGAGGTGCAGGCCAAAACAGTAAGTTATGGCTGACCAAGTTTGCAGACGACTGTAAGCTGGATACTGTCATCAATTCCCCTAGTGATGTAAACATCCTCCAAAAGGGTCTCACTCAGACAAATGACTGGTGCCAGAAACATGGCCTCAAGCTGAATACCAAAAAATGCATCATCATTCCTTTTGGGGAGAATGATGTCCCCCACAAATGATCACATTAATAACAATATCCTAAGCACGCAATCAGTCATGAGGGATTTGGGCACCCAGGTTGATAGCAACCTATGTTTTGACTGCCATTTTGCTTCTGTTGCATGGAAAGCCTTCTACATGGCCCATCTCATAAGTAAAGATATCTCATACAGGGACAAGGAGGTCATAATATTCCTGTATTCTTCCCTTATAAGGCCCATTATTAAGTACAATGCCCTTTTTGGCAAAGCACATGCAGCAGCTGCAGAGACCACAAAGGTTCCTCACCAGGAGAATCTAGGGCCTCAAACATCTACCAAACACAGATAGTCTAAAAGCCCTATCCCTCTACTCAAGTTTCATTCAGACTCGTCAGAGGTAACCTCTGTCTGGCATACAAGGCGATCATGGACCCCACCTTGATGGGATTGCTGCATATCCGTAAGTCAAGCTCCACTCAAATAACTCATACGTGCAGCCTCAACCTGGTCTGTGACATCAACAGGACTTGGCGGGACAGATTTGTGTCCCAGCGACTCCCACATCTATGGAATAGATTCTTTCTCCATGTCAAGCAGAGTGCCTTTTTAAGCACAACCTGGATAACTAGATGGGAAACAGAAAATATACCCCTGGGATTCCACCCGTGTCTCTGCTGGGATAAACTCTTAGCTAGAATTATAAGGGCCTCAGGGCCAATAGCCTAGTAACCCCCTGTGATCCTATGATCCTATGATCTTCCTCAAGAAGAGTAAACCTGTCTGGTGGACAGCAGTAATAAACAGACTCTATAAAAAAAGGAAAATATTGCTGTCCAGGACCAAAAAGGAGCAGGTGCCAAATTGGAAGCAATCTCTCTTTGTCTGAACAAGAAAATAAGGTCACTGGTGAAATCCTCTAAGGCTAACTTCGAGTCCAAATTGGCCACATCCACTAAGGACAATCACAAGGGCTTCTTTGCATATGTCTGCAGTCTCAAAGGTAACTCCCAAATCTGCTCTGAATTGGTGGTTAGGAATACCGCATACACAAATGCCATAGATATAGCCAACCTGCTGGCAGACAAGTTCAGTGAAAACTTCACGCCCCATCCCCTCTTCAGTAAGCCAGGGCATCCCCAGCACCTGCCAACCCTCCTCTCAGTACCAGGGAGCAGGTTATTAATGCCCTCTCAAATGCAAAAAATACAGCCTCCATGGAACCCGATAACATCCCTGGCTGTGTCCTAAATGAACTCAGGCAAGAGCTCTCAGCACCACTAGGCACCCTATTTAACCAAACCCTGTGCACCGACTTCATCCCAATTTGGTTGATAGGTTGCTTAGTAATTGGATTGCCTATAAGTAAAGGTTGCTCTTCTCTCTGTGTATACAGTCTGATGAAGCAAAAGTGAAAGTGCTTACTTATTTTATTTGTTTGGTAATAAAACAAGTTTTTATCTTCAGCTAGTGTGTTATTCCATTGGTCGTTTTGTTTTACAAATGTAAATTTAAAACTGCAATGGGTCTGCACTTTTTCGCCTTTGCATTTGACACAGGCCCCCAAAGTCTTCTCCCTCCCAAGGCCTGCTGATGTCATCGATCATAAGAGTACCTAAAGCTATGTCAAAGTCAGACTTAAGAAACCTCCAAGAAGCAGGAGCAAAAATCCAAAAAAGAAAGACTCTAAACGAAAAGGCAAAGCCATTTTAATAACAGTTGTATGAACAGTAAAACAGAACCTTTTATTTACTGTTCATAGAACTGTTATTAAAACTGCTTTGCCTTTCTGTTTGGAGTCTGTCTTTTTTACAGTCAAACGTAAGCCATGGTGTATGCAATAAGTACTGTGATCTGTAGTATGTAAGACTGGATAGGTAGGGGTTCGAATCTCACTCAAGCCCACTTGCTGTTATGTGCATGTCCACACAAAACAAGTGTGTACTCAACAGTGCCTTACACAGAGGCAGGGTTCTGCAATGTTTTGGGCCTAGCAGGTAGTGCAGGCCTTTGAACTCTTCCCCACCAAAATGCTTGCTGATGTCAACTACCGTAAGAGCACCTAAAGCCATGGCACTGTTAGACTTAAGCTGTGGAGTGTGTGATAAGTACTGTGATCTGTAGTGCGTAAGGATGAATAGGTAGGGGTTCTAAACTCCATCTAGCACACTTGCTATGTGTGTGCTGTGCAGTGTTCTGTATACATAAATAGGCAGTGGTCATGGTCTAACTGCACCCATGTTGGTGTAATTGGATGCTAGCCAGCATTTTGCATCAGCCTATGGTATCACAGCATCATTGGAATGTAGTAGGCTAATGGTCCTAGGGCCTTCATAAGCCTAGCCACCTTTTAACCTTAGTAACACATTCAACACCTACTGCCCCTGTCCAGGGTGTACACAGGTGGAACCAATGTGGTATAATTATGGTCACCCATCTAATAGTACAGATTGCATCTATAAAGTGTCAATGAGGTGCTCATTTTGACATGAAGTAGAAATGTGTTCCAAAGGTGTGTTAACCTCTGGTAGACAATTCTTGCCTTCCAGCAGGTTTTATAAAAGTTACATACCAGGTTAAGATCTTAACTGGGAGTTAACAGGTTATCCATGTCATTAACACATGTGCAGCATGCCCAATAAAGCAGGGTCAAAGATTGACTCATATGCAAAGCAGAGATTACCTCTGAGTACTCTGTTTGACACACACTAAATTGATAGTGATTTCAGACAATCCCCATAGGACAGATGCTGAAGACTTGCATCCCCCTTGTGAGGAACCTTTGTGGTTTCCCCCATCACAACAGCTGTTTGTTGAGTAACATACCAAAAGGGCCATTACACTCAAATATTGTCCTGATGAGGGAATAGTACATGGAAGTACTAACTACTTGTACTGGCGACAATGCCCTCCTGTACGATATGTGCAAGATATATTTATCTACTCACCATTATGTAGACATGGTGATCTAAGTTATGGTAGCTGTCGATATGTCTCACCAGGTCTCTCACCCCTATGTATGTACTTAAGGTGTCGCTATTTATCTGGTACTTAGCCGAAGCATCACTGCTACCAAAATGAATGATAATACATATATTTGCATTGAGTTTAAGGTCATGTGTTTGGCAACAATCATCTGTCCATGTAACACAGTAATGTAGGATGTTGCCATACTATGTATATTTTATGACTGCTGACAGTTAGCAGGCATCATCAAGCATTGTCAGCCATAGTCATTTATGTTGTGCTTGTACTTCAGTGAAATGGATTCCAAACAGTAGGTCTCCCAGGACAGAAGCCTATTGGATATTTCATCGCCTATTGGACTATATGACTTGTATCAGTGAGGCAGTTAACCCCTATAATGACATAAGGCTTCAAGCCCAGTTGGGTGTGTTTTTCAATGATGCCTGCATGGGAGATAGTGTTAAATGCCTAGGATTTTATTTTTTGTGATTTGCAGTATGTGGGTTTTGGAATAAATGTAAGGCATTTACTGGTAGGCAATATTCTAATCTTAGCAAAAGAATATTATAGTTTGCTAAGACCTCCAAAAAGTCATTCTCCATGGCCTACTGATCAGTGGCTTAGCTAGAGTTTGTGCCTCCCAGGGCTGTCTTTGAGTTTGCTGCCCTTCCCCCCTCACAGAATCATGGTTGAATGGAGTCCCCCATACACAGCCTTCCCCCCTTGAGCTATTCCAATGTCTCATTACTTGGCTATTTCACCTCATTTACCATAAACACTCTAATATGCATAGTGCTTTACTTCTACAATGATTATTTGGATTTCATTTAAAACTTTTATTTTACATTTTATAGCACAAACACTAATAGACATCTGCTAAACTAAGCATTACAGTCTCACAATGAAAACAGACTTAGCATTAAAACTTCCCTGCCCTTGAAACTCACATTCATTGAAACAGCATTGAAACCCACATTTAAAGAAAATGCACCTGGCCAGTGGTGGATAAAGATCACCTTTGGGCTGTTTTCAAATCATAGGCCCCTTCCATATGAAACATACATGTGTCCTTTGATACACCTTCCTGACTGTAGTAAATTATATTCCTTGTATAATACAGCACACTTGTTAGAGCGAGTTTTAATTTTTTTGTTTTGTACATTTTTTCCAGTAAGCAATGAAAGAAAAGGCATGAACCAATAATGACAAAACTGCTCAATTCAGAACATTTTTATCATAAAAGTCTACTCAAACTTCTACACTCCACCAGTATCAGTAAATATGCACAACCTCTGCAGAAGTAACACTCATCTAAATAATTCCACATTAAAGAGATCTGTAAATAATGAAGAAGTTGCTGCCAGCAAACAACTTTACATTTCATTGTTTCATCTACAAATAAAATACCTGTTGCCATTCAGGAATAAATTGCCTATGTTACATTAAAAATGATAAGCTATTAATATTGCAATAGGGAATGGATGACAAACTGATAACAGATTCATAGAGGTATCTCCACCAAAGAGGACATTCTCAGGACTGCAGCATCCACCCCCTTGAAAAGTACAACACAGTACAGTACCAGCAATCTATCTACATACTGTGGGAATAGAACCCACAGCCTTCTGCATCAAAAGCAAGTATTCTACCTGTTGTGCTACTAACAACAAACACAGACAGACTTGGCATAAGGAGCACTAAACCTCTCTCCCCCTGAAGAACTATGCAGTACAAGAAATCTGGAAAAAACAAAATTTATTGGGGGGGACAAAGGTCCAAAACCAGGGACACATTTTAAACATTGCTTGTATAACATTAGAAAAGTTACTAGAATAAAATGTTTTATGTTGTCAATGCACTTCCTGAAAGTTAGGAAGACTGAAACTTAAATGGCTATCATTATTTAATGAATTCAGTCCTCATTGATTTGCCAGAAAAGAGATCACAAGTATGAGCCACACATTCTATAAAACTTTGGTGTTAACTCTTTGAATCACAAGTGAATGTATAGCTAAATAATTTATCCTCTTGCTCCTTGTATCTAAGGTACAGGGTTTGAGTTTGAGTATCTGTAACCACCAGTTATACCTAACTGTACTTCATAACTAGATCAGCAGAACCACCTTGCAAATGGCACTTCAGAACTAGATCTACAGAACCACCTTGTAAATGGCACTTCAGAACTAGATCAGCAGAACCACCTTGCAAATGGCATTTAAATCAGCAAAATGGCACTTCAGAACAGAGACAATTAACAAGCAATATACAGCTAACTCCTCTGGTCTAGACAAGCAAACAGTGAACTCTGGACATCTGCAGAACTAGTAAATATAACACACACACCCTAGATCAGCAGCAGCACTGCAAACTCTCCTTGGGACAGCTCACACAGACCAGTCTCCTTGTGAATGAAAATGGCAAAATAACAGTAAACTTACTGTGGACAGGTGTAGAGTCTGATAGCACGCACAGACTGGAGTGCAAATTCCCTTGCAAATGGCAAAAAACAGTAGCACCTGTTTCACCTCTCACCCTCACCCCTACACAATGCTGTATGGAGCTAGATAGTTAGTACACACCCCCTCCAGCCTTCAGCGAAATTCTGACAGGCTGGCAGTCTGCTGATGTCATTGTGTGCACCCTGTGCATAATGACATCATCAAAAGTTTGCCAAAAAAAGTTTGGAAAAAAAAAACCCTGAGAAATTGAAGAATTTAAAGGGGCCACTTGGGAATTATGGCACCCCATTATTTTGACCTCAAAACTGGTAAAAAAGCAAGGAATTCAGTATGGTTGAGAAGTCTGCCCATAGCCTAGCAAATATGGATAATGAAGGTGATATGCATATAGTATGTGGGGTCAGTGGATGCACCACATCTGTGCAATGGAATAACCATGCAATCTTTCCAGTCAGCTGTGACAAAACTGTTGGATGCACTATGATTGGGAAGACTGTCCAAGGGTGTTACAAGTCCATGTTGGAGCCCATGTAGGGCACAGCCTCAGATGTTATCAGGTCCCATACATGCTGTGTTTCTGTCCGTAGAAAGGCCAGTTATGACAAACCCTTCAGAGATACAAGGTTGTGGACATGTGGTAGGTATGTCATGGTGTACACGTGGTGGAGACAGAGAAGTGAGGTTTTTGCAAACCCAGTCAGTCAAAAGATGAGATATGTCTACAGCACCAGTGTATATATGAAGTACAAGTTTGGCACTAAACTGGGCCTTCCCTTTTAGGTTACATATGTAAGTATAGAATGCCTTGTAGTTGTACTTTGTTGTGGAGGCTAATTCGGAGCAATACTTTGTTTTGGAGGAATTCACAACTCTTATTTGCTTATTCATGCAGATGAGGTAGTGTTTCCATTTCAGGGCGGTCCCTCCCTCTTACTCTTAAAGAGCAATGTCTCCTCTTATTGCAAAGCCTGTTAATTGAAGTCATCCACCAGGCATGTTTGCTCTTCCATAATGAGCTTGTGTTGCACCTATCAGCTACAGCCAATTCAATGCAGTTATACAGATGTTTGTATAAAGCATTAGTGTACAGCTCAGCATAGCTGCTAGTTCCTTCTGAGGGAGGAGGTGCAGTGAAGCTATTGATACCATCCTGTAAGAGGTTATAATCTGCTTTGGTGAAGTTTATTACTCTATCTTCCACAAGGGGTGTGTCAGGTGTGATATGTAGTTTGAATGAGAAAGATTAGCTGTCTTATCTCAACAGAGAGGGGCACACAGTGGGGGTGATACAGTGGTCCTCTATATCAGTAAGCATCCCATTCAGTATGTAGGCTCCCTTGTGTGTCAACCAGATGGTCCGGGGCATTGTGGTTAATGACATCAGGAATATTTGTGCAAGTGAGTTTGAGCATGACTAATATACCCAGTTGGTGGATATGTAACGTCACCCAAAATAATGGTGTCCGAATGTATCTTGATAGCCTCAAGTAGGTGCAAATAAGCAGAGTGGGTGTCCTGATTCATGAAGGGGTTCCTGTAGCTGGCAGTTATTTGAATAGGTGCCTACAAAAATGCCACACCACCTGAGTTGTCTCCAGGAAATCATATTGTGCAACCAATCTGGATGTGTATGTATCCATAATGATATTGATACACAGACCCCATTACATTGTATGCCAAGGGTTCTGCATGTGTGGAAGGAGTTGTAGACTGCTATGGCTGTGTTGTTCTCCACAGCCCTGACCCAGGTGTTTGTGACTGCATAAATGTGTGTATTTACCAAGGTGACGTCTGCTTCCAGTGAGTGGGGTCTCATGTTGACATACCTAGCATGTAGCAGCATTACTGTGAAGTTGTTTGTAGATGGACTTTTTATATTAGAATTTTGTCCCTGAGACACCACCTAAAAAAGGCACTATTGGGGTGGTGAGAGCCTTGGCCAAAAGCCAAAACTGTACAGATGGCAGATGAAGGCTATGTCTGACAAAGCATCTGTTGTTCATGTCATATCAGAGTGACAGATAGTGGATCCCCTTTGAATGACAGCAGATGCTAAGCCAATTACTGATGTCAATCATGTTCTTTTTGCATGCAGGCATCATCCCAGGTGAGGTTAAAATGAAACTGAAGGCCAAGGGCATACCTGCCTGAGACACAGTCCGGCAACTCAGTCATTTTTCTCTTCATACACCCCTGAGAGGTACATCTCAAGTCATACACACAAACAGGAACTATGACATAGTCATAACAGTACCTGCTGTTGACAGACTGGAGTGCATGTGTGATATGGTGTAACAGGGCACCTCACATACAGCTGTCCATGACCTTCCCCTTATGTAGCCTGGTGAGTGGGATATCAAAGTGTCTCATGATGTAATCACATATGAGGAATATGTGTGATTGCTGTCTTGCCTTAAGGGTCTGAGCAGTGATAAAGTGGTGCATGAGCTATTATGTATACTGTTCTGCAGAGGTAGCATTATATGTAGCATGCTTGCATCTGTGTTTGTGAGGTGTCTGTGTGCATTTCTGTTTCTGCTAAGGAGCTTTGCATATGTAGGTATGTGTGATGTGGATTGGGGGGAGTTGGAGGTGAGGTGTGCATGTTGGCAACCTGATCATTGTCATATATATCATATGTTTGCAGTGAAGACATGGATGTCCTTGCATGCACAGCACAGTTGTTCAACACTGCAGTCCTTACTTTGACCTTGCACATCTACAAGGACTGAGCCTTGTGGGATGCCACGTGTAACTGGTTTAGAGTCTGACATAACACCTGCAATTCTGACCATGTGGGTTCTATCCCTGAGCCAGTTTGCAACCCATCTTGTGACATAGGGGTTGATATTGAAGCTGGTGAGCTTATTTATGATGCCCTAGTAGGGTATTGTGTCGACATCTTTTGCGAGGTCCAGGTAGGCTGTGTGGACTACCTTCCCTTCATCTATGGCCTTGTTGACTGTTTCAAAGAAGTTGACCAGGTTCAAGAAGCAAGATCTACCCTTAACAAAGCTGAATTGGGTAGGATCCAATGTTTGCAGGTTCCCAATGTCTTTGTTTATGAGTTCCATGATGATACGCTCTATAGCTTTGCAGACCAGGCTAGTCAGGCTTATAGGGTGATAGTTTCCGGGGTCCGTTGTGGCACCACCTTTGTGGAGTGGAACCACTGTTGCCATACGCCATTCCTTGGGTACATATCCTGTAGTAAGGCTGAGATTGAACAGTGAATTTATGTGAGGGTTCAGTTCTTCTTGGAGCTCGTGTAAGACACAGCCTGGGACACTGTCCGGTACCATTGATGCTGTGTTTTTTGCTTTGCAGAGGGCAGCTCTCACCTGTGCATCTGTGATGTCAGGGAGGCTACACTCTGTTGGGACAGACATTTGTTCTTTTGGGGTGGAAGGGGGGGAGAAGTTTGCACTGAACCTGTCTGCCAGGATGTTGGCAATGTCTGTGGGTTCAGTGTATTTTTTGTCATTTTGCACTAACTCAGAGCATATCTGGGAGTTGCCACCCAGGTTCCTGACATAACTAAAGAAGGCCTTGTGATTATCTTTAGTGTCTTGTGCAATTTTTCTTTCGAAGCTGGCCTTAGATGATTTTATGAGGGATCGTAGTTTCTTGCTAGTACTGATCAGAGATGCCTTCCCTTTTGGGATTTTGCTCTATCATGTAGTAGCTTCCTCCTTCTGTTGTATAGCCTATTTATGGCTGAGGTCCACCAGACAGGTCTCCTGCCTTTGGAGGAGTGAGTCTTGGTTTTATTTGGGATAGCACGATCCATGCATTCCTGTAGGTGTCCATAGAATGCGTTTGTAAAGGATTCTGTGGTTTGGGCCATATTTTCCACTGGCTCGGGGGCTTTGAAGGATTCCACCTCAGTTTTCAGAAGTGTGAAGTTTGATTTTGAGAAGTTTTTCACCGTGGTTTCCTTGGCTGGGGGTGGGGACAGGATATGGATGTCCAGTGAGATTAATTTATGGTCAGATCTTACCAATGAGGGGTATACATCTGGTATGGAACATAGAGTCCCCATGTTGGTGATGATCAGGTCCAATATGTTTTCTCCTCTTGTGGGAGTGGTGACCAGTTGTTCCATAGCATTTGAGTTTATAAATTCTAGGAACCATTGGATGTTGGGGCTTGAGTAGTGCTCCCAGTCTATGTTTGGGTAGTTGAAGTCACCCAATATAATGGTGTTTGGAGAGACCTTCATATTCTCCAGTGTTCTCAGGAAAGCTGTGTGGTTTCCTCAGTTTGGGATGGTGGTCTGTAGCAGGCTACAAACTGAAAGGCAGTTTTGCCCACTGTTAGTTGCACATGAATGGTCTTCGATGCTTCATGCAGTGCCACTAACCTGAAGGTGTGGGTATCTTTGATGAATATGGATACTCCCCCTCCTTTTATGGTTCAGTCTGAGTTTTGGGGCTGAAAAGCATGGTATGAGGTATAACCTGGTAGTGCTGGGGTGCTCTCGGGAGCTTTGAACCAGGTTTCTGTTACTGCACAGATATTGATATTCTCCATAGTGAGGAGAGCCTCGAGTGCGTGCATCTGAGGTTTAGACTTCTGGCATTGAGCAGCATTATCCTTAGTTTCTTTTTCCTTGTGTTGTCTATGGAGGTGGGTTTGTCTTTTGAGCCTTGCCTAAAAAAGGCACTATGGGGGTGGCAAGAGCCTTAGCCAGTATTTGAAAGCCCAGGGTTGACAGGTGCAAGCCATCCCTAGCAAAGCAACGTAGCTTGTCAAGCATGTCATCCCAGGCTGATAGACACTGGATCCCCTTTGAATGACATCAATACTTTAGCCAATTGTTAAAACTGATAATTTTGTCTTTATACTGTGGCATCATTTTTGGTGAGGGCAAGATGCTACTCAAGGTCTGGGTCATACTGATCTGGGCTACATGATCAGAGAGCTCCTCTATGTCACTTTTCATGTAGTCCAGGGAGGTACGTCTCAGGTCATTCACACCAGCATGGACAATGACGGAGTCATATTTGTACTTGCTTTGGAGTGACCTGAGTGCTTTTGTTATGTGGCGGATCCTGGCACCTGACAGGCAGCTTACAGTGACCTTCTCCTTGTTCAGCCTGGTGAGTGGGATGTCAGTGTGTCTGACAATAGAGTCACCTATTACAAGTGTATTAGGTGTGTTGTTTAGCCTTAAGGGCTGTGACTGTGTGGCACACTGACTTTGTGAACTATGTGATATGTGGGTATTGTTGTGGGGTAGCAGTTGCTTGGATGTCTGCTTTGGAGGTCTCTGCTGCTTGGGCAGATTTTTATTTGGAGCCTCCGAGTATGTTTTTGTGTTTGGTTTGCTGTTGCGATAGGTCTATGTGAGACTGGATTTGTGGAGTGTGTGGTTACCTTCTCCTCCTGACTGTCTGCATCAGTACTGGGTTGAGAGAGCTCAGCCTCCAGTTTGGCTATATAGTTGCATCTCTCACATATATTTGAGCTTGTTGGGAGGAGGAAAGGGTGGTCTGTGTACATAAGGCAGTTGTAACATTGCCTCAAGATTCCCAGATTCACCAGCTGGACTGGAGAGTAAACCCGAAACTGACTTTTGGACATGCCAGAATAGTATAAGGAACTACTTTTTGACTAATCAAAAAGGACCAGTAGGGAGCCAAGTACTTAAAGGGAGTATAAGAGGGTGTAGTGCTTTAGTTTATTAGTGCTTATGTATAAGATTACCTATACGAGCAAGTGCAGGGCTTTAGAATGAAAATAGAGTGCTTACTTTGAGATTTATAACAGTTCTAAGGGAAAAAGTGAAGAGCAGACTTTGTGGAGCCGGGAATAGTTTAAACCCGTTTCTATGCGCAAAATCACGCAAAACCATGCAAATGCGGGTTTTAAAGCAGGGAAACTGAAAGAGATAGGAACTGACCCAAAACAGACAATAAGCTACTAGTTTCAGGGCTGAGACCACTTCTCCAAGGACAGATAGGCTTCTCAAAGCTCCCCACTCTCACTGGTGAACAGAGAAGCTTCCTCCTATCCAAGTAAGGATATGGGCAACACAGGGAACTATACCACAGTCCGGAATTCGGCAAAACCTGAAATCTGGACTAATCTAGTTCAGCAAAGGTGGGAAAAGAGAATATATATATATATATATATATATATATATATATATATATATATATATATATATTTTTTTTTTTTTTTTTTTTCAGTAAACAGCAGAAAAACACACAGAAAACACTGTAAATGCTATAAACAGGCTAGCGTACTTTAGTGTGTAGCCTATAACAGTTATACAATACAAAAATTACTTAATTGATATAAAACAAGTGCAGAAACTGTAAAAAGCAGAAGGCAAATGCAATTTAACTTTTTAAAGCACACACAGATCAGTTAGAAATTCGCTTTTTAGGCGGGAAAAGGCAGTCGGAGCAAAAAAACAGAGAAAAAAAATAATTAAATCTGGAAAAGTCTCTCTTGGGTCTCTCTGTTGCCTGTATCACTCTGCAGGACACCACGAGGAGCTGTGCGGGGTTGTATACTGGTGCAAAATCACGCAAATGCGGTTTCTTCTGTGCTGACATTCAATCCTGTGCTCTGACAGTGATGGTTTGATTATACATGTGTAGGCATAGCTGTGTCCTACAGAATCCTGAAAGTGAATTATAGACATTTCCATGAGATACCTTTCTTTGTGTTACCACAAAGCCATTTTTACAGCATCCATACTAATGTAACCACATGATATGAATCTAGGCTCATTATAAATAGCATTGTGCAATATCTGTAAATGAACAGTACAAGTACCATGCAAAAACACATATAATGGATGATAGGTCATAGTGATGTAGATAGTCACCCTGTGCATCAGGCACATAGCTTTATTTCCATGCATCCTTTAGAAAGATGACAAGGCTGTGGCACAGGCATCATCACTTGCACAGGGTGTTATGTGGGGGTGCAGGAGGCCAAGGCTAACCAAGTAGGTCAGCATGCATGTGTGTGGGTCAGGAAGGGAAACAGGTAAGATGTCGCATGGAGATGTGGTGTGTGTGTCTGTAGGTAACCTGAATTTGACAGTGGTGTGTGAGAGCGTGTGTGTGAACACAGCCAAGCTCAGTTCTAGCCCTATGTGTCTGTATGTTGGACAGTTGTCAGCCATGCATGGTAAAGCTGACAGTTCATCTCAACCCCAGAACTTGTGAACTGGCTCTGCCAGGAGTTGCACTGGCACCTCCATGTCCAAGGTCAGATGTTGTGCTACTACTTGAGAGTGACTGCTGTCTGCTAGGAATGTGTCCTCCATGGGAACACCCAGGACCATAAGCTCATGATCTGCTATATCTTGGCATGGACAGCACACTTCCCTCTGGAGCACTGGATGTACTGCCACTAGAGGAGCATTATTGTGCACAGCCATGTCGACTGTCAGCAGATGCAGTTGCTGGCCTACGTCCATGAGGCCAACGCTCAACTACAACCAGATGTTCCATCACAGACACCATGCATTCCAAGACTGAGACTGTGTAATCTGTCTGAGACCGTCTTTCCACTGTATCAGTCAACCATTCCAAGGTAGCAGTAACATGGTGGAGGCAGTCACAAATGTCACTCTGTGCTGCATCCATAACTCTGAGCATTGTGCAGGAGTACCTTGCAGAATGTGCCTGTGCCTCCACGACAGCCCTAAACATTCGCTGAGTGATATGTGATGAGACTCCTGCAACAGGTGGTGGAAGGACAGCAGGCCTCCTACAAGCACCCCTATTAATCCGCCTTGGTGTAATCTTGCCAACTGTTTGGCTATGACCAGTGTCAACACTCCCTGCAGTCTCAGTAGCCACACTCTCCTGTTCAATGTTCCCACCCTCTGACTGTCCAATATCTGTGACCACAGGGGACTGGGTATGCATAGGCTAACTGACTGTGTACAGTGACAATGAGGGCGGATGAGGGATGTCAACCTCTATGTCAGATTCAGCCCCTGTAACCTCAGCTGTGCCTCACTTTGGCCACCATCCTCATCAGAGTCTGAAGAGACTCTGACATCAGGTTGGGAAGGGGGCAGAGACCAGCCCCCATGGTCACCTGTGAAAAAAGGGAACAGCATTACATTAATACTCTAACTACTATGTTATGCATTACTACGTTGCAATATATGTTATGCTGTATACACAATGCTATCAGAATCACAGACTTGTCTAACCTCCAAGTTCTAATGGTAGAAGATGAGGACATTGTAGTCTAACCCAAATCTGTATTTACTAGCAAATAAAAGCTCTTTAAAGAAGAATGTCATGATCAATACCTAAATGATGTCCAAAGTGGACATTATGAAAACCTTTGCACAGCTGACACACCACAGCCGTGTCCAATTCCTGACATTCCTGAAACGATTTGAGGGAGAGGTAATGTAAACAGCCCCTCATGTTACATTATCAAAATATCTGATATTTACAGTTGCTGCTATGTAAACTGGTATGTTGGTCACAATTTGGCCTGATACTCAAACTGCAGCTAACCTGTTTTCCTCCGAAAATAAAACCCGACACCCACTTAAAACTATGTACACACTGACACACTGAATGCTGCAGTATTCCAGGAGTCCACCCAAAATCTGTTCAGAACTGGTGGTCAAGGACACCACATATACAAATGCCGTAGATATAGCAAACTTGCTGGCTGACAAATTCAGTAAAAACTTCACCCCTCTGTCCCCGCCATCAGTAAATCAGGACATCCCCAGTACTTGCCTCCTTCCTCCTATAGCTAGGGGACAGGTCATCACTGCTTTCTCAAAAGCAAAAAATGCAACCTCCATGGGACCTAATAACATACCAGGCTGCATCCTAAGTGAACTCAGGCAGGAACTTGCAGCACCATTAGGTGCCCTATTCGACCAAAGCCTGAGTACCAGCTTTGTTCCAGCTGAGTGGAGGACAACCACTGTCATTCCTTTACCCAAAGGTAGAGCATCCACTGATCCAGGAAATTATAAACCCATCAGCCTAACTAGCCTGATCTGCAAGGCCATGGAACAGATTACCATGGACCTCATTAACAAGAACATTGGCAACCTCCAAACACTCAATTCCACACAGTTTGGCTTTATCAAGGGGAGGTCATGTCTGCTAAATTTGGTCGACTTCTTTGAGACAATCACCAAAGCCATGGATGAGGGAAAGACAATGCACACCACCTACCTTGACCTGGCCAAAGCCTTTGACACTATTCCCCACTCAGGCATAATAAATAAACTATCTCAACTAGGCATCAATCTGTATGTTACCAGATGGGTAGTAAACTGGCTCACTGATAGAACCCACCTAGTCAAAATATGGGAACCCACCTCAAGCAGTAGACCCATACCCCATGGTTCGGTCTTGGGGCCACTGTTATTTGGGATATACTTTTCTGAGGTGCAGGCCAAAACCAGTAAGTTATGGCTGACCAAGTTTGCAGATGACTGTAAGCTGGATACTGTCATCAATTCCCCTAGTGATGTAAACATCCTCCAAAAGGGTCTCACTCAGACAAATGACTGGTGCCAGAAACATGGCCTCAAGCTGAATACCAAAAATGCATCATCATTCCTTTTGGGAGAATGATGTCCCCACAAATGATCACATTAATAACAATATCCAAAATCAGTCATGAGGATTTGGGCACCCAGGTTGATAGCAACCTATGTTTGACTGCCATTTTGCTTCTTTGCATGAAAGTTCTACATGCCTCTCAGAAGTTCTCATGGGAACACCCAGGACCATAAGCTCATGATCTGCTATATCTTGGCATGGACAGCACACTTCCCTCTGGAGCACTGGATGTACTGCCACTAGAGGAGCATTATTGTGCACAGCCATGTCGACTGTCAGCAGATGCAGTTGCTGGCCTACGTCCATGAGGCCAACGCTCAACTACAACCAGATGTTCCATCACAGACACCATGCATTCCAAGACTGAGACTGTGTAATCTGTCTGAGACCGTCTTTCCACTGTATCAGTCAACCATTCCAAGGTAGCAGTAACATGGTGGAGGCAGTCACAAATGTCACTCTGTGCTGCATCCATAACTCTGAGCATTGTGCAGGAGTACCTTGCAGAATGTGCCTGTGCCTCCACGACAGCCCTAAACATTCGCTGAGTGATATGTGATGAGACTCCTGCAACAGGTGGTGGAAGGACAGCAGGCCTCCTACAAGCACCCCTATTAATCCGCCTTGGTGTAATCTTGCCAACTGTTTGGCTATGACCAGTGTCAACACTCCCTGCAGTCTCAGTAGCCACACTCTCCTGTTCAATGTTCCCACCCTCTGACTGTCCAATATCTGTGACCACAGGGGACTGGGTATGCATAGGCTAACTGACTGTGTACAGTGACAATGAGGGCGGATGAGGGATGTCAACCTCTATGTCAGATTCAGCCCCTGTAACCTCCAGCTGTGCCTCACTTTGGCCACCATCCTCATCAGAGTCTGAAGAGACTCTGACATCAGGTTGGGAAGGGGGCAGAGACCAGCCCCCATGGTCACCTGTGAAAAAAGGGAACAGCATTACATTAATACTCTAACTACTATGCTATGCATTACTGTGTTGCAATATATGTTATGCTGTATACACAATGCTGTCAGAATCACAGACTTGTCTAACCTCCAAGTTCTAATGGTAGAAGATGAGGACATTGTAGTCTAACCCAAATCTGTATTTACTAGCAAATAAAAGCTCTTTAAAGAAGAATGTCATGATCAATACCTAAATGATGTCCAAAGTGGACATTATGAAAACCTTTGCACAGCTGACACACCACAGCCGTGTCCAATTCCTGACATTCCTGAAACGATTTGAGGGAGAGGTAATGTAAACAGCCCCTCATGTTACATTATCAAAATATCTGATATTTACAGTTGCTGCTATGTAAACTGGTATGTTGGTCACAATTTGGCCTGATACTCAAACTGCAGCTAACCTGTTTTCCTCCGAAAATAAAACCCGACACCCACTTAAAACTATGTACACACTGACACACTGAATGCTGCAGTATTCCAGTGATGATCCTACTAAGCATACCTGAACACTCATCTGGTGTTTAAATGGTGGCACCCACATCCATGACATACTGTGTGATGGATGCCTGGGAGCTGTCTTGTGTACCTAGGCTCACCAGGAATTCCTCAGTGGCCGACAATGGTTGTTCTGCAACAGGCCCTTCACCAGTGACAGCACCATTCCTGGCCACGTCCGCTAATCTTCTGTGTGCAGTGTGGATCATAGTGGCATGATGTCACACCTGCTCATATGTCCTGCTCTGCTGACAAATCGCATTTACATTCCAGACCAAGTTGGCCCACAGTGCAGCCCACTCCTGTCTGTTGGGCCTCCGCCTGCACAGTAGGATTTCATAATACTGCCACAGGGCCTCCACAATTACATCATTCTAGGGCTCAGTGAAAGGGGCTCGACAACAAAAAGAGAACATATGTCAGGATCAGATACATGGGGGCTCTGAAGGTAGAGATACAGCTATATAGGACAGCTATCAGTATTCACTGTTTGATTACACATCTAAAATTCAAATGTGTGCCCCATCATATGTCTCAACTTCTTTGAGGGAGAAATATGGACAAATCCATGAATAAAAGCAGGACAAATGCCAGAAAATAGGGAGAATTTCTGTGTATTGGTGTTACAAACTTACACAGTTGATTTTTATTTTATTTTTATTTTTTTTATTTTTATTTTACATTTGTTTACCGGGAAAGTCCGACTGGACACAGGTCCATTTTCGGCGGGGGCCTGGGGAGAAAAGCTCCAAAAATAACACAAAACAATATAATACAATACATGAGAGAGAGAGAGACAACAAATTATGGATGAAGTACTCATACAATATGGCAGAGATTACATCTCGTAACAGTGAGAATCATTGAGGTACCGAATAAACTTAAAAACATTTTTTTTTACAGTTATAATTACAGCAAGGCAAATATCAATGAGTAAAGTTTTTAGGAGAAAGCTGTTTGTACATAGCTGAAGCTCTGAAACAATCTTTTGGTATGGATTAACCTGGGGATTGACACAAATTATATGTTTACACCAGTACGTAGCATTATAGTTTATGGTTTTCCTACTGATTTACTTTATGCTGAGCAGTTGTTTGTTGATTTATTGATTGTCCTTTTGGTGGTGGGAAATTACATGGATGAATCCATCTCTGTTATGATTTTTTTTCAGATATTTTGACTTCCAGACAATTTCATTCAGTGAGTGGGTGTCATGTGATTACTGAGGTTGCCTATTTTACAAGTAGGGCTTTTGTGTGTGTGTGTGTGTGTGTGTGTGTGTGTGTGTGTGTGTGTGTGTGTGTGTGTGTGTGTGTGTGTGTGTGTGTGTGTGTGTGTCTGTGTGTGTGTGTGTGTGTGTGTGTGTGTGTAGAGAGAGAGATTTAATATGTATACTGAATATAATTTTGCAAATGGAATTCTTAGTTAAACATGCCCCTCTTCTTGGGCAACAAGACTTGAGTAACCAATATTAGATCTTAGCCATCCAGCTGGGAAAGGTTAGTATGTGAATTTTCCATCTGGTTTGATGAAGGCTATGCTACTTACCCAAGGACTACATTTATGGCTATCCATCCAGCCATTATGTTGCTGAACTACATTGTTTGATAATGAGAGGAGCTTTTTACAGAAGTTGAAGGTTTTTGTGTCAAGAACCTGTACATAAAAAGTGGCTTGTTTATGTTGCAGTGAAGGCTGTGGTCTTTGTAGTGAGCGTTTTAAGTATAACCAGTATTTCTGAGGTAGAGGAAGTCTCACTCATTACAGCCGAGTGACGCCTCCAGGTGCATCTGCAGTTACCGCCTACTGCTCCTCTAGGCGTCAAATATTGCTTGTTCATATTTGCATTAATAATTCCAAAACCATGCCCTATACGAGGTATCAGAATATTTTATCTTGAAGCATACATGATGGCAAACACAATTGTACTGATATTTGACCTATGTCAATGAGTATTTGTTAGAATTGTAAGGTGGTAACTTTATTTTTTAAAGACTCAAGCCACGCCCACTAGGAGTTAAAGGTGCACAATCAAAAGAGCTCTACTGGAGGGAATAGCAGGATCTTTCTTAGCCTGGAAAGCAAGCCAATTATGAAATTTATAGGGGACAGTGAGAGACAGAGGAAAACAAGAAGCTTTTTAGTCTGTTTGTTTAACTAAGTGAACTTAGTCCTTTGACCTTTTTTGTCATAAATGGTTGTAGTCTTTCTTTTGGCAGGGTGTTTTGCTGAGGCACATGCCAAACGGGGCATTGTACTCAATAACGGCTCTTGTAAAGGAAGAATACAGGGATGTTATGACCTCCTTGTCCCTGGATAAGATACCCTTACTAATGAAGTGGGCCATGTAAAAAGCTTTCCTTACAACGGAGACAACGTGGTGGTCAAAAGTCAGGTTTCTATCAACTTGGGTGCCCAAGTACCATACGACTTATTGCATGCTTACAACATTGTTATTAATGTGGTAATTTGTGGGGACATCACTCTCCTCAAAGGGGATGATGATGCATTTTTTGGCATTTAACTTGAGGCCATATTTCTGGCACCAGTTATTTGTTTGGGTGACACCCTCTTGTAGCTTATTCAGAATAGTTTTATTAAGTCAGTAATATGAATTATTTACTTTATTGCAAATTTGTTGGGTTATTTTTGTGGATTATAGTATTGTAAGACTGCTGATGTTGACATTTTATGTAGCTGGACTGCTGGAATGGTTTTCCCAGTGAGAAATGCTAGTGCTGTAGTGAATATCTGTTTATCTGTATAAAAAAAAAAAAAAAATATATATATATATATATATATATATATATATATATATATATATATACATATATATATATTAACTAAGATGTTAGAGTTAACTGTTAGATTAGAGAATTAGAATGAAAATTAGAATTTTAAGGCAAATATTAGGCATGTATTACATTTATTCATTGTTCAAATGAACCTACACTACAGCCAGGAGGTCAACTGTGGTCTTCCGGAGCAATAAAAGAGTTAACTATAGGATATATTTTATATGCGGCCCCAAGACCATTTCTGTTCACTCAATGCGGCCCCAGCAAGCCAAAAGGTTGGACACCCCTGCTCTAGAATGTCTTTGGTTGGTACTCCTCTGAGAAAGGCTGCTTGAAGTAGCTGCAGCTCTGGTGGAATGAGACCTAATGCCCTTGGGCACAGGTTTACCATGGTGTAAGTAGCAGAAACGAATGCAGTGGCTTATCCACTTTGAAACATCCTTTCCTTCTGGTCCTGCAGCATATGTCACTAGTAATTGCTCAGTTTTTCTTGGAGCTTTAGTCCTGCTCAAGTAGAATCTTAGCCTGTCTGTGTACATTCAAGGAATACCATATTCTCTCCCCTTTGTTCTGCAGATTTGGATAAAGGGTTGGCAGATGAATACTTTTGGTTAAGAACCAAACTGGAAACCACCTTATTGATGGAATAACAAGTTGTGCATGACCATGAAATGTCTGCAGGGTATGAAGTCTGCAAATCAAATGCCCTTATTTATTGTCCAACTGCAATCTTTCATGATTTACAACTGCTTTTCCAGAAAACCAGAATTTTATGAAACATGCACCAAATATATGAGCCAAAGCTCTGAACAATCTGCTAACATATGTACAGTTGAGAGGTATGTCCACAACACATAAAGGCTCTGGGCACAAGTGATAGAGTAGCAATAGTCAAATATTCCTGTTTATGGCATGACATATACAGAGCTATGATAAAACAGCCAAGACAGGAGTCCAATGTAGTGTGCTCCATAGCAGTAAAGCCCCCTAAGTTCTATAAAACCAACAGTGCCAAACAAATAGCAATGTTATCCAGGGGACCTGTGTCCCTATTTAACACATAGCATTCTACACTTGCTCTACTGTAGTTCCTCTGTAGGTGTAACACATGTGGAGATCTAAATTCCATACAACTACCGGTGCCAAACAAACAGCAGTGTAATCCAGGGGACCTGTGTCCCTATTTAACACATAACATCCTATGTCTGCTGTACTGTAGTTCCTTTCTAGGTGTAACACATGTGAAGATCTAAATTCTATACAACCAACAGTGCCAAACAAATAACAGTGTTATCCAGGAGACCTGTGTCCCTATTTAACACATAGCATTCTATGTTTGCTGTACTGTAGTTCCTCTGTAGGTGTAACACATTTGGAGATCTAAATTCTGTACAACCAACAGTGCCAAACAAATAGCAGTGTTATCCAGGAGACCTGTGTCCCTATTTAACACATAGCATCCTACGTTTGCTCTACTGTAGTTCCTCTGTAGGTGTAACACCTGTGAAGATCAATGACATGTTATCAGTAAAGTTGTACGACATGCTTACTGATTTAATCCCATTCCCCATAATTATATTCCACCACATGCATTATGTTGGTGGTAAAATGTTTACATACCTGCTGGAGTGCAATACACCTCTTTAGAAAGAAGCCTATATATATATATATATATATATATATATATATATATATATATATCATACAAAGTAACTCTCATACACAATGGTTCACCTAGCTAAGGTTTTCCTTTTTAAGGTGTAACTCATTAGCAGGTGATTGCCTCTAAACAAATCAGTGGTTGAGTAATGCTAATTGAAGCATATACAGCTGATTTACAGTGTAATCAGGCAATTGTCTACAACTACTGAAGGGAATATAAGACCTCAATGTAGAATCCATCCCCTTTCTCATAAGATGAGGTAGAAATATTATGTCAGCACAGGGAGGATGAATATTTATGTGTGGGCTGCAGGGTCCTGCTGATGTTACTGCTGCAGGCAATAAGCATAGTGAGAGAGGCTGCAGAATGTGGAGGACAAAGCAGTTATGAGTAAAAGTGTGACCACTGGCAGCTCCGGTGTACAACCAGAGCCTTAATGGGGAACCCATTCCACATTATATTGAGGTATGTGTTTAAGATAAGTATGTTACCTGAAGGTATCATTAACAGAGTAATCATTTATCATTGATAAATGCTACAAACCAAGGGATTTGAACTTAGGACCATTTGTGGTAAAAATTACTGTTTGCAAAGCATTTTGTCATCAAAGAATGGGGTAAAAAATACCCACCTATATTAGGTAATGAGAAATTCACTACAATAAGTGGGCGTAATACTGCACAAAAAGAGTTCAATAGAGTGTGTGTTTTAACATACTCCCCGTGCATGATAGATATTAAAAATATTATAAAAAAGCATTGGAATAATTTAGTCTTGGATGATGAATTATCAAAAACAATTGGAATGGAACCCAGTTTTGTGTTCAAAATGGGTATGAACATCAAAAATTTATTAAATAGATCGAATGATAAAGCTAAGGCCATTAATACACATACTAAAAAATGTGGGTCATGCAGACAATGTTTTGCCATCAACGAAGTAGATGGGATTAGATCGGATGATATCAATAGAACATTTATGAATTTCAAAAAGGGAAACTGCAATAGTAAAAATATAGTGTATTTAGCTAAGTGTGTCTCCTGTGCCGCCTTTTATATAGGAAAAACAGAGAGACAGTTTAAGAAACGTATTTATGAACATTTATATAAAATTAATGTAAAGGATTCAAAAAATGCGTTATTTAGGCACATAGATAGGTATGGTGAGACACACAGGTTTAAATTCGCTATTATAGATCAAGTATATATCTCACCTCAGGGGGGTAATTATAAGGCACAGTTAAGTAAAAGGGAAAGTCTGTGGCAAATATTAACAAATGCCACAAAATACCCAGGTATAAATGAGTTCATTAGCATGAAACCTGTATTACAACTCTTGTAAGATTATCAGTTGAGTCTACAACATTATTTCAAATATATATTTTACATATTTTTAACATTTTTAACATTTTTAACGATGGTAGAATTATATAACCATATATATTGTTTACATATATGTTTTTAAATATATGAACTGTTAGATTGCTATTTATATAGTTTCTTCGTATATTTTGTATTCATTATATTGTGGCTCTTTAAATGTGAGCATTCTTACAGTGTTTTTTGGTGCCAAAAAGTATTTAAATTTGTCAATGAATTCTCTGATCAGGTGTTCTGATGAAGTCTGTATTGTACAGATGAAAGCGCTTAACCGTTGTTTCAGTTTTTATGTGTGATGTATTAAAGCCTTATCTCACTTGGCCGGGTCCAGTTTCACTCGTACTGTTTTATCTAGCTGAGACAGCCTTCAGTCTCACCATTGTTTCTCAAGTTGTTGTGTTTGTTTCGTGGTTTTCACTTAGTAGCGGCTATGGACAGTACTGAAGTAGTGACTGGGACCTCATCGGACATGGAGGAGATGGCGCGAATTAAAACGGAGCTGGTTACTTTAAAAGACAATGTTTCCCATCTTACGGATGTTGTTGATCAACTACAGAGTACAATAGTTAATTGGAGGTCAGCTACTGAGGCTATGGATAAACGCTCTCCACTTCGTGGTACCCAACGCTCTATTTCTTTGGAGATACTGAATGGACAGGGTGAGACCAATTGTTTAGCCAGGAGTGTGAACTCTTCCAAAACTTGTACGGAACATTTACCAGCTTGCAACAACACTCGCTACAATGAACAGGATCTGACATTTGATTTCTCCTTGTTCCAGGTTGAGGAAGACATTGAGCGTATGGGAGCTCGTCCTAAATGACAGGCACCCATTAGAACATATGCTGCAACAGCAAAAAACAAACTTAAATCAGACTGTAATAAAGGTACTGTTCTTAACACTTCTAGCCCTAGAGCCTCAGTTGTTGCATTTCCTGCGCAACAACACAACACAGGGAATTTGAATAGATTGGATCATTTTTTAATTAATGAATATGATTTTTCTGTGGTTACCAAGGTCCATGATTCTGAAGTGACTAATAGAAATGTATATAATGACAAAGGCACACTAAAAGATATGATATATAGCTTGGGCAAATTATTATTCACAGTCAAAAGCATTAAAGTGGATAATGCATACTTGAATAAATGTATTGTATTAGGTATTGTCCCTATGGGACTCAGATTTTTTAAAATGCCTATGGGAGTGTCTTTGAATCATGAGACTAAAACTGAATTTAATAATTTATTCAATTGCTTTGGTGTTAGTTATATGAAATTAATTATTAAGAAAAATGACGAGAAATTAAGTCTTTTGATTAATGAGATTGAAAAACTAAATAATATTATTGTCACAGATCTATTATTTCCTCAGTGGAAAGATTTATATGATAAGCAGTATAAATTAGCAGATAGTAAGGCAGAAAAAATATATGATAGAAAATATAGAAAGTTACAACGTGATGTGGAACAATATGAGGAAAACCGAGCATACATTTGGAAAAAAGAATATGACCCTGTTCATAGAATGGATGGTTATGAAAACAAGATAGATAACAGACAGACTGGTACGAATTTTCAGGGGGGAAGGTTTTTCACCCCACAACAGAAGAGGAATTATCAGAAGAAATACCAGTATGGGAGATGATTGGTATTAATTGTTCTGCACCAGTAAGTGTGTCATCACAGAATGAAATATGTGCAGTAGCGTTAGATGATACAGTTAGTAATTCTAGCTTATCCGCACATGAAGAAAGACAAGTTGTTATTACACATAACGATTTGAAAATTTTTAATTATACTACTTTACAAATTCATGATGAATATTTTTCTTTGTTTCAAAAAGGTATGAAATACATACCTATTTCAAAATTTAATGTTGTAGATTCTATCATGGAAATTAAATTGTTTTGCCGTAGATTAAATTTAGCTATTTTGCACCAAAATAATAATAATAAAGAGTTGGTGAATCAAATGAAGAAAAAAAGTACATTCATTCCCCCACCACATAAAAATGTGTTACATTTTGAGGATTCAGTTAATACAGATATTTATGAATATAATAAGTATATAAAGAAAAGGAGATATATAGATAATTTAACTAATAAAGAGAGGAAATGCCTTACAGAATTGATAAATAATAAAGATATTAGAGTAACGAAGCCTGATAAAGGTGCTGGCATAGTATTATATAATACTATTGATTATGTTAATAAAGTTCAAAGTATATTAATTGATTCTGGGAATTATGAGGTAGTTTCTCATAATGAAATAAGTATAGGCTATTATAAAATAGATTTAGCTTTAGATGAATATTTAGTTGATCATAGAATTACAATTGATACATATAAGTTTTTGAAAAATGATAACCCCACATTGGCCACAATAGTGGGCATCCCAAAAGTACATAAGAATATTCATAACCCTCCTTTTAGACCCATTATATCAGGAAGTAGGTCGAAGACCTTCAATATAGGAGTTGTCATTGATAGATGGGTCAAACATATATATTGTAATACCCCACATGTAGTTAAGGATTCTTGGATGTTTCTGTCCCAGTTAACTAAGAATAAATGGAAAAGTAATTTGATTTTTGTCACTATTGATGTGGTAGATTTATTCTCCTGTATTCCTAAGGAAGAGGGATTGGATTTATTTTGTGAGAGTCTGAGAAAATACTCCCAATTTACCTGGGATCGCATCAATTTGATCACAGATATGATGCGTCTGGTTTTGGAATATAACTATATTTATTTTGAGGGGGGAGTATTACAAACAAACAAGAGGGGTTGCCATGTGTGCTTCATGTGCCCCTATCTTTGCTAATCTAGTAATGCTCGAATGGGAAAATCAATACATCATTAACAGTGGTTATTTCCAACATGTTATATACTATACAAGATTCTTGGATGACATGTTCCTATTATGGGATGGACCCACTGATATTCTCTCAAACTTTTTGGAATACATTAATACCACTACTGATTTTTTGAAATTTACATATAATGTTAAGCATGAAGGTATTGCATATCTAGATACATATGTGAGTCATACTGAAACTGGTTTTCAGTCAGAAATATTTAGAAAGGAGACCTTCTCGAATGGATACCTTGACTACACTAGTAATCATCCTAGCCATATACTTAAAAACATCTATAAAGGCCAATGCATACGAGTTGCCAGAATGACCTCAGTTTTTAAAAAAAATGAAAGGCGAAATTTATAATATTAGAACTATGTTTATAAATAGAGGATACCTGCTGGCTTTATTAGATGACATTTCACATTTTGTCATCAAAGAATGGGGTAAAAAATACCCACCTATATTAGGTAATGAGGAATTCACTACAATAAGTGGGCGTAATACTGCACAAAAAGAGTTCAAAAGAGTGTGTGTTTTAACATACTCCCCGTGCGTGATAGATATTAAAAATATTATAAAAAAGCATTGGAATAATTTAGTCTTGGATGATGAATTATCAAAAACAATTGGAAAGGAACCCAGTTTTGTGTTCAAAATGGGTGTGAACATCAAACATTTATTAAATAGATCGAATGATAAAGCTAAGGCCATTAATACACATACTAAAAAATGTGGGTCATGCAGACAATGTTTTGCCATCAACGAAGTGGATGGGATTAGATTGGATGATATCAATAGAACATTTATGAATTTCAAAAAGGGAAACTGCAATAGTAAAAATATAATGTATTTAGCTAAGTGTGTCTCCTGTGCTGCCTTTTATATAGGAAAAACAGAGAGACAGTTTAAGAAACGGATTTATGAACATTTATATAAAATTAATGTAAAGGATTCAAAAAATGCGTTATTTAGGCACATAGATAGGTATGGTGAGACACACAGGTTTAAATTCGCTATTATAGATCAAGTATATATCTCACCTCGGGGGGGTAATTATAAGGCACAGTTAAGTAAAAGGGAAAGTCTGTGGCAAGTATTAACAAATGCCACAAAATACCCGGGTATAAATGAGTTCATTAGCATAAAACCTGTATTACAACTCTTGTGAGGTTATCAGTTGAGTCTACAACATTATTTCAAATATATATTTTACATATTTTTTACATTTTTAACATTTTTAACTATGGTAGAATTATATAACCATATATATTGTTTACATATATGTTTTTAAATATATGAACTGTTAGATTGCTATTTATATAGTTTTTTCGTATATTTTGTATTCATTGTATTGTGACTCTTTAAATGTGAGCATTCTTACAGTGTTTTTTGGCGCCAAAAAGTATTTAAATTTGTCAATGAATTCTCTGATCAGGTGTTCTGATGAAGTCTGTATTGTACAGATGAAAGCGCTTAACCGTTGTTTCAGTTTTTATGTGTGATGTATTAAAGCCTTATCTCACTTGGCCGGGTCCAGTTTCACTCGTACTGTTTTATCTAGCTGAGACAGCCTTCAGTCTTTCCTTTTTAAGGTGTAACTCATTAGCAGGTGATTGCCTCTAAACAAATCAGTGGTTGAGTAATGCTAATTGAAGCATATACAGCTGATTTACAGTGTAATCAGGCAATTGTCTACAACTACTGAATGGGGATATAAGACCTCAATGTAGAATCCATCCCCTTTCTCATAAGATGAGGTAGAAATATTATGTCAGCACAGGGAGGATGAATATTTATGTGTGGGCTACAGGGTCCTGCTGATGTTACTGCTGCAGGCAATAAGCATAGTGACAGAGGCTGCAGAATGTGGAGGACAAAGCAGTTATGAGTAAAAGTGTGACCACTGGCAGCTCTGGTGTACAATCAGAGCCTTAATGGGGAACCCATTCCACATTATATTGAGGTATGTGTTTAAGATAAGTATGTTACCTGAAGGTATCATTAACAGAGTAATCATTTATCATTGATAAATGCTACAAAACAAGGGATTTGAACTTAGGACCATTTGTGGTAAAAATTACTGTTTGCAAAGCATTTAACAGACTGAGCTACTGAGTCACTATTACAGCAGATGTATTTGTCAAGATATAAGTGCACACATACAGGCTGTGATGTACCTCAAGTACATCCATTATTATGTGCATGGCTTTATAGGGATGTATTTCTCCACCAGAGTCCTAGCTAAAATGTATTTTCCCATCAATGTTTTAGCAGGTGTACTTCTAAATGCTGCTGATAAAAATGCACATTTACTTCCTATTAAAGACCTCACTTACATCCATTACTCTGTGTCTGGCTTTCTAGTGGTGTAGTCCTGTACCAGACTCCAAGATACACTCCCAGTTTTTCTATTACTCTTTCAGCAAGTTTGCGCACCGCAGCATGACGCGCAGCTCTGCTTAAACATGCTTAATGACAATAACTTGCAATTACTATGTTTTGCTTAAACCACCTATTTTAATTCACAGCTGTGTGGTGTGGCAGGTTAATGCACTGCATTGAATGTGCAATGGTCTTGGGTTTGACATAGGACACAGATATACATTTTGTACGTGTTTATTATTATTTCAAACACATATATCACTATAGCTTGATTTAGCTGAGCTCAGAGACACTGCTCAATATGCTGCATCATGCAGCATCACTCAAAAAATATTTAAAGAAAAGAAAACTGGGGAGATAGGGCAGTAGTGAACTGGGGTGCAAGCAGGGTGAAAAACATAGTGGAAGGCAGGCAGGTATGTGCAGGAACTGTGTTGGAAAGAACCATAGCTATCCATTTCTTGTACAGCAACAATTGTCACTTTGACAGAATTTGTAGATGAATTTGGACTGCCACCCCCAGTGAGAGGGGTGAGGACAACATAACTGTGTTGTCAAGCCAATTGGACCAAATTACGTGTGTCCGGTGGATACGTGTGTGAAATGGAGAGCTATGTATGAGACGCTTTTTTTTTTTTTAATGGTGAGAGTGGAATGTTGGGGCAGGGACATAGGTACATGTGAGGGAGGTAAGTTGGGAAGGTGAGAAAGCTTTTGCAGACAGACAGAACAGACAAGACAGCAGAAAGGGTTGGTGTGTGACACAAGAGGGGGGGTGAATACCTTGGATGTGGAGAGTGTTGTGGAATCCCAGTCTCAGGTGCATCTACAAGGTAGCAGAGCGACTCAAGTCCCCATCTATGGGACTGTCGGCACTGCTCCTTCACTGTCCCTGTGGTGGTAGTTTGCTGGTGACCAGGCTGAGGCTGCCCCATCATGGTGGTGAGCATGCCCTCCATCCAGTGCAGGCGACTTCCAAAAGTTCAAAAGAGCAACCTGCACACCATAGCTCGCATTTCATCATGGGTGAACAAACATCACCCCCTCCACCACTGCTCATAGAACGGACCCCAGCCCTGGCTCATGGGGTAGAACTATCTGATGCTGCAGGTTGTGCAGTGGCAGCAGAGGGGACACCACCAGACTGTGGCCCAGATGTGCTGGGCTCTGGTGCCACGGCCGGAGGAGCCAAGTTAGGTGGATCACCTGGAACTGGCCTACCTTGTCATGCTGCAGTAAATTAGATATAAACATAAGTTAAGATTAGTAATAACTAAACCAATGTTAGTATTAACATAATGGAGAATAATATTGATTAATCCAAATACATATTAAGTTATGGAATATTATTATTATACATATTAAGTGGAACACAACATTAAATATCATAACAGTAAGTATGTTAACAGCAAACCAGTATGAAATAACCCATAAGGTCAACATAATAGTTAGTTTAACAAAATATATTAATATTAAATCATAATAACAAATAACATTAATAAATTAAGGAAGATTAGGGGTGGGGAGAGAGAGAGAAAAACATTCCATTAGTGAACTCGTAGATGATATTACTACACAGACTGCTAATACATACTTCTACAGGTGTACAGTGTCAGTTGTGAGTACAGTGACTCCGATTATTCTATAGATGATGTTGCACGTACATACCTCTCAAGCTGTTAGCATTGGACAGTATGGGCCAAACACTAACAGATGTAGGTACACAACTACATGGAACTGTTTCACATACTGTTCTCATATATTACTACAGGTGTTCTGTAAATGGATTTGCAAATACATTGCATTTTAGGTAATCATTTATCTGTTAATCAAGGACCAGACAGATTGGGCAGTTGTCATTACATTACAAAAAATCATGACAGTTGAGAGGTATGTTCATGTACATTAAGTAGACAAGACAGTCACTCATGTCCTAGTTGGCTGGTATGGGAGTAGAACCCAAAAGCTTTGAGTCTGGGGGACGTGCACTTAATGTAACAATTGACTGCAGTCAGATTAGAACACACATGCAGTGAATACACCCCTACTGCAGTTATTGAACACATTAATTGTCAATTGGAAATCCTGCTTTACACTTTATTGTTATTGTTCCTTAGAATCTGTGAATTATACACATGATATCTGCCCAGAAAATAGGCTACATTACCCATATGCATTGTTCCTAGCGTAGGAGGAATAGAGAGTGCTATTTGACTCAAACTGGCCTAAAGACAGCCCTAAACCATATTGTGGGTTGTACAATACATTTATCAGGCAATTACTTTAATTCTTTATTAATTTCATTTGTACAGTTTACTGGAGTCACATTAGAGAACACACATGCAGTGAATACAGCCCTACTAAAGTTATTTGCACACATTACTTTTCAAAGCACAATCCTGCTTTAAATGCTATTGTTTATTGTTATTGGTGTTGTTTATTGTTTATTGCACTACAGTTATCAGAAATTATCCATACTTACCACACTCACAGCGCATCTTGGCCAGGTGCCCTGTGTGAGACTGGACATTGTGAGCCAATTCGGCTGCAGCTGTTGGAAGAGAAGAACACCATTATGCATACCGATTTTGCACAGATTCAGCTTGTATATTAGTAAAGTAGAAGCAAACATACTTACATATCTGTGGGGCATGCCCTGCCCTAGCTTCTTGGACCCAGGTGTCCAAGGTTCCCCTCTTCCTTCTCTTCAGGTCATCATACTGGTGACGACACTGCTTACCAGTGTGGGGGATACCAGTAGCACTGGTAAGATCCCTGGCCAACTGATCCCAGGCTTCTGCTTTACATTCTGAACCCTGGTAATCACCCTGCAACAGCTGGGGCTCATAATTTTGGACCAGGAGTCCAGCAAACACTCTGGACTCCTGCACACCCCACCTCTGTACCCAAAAGTGCACTCCTCACCAGCACTGCCAGGCATGTTGAGAGTTTACTATGGACTCCAATGAATGCTGTAAAGTCCTGTCTATTGGCCTTAATATATGCAGCTTTCCTGCCCTTACACATCATAGTGTAACATTCAAAAAAGCTCCATGTTGCTTAGCATCACAGAAACCTGTTTAGTGGAGCTGA
Source organism: Protopterus annectens (assembly GCF_019279795.1). Lineage (NCBI taxonomy): Eukaryota > Metazoa > Chordata > Ceratodontiformes > Protopteridae > Protopterus > Protopterus annectens. The sequence goes on from NC_056728.1 coordinate 1,098,137,739, forward strand.
ACATCGAGTAAACTCGCACAATCGTGTTTTAGCAAAACTTACCAATGCGCAAATAGGAATATCCGTTGACCATGTTTAAGCTGTGCTTAGCACTGAGCAGCTTTTCCAAATGTAACAATTTTAGTTTTAAATTAAACTTCCCTTTAGGACACCTCACACAATTTCACAGCAATCAATGTAAAAAGGTATGACTGTTCAGGACTTGAACCAGGGACCTACTACACTTTGGGCAATGACTCCACCTATTTAACTACCTGGACAGTGAGAAAACCAGTATACCTTTGCATATACTAATAATCATTGCTAAGCACTATGCCTTGCCTCACAAATGGCCTAAATAAAATAAAAAAGTAGACAAAAATAAATAATTAATTACATACAGTTTCTATTTTTAGATGTCTGGCTGATGTCCCCTGTGTATGTGTAAGCACAGCTCAGCACTGCTGTGCTCTGCACCATGTAAACAGGCATTAAAAGAAAGTAAAATAAATAATTACATCAGGTTTCTATTTTTAGATATCTGGCAGGTGTCAGCTGTGTATATGTAAGCACAGCTTGGCACTGCTGCACTCCATGCCAAGCAGCGCAAATGGGCATTAAAAACAACGAAAAAAACAAATTATTAAAATTCACACACATTTCTACACTAGCAGGGTACATTACAAGGATTCTTATCCTGTGCATAACATGTGTCCAGGAATTTCCTACACAATGCACAACTACAGGACAGCCTCTACACTACTGCTTACATGGATTCAATATCCGTGTTGCAGTGATGTCCCTTGGAAGCACACCATGACTGAGGGGGAACCATAGCCATGTACACTAGTACATTCCATGTAGGCTCTACATTAGGCCTACACAGATTTTATTAAATACTGGGGACAGTCTATATATCAGTGTTGTCTTGATGAGATTGTGTGAAAAACAGAGTCCACCTTATGAAGGTACTCACCAAGACTTGAGGATAAATTCAGTTCCAGCAATACTACTCTCCTTTGCTTGCTGACTTATCATCTCTCTATTCAGATCAATTTGCCAGTGTGGGTTAAACAATGTCTATTTATATGAAATCTGGTATGGGTTTGTAATTGCTGATATATGATGTGTTTGAAGAGTGGTATCATCCTACAAACTCACTGCTATAAAACAAATAACCCATGCAGGAGATTGTAGTAATCCATATGCCTTGGTGACAAAAAAGAGGTTTAGACAAAAGGATCAGGCTGTAATTGGTATAAGTAATTTCATTGTCTCCTAGGAGTTCAAGGAGTATGCTCATGTTTTATTCATTAAGTAATTCCTTCCAAAAGGCTGGTTAGTTCTGCAATGAGCTAGTAGCAAGTTAGTGGGTTAACCTAGTGTATAATTTTTCATGTCTGGCAGTTGGGCAGTGGTTAAGGCTCTGAGATGTAGTTCCTGTGGTGCAAAGTTTAATTCTATCAGCCTCCAGTTGCCTATAGTGTGACTCAGAACAAGTGCCTAATTAGATAGTTGTGGTAATTTGGAGACTGCTGTTTTGTTAATCGATGTCTTAACAACATTATTTTAAGTATAACTATAGGGATGTGGGGTAGTATAACATTGTCAATGTTTTACTATAACCCATACGTGCATTAAACATCTAGCCCCATGTATTTGCTTATAATGACAGGTAGTAGTTAGCAGGTTGTTGTATTCCCTATGCAGCAGGTATAGCTTCATAGGTTCATGGTATATACTAGGCTAATGACTGCCAGGGTCTTTATAAGCCTAGCCATGCAACCCAACCCAGTTGTATTCCTGTGTATCATGTGCATTTATTAGGAGGGGGTGTTGGTTAGGAAGTTTCTAGAAATCATTTGGAAGGTATGCACATTTGGGCATTACTGTCTACTTTTGTCTATCAAAGACATAGTGGCCAGAATCGTAGTGAATTTCCAATATCCCATTTATTGGTTAAGGTTATGCTTAAATAGGGTCATGAATGGACTCTGTTTCACTTGGATGGGAAATCTGTTCCAGAGCATGAAGAGCCTCTGAGACACTTATCTGTCTCTCTAACATGTATTATTTATGTCGCAAGCAAAATTTAAATCTTTGGATCTAGTGGTTCTGATGCTGTTCATTTTGTGGATGTGCAAAATGCCTGCCAGAGTTGGATTTGAGGATGCCAGGCACAGATCACCTCTCAGTAACTTGTAGGGGACCTAAAATAGAGAGCTTTAAGGTGATCTGTATAGGACAATGTGTTAATACCTTGGATTTTCCTGGTAAAGAACATTTCTGTGGAAGTTCCACAAAGTATGGCTACCTTATACCACCCTAGCTAATTAAAAAAAAATTAAACCCTAGCTTGCTATATTGGTTTACTTAGGAACATGACAAAAGTTTTTTTTTTTTTAATTATGGTGATAGTGGCATTTTTTTTTATTTGTTGCAGATGCAGAGTGTTCTTCTTTCCATGTAGGATGACTCAAGTGGAAAATTTAGCAAAGAAGTGGCAAGATCTGGTGTCTCAGGTGGACATATTATTTCAAAAGGTGTGGATCCACAAAGACAAGCACCACAAGAGGCCTTCCAGGTGGAAGCATCAGGAGGTGGACAAAAGTGACAAGGTCAGATGGTACAGTTAGCTACAGAGGCCTCTGAGTCTACTGCCAAGCAAATCATAAGAGCTTGAAGGGGTGCAGACAGGCAAATTCAGAGGAGCCAACAAGAAGTGGTCAGAGGAGTGTGTCTGAGATGCCCTCACCTTCTGTATAGCTGGTAACAGGTGCAGATGTTAATATGTTTGCCGGGCAAGTGGATTTAGGTGGCATGATGTCAGACACTGATTTACTTACATTGATGCATGACTTGAATTCAGGGGATTGGTGCAAGTTGCAGAGCTTTCTGGGGCTGAGAGCACAAGATGACACCTTGGTGAGGGGTCCAAAGCAGAACGACTGGGAGTAGACTTGGCAGGGGTGGTTAGCGCTTTTGGAGGAAACTGGGATTTTCCAATGTTGCCAGGTACCAGAGGATTAGGTATGGGGAGTCAGATAGCAGAAGACAGGTCTATAGGGGTCTTGCAGTATGGCTTACAGAGCAGGGTACCTGGTAAGCCAGTATTTGTTGCAATGCATATCTCAAAAGTATAAAAGGAAAGATTTAGAGGGGAGAGTTTGTTGAAGTTTTTGATTTCATAGATGCTGAGGGTGTTCAGCATGTAACAAAAGCAGAGTCAGTGGGGGGGGGTCAAGGACCTCACAGTAGCCCTTGATACATTGGGAAAGAGAGGAGAAGGGTGGAATAGGCACCAGATGTAGAATAATTTGGTATTGGGATTTGTTTATTTCATGGCTGTGATAACTGAGAAGGAACCCCATCAGGCACTACCATTGTTATCTTATGTTTTAACTGTTGTTGAGGCATGGAGCCTTTGGAGTCATAATGCTTGGTTATGCTATGATCACGTTTGTAAGTTAAAGGCAGTTGACAAGTCTTTGGTCTGGAAGCACAAACATCCTGATATGTGAATGAGGGCCATGCTAGATAGGTTGGGAAGTGGGTCAAGGAGCAATTCAGGATAATTTGGTTGTAGTGCAAATTTTGAGTAAAAAGACAGCAAAATATAGATTTGTGCAGATGTTACTCAGGAAGATTGCTGTGTTTTGTTTAAATGTTAACCTTTCTTTTCAGCTCAGCATTTTGGCTGATAGTCTGTCCTGTTTTCTGTTTTGCAGGTTTCAGCAGCTAGCACCCAAAGCTCAGGTAAACCACACTGTTCTGCCTGGGAAAAGTATGAGAGATTGATTAAACATGGCAAGTCTGCTTGTAGAGCAATCATTGTCCAAAGCTGCTAGGAAAGCATATGGTAAGGCTTTGATGGTTTTAAGCAGTTTGTTATTAGTTTGGCATTGGAGGTAAGAAATTGGTCAGTTAATATGGTGTTGAGGTTTTAGTGGAAAGGTGGAGGACTGGTGAGGCAGTTAGAACAGATAAGTAAATCTTCTGGCATTGGCTGCTGCAGCAAAATTGTGGGGTTTTGGGAGGTTACAAAGACTGGAGTAAAGACAGGTTATGGAAGGGTTGAACGAAGATTCAACTGAAAAAAATGAATAAAAGGCCACTGTTGGCAAATACATGTTGCCAGTATTTTTCAACAGCTTAGACAAAGTGGCTTGATCTGAATTTGATTATATATTTTGGGCCACATTAGCAGTGTTCATGTATGTGAGTGCATTTTGTGTTAGTGATTTGTCGGGTCATTTGGAGTGGGATGATCTCAGGATTACTTCAATAAGTGTGTTGATTTGGTTAGGTCATTCAAAAACTGACCAGAAGGGAGTGTATAAGCAAGTGTTGTTGTTAAGGAGCAAAGTGTGGTTGTTATGTCCAGTGGCTTAGACTCAAAAATGGTGGGTGACACATGCTAAGCTGTTGAAAGGTATATTATTTGGGGATTCAGAGTGGCAAGGGGTGGATGCTAGGAAGTTTGAGTCTTGGAAGCATTGTCTTGGATGCAGATGGTGTTAAGAGTGCAACTGGTAGTAGAGTTCTTTTAGAATAGGTAAGACAACAGATCTTGTAGAGGCAGGCAGGTCTGTGGAAGTGATTAGGAGGACAGGTATGTGGCATTCTAGGGCATTTTTACAGTTGTTATATATATATATATATATATATATATATATATATATATATATATATATATATATTACCATGTGATGTGGGGGATTAATTGAGTTTTTTATCAAGTGGGCATCCAGAAGAGTGGTGGTGTGTCTGGGTGGTGAGAATTTGGGCCTGGATCCAGGACAATAGCAAATTGGATTGTGAGGTACGTTATGGTGCCATCTGTTAACAGTATTGGAAGAGGTAAGACATCAATTCAGTAACCAAGATGGATTGCTATACACTTAGATGGTATTGATATTGGCAATATTCCTAAAAGAAGGTTGCTTACTTATTTATTAAGGGATTTGTCAATAGTAGTTCAGAGGTTCCAGTGTGCTAACGTTGTTTGGATGGCCATAATTCTCAGGCTGGTTTAGAGAGGTCCTGATAAGTTTAAAGCAATGGAGGTGACTAGGAAGTTCCTTAATCAAAGAGCAGTTAGGGTGAACAATGTGATAGGGTATTTTCTAATGGAGCACTTGGACATTGCAGACAGTGACCCGTCCTGGTTCTGGGGTACATCTTAACAAGACTGGTTTAGACATGCTTAATGTGCAAATGTCATTAGTTTTGCAGCAGTTGTTTGGAGATAGTCAAGTTGATGTGGAAGAGCAGGCTGTAACTGATGGGCAGAACTGGGCCACAGAAGTTGTTGAGAGGTAGGCTATTCTCCTCCCCCAACTGTGGTTCATCTGGCACTCTTGTTGATTCAGATGAATGGTAGTATGCTGCCTGGAGGAGATCATTTGATTAATGAGTTGTGGGATCCTTTTGTAATTTGGAGTGAGTGGTCAAACATGCTCCCTAGCTTCTAAGCTGTTTGCTGAGTTTATTATCAAAGTTTATATGAGGAGGTGAGCAGTCTATAATGCTGCCAGATTGTCTTTAGGGCATTATAATATTGGATGTGCTTTACTTTTTGTTAGTAAAGTTGCTAGTGATGTGCTTGATATGTTATAATAAAGCTGGTCACAATGGCATGAGAGTTGTCAAGTAGTTTTAATGTTGGGGATATAGCCTAGTGACAAAAAGCATTATACACTGCTTCAGTTTGCTTTTACCTAGATATAACTGCATTTATTTGGTGATTTATTGTGTGATGATTTATTGTGCTGCATTTGTATACTATAGACTACATAGAACACCTACCTACAACAGACTGTCAAACTGTATATCCTCACGATTGCATCATTAGAATTCTAGGTCAGATGACATGGAATTAGGAACTGGACATCTGCTCAACCTACAGTAAACAACAATATAAGTTTACTATACTGTTTTTAAGCATAACTCCACTGAAGTAATTAAAGTAAAAATCTATTTGTCTAATAAACAGAAAGCCCACTTTAACTAATGAGAGCATGATTAAAGCAAAAAGAAATGTAACAAAACTCTTTATACATGATCTATAAATGTTGCTATATGAGATCATAAGGAATTGTTTCTTGAAGTAGCATTTGATAGTGATAAGATTGTGATGCCCCTGCACTGGCCCAATAATCAAGGAGCCTCAATCCTCACCACTGGCACCAGTGAGGGATGTACACAATGGGAGGATGACAAGTACACATGCAGTAAAGTGCAATTTCCATTAAGAGCACACAGAGATCACAGTCAGTCTGGGGCTGGTTTCTCCCTCTTTCTCCAGATCCCCAATAAGACTGCCCCACTGGCACAGCTATAGGGTTAAGATCTCAGCTGAGGGGTAAAACCAAGACCTCCAGCACCCTCTCTGTCCAACCAGTGCTTTGCGTCCCTGCCCAAGTAGCTGACACACACACACACACACACACACACACACACACACACACACACACACACACACACACTTTGAGATTTGATTTATATACAAACACACACACACACACACACACACACACACACACACACACACACACACACACACACACACACACACATACACACACACACATACACACACACCTGGGTAAGGCTAGCCTGGTTTACTAGCTATGACCACTTCTGCCCAGACTATAAGGTAGTTATCAACCCCATACTTATCAGCTACTTTAAAAGCACTTACAAAGGGTGACCAATCCTACTGTGTAATGTTACTATTATCCAAATGGTAAGTGTGACCAAGTCCAAGGCTACTCAGAAGTGATCTGTACAGTGTCACCAAATACATATACAAGTACTCTAAGCGCTTAAATATGTCTCACAAATATCAGCCTCAAGGATAGGTTTAAATATATTTAATAATAAATAATAAAAGAACAAGACAATACTCAATCAACAAACACAGTAACTGCATAGTTCAGAATCACAGGAAATATTTTAAAAGAACATTGCAGGACAGTCTCAAATAAATACAGAAAACATCTAAACTAATCTTTACTATATTTCTAACTTTACCTAAAAGAAATTACTGTACCCTAGTTACTCACTATTAGCAAGGCAAATGCAGATAAGTGCTGAATGGATGTCTCTAGGTCCACGACAAGATACAAAATGCAGTCTTTCTCCCCGAGAGAGTTCTTAAATCAGTATCACATATTACTGCTGGATTATCTTGGATGATATAATTTTGTGTCACCTGACTTCAGTTCCCAGGCTAAACAGATACCTAACATCTCTGTGTTAAAAATACATATATCTCAGATGTGCTCAGAACTGTGTAGCTGCTAGAAAGTAATAAAGCAATCAAACACTTTACATTTTAAACATAGTAATTACTTTTCAGACAATAGAAACACTTTTAGCTCTAGACATTGTGTCTGCTTGCTGCATTGAAACTAACTTTTATAGCACATCATAAAGCATTTAATTTCATCTTATTTTCTTGAAGTTTTGTAAGTTAATCTTCTGTGTTCCAGCAGGGTATGCTGTGGTTACATTCTTGAAACTCAGTACATCACATACAGTTCTGTATAAATCATATCAACATTCACAAATGATATAGATTTATTTTCAAAATTCCAGATAGCTGGGCTGGCAGTGTCACAAAGATATTTAATGGTTGTGGTATTGAAAATTTAATTTGCTGGGTGGAGAACTCTTTAGAATGGAAAGTTACATTACTTAAATTCTGACAACAAATGCTTATATTACTTGATTTTTATGAAACTTGGACATAGTGGTGGATTGAATTTAAGGGTAAATATAAGAAGAAGCTTTGTATGTTAGAAAAATCAGGGCAATTCAATAAAGCCTACACAGTGCTTTTCAATGTGTGCTCATTGTGTTGGGAAGCTCACACACATGCATAGAAAGTTTTAGATTCGATAAGCATCGTGTAGAAGTGCCCACCCCCACACAAACAAGGTAAACACCATGACATGCTAATTACAACATAAGCAGCTGAATTACATGCAATTTAATCACTCTAACATAGTGGATTTATTCAATACACTATAAAGCAACTGTGTAGACTCTGTGCTGGTGTTCTGCTTGAATTCCAAACTTTTGTAATACAGCAACAGAAAGGAGTCTACACATACAGAATAAAAATTAAAAGATGCGAGATTTGTATAGAACTGACCTTAACATGTGACAGCATTAGATACAGGCTGGATGCAAAGGATACAATGCCAACATAATTCTATTTTGTTCATAACAGAAATGCAGCTTTGCTCCCCCACCCCCAAATGAACTATAAACGTGTAAGTAATGCAGACAGATAAAAGTGTAGAATGGTGTGCTAATCAAAATAAATATAAAAACCATTAAACAGACTATTCATTGTTACATATCAGCATATCCAATACGCAGCTGACAAACTGCAGGCATATCACCTAAAAATCAGTACTCCTATGTGCAGATATATCCCAAAGTAACATCCTGTCTTATGTGTTCAGCACAAACAGTTCAGCTCCCCTTCAGTTTCCCTAGCTACACGGTTGCCATCTGATGTAGATTCAGGGCTGTCAGTACAATAAATATGCAAATTAGGTCTGAACTCATCAGAATTGCTGAATCCCCAAAAATTGGATCAGTGTAGGGATGTAAGCATAGTTCAAGCACTCCCTCAATGTTTGTGTTTAATGGATGGCAACTGTGAATGCTGACATCAGGTGTGTGTGTCAGGTTAGACTTACAAAGTGTTACATGTAAGCCTGTCAAGGTTGGAAATGCAAGTAATTCACAGGTTCTGCTTCATTAACATCTGACCTCCTCTTCATTTGTTGGCAAATTGTGTTTTTTCTGTCAATTTTTGTATTATTATTTTATTATTTTTTGGCCATTGTTTGCACGATGCAGTGTCTTGAGCAATCACGGAAAATGGAAAAATGAATGGAAGGTTTGGCTGTGCTTATCTTCGTTGAGTGGTGTTATATGATGGGCAAAAGGAAGACCTTAATAATGATTAGTAAATAAGAGAATGTCATATATCTATTTCAGTGACAGCATTCCTAAAGTATGATAGTTAGTACTGAGTCTGTGGAACACAAATGCTACTTAACTGACTCTGTGACAGCAGGTGTTAATGCAGTTAATGCAGTGATACATTCCTTTTTGGGGCCAGATGGCACTGGCTTTGAATATAGGTGTATGTCATGCTTTAAAATACTTTTCATTACAGAGTGATTGTGCAATGACATGAATTGTTTGTACAAGATATGTTTCTGGGTGTTGGCATTCCACAGCAGTGTTAAGCAGCATTGCATGGGGGCAAACACCTGTTTGCCACCACTCACCATTAGTGTGCAATGTGCACCTCCGTGCAAACATGGAGCCCAAAAGGTGAAGGGATCCATTACTTTTCCAGCATTGCTAAAGTCTGACAGTTAGTATTGGGTCTTAGGAATACACCTACTACTTACCTGACTCTGTGGCAGCATGTGTTAATGCAGTGATGCATCCCTTTTAGGGGCCATATGGTACTGGGTTTGAATACAACTGTATTTAATACTTTTAACTACTTTTGTATTACCTTTGCTAGACATTATTGCACAGTGGTGCATTAAAGAAAAGAAATTGGGAAGATAGGACAGTGGTGAATTGGGTAGCAAGCAGGGGGAAGAACAAATGGAAAGCAACACAGGAATGTGCAGGAGGAAGATAGGAAAGAACCATAGCTACCCATTCTTACGACACTAAAAACTTTTAATATATGCGGAATATTAGCTGAATTTGGACTCCACCTCCAGAGAGAGGGGTGACCACAATAGAATCATGTTTTATAACCAATTGGACCAAATTAAGCATGTCTAGAAGTTGTGTGTGAAATGGAGAGCTATGTATGGGGTGATTTTTTTTTTTTTTTGAGAGAGAGAGACAGTGTTATGTTGAGGAAGGGACATAGATATGGCTGAGTCTGGTAAGTTGGGTAGGTGAAAAAGCAATTGCAGACAGACAAGACAAACAAGTCAAGAGGCAGGGATAGTGATGGACACAAGTGGTCAGTGAACACCATGGATATGGTGAGGGTGGGGACATCCAGGACCCATGGTGGTCAAGCTGGGTGGCAGTGAGAATCAAGTCCTCACCAGTGGACTGTCATCATTCTCACCTCACTCCACCACTAGCTGGAGTGCTTGATGTCTCCTTCTCCTCCTTCTGGTACTACATAAAATGGGGAGAGCAATCTGTCCAGCTGGTGTAGGCATGCACCAGCAGTGCAGGGCAAAACCCTAATCACCATCCCTGGCAACTCATTGCACATGATAAACTCATCACCTCTGCCACTGAACTATCCTCCAGGGCAGGACTACCTGAGGGGGCAGTTATTGCAGGGGCATCAGATCTGGTGCTCACAGGTTGGCTCCCAGATGTGCTGGGCAATTGTGTCGTAGCCGGTGGATGGGGAAGCAGGTGGATCCTGTGAGGCAGGCCTACCCCACTGTGCTGTAGAGCATTTTGTGATGTGGTACACATGGATGACATGGACACATTTTGAAGACACATAATAAAATAAAAAATACAACTAAAAAAATAATAATATAAAAAAGAGAGATAAAGGTCAGGGTAAGAGAAAAAAAGAGATAATATTAGTACCTTCATAAGTGACATACAATGCATTATGTCAATTATTTGACTCTGTTATCTTAACCTTTACTGTTAAAACTACCATCCCCTAACAGATAACTTTTACTTTTAAGAGTACCAGCTCCAAATAGATGCACACTATACTATGGATTGCAGCAAGTACTTCTTTACATGTGCATATATTTCACATATGAATTTTCCAATTATACATATTACAGTTTACAGTACTGCTGTGGTGGTGCTGCAGTAGCATTGTCGCCTCACAGTAAGACGTTGCCCTGTTCGATTCTCAGCTTGAGTGTCTTCTGTGTGGAGACATGCGTGAATGGGCGTACCTTCATTGAAGGTTGTGTGTCAGGGCCAGCAACTTGGCACATAAAGATCTACTGCCAATCATTAGCAGACCGGAGTTCCACTGTGGTGACCCCTAACCGGGAAAAGCCGAAAGACACAACAAGAAACAACAACATATTACAGTTTGCAGCAAGGCATGTGTGTCACTGGTATACAGCTTTTACTTTAAACCTTTAAGTTACACATAATTGAAGAATTAACAGTATTGTATATTGTAAAGTGTGGTATATGAACCCACAACCACTGACTTAAGTCTAATATTGTACTCTTGGCTTGTGCTACAGACTAATGCATGCATACTTGCTTTTACAGTTGAGATATGCATGCTCAATTTGATACAGTTCTATAAAGTACCAAAAAAGCTATCTTTAACTTTTAATGCTACAACAGCACTACTCTTTTGCTGCAAATGTACCACATGCCTCCCTCATCCTCACCAATCTAGCACCATGGGTCATAAAATTCACCTCCCTTTCCATGGTAGCTGTGGAAAAAAACAGAACAGAACTGGATACCATTATGAATACTAGCCTTGCCTATGTTCAGCTTTTAAGCCTTACACGTGATCTATGTAGTTGACACTTACACATATGTGGGCTGTCCTCTGCCCTATATTCCTCAATCCAAACATCAAGGGTATCACTCTTCCTGCTACATATGTCACTAAAGTGGTGCCTACATTGGTCACCAAGCAGGGGATACCAGTGGCACTGGTTCCAGCCCATGCCAAACTATCCCAAGTGGCTGACTTATTACTGGGACCCAGAATAAACCCCTGCTGCAGCCTGGCACTGTGGTGTTTCACTAGGAGTCCAACAAAAATCTTGGACTCCTGGACACCCCATCTCTGAGTCCTAAATCTTACATCCTCTGCACAAATGCCTACCATGTCTGGCATGGATCAAGAACAATGGATGATGATGGTTTCCTGCCAATTCCAGTTATTGCATTAACTGGGATTGTGAGTGTGCCCACTGTTTGAAAATGTTGAGAACCTCTTACCATCACACAAACATGGAGCTCTGCAGCACACCCCTGAGCCCCTCGTTTGTACAATGGTAAGTGGTGTGCAACAGTGGCAAGCAGTGAAAAATTACACAGGCAGTTGTGTATGCATATTAGGCAAATTTGAAGGCCATGCCAGTCCAGATAGCAGAAATATACTTACAGTATAATCGCAGTCAGACATTTGATAATAAATGAGATAATACACAAATAAATAACTGACACAATGTTAGTATCTCAGCTCTTGTACATATAATTAATATCATCTACACAATGTCAAGTGTTATATGTCAGAGTGACTATAATGGGAAGTGGAACAACAGTAAAAGTGTATGTAATATGCTGTATTTGAATGCAGGACCGTGTGTATGGCAGTCCTACACTTACACCTATTGCCGCAAGAGAGTTGAAATAACAGCTGTTTAAATTTCAGTTCATTGCTATAAACTGGAATGTCACAACACTGAAAAAAGTTGCACACCCTGTGTTAGAACCCAAGAACATCTGTACTCCAGCCCTATACTTATATCTACTGCCACAGGAGTAGTTACATGACATCCCCTATTTTACTGAAATTATTGTTAAGGTCTTGCTGTTAACCATCATGCAATGCCTCTTACCAGTTTGCACGATGCCCAATAGCATTAATTGAATGTATCTGGTTTCTGTTTTTGGCTGTCTACTTTCTGGGTGATCCAGTTGTCCAATGTACACACTGCTATGCTTTGTGCAAATGAGATAAGCACAACTAAACCTGACATTCTTTTTTTTCCCTCCATTTCCCATGTTTGTGCTAAGTGGTGCATTGTGCAAACAGTGGCAAAATAACAAAAAAAAAGGGAGAAATACTTGAAATGAGGAAAAGCAATCTATGACATACACAGTAGAAAATGTTAGCACACGAGACATTTCTACATAGGTCTGGATTTCAACTCTCACTCCAATGCACCTTCAGAAAACAGGATGGGTGCCTTATGCCCCTGTGCCACACAAACAGCTTTGCAGCAAAGAACTGAACTCAGCCTGCACACAACCAATTACAACAGAACACACACTATCAAACCATAAACTATTTGTACATTTATTATATTTATATTTGGACATAGTGATCTCACAACCTGTTATGATTATTACTTGCAAATATACAGCTCTGTGTTATCTTTCTGTGTTTCTTGGTCATTCATCAGTTATCTGATCAGTACTCTGAAAGATGCAGTGTGTAAGCCATTCTATATCATTTAAAATGTGTGAGGATATTAACTGGGATAATATTACATGCAGTTGCCAACATTGAAGGGCAAGTTGGATGGCACAATCAAAGCATAGACTGCTCATTTTTTTTTGGGGGGGGAGCTGAGTTACTGTTATGGCACAAACAAGAATAAACTGTTCTTTTGGGATCAGCAAAGGTGAGTTACTGTTATGGCACAAACAAGAATGAACTGTTCTGTTTTTTGGTGGGGGGACAAAGGTACGTTGCTGCTATGGCACAAACAAGGACATGTTGCTCTTGTTACACTCCTTGTTTTGCATCCTGCGTGTTGTTTGATCTTGTGAGGGCTGTGAAGTCAGAAACTGTAATGTGTATCATTACTTGCTAACTTCTCTCTTTAATGATTTTCCAGTACAAACATATGATGATAAACTGAGGGCATGCAGTGATCATCACTACTTTTGAGAGGCATAAGTGTGTGAAGCTTTAATGCCAGAAGTCTAAAACTTACTAATGGACACATATAAGTCAAATAAGTCTCTGCTGTTATATGTTAAGGTAATTTCTGTACAAATCTCACACCTTTTACTTGCTTACTGTACCAAGTGATGAAATACAAGGATATTCCATAATATTATTAAACAATACACTCCAGGTTCATGACTTACCTTGTAAATGCAGCAGTTGCCACGGTGTTAGTTCAGGGCTGACTCTGTCTGATACGAGCAGCATATAGCCAATGCATGGGGAGGTAAATGTTGTATGAGTTGCTTGGCATAAATGTTAGTAAATATATGTGAATAGGAGGAAGGTTTTAGCCCTCTTGGTGGTAAGTGAGTGCGTTATGCATTGTCTTTTAGCCAATGCAAGGACATACTGAACACACCTATGTCTCCCTACACCAGCAGCAGCTGGTGGTTCCCCCACTTGCACCTCATCTGCCTGTGGCTGTGGTGACCTTGGCATTGGTGGTGGGATGTGTGCCCCTTCCATTTGCTGATCCTGCTGCAGCTGTTTCCTCAGGATTATGTTGTGCAGCATGGCACATACTGTGAAGATTTCTGTACATGTCCGTGGATTGTACTGCAGTGCTTCTCCAGATGTGTACAGGCACTGGAACCTTGACTTCAGCAATCCAATCACACAGTCTGTGACATTTCTAGTTTGAGCATGTGCCTCATTATGGCGTTCTTCCGTGAGAGTGTGTGCATTTCTGATGAATGTCATCAGCCACAGTTCCGGAGCATAGCTTGCATCCCACAGTAGATGACCCTGTAGGATATCCCCCCAGCAAACATCTGATACAGTGGGGAGGTGTGCCAGATATGTGAGTTGGATAACTGCTAGGGTTGCCAGCACACATGTTCAAGATGACTCCCTTTGCATTACACAGGACTTGACAGTTGACAGAGTGATAGCCCTTTCTTTTAATGTAGAGCCTACCTTCTTCTCCAGGTTGTGCCTTAATTTCTACATGAGTGCAATCTATGACACCCAGTACTTCAGGGTAGTGTGCTACCTGGTAGAAGTGTTGTATATTTCTGACCCTCTGCTCAGAATTACAAGGAAAATATATGTGCTCACTGGCATATTGGAGCATAGCATCCAGGAAATGGTGGAGGAAAGTTAAACGAGATCTGAAAACTCTTCTCTTTCTTGGCCTAGGTCTATTGGCAACAGCAGCAGCAGCAACATTGGCGCAGCCTGTAGCACATACAAATGAATTAAAGCAGCAGCAGCAGCAGCCCCTAACATTGTGTCTGAGTAGACTTTCCATGTCTGTACTCGAAAAGTTTTGAAATCTGCAGGACAAGCCAGCATGGAGTCGACATGGATGCTTTATAGCTTGTTGAATAGCTCCACCATGTTGGATTGGTTGGTTAGCATGTGATTCAGCTGCTTATGCTGTAATTAGAATCTATGAAACACAGACAAAGACAGATGCAATCCATTAATAATCTACACCATATAAAAAGGCAAGTGTGTAACTAGCCAAACTGATAGTGTGGAGAGTTGTATATGTTTGTAAAACTGCAAAAATGTTTTTCCTTCAAGATATATCTGTACAGAGGAGTACTGAACTTCAGCAGGTTTACTTCCATTTTGTCACCTGCATACTGCATATGCTGGAATGTATTTAAGAACAATATGAAGCAAAGGCTTTTACACTTTTATCTGTATGTATTTATTAGAAGGGTACTGATGACATGGGCATGTTTGTTAAGGCATTGTAGAGGTGCAAATGATTGCTAATGCATAAAAATGGAATGCTATGTGAAAAATATGTACAGATGTTAAAGGGACAGGTCCTTTGATAGCACTTTTAGCATTTTAAAGATGTTTTGTTAGCAAAATGGGTCATTTGCCTGTTTTTTGTGGGGGGGGGCAAAGATGTGTCACTGTTATGGCACAAACAAGGACATGTTGCTCTTGTTACTGTCCTTGTTTTGCATCCTGATCATTGTTAGTATTTCACATCTGTAGTCTGTTTCATGTTTCTCCAAGTGGGTAATACTGACTGGCTACCTTTTCTGTTTTATCTGGAAATAGTTATTTTGTAGTTATGTGATACTTATGTGTATTATACTTCTTTTGTCTTTTAGGACACCTACAAGTATGCCACTCAGAAGTGTCAATCCATGGAGACCCCCCCCCCTTTACTGATGCCAAAAAACAAGTAATAGTTGATGGATTTAGGCAACATGCTGCTTTTCTCCTGGAAAGAGGACAAAATATATACCATGTAGGATGGGAATATGGCCGCAGATTGTCCAGGATGTCAGTGCCATCAGCAGCCACAGCAGAACATGTGAACAGGTGTGCCACAAGGCCACTGACATGATCACATCTGCATGGAGGTGAGCAGTTGCAGTGGGCTGTGACCTAATGGTTATGAGAAGGGCTTGCTATGGAGCCACCACTAGCCCCCAATGAACAGTACTAACCAATACCAGAGATCCAGACAGCTCCCAGGAGAGTGCAGCACAGCATGTCCTGGATGTGGGCTCAACACCTTCCAGACAGCAAGCATGTCCCAGGAGGTGTTTCCAGGTAGGCTTTGTTATCTGAACAGTTGAATAATGTTGTATAGTAAAACAATTTAAATGAATAAGTTAATTCTCTGTCACATATCTTTTTTGGGGAGGAGGATTGAAGATTGCTACAGTTATAAGCTTGGGATGGAGTTGTCAGCCACATTCTCCTTTGAAGTAGAATTAATGCACATATAAAGGGGTAAATGTATTACCCCTATATTACTGTTAGTTTTGTTGGTGTTGCCCTTACCTCTTGCTTAACTGCTTCCAGGCCCATCTGGATTACATCTGCAGATGGTAAGCCAAATAACGTTATGTCAGTACTGCTGAACAGTTTAAAGAAATACTGCAGTGTGTGATTTTGATCTCAGGCCTGTTGTGTGCATTGCTGTACTGTCTGTAATAGTGGTATCATTGTTAGTTTGTTATCATGTATTGAACTATAACAGTACAGGTATTCATGTATTCCTCTATTTCTTGCTTTTTATCACAGATGATTATGACAATGGGAGTGTGGGCCTTGTGCCGCCTGATGGCAGTGTATCAGTAGACTCTGATGATGATGATGATGGTCAAACTGAGGCACAGTTGGGGCATGCAGAGGTTGAATCTGGTATATAGGTAGACATACAGCCATTCCCTGTATTTCCATTAGACACAGCAAGTAAACTTATGCCTACCAAGTCCATTGATCCCTCTATTACTGGACAGGTGGAGGGTAAGGCAATTTATCAGGGACTACTGCAGCTTCAATACCTGTTGAGTCTGTCTGTACACAAGTTCATTCATTAAATCTTGTGGAAATATATCTTTGGACTGAAGAATCTGATTTGTTGAACTGGCACTCATTTATGAGTCTGTCTGTAGCCAAAGTGTAGGCAAGTGATAGGGGTGCTCAGAGGGGGCCTGCTGTCCCTTCTCCACCTGGTGCAAGTGTCACTTTCCACGCCACTCAACATATGTTTTGGGAAGTAATTGAGGCACAGGCATGTTCCCATAGGTGCTGCAGACAAATACTCAGGGTTGTGGATGTGACACAGTCTAACATGAGTGACTGCCTCCAACATGTTGCCAATTCACTGAATTGGAGGAATGATACTTTGGAATGAGGGGTGTCTGTGATGGACTGAGTGGCATCTGTCATGGAATGAGCAGTGTCTGTGATGGAATGTCTGCTGGGACAAGAATGGCATCCTCATGGGCATAGGTCAGCCCCATCATCTGCTGTTAGCCAACATGGCCATGCCTGATCACAGTCCCATAGTGGCAATACTTCCACTGCACCATCAGTGAGGTTGCTGTCCACACCCAGACATGGCAGGTCATGGGGTTCTGGGCATCCCTGTGAATGCAGCTCATCCAGCAGATATCACATTCAGGTAATAGCACTGTATCTGACCTTGAGTGTGGAGGTGCCAGTGGAACTCCTTGCAGAGCCAGTTCACGTGGTCAGGGACGACAAAGATGAACTGCCACCTCCACCATGCATGGCTTACACCTGCCCAACAGACCAAGACATAGAGCTAACACACTGCTTGGGTGTATTCAGACATACAGGCAACAGTTACTCATTGTGTCTCACTGACCTATTGTCTGCCTTCTTCTCCTGCTTACTCAGGCACATGCACCCAACGTTTGTTTCAGCCTAGACTTCCTGCCCCCTCCACACACACACACACACACACACACACACACACACACACACACACACACACACACACACACACACACACACACACACACAAAAAAAAAAAAAAAAACCACCCTGTGCAAGTGATAACTGTGCCATATCCCTGTTTTCTAAATTTTGGATTCAGGGATGCAAAAGCTGTGTAT
Organism: Protopterus annectens; assembly: GCF_019279795.1. Lineage (NCBI taxonomy): Eukaryota > Metazoa > Chordata > Ceratodontiformes > Protopteridae > Protopterus > Protopterus annectens. The sequence continues at coordinate 1,098,155,769 of NC_056728.1, forward strand.
GATACTCAGGATGCAGAGCTAACTTTGTGCATAGTATATCTGCATCTGTGTTGTTGAACTGGTCATTGTACCTTTGACTTATGTTGGCCTTGGAAAGTTAGACAGTTGATAGCATCAAAATTTCACAACTTTATTGTGAATTGTCTTGTAAGGGTTGTGAAGTCAGAAATTGCAATGTGTATCATTACTTTCTAACTTCGCTCTTTAAGGATTTTCCAAGACAAACATATGGTGCACATCATAAATCACACCATCATATTCAGATCTTGGGATTGTATGACAGCACTGTAGTCAAATGTCATGAGAACAGTAATACAGTATAATGCTCTCTTTTACATGTACCTCAACAGGCACATGTGGCAGCTGGAGAGACCACAGGGCTTTCTCAGAAAGATAACACAGTGCCTACAAACAATGCCATGATGTATGTAGATAGATTAAAAACCATGTCACTGTAATCTGTCTGGTATAGGATGAAGTGACATCTGCCTGACCTCAAGGCCAGTGTCGGACCATGCCCTGGTGGGATGATTGCATATAAAAAATCTGATATAGCTGATGATGTCAGCAGTGTCTGTCGAGAATATTGTAATAACATTGTCCCACATGCTGTGGTAAAAAGCTCTCTGTAATGTCAAGCAAGAGGGCACACACACACACACACACACACACACACACACACACACACACACACACACACACACACACACAGTTGATTGCAGTGATAATAGAACCGCTACCTAAGTACACAGACTGCAAAACAGAGTACTTAATGCAAGCACCATGGTACATGTCTGACTTTGACAAGACTGCAGCTGAACTTATAGTACATAACATCAGCAGCCCATGTGTGAGACAAGATGTTGGGAAGCCTGCATAGGTTCATAGCTTCACAAGTTCATACAAGGCTACTACCACAATGACCGTAGGTTCATAGGTGGTATTAGGCTAATGACCCTAAGGCCTTTTCAAGCCTAGACAATTTGTACCATTACTCCCTTGAAGACCAAGATATGTAGTCCATATTTTCAAATCCATAATAAGCATTCATTGCCCCTGTCTAAGAGTGACATAGGTGAAACCCCTGGGGTAAATTTACAGTTTCAGAAAATAAAGCTAGCACACACCATAGTCATAGTTTCCCATCCAATTGTCCAAGTTTGGCTTAAAGATGGTCATTGAGGAGCTCAATTTCACATGAACTGGCAGTTTATTCCATAGTAGTGGCAATCTCTGATAGACATATTTGTCTCTCCATCATGTCCTGTTGATGTTTCAGGCTAGGGTGAGGTCCCTAGAGTGAGTGAGTCTTGTTCCATTTGATTTGCTGAGGTGCAGCATTTCCATTAAGGCAGGATTTGAGACTGCTCTGTAAGCCAGCCACAAGTCGCCCCTCAGTAGTCTATACAAGAGAGAGTACAGTGGCAGGGCCTTCAGTCTGTCCATGTAGGTAATATGTTGGAAGTCCATGGATTTTCTTAGTGAGAAATATTTGAGGTCTCTCCAGCTGATGCAAGATGTCTGGTGAGGTACGTGCAAAAGACAGCATTGTACTCTATTATTGGTCTGATGAGGGATGAGTACAGTGGAGTTATAACTTCCTTAGTCTTGGATCTTATGCCCTTACTTATTAGATGTGCAAAATAAAAGGCCTACCTTGTCACTGTGGACGTTTGATGATTAAAGTTGAGGTTATTATCAACCTGCATTCCCAAATCTCTCACCGTTGGGTTGGAACATGGGGAATATTATTAACAGCGTAATTTGCAGGTACTTCTCATTTGTTGAAATGGATAATAGTGCATTTTTTTGGTTAACTTTAAGTCTGTCATGACATGAAGCATATTGACTTCCATTGCATGCTTCTAGAGCTGGTCCTTGAACACAATATCTTTATGTTTCAGGATAAATGTTACTGGCAACAATCTGGCATGGCTATGGGGACCAGCTGCGCTAATTCCTGTGCCAATTTGGTGATGTCAGAATGGGAATTCCATCATGTATTGGGACAACATAGAGGTCATATTGCCATATATAGATGGTTTTTTGATGACATGTTTATTGGTTGGAAAGGCAACAAGCAAGAGCTTGATTTATTTTTTCATTCTTTAAATAATCGTAGTAATTTTTTGAAATTTACCCTCACTTGTTCCCAAGTCACTGTTGATTTCTTGGATGTGAACATCCAGCTGGAGAATGGCAAAATGCTGACCAGGATGCATAGAAAGGACTGCTATAGACCTTCATATCTCCATAGGCGGAGTATGCATCCACAACATATATTTGAGAACATTGTGAGAGGTCAAGCCTTCAGGGTCTCAAGTTTGTCATGAACTACTTCTGACTTTGAAGGAAGTTTGTCAGATTTGAAGAAAGAGTTTGCCATCAGGGGTTACACTCAAGTAGAAGTTGATCAAGCTTGTGCCAGAATAACCAATGAGCATGATAGTAGAGCATGTCCATATTTTTCTGCTCTGTATAGGCAATCAATTAGATCACCTCATAGGTATTGTTGTCCTCCCATTGTTTTAAAATTTTCTCATGGTGTAAATATGGTGAAAGATATAGTTACCAGGAATTGGCATATTTTACAGACCGACAGTAGGTGTTCCGATATATTAGCAGATGGCCCTAGATTTGTATATAAGAACCACAGTAATTTAAGGCAACAGTTATGTTTTCCTAGACATGCGAGTACAGCAAAACACAACAAACTGGTGTAAAAAAACGAACAAAGCCACGGAAACCTTGCTCCAGCAATCCAAAAGAACAAAATAAGCAAGAATGTAAGCAGGAACAAACTGCTACCAAGAGCCAAACAGTATGAGTATTAACATATAGTACTGGTTTGAGTTAGAACAACAGTCTAGAGACAGTAATTCACCTAGTTTTATTATAATTCTTTCAAATTGTATTTTACTAAATGGTTTTTACATTCTTCATTTGGACAAGTAATTCTTACTTATTACAAATGATTTTTAATTTAACACTTTTTAAGTTATAGTATATAACTTTGATATAGTATTTAATTAAAAGTATTCATTTACTTATTAGCAAATATTTAGTTAATTTATATTGATATGTAAATGTTTTTTTAAAAAAGTTGATTTAATGACATCACTTCCTTCTGTTTTCATATATACGTTGCACTTTGAAAATTGGTTTTTAAAATTTCTCTGAAGAATTCCTAATAAAGTGGTGTTAAGGATACTGTTTGGCTCTTGGTAGCAGTTTGTTCCTGCTTACATTCTTGCTTATTTTGTTCTTTTGGATTGCTGGAGCAAGGTTTCCGTGGCTTCATGTTTTCCTAGACATGTCATGTGTGGATCCCAAGTTCCATCTAAATGTCATAAATGCAATTTTTGTCAGTTTATAGATGAGTCTAGGTTCTTTAGGCACCCTGTCACGGGCTAAGTGTGGAAGTTGAGGGCATCTGCTGATTGCTCCACCAGGAATGCGGTTTATTTAGCACATTGTCAGTGCTGTTATAAATTCTATGTTAGCAAGACCAACAGGATTTTAAAAGAAAGATTTAGGGACCATGTGTATTGCATGAATAAGCAATATGATTTTAGTGCCTTAACGAAACATGTTTTGTCTACTGGCCCTGAACACAACTTTGTCTTCCAGGTATTATGTGTGATCAGCCCAGGTCTGCGAGGTGGTGATATAGTGACTCATACTGAGGTGGTCGAGTTGGAGTGGATCTTGAGGCTGGGGGCACACCTAGCTATGGAGTTGAATGATCATGTCCTCATTAAGCCTGTATTAAGGAATAAACAGCTGTAGGGTGTTTATTGTTTGTTTATATATTTATGAATATTTTTCATGTTTTATTTATTTGTGTTAATGTTTTTATCTTTATTTTTTATTTGTTATCAGATTTTATGCCAGTAAATATTATCTACTTCATATGCCTTTAAGCTGAGAATGTGGCTGCATGAATGTTTGTTCTATTGGCTGTTAAGCTGTTTGAGATGATGTCATTTGTATATAAGTTATTCTGTCCCCATTCATGTTTGTCTATAGAAGCTGTATGGTATTACCGTGAAAGAGCTAACTTTCTTTCTCTGCAATAAAGTTTTTTGGTATGATTACTTGCTGGTTCATCAAGTTTTTGGATTTAGCTGAATATCAAGCTGTCTTCTGCCTGCTTTGGGGAATTTTACAGGTTTACAGTTTTGTTTGGTTGCTGCAGCTGGGTTTGTTTTTGTTGTCCATTTTGTAGTATGTTGTTATCATTTGGGCATTCAATTACTGCACCCAGTTTGCAGTCATCAGCAAACTTGGTGAGTCACAGGCCATCTGTTTTCACCTGATTTTTTGAGAAATACATTCTAAACAGTAGGAGACCCAGCCCAGACCCTTGTGGGACATCAGTGGTAACAGGTCTGCTGGTAGAGGTGGAATCCCCATGTATGACTGCATGTATTCTCTTGGTGAGCCAGTTGGCTAACCATCTAGTGACAAATGGGTTAATCCCCAGCTGAGTGAGTTCCGCAATGATGCCTGAATGGGGGATTGTGTCAAAGCCCTTAGCCAGGTCAAGATAGGAAGTATGTACTGATTTGCCTTCATCCAAAGCTTTGGTGACACTCTCAAAGAATTCCATTAGGTTTAACAGGCATGATCTGCACTAAATGAAGCTAAACTGGATCAGCTGAAGAGTTTGAAGGTCATCATTTGTCCTTGTTGATAAGGTCCAAGATAATTCTCTCCATGGCCTTACCCATGAGGTCGATCAGGCTTATGGGTGTATAGTTCCCCAGGTCTGTTGAGGAACCCCCTCTGTGCAAGGGGATTGCAGTTGCTGTTTTCCACTCTGCTGGGACAAAGCCAGTACTTAGACTGTAGTTGAAGAGAGTACCCAGCATGGCATGTTATTCAGTCCCATAGAGGCTGTGCTTTTGGCATAGACAAGTGCAGTTATGACCTGTTCTGTGGAGATAATAAGTAGAGAACTGGTGACATGTATACTTTGGGGTATGATTGGTGGAGATAGGCGTGTGAAATTCTTTCCAAACCTGTCTGCTAACAGGTTGGCTATGTCCTCAGGTTTAGTATGAGTGGTACCGTCCACTCTGAATTTGGTGCAAAGCTAGGGCTTCCCTTTTACATTATAGACTTAGCTAAAGAATGCTTTGTGATTATCCTTACATATAGATGATAATTTAGTTTGGTAATTAGCGTTAAAGGACTTTACAAGATGTCTAATTTGCTTGCTCAAGCTATGGAGGGTGTTCTTTTGCTGAGACCGTTCCCTATTATTCCTAGACATCTGTTTCTTTCTCTTGTTTTATAATCTATTAATGCTAGATGTGTGCATGGGTGGCTTGTTTTGTCATGAGCAAGTTTTGATCCGTTCTGGTACAGCTAAGTCTATACACTTGTAAAGGTGTTTATACAGGGCATTTGTGTACATCTCTGTATAGGATTCTTTACTGTCAGTGGTGACAGGAAGTTTGAAAGTATTATGAAATTAGTTTGGAGGCTATAGTTTGCTTTGGAGAAGTTTTTCAACCTTTTGGATCCTTGGGGCAGTCAGGTATAATTGCTGCATTGAACGTGACTGATTTATGGTCAGACCTTACCAGGCAGGGTCTCATACATGGGGTGGCACAGCTATCTCCCATGTTGGTGAGTACTAGGTCAGAGACATTTGAGCCCATTGTGCAGGTGCTGACTAACTGTTCCAAAGCATTTGTGTTTACAAAGTGTAGGGTGAGTATGTTTGTACTCATATATGTATCCCAATTGATAGAAAGATAGTTAAAGTTACCCATGCCTAGGGTGTTTGGCTGTATTATGAGTGACTCAAGTAGGTCCAGGAAGGCACTGTGTGGTTTTCATGGTTCATGTTGATGGACCTGTAGGTAACAATGACATGGAGACAGGTCTTTCCTACAATTAGATGGACTTGGAATAACTCTAGGGAGTTGTACTGCTTAACCAGTCTTGAGGTGTATTTGTCTTTTAGTAAGATGGATACACCTCCTCCTTTGGTTCTTTCATGTTCATTTTGTGGCTTGAACATGTGGAAGGCACTACAGCCTTTCATGGCTGGAGTACTCTCTTTGGCCCTAAACCATGTCTCTGTGACTCCACAAACATCAAAATTTTCGCAAGTAAAAAGTGCCTCCTTTGAGTGTAGTTTCTGATTTAGATTCCTAGCATTAAACAGCATAACCTTGAGTTTGTCTCTTGAGGATATTTTTATGTCAGGAAATTTGTTCATATGACATTGCCTAAAAAGGCGCTGTGGGGAGGCAAGTACCTTGGCCAGTAACTGAAAGGCAAAAGGTGACAGATGAAGACCATCCCTGGCAAAGCAGTGTGGTCTGTTGACCATATCATCCCAGGCTGACAAATACTGGATACCCCTGGATTGACACTAGTAGCTAAGCCAATTGTTGAAGTCAATAATTCTTTTGTTTGTACTGAAGTATCATCCTGGGTGAAGGCAGAATGCTGCTTAGTGCTATGGACATACCTGTCTGGGACACATAATCTGAGAGCTCAGTCATATCTCTCTTCATATAGTCCAGTGAGATGCATCTCAGGTCATTTAATCCAACATAGAGTATGACAGAGATGTAACTGTGCTAGTTATTGAGAGACTTAAGTGTGTACTTGACTTTGCGGATCCTGGCACTTGACAGCCAGCTGACCTTGAATTTCTGCTTGTACAACCTAGTGAGGACAACATCTGTGTGTCTCAGTATGGATTCACCTATCATCAAGACATTAGTTTTTGAGGTGTTTTGTCTTAAGGGCTTAATGGGTGAGACACTGATATGTTTGTTTTTATGTGCAGTGGATTCTGTTGGGACTGTAATGTGTGTAGAAGGTTTGCATTTGTGACGTCTCTGCTCCTTTGGTAAGCTTCTAATGAGTGCCTCTGCATATGTGGGTTTATGTGTTGTGCACTTGGTTTGTTGAGGAGTTGAAGTGTTTTTGCTGACAACCTGTTTGATATCTAGTTTGTTGCTACCTGAGCAAGAGAGAGCATTTATTCTAGATTTATTGTATACTTGCATCTCTCACATATTATATTTGTAAGTTTTAGTAGTACATGGTTATCACTATACACAAGGCAATAGAAGCCTAGCTGTGTAAAAACACAAGTACCCTTATTAAGCATATTTAGATTGTCATTGTTAGTAGAGCGATTTTGTGAACAGCAACAACTGGGCCTGTCTATGAGGAGCATAGGTGCCATCACCCAACCAGTAGTGAAGTTTGCACTTGAACAGGGTCATTGAGGAGCACTGCTTCACATGTAGTGGTAGCCTATTACAGAGGACTGTGAGTTGCTGGGGAATATATCTGTCTCCCCAGCATTTTCTGTTTATGTCATAGGCTAGGTTGAGCACCAGGGAGCAAGTTATTCTTGTCCCATCTGATTTTCAGATGTCCAGCATTTCAGTAAGGCAGGGTCTGAGACTTCTCTGTAGGTCAGGTGTAGGTCACCTCTCAGTAGCTTGAAGGATACTGAGTACAGTGACAGGTCTTGTAGTCTTTCCATGTGTGTGATGTTTGGAGAACTTGCATTCTTCCAGTCACAAACCTCTATTTTTATTCCAGTAGCTATAGTTTGTCTGGTGAGTTACAGCCAAAAGGGATCCTTCTACTCAATTCGTGGTCTGTTAAGAGTGGAGTACAACAGAGCTATAACCTCTCTGGTCTTGCATGTGATGTTCATATGTACGAGGTGCACAATGCAGAATGTGTGCCTCACCACTATGGGCACATAGTGATGAAAGTGTAGATTGCTATGAATACTATGAACATGTGTTCACAAGTCTTACAACACTGTGTTTGAGCTGAGAGGGGTGCTATGTATATCATAATTAGCAGGGATACTTCATTGCCAAAGGGGACGAGGAGGCATTGCTTGCTGTAAGGTTCAGTCTGTGAGTTTGGGACCAATCATTTATCCCTGTCAGCCTTTTCTGTAATATATTACCATCATCGGGGGAATCTATATGAGTGCGTCCAATTAACAGTCATCTGCAAATGTCATAAAACACAGGCCATCTACCATTGCCTGTGCTTCAGGGAAGTAGTTTCCACACAGTTCATAGGATCATAGGATCATAGAAGGTTACTTGTCTATTGACCCTAAAGCGTGTACAAGCCTAGCCATGTTATGCCCTTTGTTAAATAAATTGTTAAAATCAGACTGTAAAAATCATTAGGCATTTTAAAATGACAGTCAATAACAGACAGTAATGCAGGAAACTCAAGTATCTACTATACGTATACTCTAATGTACATTAGGAGGCAAAAAACCATACACAAACTTGTACAGAATTTTGTCTAACTTTATTCAGGAAACACCTGACATTTTATATGTTTTACAATCAGCTTTTGCCCACCTCACTGACGTGGTCAGTGACAGGGTCTTTACATCATGACCATTCATAAGAAAAATGCTGATATTACAATTTTGAAAAGTTACTTTCCCATGAGAATATTACAGCCTTGCAAAGCACCTGGTCAGTCACAATGTCCTTCCGAGGATGTAGCCAATTCAAGGCTCTTAGATTAGCTCGAATACAATGGATGAATGTCTCTTTAATACATTTCTTTGTCTCTCTGTTCACCAGCTGGACATTATCTCTGATAGTGCGCACAAGGCCATTCTTCTGGTGGAAGCAGAAAAAGATACACATGCACACAGATTCATTATTTTCTAACTTTGCAAAATAATCTTTCACTGACAGACATGAGCCGGCCGAGCTGGTAACTGCCAAGGCCAAGTTTCTAATCACACTGCAGCTTATGCTTCAAGCAAGTTTATTTCTACTATCATTCTAGTAAAACAGAATTAAATGCATTACATATTATTCTATTTTTCAATCTTTGCACTTCATATATGTTCAAGTTCATTTATATATATCTGACCACCCAACTTATATATGTCTGAATGTTTGAATACATGTTTCCTAACAGCTTATATGTGAATACATATTTTCCTAACAGCTTATATGTGAATACATATTTTTCTAGCAGCTTATATGTGAATACATATTTTTCTAGCAGCTTATATGTGAATACATATTTTTCTAACATTCTCCCTCCTCTTAATGCATTTCATTCTATTAGAAACATAAACAATATTATTTTATTTCTTAGCTTTTTCCCTTTGAGGACTTTCAGCTAAGCTAGTTATTGGTTTTATATTTTAGAAAAAGCATCATCTGAAATTAATCTTTTAATTTCAACACTTTGGTAAAAAGTTTCAGTAACAGATATATCAACAAATTTTTGATTAATCTTTTCATGCAGGGAATTTCACAGTAAACACATGCTCCTATTAGGAGTATACCCACACAAATAGCAATTAAATGTTTAATAGGATGGAACCCCACCCCCCAAACAGATTCTGGAAAAAGTCCGTCAGTGGGTCTGGGCCTGGTTTAGTCATTGCTGATACTTGCTGAATTACCTCTAGGTGGTCATTGATTTCATGTTGGTTGTCTGGAATGTACGCACAGCATTTTTCTTCGTGTACCACCTCTTGCCGCTAGGGTGAAGTAAAGAGCCATTCGATTTTGTAGCACAACAGTTTTTATTGCATTCAGTTCATCAGTCACCAATTCTAGGGTGGAAAAAGTTGCATTGCTCATGGCTTTTTGACAGCTTCCTCAGCTCCCAGATCGATTTGACTGCTCCATAGGCTGGTGGTATTCCTGCCCTGGATATAACACTGTTGCCCAAGTCCATATGAGTCAATTTACTTTTGTCTTTCACTGAATTATGGTCTTTTCAACCAGCTTCGATTTTACCAACTGGATTCACAGGTTTCTTAACGGACCTTCAGATTTTGAGCTGTTTTCCTTACGTTTGTATCTTACCCAAAGGTAATTCTGCAGTATGTCTTATTGCTGAAACCAGATAACCCAAAAACAACTGCGGACCAATTCACAGGTAACCATTCATATGCCTTTTTCCCACAAATAAAATCATTACTTTGGTACTAATACGTGTTATCCCTGCATGAAACATTTTTATCTTTAATAGACAATTGCTTAGTTAAGACTGGATTGTCACATACTGCATTTTAATGTAGTTTTCATTGAACTCAGATATGAATCATGGTTAGTATCACAAACAGTACCCCACTTTTGACTTTAATGTAACATTTATAAGACATTATTATATTACCATTACTCCAGCCCACCTGGAGGGTATCACTTTGTAGAACATACAACTCCTTTTTGTGTGACAGGTAAAAATAAAGCTATTTTGTCCTGTGATCTCACAGTTTCTGTATAAAAACTTTCCAAAGTCTCATTTTATCCCCAGAGGGACAGTGGACATTACAGTCTTTTATATGCTGTTGGTATGGCTGTACAAACCCAGCAATTTGAAAAGTTTATAGTCTCTGTATACACTTGCTTCATGGCCAGGTATGTGTTAAAGTTTGGATGCCAGTCTATAAACAGTTCATCACGTCTTCTCACTTTCACTTGTGTGGTTGAGTGCAGGGAAAAACCACAATAAGAGAAAAATTGTCACACTTATAGTCAACAAATGCACAGTTAACAAAATAATTATGCAATAGTTCTTGGGTTGCTCTGCTTTTTTGTTTGCTTTACTCTTGGCCATTTTGCCCTTGTGTATCAGTCACAAAGTTTTTATTCAGCTGAAGGTTCTTTTATCTGAAAAAGAGTTAAACTGCAAAACAGATTTATTTATTAACAGTTTTTATATAATTAGCTAATGAACTGTCAGCCTCCAGCTCTGCAGGCATGAGAGCTTTCCACTGAGGCACATAATATGCCCTTCCAAATACTACTTCAAAGGGGATCAAACCCTTTACATTTGTTACTGTTTTCATGCTCAGCAATGCTAGAGGTAAACAGCAAATCCAATTATTCTGAGTCTCACTCATCAACTTCCTTAACTTGTTTTTAAAATCCCATTGTACCTCTCCACCAGTCCTGCTGACTGTGGGTGGTAAGCACAGTGATTCCTTAAGGAAATCCCAAAAATCTCCCAAGTTGTTGAATTGTCTGATTGACAAAATGTGTCCCATTGTCACTATAGATTCTTTCCGGTATGCCAAATCTAGGAATTATTTCCTTTACTAGGGCCTTTGCCACTGTTGCTGCATCCGGATTCCTGGTTGGAAAAGCTTCTACCCATTTTGAAAACATATCTATGATCACTAAACAGTATTTCTTTCCTTCACATTTATTCAACTCTATGAAGTCCATACAAATAGTATGGAATGGATATGGTGGTGTAGGGAAACTCCTTGCTTGTTTTAAATGCTCCTTGTGCATGGTGCTTGTTACAAGTATGACAAGCTGCACAAAATTTTATTGTATAATTTATGTATCCATATATTTGGAATATTCTATTTACTAACTGTACCATCCCCCCTGTTGAGACATGGCTCTGCCCATGGCTCAACAAAGCTGCATATCTAAATAATTAGACGGTAATATTGTTTTTCCTTTGGAAATGTACAGTCCATTTTAAAAATTGTACCTTGTTTTACCCAGTTTTGTTTTTCTGCTTTTGTAGTAAGCATTTGCATTGTTTTTAACATGTCTAAATCTAAAATCTCAAAGGGTTGTAATTTTTCATTTAAAAATAAAGTTTTTGAGTCTGAGGCTGCTTGCTTTGCAGTTGCATCAGCTCGTGCATTACCTTTTGAAATCTTATCCTGTTGTTTTGTATGAGCTACACATTTACAAATAGCTACTTTGGTAGGCAACTGAATAGATTCTAATAGCTCCAAAATAAATTGTGCATGATTAATAGGTTTTTTACTGGATGTAATCATCCCTCTATTTTCTTTATTGTTGTGCAAACACATGCACTGTAGAAAAAGTATACTGATTATCAGTATATATGTTCACTTTTTTGCCTTTTACTAAAATACATGCTCCTGTCAAAGCTACCAGTTCTGCTGCTTGAGCATACAAGTTGTGTGGCAAAGTTTGTGCTTCTAAAATTTTAGTGTCTGTAACTACTGCATACCCCACCAGATCTTTCCCTGTAGGACCCCTTCTGCATGACCCATCCACGTAATATGTCACCTCAGCATCATCCAAGGGCATATCTGTAAGATCTTGTCTAGGTAAAGCTAACTGTTCATATGAGGTTGACTCAGCAGTATGGTCATACATGAAAGATGTCTAGCAGGAGAAAGGTATGCAACTCTCTTTTTTTTTTTTTTGTAGCAGAATTATTGCAACTGCATGAGGCATTTTCAATGTGAGAGGGTGGAACAACACTACTGAGGCTGAAGCCTGCACTGCCATTGCTGCTGCAACTACTGCTTGTACACAGTGAGGCAAAGATTGCACCACTGGGTCTAACTGTGATGAATAGTAAGCTATGGGGCATTGCTTATCCCCATGTTGTTGCTTTAATACTGATGTCATGTACCATTGCTTACAATCTATGGTCTAAAAAAAAACGTTTGTGATAACTTGGAAGTCTTAAAACTAATGAAGAAGCTATTAACTGCTTCAACCTGCAGAAAGCCATTTCTGCTTTTGTTTTTTATTGTAAAATAATTTGGTACCCAGCTCCAACAAAAATAAGTTGTACCTAAGAAAGACATTATTTTTTTTTTTTTTTAGTTGTTGGTTTGGGTGCTTGCAAAATTGCTTTTTTTTTTTCTTTTTTTCTCTTTCCCATTATTTAGTATTTTACCTTTATTGAATATCACATATCCCAGGTATCTAACCTGTGTTTTTTTTCTCAAAGTTGTAACTTACTTCTGTTTACTTTGTGTCCTTGTATTACTAAAAATTTTAATAATGCTACTGTATTCACCCTGCACTGCTGCTGGGTGCTGCTAGCAAGATGTCATTTACATAAAGTAAAATTTGACTACCTTCTGGTGGGGTAAACCCTGCCAGGTTGCTAGCCATTTTTTTGTGCAAATATTATTGGGCTCTCACAATATCCCTGTGGTAGTCAGTATATGTATACCTTTTACCCTGAAATGTAAATGCAAACCAATATTGACTATCAGGATGTATAGGTATTGAAAAGAAAGCATTGCTTATATCTACCACAGTAAAATACTTCTGTTGTGGCTTTAAATCATTTAACAAGGTATGTGGGTCTGGCACCGTAGGTGCTCTAGGTATTACTGCATTATTTACAGCTCATAAATCTTGTACCATCTGCCATTCCCCGTTTGCTTTTTTAACAGGAAATAGGGGTGTATCACATGGTGAATCAGGAGATTCTACCAGTACTCCTTTTTTGAGTAATGCTGCTTATTATAGGCTTAAATTTTACTTTTGCATTCTTTTCCAAAATGTATTGTCTTTTCTGTGGTCTAAAAGCTGACTTTGGGGTAATTGTAACTGGTCCTGCTGCTTGAATAAGCCCTACATTTAACTTGCCTGTTGACCACAGAGTTGTTGGAATTTTACACAAGGCCTCTTTTTTTTTCTTTTAATAAAAATGCTAATCAGCTGTCCTCACTAGATTGCAAGTGTACAGCTGTATGTGTCTGTGTCAACCAATTTAGTTTTGTTTTTATATCCCTTGTTCTGACATTTCTAAATCAGTCTGTTTTCCCATTTTGTTACCTTTTTTTTTTTTTTTTTAAGTCTGCCCATTTAACACTTTTGTTTTTTGTCAAGCTGACATGTGGCAGTCTATTGGACTTATACAATTTCATGAATTCCTGAGGTAATGAACAGCTTACTACACTGTTTCCCTCAGTATTCCAACATAAAGTTCGTAATATTAATCTGTCAGCAGGATTCTTACTTATATTCCTTATCAGGTCCTGGTGTGCTACAGTAGTATAGAGTACAATGTAACAAGTGCTGCTGATCAGTGTCAAGGGAGGGTACCTTACTGATGGCTACGTTTATCAGTTTTTTGGTTACTGCCCTTGGACCAGTCATCACTAAGTCCTGGCTGTACCAATAATAGGCTTCACCCTCTGATCACACCACAAAAGCATCCATTTGTCTTTGTGCTTCCATACCCTGCATGGTAGGAACTACTGCTATGCCAAATATCTGCACAAGGTCTCTTCCCAGTAAGTTTACTGGATATTTTTGCAGAAACTACAATTTTACTTTTCTGAGTCATACCTGAAACAGGGTCAGTTATTGCTATATTATGGGAAAGTGGTTCCCTGTATAGCTGTCCATTTGCTGCTTTTACTAATATATAATCAGGTGATTCAGAATGTTTTGGTAACTTGGAGGGGTGTATCAAAGTCCGTGGCGCTCCTGAGTCACACAGGAATTTGACTTTCCTTCCCTCCACCAGAAGTGTTACTTCTGGTTTTGTATCTGCTAGGTAGAGCTCCAGGCTCAACAATGCTAAATCTAAAATTTTATTTCCATTTTTATCCTCTACATCTGTTTGTACTTTCTCTATTCCCTCTACTACATTCACATTTTCTTTTTGTTTATTAACCTTTCCTGATGATTTTTGGTTATTATCACTATCATATAGTCAGTCCACATCTCCTTTATCTTTTGTCATTGCTTTCTTATTTTGTTTATAGTCCCTAGCTAGATGCCCTTTTTACCTGACTGTAATACAAATACTTCAGCTCCGTCTTCAGCAGTGAAGACTTGTGCCCTTTCTTTTTTTTTTTTTTTTTTACTATTAAAGTGTCTTTTAGTACGTCTAGCATACTCAAGTAAGGCTTGCAGCCTGCTTGTTTAGTGATCTATCATATGCCTTGTAATAAAGCTACTGACAGAGGCAATGCAACCTTTTAAAAATGTATTTTTTAAATTGTTGTTTAAAGCATTTTAATAATCTAGCATAATATCTATCTATTGTCTCATTTTCCTGTTGTATGCATTAATTAATGCAAGTCCAGTCTGCTCTAAGTTTTCATTTTTCAGAGATTCTGTCTGTCAGACCTTTCACTCTGTTGTCTAAAAATGTTTCAGAATTTTTTAAGCTTCCGTTTCCTTTACAATTGGCTCCCTCAATCCACCTATCTGCTTGAGGTATGCCTAGTTGGTGCTGTTTTCTTTTGCCTGACGCCTGCATCAGATTAAAGCTTGTTTAAGGAGTTTAACTAGTGAAAGTTTATCTAGTTTACTATCAAATTTATAGTTGTTAACACATTTTGCAAAATATCTCACATTATCTGCTTACTGCAATTGCATATGCTTCACATTATCCGTTAGGCGGATCTCGTGATCTCTTAGTGCACTGATTTCCCATGTCTTAAAAGACTGTTACGTAACCCTTTTCTTGTACCACGTGGTATCTTATTTCCCCATATCCACAGTAGTGTCTAGAATGACTGTTTACTTTGCTTTGTTATTCCCTGATCTATGACTCAAGATACAATACTTGACTATCTCTCCCTGCTATCACAAACCTTAGCAATAGCACAGTGTAATCTGGTCCCTGATCTAAAACAAAGACAAAGAGGGAAATTCTTCTTACCTGAGCCTCCCGCTTTATGACTGTCTTTTTTCTTGGGGCCCAGTCTTCCGCTTTTCAGCCACAGATCAGAAAGTGGACAGCCTCTTTACACACAACAATTCAGTCGGAGGTCTTTTCACTTTAAGAAGAACCATTTTGGTTTGGCAGCTTCTCCTCAGATTTATAACCACCCATGCACTCTGTGACCTGCAGCTTACCAAGGGAATTCCGGCACGATTAGGACCAAAATGTTAAATAAATTGTTAAAATCAAACTGTAAAAATCATTAGGCATTTTAAAATGACAGTCAATAACAGACAATAATGCAGGAAACTCAAGTATCTACTATACGTATACTCTAATGTACATTAGGAGGCAAAAAACCATACACAAACTTGTACAGAATTTTGTCTAACTTTATTCAGGAAACACCTGACATTTTATATGTTTTACAATCAGCTTTTGCCCACCTCACTGACGTGGTCAGTGACAGGGTCTTTACATCATGACCATTCATAAGAAAAATGCTGATATTACAATTTTTAAAAGTTACTTTCCCATGAGAATATTACAGCCTTGCAAAGCACCTGGTCAGTCACAATGTCCTTCCGAGGATGTAGCCAATTCAAGGCTCTTAGATTAGCTCGAATACAATGGATGAATGTCTCTTTAATACATTTCTTTGTCTCTCTGTTCACCAGCTGGACATTATCTCTGATAGTGCACAAGGCCATTCTTCTGGTGGAAGCAGAAAAGATACACATGCACACAGATTCATTATTTTCTAACTTTGCAAAATAATCTTTCACTGACAGACATGAGCCGGCCGAGCTGGTAACTGCCAAGGCCAAGTTTCTAATCACACTGCAGCTTATGCTTCAAGCAAGTTTATTTCTACTATCATTCTAGTAAAACAGAATTAAATGCATTACATATTATTCTATTTTTCAATCTTTGCACTTCATATATGTTCAAGTTCATTTATATATATCTGACCACCCAACTTATATATGTCTGAATGTTTGAATACATGTTTCCCTAACAGCTTATATGTGAATACATATTTTCCTAACAGCTTATATGTGAATACATATTTTTCTAGCAGCTTATATGTGAATACATATTTTTCTAGCAGCTTATATGTGAATACATATTTTTCTAACACCCTTGTTCACTTATGGACCAAGATATATAGTCTATGTTTGCTCATGAATCTAAGATCTGCGACAGTTGCCCCTGTCTAAGAGGGACATGGGTGAAACCCCTAGTGTAAATTTATGTTTACGATCCAGTTCTCCAGGTTATGCTTAAATAGGGTCATTGAGGGTCTCTGTTTTACATGGATTGGGAGTTTGCTCCAGAGGAGTGGCAACCTCTGGGAGACATATCTGTCTCTTCAGCATGTCCTGTTAATATCGCAGGCTAGGTTAAGATCCCTAGATCGAATTAATCTTGTCTTATTGGATTTGCAGATGTGCAGCAGCTTCATCTTGGAGGGTCTGGACTGCTCTGCAGGCTGGGCCCAAGTCACCTCTATGCAGTCTATACAATACTGAGTAAAGTGATAGGACCTTTATTCTGTCCGTGTAGGTCGTGTGTTGTAGGCCCTGAATTTTCTTGGTGAGAAACATCTGAGGTCTCTCCAGTTGCTGCAGATGTCTAGTGAGTTACATACAGAAGGGAGCATTGTATTCTATTATTGTTCTGATGAGAGCCAAGTACAGGGGAATTATAACCTCTTAGCTTTGGATACTATATATAGAAGGGCTTCCTTACTACTATGAACAACTGATGATCAAAATTAAAGCTTCTTAAATCTGTCAGCACTGGGTTTGAACTTAAGGGGACATTATTAATGCTGTAATTAGCAGGTGTTTCTTCTTTGCTGAAGGGGATGATAATCCATTTTTTTACATTTAGTTTAAGTTCATGGCCTTGGCACCAATCATTTGTCTTTGTAAGTCCATTTTGTAGTATGTTGATTTCTTTGGGGGAATTATATAATTGCACCCAGTTTGCAGTCATCAGCAAACTTAGCAAGCCATAGGCCATCTATTTTCATCTGGACTCCTGAAAAACAGATACCAAACAGTAGGGGGCCTAGCACAAATGCCTGTGGAACACCACTGTTAACAGGTCTGCTAGTATAGTTGGCATCTCCAATTTTGACTATATGTGTTCTGTTTGTGAGACAGTTGGCAACCCATCTAGTAATATAAGGGTTAATCCCCAACTGGGTGAGTTTCTCAATGATTGAGTGAGAGATTGAGTCAAAGGCCTTGGCTAGGTCAAGCTATGCAGTATGAACTGTTTTGCCTTCATCCAGGGCCTTGGTGGTATTCTCAAAGAAGCCCACCAGCTTTAGCAGGTAAGATCTGCCCTTAACAAAGCCAAACTGGATTGGGTCAAGAGTTTGAAGGTCACCTATATCCTTGTTGATAAAATCCATAATGATTCTCTCCATGGCCTTGCAGATAAGGCTGGTTAAGCTTATGAGTCTGTAGTTCCCAGGGTCAATTGAGGGACCCCCTTTGTGCAAGGGAGATTACAGTTGCTCTTTTCCACTCAAATGAGGCAAAGCCAGAGTTTAGACTGAGATTGAAGAGTGTGCTCAGCATGTCTGCTAACTCCTGTTTTATGCCATTTAATAAGCAGCCTGGGATGTTGTCCGGTATCATAAAGGCTATTTTTTGGACTTGGAGAGTACTGCTATGACCTGCTGTCTGAAGATGCCAGGAAGAGGACTGGTGACAGACATGTTATGGGGTATGATTGGTGGAGACAGGGGGTGAAGTTTTTGCCAAACCTGTCCGCTAGCAGGTTGGTGATGTCCTCAGGTTCAGTATAAGTGGTACCATCCACACCTAGTTCAGCACAAAGTTGAGCCTTCCCATTTAGATTTTGGACTTAGCTAAAGAATGCTTTGTGAAGTACCTTAGCTAGGGATCCTAATTTAGTTTCATAATTACCTTTAAAGGACTTTACAAGATGTCTAATCTGCTTGTTTATGGTTTGGAGGCAATTCTTCTTTTGCTGGGGCCATTCCCTCTTATTTTTTGACTGCAGTTTCTTTCTCTTATTGTATAACCTATTTATGCTGGATGTCTACCAGCGTGGCTTATTTTTTTCTTTAGGATATTGATTTGATCAGTTCTGGTACAGATGAATATATACATTTATATAGGTGTTTATACAGGACATTTGTGGACACCTTAGTGTAGGGGTCCTTGCTTTCACTGTGCTGCCAAGGAGTCTGAAACTATTGATGCCATTGCTCAGTAGGCTATAGTTTGCTTTGGAGAAATTTATTAACCTTTTTGCTCCTGAAGGTGGGTCAGGTACGATTGCTACCTGACATAAGACTGATTTATGATCGGACTTTACCAGGGAGGCCACACACACGGAGTGGTGGAGCGATCCCCCATGTTGATGACACTATGCCAAGGATGTTAGCTCCCCTTGTGGGGGTGCTGACTATCTGTTATAGAGAATTTGTGTTAACAAACTCTAGGAACCTTTGGGCAAGTGCATCTGTGCTCATATATGTTACACAAATGTTGAAAAGATAGTTAAAGTCACTCATGACCAGGGTATTTGGCTGTACTGAGAGTGCCTTAAGTATATCCAGGTAAGCTGTATGGTTTTCATGGTTCATGGTGGAGGACCTATAGCTAACAATGACATGGAAAGGGGTCTTATCTACAGTTAGTTGGACTTGGAGTAACTCTAGGGTGTCATAATGTTTAACCAGTCTAGAGGTGTATATATTTTTTCATGTTCGTTGTGTGGTCTAAATGTGTGGAAGGCATAGTAGCCCTGCATGGTACTCTCTGAGGCCTTGAACCATGTCTCTGTGACTGCACAGACATCAGCATCTTCCAGGGTGAGAAGTGCTTCAAGTGAGTGCAGTTTCTGATTTAGTTGAGGGCCCAGCACATATCCTTGGGGTATTCCATTGGTAAGTGGCTAAAGGAGTGTGCAGTCCCCAACTTTGAGAGTGTGAGTTTTGTTGGTTACCCAATTGGCTGTCCAGCTAGTACTGTATGACTTAATTCCCAGATAGGACATTTTCACTATGATACATGAATGGGGGTTATTGTCAAATGCCTTGGATAACTGAAAAAAAGTGGCATGTCCTGTTTTCTGTCAACCAAATGTTTGGGGTCAGTATCCAAGAAATGCACAAGGTTCAACAGGCAACATTTATCCTTGACAAACTCAACATGGGTTGACTCAAGTGTGTTGAAGATCACATTTGTCCTTGTGGATTGGGTCCATGGTGATCTCTTCCCTAGCCTTGCAGATAAGCCTTATTAGGCTTATGGGTCAATAGTTGTAGTTCTGCATGTTACCAGATTGATGTGCATTGTAATATATGTGTGAAAAAAGTACTGAGACGCCAAGGTTACTGTGCTTGGGGGGAGGGGCAACACATGGCTGTATTGTAACTATGTAACATAGTGTGAGATAGGTCCTTCATTTTTAATGTTTCCACATGTAATGTCATGTCATAGGCAAGAAATGGACAATAAACAGCAGTAATACTTAATAATATGTAGCATTCCATAGTGTGCCAAGCAGTGAGTTTGCACAATAGTTATCAAAGTGTATACACATGTGAGATACACATGTTTGTGTGGAGCAAAGCAGTGCACAAATATCAGCCACATTGCTAAAGTCTGATAGTTGGTACTGAGTCTATGAAATACACCCAGTAGTTAACTGACTCTGTGGCAGCACATTTTAATGCATCAATACATTCCTTTTTGGGGCCAGATGGTACTGTTTTTTTTGTCCAGTGTTTGTGGGAAATGTAGACAAATGAATGGAATGTTTGGCTGTGTTTATCTGGTTTTAGCAAAGTGCAGCATTGTGCAAACTGGACAACTGGACACCCCAGGAAGGAGATAGGACCCTGACAGCAGTGAACTTCAGCATCAACAAGTGTTTTCTCAACCCTTTTGTGGCAACAGGTGTAAGTGTAAAACTACCATAGACATAGTCCTGGGTTCGAATACAACATATTCCATACACTTTTACTTTTATCCCAATTCCCATTATGTTTTAAAACATTATTATCAAATGTATGACTACTACTGTGTACTATGTTCCTGTAAGTATATTTTTTCTATCTGGACTAGCATGGCCTTCACATTTGCCTAACACACATACACAACTGCCTGTGTAATTTTTCATTGCCTGCCACTGTTGTGTACCACTTATCATCACATAAATGCAGGGTTCGGGGGTGCACACTGACGGGCACCGTGTTTGCACGATGATAAGTGATGTGCAACATTTTCAAACAGTGTGCACACTCCCAGTAAACATGATAACTGGAACCGGTGGGAAATCATCATTCTCCATTGCTCTTGATCTGTGGTAGACATGGCAGGCATTTGTGGAGAGGGTGTGAGATTAAGGGCTCACAGATGGGGTGTGCAGGAGTCCAAAATTTTTCCTGGACTCCTAGTGAAACACCACAGTGTCAGGCTACTGCAGGGACACTATTGTGGGTCCCAGTATGTCAGAGGCTTGGAATAGTTTGGCCCGGGTTGGCCCAGGCTGTAACCAATGCCACTGGTATTCCCCGCACTGGTGAGCAATGTAGACATCACTATAGTAACCTCTGAAGGAGAAAGCAGGATACCTTCTACTGCTGTAACGGGGAATTTAGGACTGCAGACATCCCACACCTGTGTAAGTATCAACTACATAGAGTACTTATAAGACTTAAAAGCTGAATATAGGCAAGACTGGTATTCATAATGATATTCTGTTCTGTTTTATCCACAGCTGACATAGAGCGGGAGGTCAATGTTAGGACCCATTGCACTGGGTTAGTGAGGATGAGGGAGGCATGTGGTATGTATGCAACAGAAGAGTTGTGTTATTGTAGCATTAAAAGTTAAAGATAGCTTTTTTGGGGTATTTTATAAAGTTGTATCAAATTTAGCATGCATAGCTCAACTTTAAAAGCAAGTATGCATGCATTAGTCTGTAACACAAACCAATACTGCAATATTAGATTTTAATCAGATAACTACACACTGAAACTATAAGACACGAACAAACCAGCAAAGACGAAGGTTCCAAAAAGTAATAAAGGCACTGCTCCCAGATAAGACCTTAACGCTCACTTTTATTCACAAATACAGATACAAACAGCATTTTCGCCACTCTAAATAGGTAGCTTCATCAGAGCAGTGCCTTTATTACTTTTTGGAACCCTCGTCTTTGCAGATTTTAATCAGATGTTGTAGGTTCAAATACCACACTTTCCAAATATACAATACTGTTAATTCTTCAGTTACGAATCAGTTTAAAGTAAAAGCTATATACCAGATCTGATGAAGTTTAGTGATGAAAATGAAAGCACTTATCTTATTTTAAAATAAATTTTCATTAAAGAGTTTTTTTAATGGTCCTATCCATTGCACAGTATTTTCCAGAGATTTGCATCTTGTTGTTCTGAACAGACCAGGGCTTGCCAGCTGTTGAACTTCTGTGGCTTTTACTTCAGTTTGTAATATCACTTCTCATGTTGAGGTCACTAGAGCGGGTGCAGTAAGTAGCATTTGTCTTACTAATGTGCAGCATTTCCATCAGGGCATAAGCCATGGTTGCCTAATAGTCTAGGAAGAGATCACCCCTAAGTAGTCTGTATGACACAGAGTATAGTGACAGGGATTTTAGTCTATCAGCATAGGACAGGTGTTGGACACCTTGAATTATTTTTGTAAGGTACCCATGAGGTCTCTCCAATAGTTGGAGGTACCTGGTGAGGTACATACCAAACGGTGGCTTGTACACTTTAATTGGTGTGATAGAGAGGAGTATAGGGGGGTTATGACTCTTTTTTTTCTGGAGGGAATGTCCTTATTGATGAGATGGTCAACATAGAAGTCTTTCTTTATCACTGTGTAAACATGATGGTCAAAGGAGAGGTTGCTGTCGACCTGTGTGCTCAGATCACTTACCAAGGACTGGGTACTTAAGATGTTGTTGTTAATGTGGTACTTTGCAGGGACGTCTCCCCTACTGATGGGGATGATGATGCACTTTTTTGCATTTAACTTGAACCTGTGACTTTGGCACCAATTGTTGGTTTGAAAAAGATCTTCTTGGAGGGTGTCAGTGTCACTAGGGGATTCAATGATCATCCCCAGTTTGCAGTCATCTCATCTGCAAACTTTGTTAGCCACATGTCCTTTCTTTTGGCTTGTACTTCTGAAAAGTAAATTCTGAAAAGTAGGGGCCCCAGCACTGAGCCCTGTGGCAGTCCACTGGTTACTGTTCTGAAGGTGGATGAAGAGTTCCCCTATTTTAACTATGTGTAGTCTTTTGCAGAGCTGGTTTGCAACCCACCTGACTATATAGTGGTTTATGTTCAGTTGGGTAAGTTTATCAATGATACCCGAGTAGGGAATGATGTCAAAGGCATTTGCTAGGTCTAAATAGGCAGTATGCATAGTTTTCCTTCATCCAGGGCTTTGGTGACTGTCTCAATTAGTTTTTACTGTTAAAAAAATGGATAGCTATGGTTCTTTCTACCGCCCTCCTGCACATTCCTGTATTGCTTAACATTTGTTCTTCCCCCTGCTTGCTCCCCATCTCACCACTGTCCTATCTTCCCCATTTCTTTTCTTTAATGCATTATTGCATGATAGTATGCATTGTACAACAACATGAAGCAACAGTTACACAAAAGTAGGTAAAAGTAATAGATACAATTGTATTGAAACCCAGCACCATCTGGCCCCGAAAAGGAAACTATCTCTGCATAAATTGCATTAACATGTGTTGCCAAAGAGTCAGTTAAGAAGCAGGTGTATTCCATAGACTCAATACAAACTGTTATTAGCAATCTGAAGAAGCAATGGATCCCTTCAGTTTTGGGGGTCCATGTTTGCACAGAGGTGTGCATCATGCACCAACAGTAAGCAGCAGCAAACAGTTTTCATTATCCCCGCACAATGATGCTTAACACCACTGTGATATGTCAACACACAGCAACACATCATGTATAAAAAGTTCATGTCATTGCATTATCACTCTATAATGAAAAGTATTTTACAGTATGACATGCACCTGTATTCGAACCCTGTATCATCTGGCTCAAAATGGGAAAGTATCACTGTGTTAACTGCATCAACACATGCTGCCACAGCTTCATTTAAGTAGTAGGCTTATTCCAGACACTCAGTACTGTCAAACTTTAGCAATGCTGCTCGTGTTTTTGCACTGCCAACCTATGTGCAAACATGTCTATCTCACATGTGTATGCACTTTCTAACCATCGTGCAAACCTGCTGCTCACCACACTATGGAAATGTGTATATATTATGCTGTACTACTGCTGTTTACTGTAAATTTCCTTTGTATGACATTAAATTACATGTAGAAACATTACAAACTGAGGGCCCTATTTAACTATATGTCACATATTTAAAGTACATCCATGTGTTGGCACTGACCTCCCAGCACTACAACCCTGGGGTCTCAGTACTTTTTCCACAGATATATCAACCACACTACAAAATGTAATATAAAATGTGTGCTATATAATGCACATCAATCTGGTAACATGCAGAACTACAACTATTGACCCATATGCCTAAAAAAGCCTTACCTGCAAGGCTAGTGCAGGAATCGGCATGGATCATATCTACAGGAGTATAGGTGACCTTGAACACACTTGACTGCACCCATTTTGGTTTTGTCAAGGGCAGATCTTGCTTATTGATTCTTGTGGACTTCTTGGCTACTGACCTTGAAGACCTGGATGAGAGATAACAGGACTTACTGCCTATGCTGAGTTATCCAATGCCTATGACACTATTATCCATTCATGTCTCATAGTGCAGATCTCCCATCTGGGAATTAGGCCATGCAGCACTAGAGGGAAAACCAACTGGTTTAATGACACACTCTTAAAGTTTGGGACTACACATCCCCCACTAGCCCACTCACAAGTGTCATACCGAAGGATCTGTGCTGCCTCAACTGTTTGGGAAATACTTCCCTGAAGCACACGCAACAGAAGATGGTCTGTGGTTTACCAAGTTTGCAGATGACTGCTAACTGGACACACTCATATAGAGTCCCTAATGATGGTAACATGTTACAGTAGGGACTGACACAGACTGAGGATTGGTGACAAGCTCACAGACTGAATTTTAAGCATACAATGGCTTTTTGTCACCTTTGTAAATGAAGTACCCTTGCTTATTATAATATACATGGCACCCCTCTAAGCTCAAACACAGTGTTGTGAGACTTGGGAACACATGTTGATAGCAATCTACACTTTCATCACTATGTGACCATAGTGGTGACACACACAATCTGCATTGCATACATTATACATATGGACATCAAATCGAAGACCAAAGTAGTAATACCTCTGCTGTACTCTACCCTTATCACAGCAATAATGGAGTACAGTGCTCACATCCCTCTGTACCTCACCAGACATCTGGAGCAATTGGAGAGAATGCAGGGTTGTGAATGAAAGACTCCCATGCCTCCAAACATGACATGCATAGAAAGACTGACATTCCTGTCACTGTACTCGGTACCATGCAGGCTGCTCAGAGGTGACCTATGTCTGCCATGCAGAGCAGTCTCAGACCTTGCACTTCTGGAAATGATGGACATCTGCAATTCAAATGGGACAACAATAATTTGCCACAGGGTTCTCAACCTAACTTGTGACATAAACAGAACATGATGGGGAGATAGATAAATCCCACAATGATTCACACCTCTCTGTAATAGGCTTCCAATGCATGTGAAGCAGTGTTCCTCAATGACCCTGATCAAGCACAACCTTGACAACTGGTTGGGTGATTGTAAAGTCACCTCTGGGCTGGTACCTATGTCCCTCATGGACAGGCCCAGTTGGTGCTGCCCACCAACACGCTGTGCTAAAAATGACCATCCAACTATGCTCAATAAGAATACTTGTGTTTTTACATAGCTAGGCTTCAAAACACCCTGGTGCTATTAGGCTGGTAGCCTCAAATGAACCTGTGAAGCTATGATCTTATGCAGGCCTGAAAACATGTTGTCCCCCACATGGTCTGCTGATGTCATGTACTAAAAGTTCATCTCCACTGTTGTAGAAATCAGACGTGTGCCATGGCACTTATGTTAAGCACTGTGTTCTGTAGTCCATGTACTTAGGTAAGGGTACTGTTCTCACTGCAGTTAACTTGGTGTGCATGTGCGTGTGTGTGTGTGTGTGCGTGTGTGCGTGTGTGTGTGTGTGCGTGTGTGTGTGTGTGTGTGTGTGTGTGAGTGTGAGCCATTACAGAGAGCATTTACACCAGCATATGGGACACTGTTATATTCTCCTCAACAGACACTGCTGATGTCATCAGCTATAAAGTATTGTTTGATGCACTCCAATATCAGACTTGAGCTGTGATGCTTGCATAAAGTACTGTGTTCTGTAGTCTGTGTACTTGGATAAGTAGGGGTTCTATTCTCACTGCAGTCAAGTGTGTGTGTGTGTGTGTGTGTGTGTGTGTGTGTGTGTGTGTGTGTGTGTGTGTGTGTGTGTGTGTGTGTGTGTGTTGCGTAGCATTACAGAGAACATTTTATACCGGCATGTGGGACAGTATTATCCTCTTCTCAACAGACACTGCTGATGTCATCAGGTATATCACATTTTTGACTATGCAGTACTCCCACCAGGGCAGGGTCAGAGACCTGCCTAGGGCCAGGCAGAAGTCACCTCATCCTATTCAATAAAGTTTACAGTGACATGGCTTTTACTCTATCCACATATATCATGGCATGGTGTGTAGGTCCTGTGTTATCTAGCTGAGAAAGCCCTGTGGTCTCTCCAGCTGCTACATTTGTCTGGTGAGGTACATGTAAAAAAGAGCATTATACTCTATTAGTTCTGTCACAGTGCTGACTACTTCCTTTAATGTAACACAAGTACTGGGTATGTGAAGGACTTGCACATCAGAGGCCATAATAACTTCATGTTGTTATCATACAATCCTAAGATCTCAATATGATGGCGTAACTTATGATGTGCACAACATAGGCTCTCAATAGCAGTGTGGACACTTAGTAGTCAAAGTGCAGATTGGTATCTAAATGTGTTCCCAGTGCTTGCATCACTGGATTTCTGCATAGCAATTTTGTTGTCAGTGCTCTAATTAACATGAAACTCCACTTTTCAGATGGACAATATTGCAAACACATATTTCTGTATTTATTTGTACAACGTGTGCCTTTGTCACCATTCAGTTGTGTGTGTTAGCTCCTTCTGTACTATGTTATCACCATTGGTTGGCTCAATGTTTGCACACAATATGCAAGAATCAGTGAACTTGGTAAGCCAAATGCCATATACTTTAACCTGAACTGTGGAGAAACATAGCTCAAACAGTGAAGGGCCAAGCACAGATCTCTAGGGTTTGCCAGTTGTGACAGCTCTACTGGTACAGAATGAGTCACCAACTTTCAAATGATCTGTTCTGTCAGTGAACCAATCATTTAACCACATCAGCTGACATAAGGTTTAATTTAATCCCCATTATGAGGATTTTCTGTTTGAAACCTGCATGTGTGATTTTTTTCAAAACTGAAGGCCAGATCACAATAGGCAGTATGCACTGTCTTACCGTCATCCAGACTTATCACATGAAATCAATGTGCTGTGACAACACCACAGATCACCTATGTTGTGTTCCAGTACATATACCTTCCTGGTAAGGTTGAATACGCAGTTCAACATACCCTCCACGTGGCCTATGTTCCTATAAAAAGGTGTATACCAACATGCATTCACCTGAGTTGGGGGGATACCAACTGATGCATGCATGTATAGAGACAGCCTGACTCTCCTCAACTGTGAGGTAGATCAACATGTCATCATGGACCTGTTCTACATGTACACTAGTAATATTCCAGGTGTCTGCAACAGGCATGTATGAGTTGTTACTGATAAATCAGGTCTGTTACATCTGATATACATCCTCAAAGAGGTCATTGAGGGCATGCTTGATGACAACATTATCATTCTGTGGAACTTTAACAGATCAAGGCATTTGACACAAAACCACACTGGGGTATTCAATCAACACTGTCATATGTGGCCATAAACAACTATATTACAAAAATGGTAGATTAGTGTATGACATATATGGCATCTCACTATGTCGAATTGTGTGATGTGACATATATCTCAGGTACCTTGATCAGGTCAGTACATCAGGGGTGTCTACTAGGTCCTTTCCTGCCCATTAGTTAAGTGATGGACATCACAGATAACATACACATGCTGTGTCCAAACAGCTGCATGAAGGACTACAGTTTGTGGGTAGTCATTGACTCCAATTGTGATATTATTATAATACAGTCAGTATCAACACATGCCAAAGATTGCTGCTGCAGCCATAACAATACCTGCATTGATGAGACACATGGACAGATTTGTTGAATCAGGAAACAGACACACAACCAAAGTATAATGTGGACATCACACCCTATAATCAGACCAATAGGTATGCAACCTATGTCCTGGGGTAGAGGGTAAGTGGTGCATCCACCAGCATGTGGTCACAGTGCTGACTACTTCCTTGAATGTAACACAAGTACTGGGTATGTGAAGGACTTGCACATCAGAGGCCATAATAACTTCATGGTTTACAGCCTTCATCACACCAATAACTGTGTACAATACACCCTTCTTCATGTACCTCCGTATACATCATCCACTGATGTATAACTGAAGTGTACTACCTTTGTCACAGTGCACTGTCACACAATTTATTGAGCATACCTAGGTATTCTTTTTGGGGAATATACATGACTGTCTGATGGTGTAGAACACCAATCAAGTTGTTACACTATATGCATGTGTGTTACCTGTTCAGCTTATGCACACACTGCATGCATAGGTGTTTGACAACATTAATGGCATGTATATCATTCATGACATTGTGTATTGCACTATAGATATATGCCTTGCACACAAGGCAACTAGCCTGTATTGCCCATACTGTCAAATACAGGTATAGCTGTGTCCCTCCTAACATCTCCTGCAGATATACGGTACCATAGCAGTGTGCATGGTTACCATCATAAAGTGTAGATGCTTACCTCTCAACCTCTTTGAGCAAGAAATCTGGACAAAGCCACATATAATGGGGGATAGAGGCTAAAGAATAGTGACACTTCTTAAATATTGCTCTTACAGACTTAGAAAGTTGATAGAATAACAGAGCTTGCATTAGTATGAATTTTCTGAAGGATGTGAAGTCTGAAACTCAAATATTTGCCATTATTTGCTCACTTCATTCCTCAGTGATTAGCCAGTCATTTGTCAGAAAACCACAAATTATAGGAGAAAAAGACCAAAAATCTGGACATTCTGCAAAAATCTGAACAGTTGAGAGGTATATGTGGATGTATCATAATAGTTGTCAACTGTATGTGTGTGCAGGGTCATCTCTTATCACTCCACATCACATATGTTATGTCAGAGGCATGGGATTAGTGGTGGTATTATTCTGATATTGTCCATGATTGTGGTTGGTTCTTGCAATGATTGCCATGATTCTTTATCTGTGGCCATCATGCTGGAGACTTCAGCTGAGAGTACACTCATATTCAGGTATATCAGTTTGCACAGTTTACCAATATGTACCCACACCAATTGTATGTCAAATCCCTGATAGATGTCCTCTGCATTACTTATGTAAGGATGCTTATCTCACACATGCATTCTCTCCATTGTTATGTCACCTAGTGTGACAGTCACAGACAACACATTTTCACTCTACTGCCCATACTGTACCATATAGATATGTGCTTGGTATTGCTGCTAAAACCATCTTCCATTGACATGTCCTCCTCTGTTGTACGTGAGGGAGTTTCACCTATACTCTTTCCCTGTGTTCATTCCTACAATTCATCTGTGTGTTCCTATTCAGTACATACACTCCCCCTGCATGATCATTTTACATGGCAGTCCCATGTCCCTGTTATAGATCATTAAAACAGCTTCAGTACAGAATGCCAGGAATGGGATATCACAATGTTCTGCACTGTAGATACACTGTTCTGTACTATGTTTGGACCATATACTTCACATTCATACCTCTCAGCTATCCATATATTCCCATGATGTGCAGATGTTTTCCTTATCAAATATGTGGCTTTCTGCCATATCAATGGGATGATCTCTGGACTGATGTGACAAAATATTACATACATTTGAGTGTATACCTCAAAACTGTCCTGATCTGTGCAGAATGTTCAGTTTTTATCTCATATCTGTGATCTTTTCCTGATAACATTTTTTCTGGCAAATAATTAGCATGTCATTTCAGAGTGCAGTCAGAAACTGAGGACTGACATTTGAGTTTCAAACTTCACGCTCTTCAGAAAGTTCATGCTAATTTACAACCTATAAATTTACTATCTACTTCCTAAGTTTGGAAGTGCAATATTAAAAATCTGTCCCTATTTCTGTCCCTTTGTCCCCCTCTCCCCCATGTTTATGGCTTTGTCCACATTTCTCACTCTTAGAGGTTGAGACTGTTACATTCTAACATATCCCTATGCGACATCTTTGTCAAATCTGTCCCTATTACTTATTAGTTTTGTTCTGATTAAGTTGGTCTTTATGTAGATGTGTTGCACTAACAAAATTACAGCTATTTATAAAGCCCTGGTGATCATTGTGGTATTCCACTCAAATCCATGCACTGTAGGTGCTCTGCCTTACATGGAATTGCTATCCACATTTTCTTAAAAGGTTTTGTGGCCAGCTACACTGTTGCAAGCCATGAAACCTAGCTCAGACACACCATGCTCATTAATATGTATTGCACGCTGATGTGCGCTGCGCACCATCTCGCTAACATGTAAACTCCACGTAGGTCCTGTGCAAAGCCTACATCAAGTGTATTGAATCCCCCAAAATATCTTTTACAAAAAAGA
The DNA here is from genome assembly GCF_019279795.1 of Protopterus annectens. Lineage (NCBI taxonomy): Eukaryota > Metazoa > Chordata > Ceratodontiformes > Protopteridae > Protopterus > Protopterus annectens. Next base: position 1,098,186,132 of record NC_056728.1, read on the forward strand.
AGGCAGACTACATTCCAGCCTGGACCAATATGTACTACATTTAGAAAATACTGATGTTGATACATTTACAGAAAGGAAAAATGCTGGGATACTTTGACATTAAAAATATTGGTTTTATTGTTGGCTAAAGACTTGGTGCAAAAAGGGAAGTTTCTCCTTTTATATCTAAAAAAAATTAAACAGGGATACTGATTTATTGTTTAGTTTTAAGGATTCTTTTAATAACGTACATATTACTCAAGATGGGATTTATAGTGGAGAAGTATGTTAGGTTGATGTTTTCCCCTCTGGTTATCCCATTTAAGAAGTGGAATAGTCATTGTTAACAACAGAAGATATTACTTTTCTATATAAATATATTTCTTCAGCAGAATTTTATTTCATTTTAAAATGATTTAGGGTGATATGTGTCCAGGTATTGCTGGCATTTCTTATGCATTTTATAAATCTATGACTGGAAGTCTTAAAATATTTGTCTTAATGTTTAAAATGAAGGTTTAAGTATATTACTAATAGTCAAGTCTGTGAGGGGGTTATTAGATTTGTATATAAAAGGGAAAAAAATTATACAAAAACATGGAGACCAATAACTTTAAATAACATGGATTATAAGATATTGTGTAAACATTTACAGCTAGGGTTAAGTCATGTCCTTATTCCAGAATTGCATAATGGTATCTATGGAATAGGAGGGAAGTTAATCTTAGAATTATTGGGTCTCATTCATGAGATTATTGACATAGTTACTAAAAAGAAATAATTATTTATTTTGTGCAATATTCAAAAGCCTGTGATACTATTTCTCATAATAGTTTATAGGAAATTTCATAGATATGGTATTTCTGACAAGTTCATTTATGTACTAAATAGCATTTACTGCTGTTATTGGATTCAGCCTATGGCAAATGTAGAACTAAAGTGGATAGAGGAGTGAAACAAGTATGTCCACCAAGTGGGTTATTATTTGTTTTAGTGATGAATGCAATTATAGAATAATATTTTATGACTGCAAATGAGGCCATATGGGATAGTTTTCCTGGTATTTCTCTTCCATTTATTTTGTCATATGTTGATTATTTTACTTTGCTACTTCAAGAAGAAGATTTAATTTACTGAGCTTTTGACAAATATTAATGCTATATTACAGTTTTAAGTTTTATGTTGAATGTGAAAAAATGCATAGCATTTGGCTTTAATACAAAGCTACATGAAATGTGTTTTAGACAGGATAGTATAACTATATTGGGAGTTTCTTTAAGAGATGTACAAGTTTATATGTTTTGATAGTATAGACTGCTTGTCAATATCAAAATAATTTTAGATAAATGGAGTTGTTTTAAATTATCCTTTTTGAAAAAATTTTTTGTTCTGAATATTATTGGTGTTGCAAAACTGAAATATATGAATATATTTAGGCAAGTTTTTCCCTTTCCTAAAACAAAAAAAAAATGTTTTCAGGAGATATTGTTTTCATTTTCAGAAGATATTCATTTTAAACTATATTAAAAGGTATTGTATTTTTTGTAAGAATGAAGAGGGGGCATTAAATCCAGTGCTTTTTATAACCATATTTAGTCTGGGTTTGTAATATTAGATTTCATGGGGAAGATTTGCTTGGTAAGCTGTTATGGGAAAATACAGTGAGGTGTGGAAATGTTTGTTTTCTGGCAAAAGAAGAAAGTCTCCCATTTCATTTTAAAGAGCATAGTGATCAATTTCTGTCATGGAAACTCCATATAATATTAGACATTAAAATGAAACATTTATGATATTCTTCAATTATTGATGATAGTATTGGGAGAGGACATGGAGTCATCCAGTCCCTATGATCAAATGTAGTATAAGTGAGAGGAGACATGGATTACAGTCTGTTCCAGAAATGCAGGACTTTTTATGGAGGTTACTTTTAGGAAAATTAACAGCAAAAGGCAATAGGAAATATAAAATTAAAAAGACTTTGCCATTATTGTTGCAGTGACAAAACTATCTCACATGTACTTCTAGATTGTCCTAGAATTAAATGTTTTTTGGAATACTTTGCTACAATATTATAATATTGAATTTTCCCCCACTATCTTTGAGTATGATTAGGTTTGGTCATTATGATAATAATTCTTCAACTGACATTCATTATGTTAATATATTTTTTTTCTTTTTAGAGTTATATGGCATACCTGGTTAATGAGATGCGAGGAATTATTATTTAATAAGTTGCAGAATTGTGCTTTGATTTTGAGAAAATTAAGAAGATGGTTGTGGGAAAAGGGGTGGGGGCATGTCCCCCATATGATTTATATATGTATTCTTTATTTCTGTTTGCTTTAATGGTGTTTTGATTCTTATATTTGTATTTTCCAGGATGTTCTCATTGATTAAATAAAAACCTTCAATCTTTATAACAGGTACTGTGGGGTCTTTTACATCCACTTCAGCTACCACCAACTTAAGTGGATGGAGCCACGGTTTAACATCTTACCCAAAGGATGACTATATCACTGGTAGCATGTAAACACATAACTAATAATGTCCAGTGCTGATTAAGGCATTATACTCCCCATAGTGCAGCATAATATTGTTTTAAGTTGTGCAATTTCCCAAGAGGACTATTAAACTATATTCATAGCAGTATTGTCTCTCATTACATTTCTGTTTGCAGTGTAAGACCCACAAACTTTATTTTTGTCTCTTGATTTAAGAACTTTTCTTATAATATCTCTTAGCTAAGTATATAATATTAATATGTCTGTACCATATGCTGTTTTTTTCTATTTCACATAAATCTGATAGGTACTTTCCAGGGAACTCTTGAAACATATACCATAATTTCAGCACTCCAAATGGGCATAAAATATAATGGAAAGGTCTGACAGAAAAACTTGGTCTGGATAGTATGTAATGGATGTGACTGTTGTAGTTTCCCAACATTTGACTGTTTCACAAGAATGAGTTAGAACTAAACAGCATAACTTGAAAACCTTAAAATGATACAAAAATATCTGATCTTGCAGGGGACAAGTCCCCCAAACACATGCACCCTTCTAACTTATATATAACAACTGTTTTGTCACAGTATAGAAAAAAAGAGACTGGAAGTTCACTGCCAGCTCACACAATCCAGATAGCTGAGGTGAATCATATTATGACTTTAAAAATTAGACCATCAGCCACTCAGACACATATGTCTCAATGAAGTGTAGTTCTAGAGACTGCTGCTGAGCATGAAAATAAACTTTTTTGAAAAAAAAAGCCTTTTCAGAGAAACTCCCATTTCTCTAATATATAGTAATCTGAGAAATTAGCATATTGTTAGGAGGGAAGAACCTCCTAACATACACACATATCACTGCAGATGATGAATTCTCTTTTGAATTAGATTATTTATTTATTTATTTTTTGGTTCAACCACTACTACCACCACCACCATGGAACAATGTCTGACATGCTCAAGTACGTCTCATCCCATTCTACAGTAAGGAGAAAAGAGATGGAGGATTGCCAGTATGCTAACATCTCCAGACTTAATGTTATCCCTTTTTCAGAGTGTGTAGTGATACATGAAGGTTTACATGCTTGTGGTACCACATACACATCTTGCTCTAGGGATAATCTGCCAGTGTTTCACATGATTTTGCTTGTTAGAGCTAGTACCCCCAGTTTCTCTAGGAATCATAAATAGTCAGGAAACACACCTTATTGTAAACCACTCAACCAGCACCGAAACCTTCATTGTCTCCCTAATGACTGGCTCCATCATTATCCAGGTTAGCTACACACGCCTCTTTTCCAGTTTGCTCTGGCCAGGTCAGGTCTCCAACGTTCTGCTTCTCAGTGTTGGCTTTTAAATTCACTTTTTAATTGAAGTTACACATAGAATTTTGACTGTCATGACTATGATTTGAAAGTCCTGATTTAAATATCTATAAAACTGGTTTTATTTATTTATTTTCTCATGCTGAAGTTATTACATTTTTATTTAATTGTAATTCATTTGACTACAGCTCAGGGTATCCTACTTTCTTATATTGTAAAATTCATTCATTTTTATCCCATTAAGTTGTTTGTAACATATTTCATTAGATACTTTTATATATGCCAGAGTAAATTATCTACACGTTAAATCAAAACCTTTCTAAAATTTTTAAAAATGGCATAGCAAAAGGGTGAACAACAATAGCTGCTGAGAATTCTTGAGGGTTACACTTACTGTGACAGCCACTGAAAAAAAAGCACATCTACTTACAGAAACTGATTCATGGTAGATTTGTTCCTTTCCTAATGTCAAAAGTGATTTTTTCCCTCATCAGGTTCAAGGAGTTCATATGCAGGACAGAGTGCCATTAGCACTATTTGTATTTTATGAAATTAAATGAGTGAAACTTGTGGTTTTGAGTTAGAATGATAATGAATCTATTTTAGATTAATCTTAGGGCTTGAGTGCCAAGGTACATTGAAACATTACCATACCTTAAACTTCAATTACAAATTTGAAAGTATCACACCTACAGGCTAAGAAACAGTGCTGCACTTTAGATGCATCAGACTTTTGTTGACTGCTAAGGAGGTAACTAAAACCTGTTTTTGTCTGTCTAAGTAGAGCAAAGAGAACTTAAAGAAGAGTAATTAGTAGACCTCCAGGCCATTTCCTTGTTAGCTAAGAGAGGCAGTACACTGATTAGATAATTAAATCAGTATCTTTTTTCTTCATCTTTAGTGTTAACAGAATTATATGATCTTGTTTCACGGCTCTTTCCAGTTTTACTTTGGAAGCAGGATGTGCCAACCTAAGAAGTGCCTCAAGAAAAAGAGGTTCTGTTTAAACTTTACTATAAAATATTATTATGATATTTTTTTTATCTTACCATTTTATCACCATGATTCACTATTGCTACATTGCTTTAGGTTTATTTATGTGCATTACTTTGATTATATTTGACTTGGTGCAATGGTGAACACAATGAACATTTCTTCCCAATACAATCAACATAGCCTTAATTATAAATCTTAGCATTGCACAACTGAGTGGGAGAAGGATATAATAAAATGTTCAGAGCCATCTTTCTCTCTTTGTGGGTGATTGGAGGTAGGGGCTGCTACAGTGATCACCTTATGGTAAAGGCCATGAAAATATCATCTATGGATCTTTCAGGAGGACCACACATGTTACCTTTCACACACAGACACACACACACACACACACACACACACACACACACACACACACACACACATACACACACAAACACACACACACACACACACACACACACACACACACACACACACACACACACACACACACACACACACACACACACACACACACACACACACACACACATACACTAACACCTGCATACACACATGTATAGACACAGGAGCACACGTGCACGCGAACACATGCACACACATGGTACACACATACAAACATACACACGCAAAGAAACACACACAAGGCCATGTTGTAATGCTGCTGATATCTTTTCCTCCTTGCTGCAATTGAGTTAATGATTTAAAAGTAGTACAGGGTGTTACATAATAGCTATCTGCCTATATGCTCTCACTCCCATGATATGAACTGGCAAAGTCTTAGTTATCTAATATGCTTTTCTCCTCCAGGCAGACAAGGGGAACTCACACAACACAAGGTCATTATGGGTTAGCATTTAATCAGACTGGATGTGGATAAAGAAATTGACCAAGTAGGCTAATATGTGATATGAAAGTAATGATAGTGGGAAAGGAAAAAAAATTATTATTTTTTTACTAATGGTGGAATTATCAGTTCATCTACCACCATTGCCAGCACCATCAGCAAGTACTTCATTACAGCTGTAACATTTCTGGATTAATAAAGATAAGAAATGACACAATGCAAGCATTATTCTATGCAGATCATTACATAATCTAAAATGAAAAAAATGACATTAAGCAAAGTGGTAAAATAATGGCCGAGAATGAAGATGCAAATCACAGATAGTGAGCATTGAAGAAGCGAGCAAGAGAAGCTAGCTATAGTACAGTACTTAGTATGGCACTGTATGTCAACCTATTACCTTCATATGGCACTTTTATGTTAACCTATGACTATGCTGAGCTAAGCTATAACATAGAATGCCTCCACAATGGAATTTAAAAAATAAAACAAAAACTGACACTAAATATGAGGGTGAAAGAATTGAATTCATAAAAGCACACATGACGCACTCGTAACCTACATATATCACTATCTGGTACTGCATAGCACATGGTGCATAAACAAATCACAAAATCAAAAGCAAACACATAGGCTAGTGGCAGTCATGGAAAACACACCCTTATAATACACACACAAAAGTACATGCGTCACTTATGTTGCATCTCAAGAGAAAACTTATTGAAAACGGAGTGCATATCTGAAACCACCTCAGTGTAATGTGACTAAGAGCTCATGGTTAGTATGGTCAAAGCATAAAAAGGAGTACAGCAGGTACAAGAAGTTGACAATATTCATCTGTGACATCGGTTTTATAAGTTCATGAAGCTGTGTTGTAAATAATCAACACAGTGCAGTACATGTGGATTATTTTGGACTGCAGAAGACACAACGTACTGTAAAGTAAAAGATGCTCAGTGTAAGACAACAAAAGCCCAAAAGACTTTTAATGCAATTCATAATTTTGAAGGGGTGGGAAAAGCTGCTTACTCTATTATTGAAAATGATTGCACCCCCCTGTACATCTAGTAATAATATAATCAACTCCTGGATATATATAGTTTGGGTTAAATAACAATTCCTCTGCTAATGGCCTCCATTAGATAAAATGTCCCTTTGGTTTTCCATATTAAACAATGGTTCATACAGAGTAAACATGCAAAAATGTTCAGAACCAGTTCTACAGTGAAGAATGTCTGTAGGTACTGTGTAAAATAGAGTAATATTGCATTATAAGTTAGAGTGACATAAAGCTGAAAAATATTTTGCAGAAAAATGTGCTAACTCTTTTATTGTGATTTACAGATGCTACTCACAAATCTGAAAATGACATTGACATGATGGTGTACATTGTCATAAATACACCAAGTAGACAGATTTTTACTTACACTAAGAAAAGAATGCTGCAAATGTGTTGATATGTGGATATATTTTTGCGTTTGGAAGCTGTTACATTACTGAAAGTTATAGTGAAGTATAGGTGAATGCATAGTACTGTTATAAATTAAATACTGGGTATAGGGAAATATCTAATCAGGTACTGAAAAGCAGCCAATGGCAGCATGTTTGGCCTCAGAAGTACTACAGGTGGTACAGCTTCATCTCTAACAAGTAGGGGAGACAGCCTAGAGTGGGGGACTTACATTCTACTATCACTGTTAACATTGCCGGGTTACTCTGTGCCCCAGGTGCCAGGTTCTATAAGGTTGCCTGCAGTCCAGTAGTCACAGATACCAGTAATAAGCAGTGGAAATTCCTGTGAAGAAAGAACCTTGTGGCTTGCAGCCATGTACTGCAATGTTGACAGTAAATGCCCATGACTCTTTGTATGTGTACTGTACATCTTGATGTGTCACATTCACTGCATACACAAATGCACTGGAGCTAAATACATAATGATACATATATGTCATGTGTGTCACCCCATCTATTGGAGATCTCTATGGTTAACATCATTCTTTTTACTATATAGGTGCAAGCATTAGCCGAGCCACAAGATCAGATTGCTTAGACCTCCCAAAGGAGGCAGACAACACTGATGAGGAGGACTTCCTTATCCTCATGCAGATTGTGAGATGGCTGTGCCTCATTAGATGGGAACAGTTATGATCAAACCAAGGGAGCATGCAGGTATAGATGCTGGCTGCACACTGTTACTGCAGTCCTGGCATTGCTGGCTCAGTGACACGATTTGCCAGAAATTTTACAATATTCAAAGTTTAGACAGTATGATCAATAGGGCTTTGCCCTTACCCCAGATGAATTCTATGCTTCCATTGATGGGCATTCACAGCTGGTCACCATAAATGGAAGGGCATGAGGTGAGTATTTACTGGGCTACAGAAGGTTAATCCAGCAGATACTTTTGAAATATCAGTGATATGTCCACTTTGAAGTCCACAAGTTCCCACCATCTTAACTGCATCACCAGAGGATCCTACCAAGGTTGCCACTGCATGTACAAAAGCGCTTGTCATACCTGACCCCACAGGTAAGTATGATGCTGTTTAGTATATGCATTGACTGATTATCACTGGACTGTGTATGCCCATGTATCTTTCTGTCCTTATATGCAGAGGCAAGTCTGTCATTTTCAGCCCCACTGACACCAGCCTGGCATACCCGGTCACACTATTAAACAGCATGCCATGCTTCTGCTCAGCTACATCTGGCATATCAAATGGGAAATTAGAAAATAATAGCCAACAGACTACACTAATCATCCAAAGAAAGACTCACAAACAGTAATATTTATTCCAAAAAGTAAAAGAGCTATGTGCTTTTGTCCCAGAAAAAAAGGACTTCATCAGAACTAGTAATAAAATGCATTCAGGCCTTTTTAAATAAGAACAAGTCACATCATTAAAATCTTAAAGGCACAATGCCACTGCTGCATAGTAAATAATGCAAAGTTAAAAAAAAATGGGTGAAACATTTAAAAACACTTATTAGGAAGCTAAAACTACATGCTATGGCAAAATGTATAAGGCTTATAAAACTTTCAAAACTTTTTATGAATGAACTTGATTACTAGGTAAGTTAGTCTCTCAATGATACCAAAACCACCTGTAAGAGCTGTCGCAGTTTGGCATCTGTAAGTTTCAGCACACCATTAATTGATACAAAATTATTTAACACAGGTAGGTTTGTCAAATCTAGATGCAGTTGTCAAGATAGTTTATGTGTTAAAGACGCAGTTCCTAGGGTTCACCCGTTGGGTCAGTGGGAACTTCTTTAGACTACAAAAATGGAATCCGTCAGTGTGGCAGTTAGCAGTATGCCTGTATAATGCATTATCTTTTTTTGTAGAGAGGTCATAGGAGTGTTCACATATTCTTTTATGAACAATTCTCTCAGTCTTCCCTACATAGAAAGAAGGACATAGTCTACATGTTGCAAGATGGAATATGTCTTTACTACCAGAGTTAAAATGTTCAGTACATTTAATCTTTCTCTGTCTTGCCCTTAAATAAATGCTTTCTCCCTCAGAGATCAGTCTGCATTGTTTGCAAAATCCACACTTGAAAGTTCTCATCTTTCTTTTATAAGTCTAGGCATATTTTGTCTGTGTTTTTAAATTCTGCTTTATGTTCTTTCCTATTTTGTCTACAAAAGTAGGTTGGTTCCCCACTTTTTCTTCCACCTTCAGGCAGTGAGTAAATATTTTCCGGTTGGTACTCATAATTCTTTTTGTTGCCCATGTTGTTCCAAGTCTTCTGCTTTACTACACTTGCAGGTAGTGTTGCTGATTTCAGTCTGTGGACACCACCCTAGGCTTTTGCCTGACTGTACATACATGTAGCACTGTAGCTAATTTCTCAGACTCCGGGCACCATTTCAGGCTATTATGTCATTGTGCATAAATGGTTAGACGCATGTTTGCACTGTTTTCTGAATCACATCCACACTTGCATATGATGGCTGGCTTGTCCTTTTTGTCTTCAGCATGGACAGAGTAAGACGAGAATGCAGCCAGTTACCACAGGAGGCAGCAAAGACTTTGAATGTAGCAGGGGAAGCAGGAGTCTTAACTCCTCGTCGGTACTTCTACAGTTTGTGCCATCTGTGAAACATCCACAGTAATGGTACCCTTCCCTTTGCATCTCACTTCTGTAGGTCATAATGGCACTTTTGAGGCACAGGTATGTCAGACATTGCCCACCTCTGACCTGGCCAAGGTAGCAGGTGAAGTGGGTGGGTGGAGTGTGATTTCCATATCACAGAGAAATAGCCCACCTCGTTCAACAATTAGACATGTCTCCAACACCATGACTAAAGCAAAAGAAAAAACGCAGCGAGTCCAGTCTGATATGCAATCTTCCACAGATTTATTGTAAAAAAAAAAAAAAAAAAAAAAAACACTCAAAACTACTGCTTTTGTCCCTTTTACTTTTTCATGAGACTTCTTCAGGGGTTAAAAAAAAAAAGTAAAAACACCGCCATTACAATCTTATGTAGGTGAACACCCATCTCAACAAGATTACATTGTTAACTTCTAACAAGAACATTTAGCAACTATTCAGTGGGCTGTCAGAGCACAAGAAGAGAGAGACAGGCAGAAGGAAACAATTGATGTGACTGATCCATACCACCAGCCACCCAGACCCAATACCTCCATCTGCTGGGTCCTACTAACATCACTCTTGGTTAATTATCAGCTGACACCCTGCCCAAACCCAGTGGCAAGTTAAGTGCACCTGGAGCACTGGGCTACTTTCAGTCCATGGGCCTCCCAATATTGTTTTCAAGGATCATGCACAGATGCACATTTTCTGTTAGCTTCATTTTCCTGATTGTTTGAAATATACTCTTATATACTGATTATTTTAAAATGCATTTATTTTTGATAAAGCAAAATTTGTTTGTGTGTTTTCTTTATGGCTAATAGTCTTTAACAATTTTCACACAAGACCTGAAATAAAATTTACAAACTAATAAAAAGAGAATTACCTTTTTTGGATATTTCAGCCATAAAAAGATATTGAAACTGCCACCATTATAATCCAATAATCTAGATAGACATGAGTCAGGGATAAGGGCTGTTATTGTTGACATCTATCAGTTTGGGTTTAATATTATTTTTTTAAGGAACTTTTGTCTAATCTGATACAAACGTTGAATGGCAAACAATTTTATTAAATAAAACAAACAAAAAAAGTACAGAACTGTTAAATGGTATCTATACACTACCTGCCACATTATTATTATTCTTAGTAGTACTAGTAGTAATAATGGTGTTAGTAGTAGTATTGTTAGTAGTAGTAGTAACAGTAGTAATAGTAGTAGTACTAGTAGTAGCAGAAGTAGCAGTAGTAGTACTGGAGGTTGTAGTAGTAACAGTAGTGATAGTAGTAAAGGTAATAGTAGCAGCAGCAATAAGTAGTAGTGGTAGTGATAGAAGCAGGAATAGTAGTAGTAGCAGTAAGCATTAGTAGTAGCACTAGCAGTAGTAGTTTTAGTAGTAATAGTATTATTAGTATTAATATTATTATTGAGTACAAGTGAAATGCAAACCTAATAGATGTGAGATGTTACATGTCTAGCAATTTATATACATTCTTGGATTCCTGAAAATTGTTGCTTGAACTGTAATATTTGAAAAGGTACAAAGATTAACATTTGTCAGCAAAAAGTCTTCTTTACAATGATAATAGTTAACATACTCAAAGTTTTTGCATAAATACTCTAATATCTTATAATGCAACTGAAAAACACCCAAGTATATACATCACTTCCTTTCTTGATAGTTGTTTTTTTTTTTTTTTTACAGAAATATGAAAATATCTGGATTGCATAAATAGCAAAACAAAGTAAGCTACATTCTGCATGTCTACACTGATCAACTGTCAGTGTTACAGTCAATGATAGTTTTCTGCACAGTCATCTGAGGTCTAAGCAACTCATTAGTTTCTGACACTATCACTATAATAAATTAAATATTGCTTTATGTTTACGAGTAACAAAGCAAAAACTCCACTGTAATTCATTTTGCAAAGACAGTCACACTGCAATTTTTGTCTACCATAATGACTTTTCATATTTAGCCCATTAAGAGCATGGTACAGTACAGTACAGTACAGTACAGAAGTGTAAATACGGCAGAATTAATCCAAGTACCTTTCATAAGGATAGAACCAACAACCTTCTGATCAGCTGGCATCAAAAGCAAGTGGGCTACATATAAAACAAAAAATTTGAATAAAAGTCAAAACCAAGGGTATAGATTTGTGTTACATGTGGGCCACCTGTTTAGTTATTGCAGTGCAAATAAACATTGTACATATGACAGTCATTTCTTTAATACCGAAATAGAATGTAAAAAGAGAAAAAGCACTTCTGAATTAACACTAGGCAATGCACGATGATTAGAGTTCAGAATACAAACAGCAGTGGATACTTTGTGGAGGACATCAGCCTGAATCAAAGACAGTACGTTTTTTTCCAAAGCTGTGTAGGTAGGCACCATTCATGGTCCCTCTGTAACTGACATTATTGTCTCCTTCTGACATTGCTATTAGCATGAACTCCAGCCAGTGCTTAAGGGAAGGGTCATGAGTAGACTGCACACCCAAACAGTGGATGGAGCACAGCAGTACATCATGTTTCTACCTGTTCCATTTATACAGCATGCCAGGCACACACAAACCACGTTTATATCCTGCCCAAAAGGTATGGCTTGTTGTGACTACCTTATGGAAATGGAGCATCACAGTCAGAAGTCTGTGCCTGGAACAACTTACAGCTGAAGTGTGCAGTTTATAGGTTCAAATCAAAACTAGTTATCACAAAGGAATAACTGCAGGACTGGAGCTAGATAAGCTGAAATGTGAACCAAATGTTCTAGTCCTGTTTTTGATTTTATTTTCAGTACATACTCCAGAATTACCAAACTTGCCATTTCTAGCAGTCATGACTACTCATTTCAGCAGCATTATATACATTATATGCAATTCCCAGTCATGGTTTCATTGCATCAAAATTCCTTAACTAAACCTATTTTATTTTAAAATAGATGATCTAGGCAGCATACTTTGTAGTTCGACGTGGGCCCTTCTTGATGCATGAACCCCAGATCTCCACCCAAACCTCCTGTATTATGATCTGCCAGTGCCCATACCCACTGTATTCTACAGCCATCTGCCTGTCCTCTGTTAGTTTTTTTGTATCCTAAGTCACCCTCTTAGTGTATGTCAGTTCACTTCTGTTTATCTGTACTCATTCATGGTTCTTTGTCTGCCCATCTACCCTAGCACTGTTTTCCCTTCATCCTTCCTAACATCCATTATTTTTCTGTCTCTCTCTCTCTCTCTATATATATATATATCTCTGTCTATATATATATATATATATATATATATATATATATATATATATATATATATATATATATATATATAAAATGGGAAACCTATCCCTGCCAAAATACTGTGCCATTATCATAACTGCATTTCTTCTGTGAGTATCTCTGCTTGCAATATATTGTCTTTGCTACCTTCCTGTACTTCTCCTTTTACCTTTTAATTGAACAGGTAATATGTCTAGGTGGCTTATAACAGGATAGCAGGTGTTTAACATATGCTATATATTGTTAGAATGTGAGACCTAGTAAAACCCTGCTGCAGCAAGCATTGACACACTACCTACTGTGGTCTTGATACACATTTGCATGAACTTGTACAGTATAGCATGAGCCTGCTGCCATGCACTAATATGAGGGTCTTCTTCTGCACCTCTCAACTGAGATTGTAACCTCTCCATTATGCCCTGTATAATCGCCAAGATGCATAGCTGACTGCCTATTAATGGAACAAGTCTGCAGCTAATCATCCATATCTGCTTTATACAATAGAAAATTCAAACTGTGAGGAGCAGCTTTCGATCCTCCATGTAACTGATTTCTTTGAACCAAGACCTCCTGCACACATACACATTTTATACCAACATACTGATAGATTGACATACAATATGTCACAGGTCATAGATCTCTGGTGTGGTTGTTGAATAGAAAGTATCTGTTGCCTGGAATCAGCATGTTCTCCTTGTGTCCATCTGGGGTTTTGCTGGATGTTCTGATCACATCCCACATGGCAGAGACGAACAGGCAGTCATCTAATGTGTGACTGAGTATATGTGCCTGTCCGCAATAATTCAGTGCGTAGCTGCTTGCAGGTACAGACTTTGTATTATCCATGATGTGTGTGCATGTGTGCATGTGTGTGTGTGTGTGTGTGTGTGTGTGTGTGTGTGTGTGTGTGTGTGTGTGTGTGTGTGTGTGTGTGTGTGTTTGTGTTTGTGTTTATGCACTATTTCTGTATTTAAAACAATGCTAGATCTAGAGGAAAATAAATACAGATATAGCCATAGTCAGATGTATGCAGTGAAAGGGTGAATGATGAATTTTACAGTTTTAACTTTTTCCTGTTTCTGACTGTGTTCAGTTTCACTTGGATTTTATCACACTCTGATGAGACAGAGTTACAGCATCTACAGAAATTAGGAGAGCATTAGAAAGATCCATAGCCCCTAAAACAAATTCAGCACATTGGGCTACTTGGGGGGTGGGCTTATAGACTACTCAGGATCAAAGCAACCATTCATGCATTTAATTCTCTCAGAGTGTGTGTAATACAAGTGCCCATGAAGTGCTTGCTTGACAGTCTTAAAGGCCTTTTTCCAGGAATATCACACTGCCAAGTTCTTTAAATTTGAGCATGCAACTAATAAAACTTGAATGACACAATCTGGTTTAATATGTTTCAAGCTGGCTACTGTTTCTGATAACTTAATACTTTCTGTTAACAAAATACTGTTACATGTTGAATATTAGTGTCACTAAGGGAATTTTTTTCCTCACACAATGTAATCCATGGTTCAATTAAGCTATTATTCTTTAGTTAAGATTCATGACTTTGGGACCAGATTCCTGGATGCTGTTCAAACTAAGTGTTACTTGGTCTGTTTCAAACAGATATTTTTAAAAGGCCAGGAGACATTTTCTTTTACAACAGACTGAGATAATTTAAAAAAGGCATATTATATAGCACTTTATTTTATAAGAATGCAATATTGTTATAGCAGAAGTAGGTTCAGCAACAAAATTCTTCAAAAATGATTTCACTGCAATTAAACCAAATTTTAACATCATAATAGAGAATTACTATTGTTTGTTTGTACAAATACTTATACAGTGTTACGTATGGACATGTATTTATGTTTATATGGGTCTACCACCATGATGAACTTTGCCCCTTACCCCCATGGTAGTGTGATTTCAGAGTTGGTATATTTAGTTGAGGGGGCAAAGTCCCCCACATGGATGGGTTTACTTTCTTTTGATTTTACTATTTTTTCAGGATGGCCAAGTGGTTACTTACCTGGAGTGGGAAGCTGGTGTTCTGCACTAAGTGCAAGGGAAGTGTACTGCAGTTGTCAGCCTTTTTGTCTCAGCTAACGGAAAGTCAGGTAAGTGAACTTTTGGTCTACTGAAGTATATACATATATATATATATATATATATATATATATATATATATACATACATACATATACACATATGGGTCCACTATGTAATTTTGAAATTTCAAAATCTCGAACATCAGAATCCCGACATATAGATGCTCAACATTTTGAAATCTCAAAGGCTAAACAATTGAGATTGCGCAACAGTGCAAAACGATAACTTTACTATTCTCTTTACTGTAGTGCAATCTTGGATTTGGTATATTTCAGTAGCGGAGTCGTGGGGGTGCAGGGGGGGGGCTTGCCTCCCCCTGCGGAAATACTATGTGTAACTTTTTTTGCTTTTGGTTTTTTTTTTTTTTTTTTTTGTATTTCGAGATTTCGAAAACTCAAACATCTGAATGTCGGGATGCTGATGTTTGAGGTTTTAAAACTTTGAAATTACATAGTGGACCTATATATATATATATATATATATATATATATATATATATATATATATATGTATTTAGATATATATGGGTCTGCTTAAGATGATCTAAACTCACAATTATTGAAATAATAAATATTGACAAAACGTGTCTAAATTCAAAAAATATCTAAACACAAAATATTGACAAAATTGAAGTTGTACTAAGGAAGGGTTTATATTCTTTGCACTGTTGGGTGACCTCATAGTTGGTATATAGAATTAGCAGGAGATGTGTTTATGTATGTTGGCATTTTGTGTTTAGATATTTTTGGGTTTAGATACATTTTTGTTGATGTTTAGTGTCTAGATATTTGTGAGCTTATATCATTTTAAGGAGTCTCAAATTTATATATATATATATATATATATATATATATATATATATATATATATATATATATATATATATATATATATACATACATATATGGATCTACTTCACAATGCCGAAATTTCAGAATGCCAACAACCATATGGCCGACACCATATGACCAACATCTGAAATCTCGACATTGTAAGTAGACCATGTAAAAGGAAAATAAAATTTCCTTTCAACTGCTTGCAGGGGGGCTCTGCTCCCCATGCACCCCGTAACTTTAATATACCACCTCCGAGCTCGCACTACAGTGCAGGAATGGAAATCTTTCCATTCTGCACTATAGTGAGATGCCAGTTCTGCATTGTCGGCATTCCGAATGTCGATCATATGGTGTCAGCCATATGGTTGTCAGCATTCTGGAGTGTCAGCAATGTCAGGTAGACCCGTATATATATATATATATATATATATATATATATATATATATATATATATATATATATATATATATAGTGTGTGTGTGTGTGTGTGTGTGCACTCACATATGAGTGCATGTTTGTATGTATGCATACGTATCTCTCTCTGCATATGTTTATGCATATATATATATATATATATATATATATATATATATATATATATATATATAGATAGATATACACACACACACACACACACACACACACACACACACACACACACATACACACACACACACACACACACACACACACACACACACACACACACACACACACACACACGCACAAACAACGGCAGGTGAAAACAATTGGAAGAAAGCTCAGGCATTCCACAAATGAAATCTGCTTTTACTTCTGTTAGTCCCTATGTTTTAATATTCATTTACTCCAGCCATATTTGGTTTTTCAAATGCCATCCTGCCAGTAAAATTTATAAGTCATACCATGGAACATTCTTGCATATCCAGTCCTTGTGGAGATCACTCTGATCAAATGAGGACTAGAAAAAAATAAGATTCTGTTGTCTAATACCTACTGTACCTAGTATAGCAGCAAATGAAGAGTAGCAATCTAAAAAGAAAAAGTCACTTTACAGTCTATCACCACAGACATCTAAACTGTCTGCATTTGTTTTGTGGCTGAATTTAGTCCTGTACATGATAAATCTACTTTTGGAGGTACGTCACTATATTCAGGCTTAATATACCCCATCAAATGTGATTTTTGAAGCTCTCTAGTACAAAGAAAAAGTCACACTACATAACCAATATACAGGTGGTAACAATAATTTAAAGAAAGAGGACACACATCTTACATTTCCCTTTTCAGAAGTAAAAAATAAATAACCTTGTGTGAAACAATTTTCACTGCAGTTAATTAAAGTCTACAGATATTAAACTGTCTCTTTGATAATGTATTCATATCTTTCCAACATTTTTCCACTTTATTTTTTAAATAGGTGTTTCTGAGTGATGTCATACATTCCTTCTGAAAGTGGGAAGGTTTATGTACTATTTGTTGTATTATGTTATTTAGAAGTTCAGATTTTTCACTTAATGTACCCACTTTCTAAGGGTCTGTATACCAGTTTTCAATAATTACAAGCTGAGAGATATGGAGATAATTAATAAATTAATCAGTTTTAATGGAATGAATTCATAGTACTGAAGTTGCACAGCACAACTATACTGTACAAAACAATAATAAAAACTCTTAGACATAGTTTTTCTTTATCGATTTTCATGATCATCTAAATTTACTATAAATGAAAAAGTGCTTTATTATAATGGTATCAGAGGTTGTACCACATATGTCTGGCACTTATGATAACAATTTGCATTCCATATAAGAAAGTAAGGTGAGAAGAACAATTTTGCTGCAGATAATTACAGCTGCATATAAGATGCTTTCTTATATTTGATACACTTTTATAGTATCTCAGTTTGTATGGTATATTTTACATTTAAGCAGAATAGATAAACAATCTACTTTAAACTAGCAATGAATAGAGGGAGGGTGGGATGCTATCTCTTATTATACCATACTTAGTTTATGCAGTATTTGTTTAATGTATACCGTATACTGTGTACTATATACTGTATAGAGTTTCATTCTGATTTATAGACAGATTGGTTAGTTAGAGTTGCGGGGCTTTCTTCCATAATTTGCGGATTTTAGAATTAGCTTTTTTGAAGAGAGAGGGAATCATTTGCTTAGGACAGCTGGTTAGTGGCATCACATCATATATCAATTGCCTTTAAATATGTTTTAATGAGTTGTTTTGAACTGGCTTTCTTATTCTGCATGTTCCCCAGGGGGTCAGCATACCAACAGACAAAGTTTTGGACTCTTATGATTGGTCTTTCTATTTGCTTATAGAATGTAAAAGGGATATAGGTACCTATGAAAAGGAAATTATTCTGAAATGCTTCTGATAAATCTAAGATATCATAATTCCAAGAAATCCACTTTAAGGATAAACAATTACCTAATAATAATAAATGTTGGGCTACAAATCCTTTCAGGTTTGTAACTGTTAACGCTTGACATCCTTGTAAACTCAAATGTCTATCATTATTTAGTGAATGCAATCCTCACTGATTTGCCAGAAATCCACAAATTTTATGAGGAACAGACAAAAAAATGTGAGCCAAAAACATACACATCCTGCAAAAATCAGGAGAGTTGAGAGGTATGTTTTATCTACACACACACACACACACACACACACACACACACACACACACACACACACACACACACACACACACACACACACACACACACATATATATATATATATATATATACATGGATCTACTTTAAAACAATGAAATTAAATTGCATCAAACTTCATAATATTAAGGCAAAAACACCAAAAATACAAAATGCTGAAAGTTTGCAGGATTGGATTTCACGTTGTTGAACTTTTTGTATGTCGAATTTCAAAATATCAAACAGTGCATTGCATAAATTGCTTTCTTGCTTTTAAACTAGTTAACTATAACTAATAACCTCAATAATGTTTGTATTAAAAAAAATACTTCTACTTGTAGTAATAAAGATTTCTGCTACAATATGCAATCTGTACATATGTAAATACTGTACGTTTCTATGTTTATTACAAAAATACTGCATACATTTCAATTCGTAGAACATGTTCAGTATAAGATTCATCACCTCACAAACTCAATATTTAATGCTTTTTAAATGGATACATTGTTTTACTCCTATGCATTAACAATGCTTCTAAAAGAACAGCAGTAAAATCTCTGTATTTTAACAAGTTAAAAAGGGATAATTATCTTTGTAGTAATAAACAGTATCATAGGTTTTAACATACCGTTGTTGCATGCAGTGTTCCTACAAGTCCTGTAACATGAACGTAACATCTGACATATGCTGAAGGATGCATTGCATATATTTAAAAAGGCAGTAGCATATTTAAAAATATTCCCTTAGTATTTAAATGCATTTTCTACAATGTTAAATTGGAGCCTGTAAACTTTTAGCATTTTGTACTGTTGGTGTTTTTGTCTCAGTGTTATATTGCAGAGTGTATCTGTAGTTTACCATTTTCCTCAATGTAATGCAATCTTGGAGTTGGTATATTTAATTTGTGGGGGTGTGGGGGTTGCAGGGGGAGAGTTAAAAATAGTTGCAGTTTTGAGTTGGTGGAGAGTAGGGAGTTTTTATTTGTTTTTGATGTTCAATATTTTGGGAGTCAGTGTTGTAAAGTTTCAGGGAAGTAAAATTTTGTGCTTGTGGGTCTCAATGTTCTGCAATTCAATAACGTGGATTTTTGACATTTTAAAGTAGATTCTATGGGTCTACTTTGATTCACTGAAAACTCACTTCACTGAATTTCAATTCATCCTCAAAAAAATCGATGAAAGGTCAAATTACTGAAAACTCATTTCACTGAATGTAAGTACTGTTGGGCAAATAAAACGTATATGCCCTTTTCCCCACTGTAGTTCACAGGTTCATAGGTGTGTACTAGGCTAATGGCCCTAGCGTCTTTACAAGCCTAGTCCATAGAAGTGCCCTGGCATTGTGCCACCCATCGTTAGTTCCCAGTGCTTCTATCAAGTACAGCCACTCGAGTGATCCCCGGGGTGAACTTTTTTATTTCCCATCCACTCATCAAGATTTCACTTGAAGAGGGCTAGTGAGGTGCTCTGCTTGACATGTATGGGAAGTCTATTCCAGAGCATGGGTAGTCTCTGTGTTATGAACCTGTCCCTCTAGCATATTCTGTTGATTGTGGTAATGAGGTTGAGGTCTTTGGTGCATGTGGTGTGGAGGGATTGAGATTTCTTTAGATGTAGCATTTCTAACAGAGCTGGGTCAGACATGGCTTTTTAAGTCAAGCGGAGATCGCCTCATAGTAGATGATATGAGACAGAGAATAGCTGGAGTTTTTTTAGTCTGTCCATGTAGGACATATGTTTAAGGCCTAGGATCCTCTTCGTGAGGTACTTTTGTGGCCTCTCCAGCTGTTGCAGGTGTCTAGTGAGGTACATGCCAAATGGGGCATTATACTCTATGACTGGTCTAATGAGGGAAGAGTAGAGAGAAATGATGACCTCTTTCTTCCTGGATGTAAAACCCTTGGTAATGAGATGTGTGGCATAGAAGGACTTTCTGACCACAGTGGCAATGTGATATTCAAAGGAGAGGTTGCTGTAAACCTGTGTCCCCAGATATCTTATAATGCCTTCAGTGTTCAGTGGGCTCCCATCAATGTGGTAATTATTGGGAACTGAGTTTTTCCCAAAGGGGATGATGATGCATTTTTAACATTTAGCTTAAGGCCTAGTGCGATCCTGGAGTTAGTATATAGCCCTCCTCATTTTTGGAGGTGGGGGCTATGCCCCCACCTACTTAGCTTTTATATTTATGAATCTCATTTCACTGAAAGCCCCCCACACCACCTAACTATATATACTAACTCCAGGATCGCACTACATTGGGGAAAAGAGCATATATGTTTTATTTGCCCAACAGTATTTACGTTCAGTGAAATGTGATTCAGTGAAATGAGTTTTCATTGATTTGAACTTTCAGCGATTTGGTGTGAGTGTTTTGAAATTTAGTGAAATGAGTTTTCAGTGAATCAAAGCAGACCTATATATATATATATATATATATATATATATATGGATTCACTAAATCTTTGCCTGACAAGAAGACTTCAAGAGTGAATATAGGTTATCTACAATGAATAAGGAATGAAAATGTGTTAGAAATCACAAAGTGCTATAAATATTCCCCAGGATTCAATAAAGCATACACAGTTGGTTTCAACCATGTGCACATTGCAGTGTGATGCGCACACTGGTGCAGAAAGTTTTAGATTCAGTAAGCACTGTTTAGAGGTGTGCACCCCCATGAAAACAAGGTAAACATAAGCAGCTGAATGACATGCTAATTAGCCAATCTAACACAGTGGACTTATTCAACAAGCAATAAAGCATCCGAGTAGGTGCCATGCTGGTTTTCCCTGTGAATTCCAAAACTTTTGGAATACAGCCACAGAAAGAAATCTATATGGACCGAATGTTAGGGGCTGCTGCTGATTTAATTCATTTGTGTGTGCTACAGGCTGAATCCAATGCTGCTGCTGCTGCTAATAGGCCTAGACTGAGAAGGAGAAGAGTTTTCAGGCCCTGTTTGATTTTTCACAACCTACATGATGTGGAAATTGTAGAGCATTACAGGGTGGACAGGGACACACTACAGGAACTCTGCAGTCTCTGCCATCCTCAACTCAGAGCCAGAGCCAACCTTGGGATGCCATCCCAGTGGAGACAAAGGTATGTGTAGACTTTAGAATCTTAGCTACTGGTACCTTTCAGAAACCAGCAGTGGACATGCTGGAGGTGTCACAGGCATCAACATCCAGGATCCTCCACCAATTCCTGAATGCTATGCTCCCACATGCCAGTGACCACATATATTTTCCCCAAAGTACTGAGAAGAGCGCCAGAAATATGCAGGAGTTCTACCATGTAGCATGCTAACATAAAGTACTGGGTGTCATAGATTGCTCACATACAGAACTGAAGGCACCATCTGGGGAACAGGGTAGGCTCTACATTATTAGAATGGGCTACCACTCTATCCATTGCCAAGTTATGTGTAATGCCAGAGGAATCATCTTGAATATGTGTGCTGGCAACCCTAGCAGTTGTCATGATTCACACATCTGGCACAACTCCCAAATGTACCAGATATTTGCTAGGGATGATATATCACAGGGTCATCTACTGGGGGATGTAGGCTATGCATTGGAACCATGGCTGATGCACACACACCCACGGAAGAACTCCATAATGAGACACACGGTCTAACCAGAAATAACATAGAGCACATCTTTGGACTACTGAAGTCATGGTTCCTGTGCCTAGATGCATCGGGGGAGCCCTGCAGTACAATCCATGGACATGTACAGAAATATTCACAGTATGTGCCATGCTGCACAATATAATCCTAAAGCAACAGCTTCAGCAGGATCAGCAAGGTGAAGGGACACACATCCTAGCACCAATGCCAAGGTCACCACACACAGGCAAATAAGTCAGAGGGAGAACCACGAGCTGCTGTGTGTGTAGGCAGATGTATGAGTGCTCAGTATGCCCCTGTATTGGCTAAGAGACAATACATAGAACACTCACTCACCACCTAATGGCCTAAAACCTTCCTCCTACACACATACATATAGTAACATTGATGCTGGGCAACTCACACAACCTTTACCTCCCCATGTATTGGCTGTGTACTGCTTGCATCAGACAGAGTCAGCCCTGAGCTACAACTGTGTCAACTGCTACTTTTACAAGATATGTCTCTAACCAGGAGTGTATTGTGTAATAATATGAATGGGTGGCATATCCCTGTGTCACACTAATTGGTACTGTAAGCAAATAAGAGTTGGGATTGGTACTAAAATGATCTTAAAATGTGACAGCAGAGATCTGCGTGACTTATATGTGTTCTTTATTAAGTAGTAGGCCTCAGGCATCAAAGATTCACACAGTCATATCCTTGAAAAGTAGTGATGGTTACTGCATGACCCAGTTTAGCACCATACATTTGTAATGGAAATTCATTAACTCATTCACTCCAATGAAGGTCAGGATGTTTGCACTTTAACTTCCAATCAGCGGACACTAAGCCTTTGGACAGAATCAAATGATGTCCTCACATTTCAAACAAATGTTCATATCTCTGGAACCATAGGGGTATGAAAGAAGTATAAATGGCAAACTCTTCAGCACAAACTGCTTTTATAGTGGTAGTATTCTTAGGTTCTAGTTCTCAAACCAAATTTTATAAGTCACAGTAAACATAGTAAGTGCTACATTTGTAATATTTTTTAAACAACTTACAATATCTCAACAACCACTCAAATTACACTCATACTGTCAGCAACATTTTATTCATCTAGCTGAGAGCTTTCGTGTGAGGCTAAGGAGTTCTGCCTGTGTCACTTGGTTGTTGAGATATTTAGAAAAAAATGAAAATTATAATCTATATAAATTAATATTATAAAAACAACAATTAATGTCTATTTACCTGCACTAGACAGAGGTTAAATATTAATGCAGTTGAATTTGCCAACATGTAACCTTTAAGATGAAATATTTTAAAACCTTGTATATAGCATTGTTTTGAAATTATTGATGCAAATATGAACAAAAAATATTTGAGGCCTAGAAGTGTCAGTAGGAGTTAACTGCAGATGCACCTGGAGGCATCACTCGGATGTAATGAGTTAAAGAGAGAAGTTAGAAAGTAATGATACACACCGTAGTTTCTGACTTCACAAACCTCAGAAAATCATTCATAATAAAGTCTGGGAAATGTTGATGCTATCAGTTGTGTAACTTTCTAAGGCCAATGTTCATCAGAGGTAAACTTACTGGTTCAACACCACAAATGCAGATATAGTAAGCACTTTAAGTCAGATATGCAGCCTGAGCATCAGACACAAAGCTTATGTATAAATAAACACACCAATGAACATTCAGTGAGTAGACAGCCTTTACTATCAGACTGTAACATCTGGTACCTTGGCCATTCATGATGGGTGCCCCTTACACCCCTACGTATGCCTTTATATATATGGGGTACTCTGACAGGAGGTTTATTTACAATACTGAGTTTTTATGGAACATGTGGTTATGTATAAATGATATACTGATGATTTGTTGTTTATTTATAAGGGACACCCATCAGATTTTGATTCTTTTCTTACTAATTTGAATAACAATGATCATGGTTTAAAGATTTCTATGGTTGTGGGCAACATTTCCATTCAGTTTTTGGATGGTGAGTTTTATGTGGACATTTTGAATAATATACAATATAGACCTTTTAGGAAACCAACTGCAGTTAACAATTTTTTGCATGCTGATAGTATGCATCCACCCACTTGTTGAAATCACTCCCATATGGTGAGTTTAAACGCATTTTTTGAAACACTTCTGAAAACAAACTTAAGACTCGGTATTTTCTGAAAACCAAGAATAGGTTGAGAGAAAGAGGTTATGATGAAAAAATACTGAATTTTGCTTTAGATAAAGTTGTGGAGGATAAAGGTGGTTCTGCCAAAAGAGTTGTTAAAAATGTAATCAGGGAAGAAAGGAACATTGAAGGACAAATTAAGGATGAGAAAGTGTTATATTTTGTAACAAAATATTCCCCCTTTCTGATACGTTGAAAAAGTTGTTGTTTGATTTTTGGCACATTCTTTGTATGGATAATAATGTGGGACATTTATTCCCAAATTATGTTACTTTCTCATATGGGAAATATTTCAATTTAAAAGAATTATTGAATGCGCCATTACCCAATACATGTTTGGGGATGGTTGGATCAGTTGCTTGTGGTCATTGTAAATTATGTAGCAAGAGAAGGAATATTTCTGGTTCTTTTATTAATGGACATAAATTTGTATCTAGGAGCAAATTTATTTGCAATTCATATGGGGTGATTTATATTGTGAGTTGTAGATTTAATGATGTAAGGTGGTACATAAGGCAGACCAAAAGAGCAGTTAAAGTTAGAATATTGGAACATTTGGGTTACATACGGAACAATAACAAAAAAGTCCTGTGGGCGAACATTTTAACTTGGTGCATTTAGGTTCTGATAAATCTTTCTTTTTTAGTGTTTTAGCTCAGCCAATGTTGTACAGAGGGGGGATTTTACGAGAAAATTAAATGAGTTGAAAAGTAAAATGATTTTGAATTATAGGACACTTCATCCTAAAGGCCTCAATCTTGAAGTTAATTTAAATTAAATATGCATTTAAATTAATGTTTTATAGGTTAGATATGTTTTGTTTTTGCTTTTGTTGTATGTACATGTTTGGTGCACATTAGTATGTTATGTATTGAATGTGCTATTTATATAATGGTTCAAAAACATTTATTGCACGGTGCAGTTTAAGGAAATTAATTAGTATGTAATTAATTAGTATTGGGGGTTTCTCTGGGTATAAATTGTGTGCCTATTTGAATTGTATGTATTCTTTGAAGTCGAATGGCCGAGGTACTGGATGTTATAGTCTGAAAGTAAAGGCTTTCTGATCGCTGAAGGTTTGTTGGTGTGTTTATTTATTTTGTTTAATTTGTTGGTGTTTGTTAATATAACAAAGCATATGTATCCCTGAATCCAAAATATAGAAAACAAGGATATGGCACAGTAATCATCACTTGCACAGGGTGTTGTATGGGGGAACAGGAGGCCTAGGCTGACACCAAAGGATGGTGAGTGTGTGTGAGTAAGAAAGAGAAGATGGCAGACATCTGGATAAACCAGCAAATGTCTAGTGAGACAAAATGAGTTTGAAGCTGCAAGGCTGAACCATGTAACTGTTGTGTGTGTGTCTGTAGGGGTCATCCAGGTGAAATTGATGTGTGAGGGTCTGCATGGACACAGCCAAGTTTTGTGCTGGCTCTATGTCTTGGTATGTCAGACATGCATGACAGAGATGGCAGTTCATTGTTGTCATCCCTGACTATGAGAACTGGCTCGGCCAGGAGTCGAACTGGCATGTCCACACCCATGGTCAAATGCACTGCTAATTCAGGAATGTGACCAATGTCTGCTGGATGAGCTCCCTTCAAGCAGATGCCCAGGACCATGACTTCATTGCCCACCATGCCTGGGTGTGGGCAGCACACTCATTGACAGTGCAATGGAATGTGCTGCCACTATGAGACCATGATCAGGCATGATCAGGCATGGCCACCTTGGCTGACAGCAAATGATATAGCTGACCTACATCCATGAGGATGCCATTCCCCTCCCAGCAGACCTTCCATCACAGACACTGCATGTTCCATGGCAGACACCCCACATTCCAATGTGTCATTTACCCAATCCATGGAATCAGCAACACAGTTGGAGGCATTCACACATGTCAGCCTGAACCACATCTACAACCCTGAGAATTTGTCTGGATCACCTATGGGAATATGCCTGTGCTTCCATGATGGCCCTAAACATACATGAGTGGCATGGGAATAGACATGAACACCAGGTGAAGGAGGGACAGCAGACCACCTCCATGCACCCCTATCAACCCTCTTGTATGGCACCTTGCCCACACTTTGGCTGCGGCCAGACTCCACAGGCACTGAAGCCACAGTAACCATACTTCCCTGATCAATGGCCTTGCCCTCCACCTGTCCAATATCTGTGGTGTCATTGGAATATGTAGGTGTAGGCCTACAGGCTGTGTCTAGTTGAATTGCAGGGAATGGCTGTATGTCAACCTCAGTGCCAGCTTCAACCTCTGCACCCACTGACTGTACTTCAGTTTGGCCACCATCATCATCATCAGAGTCCAATGATACACTGACATCAGGTGACAGAGGGCCCACACTTTCATTGTTATGATCACCTGTGATAAACAGTAAGAAACACAGGACAATATTAATACATACACTACTGTATTCCAATATATGCTACCAAACTATCAGAGTTGACACTATTACGGACACTACAGCAATACACACAACAGGCCTGACATTAACAAGACACAATAAAATATTTCTTTTAGTTGCTTATCAGTACTGTCATAAAAATGTGTGGCTTACCATCTGCAGAGAGTCTCCTCTGTAAGCCGTATGGGCCTGGAAGACGTTAAGCAAGAGGTTAGGGGAACATCATAACAATTAAAAGTAACACAGGTGGTAATATCTGTACTCCTTTATATGTCCATTAACTTTACTGTCAACAAGGACGTGGCTGTCAACCCAAACATAAGCTAATAACTGTACCAATCTTTATTCCCCACCCCATAAAAAAATGCATGTGACACAGAAGTAACATATTGGTTTCAATAGTTTTACTATACAGCATTATTCAACATTTGAGATAGCAAAGCCTACTTGGAAGCTTGTTCTGGGATGTGCTTGCTGTCTCTGACACTCTTGATCCCACATCTAGGATATGCTTGTACTGCACCTTCCTGTGAGCTGTCTGGATCCCTGATTTTGGCCAGGAACTCTTCAATGGGTGTTAGTGGTGGTTCCCTAGTAAGTCCTCCCCCAGTACCTATCTGGTCATGGCCCACTGCAGCTGCTCTTCTGTGTGCAGATGTGATCATGTCAGTGGCCCTGTGGCACACCTGTTCATATGTCCTGCCATGGCCACCCATGGCATTGAGATTAGCATCCTACATGCCATGTCTCCCAACCCCCTTCCAGCAGAAATGCACCATGTTGTCTAAAGGCATCTACTATGACCCAGTTCTTGGCATCAGTGAAGGGGAGTCTCCGAGGATTGACACATCTAGGTGGCATACTCCTAGGTGTTCTATAAGACAACAGAAGGATAATACACATAAGTATCACATAAGTAAGGATTACTTGTTTCCAGATAAAACAGATGAGGTAGCCAGTCAGTATTAGCCCTGTAAAAACATCCAACAGTCTACAGATGTGAAATATGAACAACAGGCAGGATGCAAAACAAGAAGAATAACAGGAGCAACACATCCTTGTTTGTGCCATGACAGTAACTCACCTTTGCTCCTCCCATCCACAAAAGAACAGGAAAATGATACATTTTGCTAACAAACCATCTTTGAAATGTTAACCGTTCTATCAAAAGAACTGTCCCTGAAATATTTGTACATATTTATCACAATACATTCCATTTTCATGTATTAGCAATCATGTATACCTATGAAATGGCTTGACAAACATGCCCATGCCATCAGTAAACTTCTAAGTAATGCATACAGATAAATGTGTAAAATCCTTTGCTTCAGAATTTTTTTAAATACATTCCAGCATATGCAGTGTCTAGCTGAACAAATGGAGGCAAACCTTCTGAAGTTCAATACTCCTCTGTGCAGATATATCCCAAAGTAATAGCGTATCTTCAGTCTTCTCCATCTAAACAAGTCTCCTCACCATCGGTTTACCTAGCTACACGGTTGCCTTTTTACATTTATTTATTTATTTTATTTAACATTTGTTTGCCAGGATAGTCTGACTGGACAACAAGTATCAGTTTTCAGTGCAGTCCTCGGGAGAAAAACTCCATAAGTTTACAGAGAGAAGAAAAATTTACAAAAGAGACATTACAGAGTAGTGTCATACAGATTGTAGACTTTATAGCCATTAGTATGCAATAAGAGAATATTCCCCCTTTTGGTTGAAAATACAAGTGTACATAATGAGAGTAGATAAGAACCTGGTAGAGCATTGCAATATATTTCATGACTGAATAAGAGTATATAAATGTTTAAGTTTCCATAGATAAATTCAAGCAAATATACATGCAAGAGCATATATATATATATATATATATATATATATATATATATATATATATATATATATATAAATATGTATATATATATATATATATATATATATATATATATATATATATATATATCTACACACACACACACACACACATATACATATATATATATATATATATATACATATATATATATATATATATATATATATTTTATATATATATATATATATATATATATATATATATAATTTTATATATATATTTACACATATATATATATATATATATATATATATATATATATATATATATATATATATATATTTACACATATATATATATATATATATATATATATATATATATATATATATATATACACACACACACACACACACACACACACACACACACACACACACACATACACACATTATATATATATATATATATATATATATATATATATATATATATATACATACACACACACACACACACACACACACACACACACACACACACACACACACACACACACACACACACACACACGTACATACACTCATATATAGATTATTCCTCACATGTGGAGAGGTATAGTTAAATGGTGTTGTTTGTGTTAAGGACAGATGGGGTGTAGAAATAGTGAGTGGATGAGGCTTCAGGGAGTCAATCACAGTTGCATAGATTGTTGGTGAAGAGGTAAGTTTTACGTAGGCTTTTGAAGGGGGTGAGGAGTTTTGCAGTCTGAGGTCAGGGGGAAGGTTGTTCCATATTTTTGCTATTTCATGGGCAAATAGTGATTCCTCAGACTTGTTTTTGCATGTGATGGTTTCAAATAAGGTTTTGTTGGAGGACTGAAGTTGTCTATTTGAATTGTAGAAGTTCTGCATGCCAGTCAGGTCAGGGGTTTTCTCGGGATAGTACAGAATTAGATGAGCTAGGCTGAGTTGATGGTTTCTTAACAGGTTCAGAAATTCAAGCCAGTGCAAGGCTTGTAGGGAAAGGCAGTGGTGGGATCGTTATTTAGCAGTGGTAGCAAATCTAGCGATTTTGTTGTAACAGATGGAAAGTTTGTTATGATCAGTTTTGTAAAGATTAGTTAGAATTGGGGATGCATAAAGTAGAGTAGATAGTAGGTAGGTCCTGGCTATTGCAATTCGAGATTTGGTGGTTAGATAACTTTTACAGGGAAATAGAGAACCTAGCTTTTTGTGGACTTTAGTGATGGTTGTTGATATGTGCTTTGTGATTTTGAGTTACTGGTCAATGGTAACTCCTAGGAGTTTAGCCTCAGTGACAGGGGTGATTTGGGTTTTGCTGGCAGAGAATATAGAGAAGGTAGGTTGCTCATTTTAGTAGAGTGGAATAGCATTAGTTATGTTTTCTTGGGATTTAGTACGAGTTGTGAGTTGTTAAGCCAGTTCTCTGTTTCAGAGAAGGCTTCTTGGGCTTTTTGTTGGAGAAGTTGGATGTTGGGTGCAGAGCATATGAGAGTTGTGTTGTCAGCATATTGGACTATATCGGCTTTAGAGGTAGCTGATTAGAGTTGGTTTGTGAAGATATTAAAAAGAAGGGGTCCTAGGACTGATCCTTGTGGCATGCCTAAGGAAGTTGGGAGTGGGGGGAATAGAGAGTTATGCCATTTGACAGATTGTTGGCAGTTTATCTAAATAGCTTTTAAACCAAATGAGGGTGGGGATGTTAAGGTTGAGGTCAGAGAGACAAGACAGTAGTTTATTATGTGAGACTGTGTCAAATACCTTGGATAAATCTAGGAATGAAGCTATGACAAATTTACCTAGATTCCTGTAGGAGTTTATAGTATTGGTAAATTTGAGTAGGGCAGTGGAATGGGTGAAGTACATGTTGGGTTGAGGAGAGAAGGCTGTTGGTGAGGAGATAGGAGGGAAACTTTTGATGAATACATCTTTCTAGGATCTTCGAGAGGGGTTAGAGAATTGTAATTGGACGATAGTTGGAAAGGTCTAGGGAGGGGCCACCTTTGTGGAGTGGTATGATATATGAGGTTTTGCACAGGAGTGGATCACTGTATTCGATGATGGATCTATTTATTAGAAGTGAAATGGGATAGGCTATAGCTGTGGATGCAATTTTGAGGTATTCAGCAGGAAGGTTA
Organism: Protopterus annectens; assembly: GCF_019279795.1. Taxonomy (NCBI): domain Eukaryota; kingdom Metazoa; phylum Chordata; order Ceratodontiformes; family Protopteridae; genus Protopterus; species Protopterus annectens. The sequence continues at coordinate 1,098,216,996 of NC_056728.1, forward strand.
TTGGCTGCAATGGTGGTTGGTTTGAGTCTGGCTAGGAGTTTTTGTATAGAAGAGATAGGAACAGACTTAAATGTGAAAGGTATGGTATTGATTTGGGCCTGAGTTGGTTGCGTGGTGTTAGAGGAAGTGATGTTATTTTAGAGTTTGAGTATTGAGGAGGTGAAATATTTATTAAAGCAGGAGGCTACGTCCAGGTCTGTACCTGTTATATTGGGGGCAGGAGTAGTGGTTCTTCCTGGCTGTAGGATGTTATTTATTGTTGCGCAGAATTTTTGCAGTTTGGTAATGTATTTGATTTGTTGTGTGATATAGTAATTTTGTTTATCGAGCTTAACCTGCTTTTTTGCTTTGTTCCAGAGCTCATGAAAGGTTTTCCTAGCTGAAGGTGATATGGTGTGGTGCCAGGTGTTCCAGGCTTTATTCCTGGCTCTAAGAAGGGCTTTTGTGGTTTTCTGGAGCCAAGGGGTGTAGTTGCTACGTATCCTGATAGTTTCTAAGGGGGCTAGTTGGTTGAAGATATTTAGGAATATGGAGTTGAAGTAATCAACTGCTTTGTCTAATAAAAGGATTTGATGGGAGACCATTTGCAAGGCTCTTATGAAGTGGTCTCTAGGAAAATTTTTATTAGAGCAGGTTTGTAGAAGGGAGGGAGAGTTAATTATTTTAAGTTTGTGTCAGAGGATAAAAGTGGGGCTGTGGTCACCCAGAGAGTTTGGTAGGGTGCCACATTGATGGGCAGTATTTGGTTGATTTGTGAAGATTCAGTCAAGTATAGATTCTCTTTTTGTGGCCTTATCAGTGTGTGTGGGAGTATCTATAAGTTGGGTGAAGTTATATAGGTTAATGTGGTGGGTGGGAGTGGGAGAATGGATGGAGTTCCAGTCAATGTTTACATCACCTAGCATGATAGTTTCTTGAGGGAGGGAGTATGAGGCCCAGTGAAGTATGGATTCTAGGGTGGTTAGGTTGTCACCCGGGGGTATATAGACACTCAGTAGGTTTAGGTCCTGATATTGGTTAAGGGATAGTTTTGCAAACAAAGTTTCTGCATTCTTGAAGTTGGGGTAATCCTTTTGGAGGAGTTGGAGTTGTAGGTTGGTTCTGTGAAGTAGAGCTAAGCCTCCGCCTCTTTTATGTAGTCGGTCTGCCCTGAGAATGTTATACCTAGGTGGGGTGACAGAATTATCTTTAATATGTGGTTTAAGCCACATCTCTGTGATGAGAATAATATCAGGGTTATATAAGGAGATGGCAGTGTGAAGGTCTTCTATTTTATTCATGATACTGCGGGTATTCATATTTATTATCCGTAAGTCGGTGGGTTTATGCTTAGCTGGATAGTGATGAGTGCATGGCTTATTAGCAGGGGTTTTTGGCCCAGGGTTGGGGTGAATGTCTACTCCTAGTAGTAGCTGGGAAGTTATACAAGTGATAGTTTTTAGGTCTTTGACGATTAGGTAGTGAAATTGTAGACTTGGTTGCTTTCTAGATGGATATAAGTTGTTATATAGTGTAAATTTAGGGTTGTCAGCACGGTGAAGATGCAAATGAGGTGTGAACTCATTGGAATTGCTGAATACCAAAAAAATGGATCTGTGTAGGGACGTCAACATAGTGCAGCCACTCTGTCAGTGTTTGGTTTTAATGGATTGCAGCTGTCAATGATCAATACTTGGGAGAAGGAAAACACAACAACACTGCAGGCTGCCTTAATTCCAGTGGGCATGTCAGGTTGCATCTACCAAGTGTTAGATGTAAGGTTGGAAGTGTAAGTAAGCAGCAGACAAGTCACAGGTTGCATTCCTTCACATCCAACCTGCCTTCATTTTTTGGTAACTACATATGATATTATTTCCACTTAATATCCTTACACATTTTAAGACCAATGATATAGAATGACTTAAACACTGCATGTCTCAGATCTCAGATTACTGCTCAGATATACAAAGAATGGCTGGCAAACACAGGAATGTAAGTTAGAGCTCTATATTTGCAAGCAATAATCATGACAACTTGTGTGACCACTAGATGCACTACATACAAAACTACTAAATATACAAGTAATACTTGCATATGGTTTGATATCAGTGTAGATGCTGTTGCAGTTGGTTGTGTGCATATTAAGTTAAGTTATTTGCTGTTTGTGTGTCAAAGAGGGATAAGACACAAATTCTACGTTCTGAAGGTGCACTGGAGTGAGAGTTCGAATCCAGACCTATGTAGTAATATCTCATGTGTACTAATATTTTAGTGTGTATATCATAGGGTGCTTTTCCTCAGTTCAACTACCTCTTCCTTTTCTTTTTTTTTTTTATTTCTTTTTTATTGGCCAGTGTTTGCACGATGTACCACTTAGTGCAAGAATGGGAGACAGAGAAAAATGATTGTCAGGTTTCGCTGTGCTTATCTCATGCACAAAGTGGACAACCGGACCACCCAGGAAGCAGACAGGATCCAGAAGGTCAAAAATAGAAACCGGATGCTTTCAATTAATACTGTTGGGCATCGTTAAAAATCAATAAGAGACATTGTGCTGTGATTAATAGCAAGAACTTAAGAATGGTTAGTAAAATAAGGAATATCATGTAACTAGTCCTGTGGCAGCAGGTGTTTAGTGTAGGGCTTGAGTTCTAGTACAGGGTGTGCAACCTTTGTTTTACTGTTGTGACATTGCAGTTTATGGCAATGAACTGCAACACAAATAAGTGTTTTCTCGACATTCTTGTGGCAACAGGTGTAAGTGTACGACTGCTGTAATGACCCTGAGTTTGAATACAGTATATTCCTTACACTTTTACTGTTGTTCCACTTCTCATTATAGTCGCTTTCACTTATAACACTTGACATGGTGTAGTTAATATTACTTTTATGTATGAGGGCTGAGGCACTAATTTCGTGTCAGTTATGTATTCATGTATGTCTCTATGTATTAGCCCATTTATTCTCAAATGCATGACTGTGGGTATATCGTGTACTATATTACTATAAGTCTATTTCTGCTACTGGACTGCCATGACCTTTACGTTTGTTTAACACACATACACAACTGCCTGCATATCCAGTAACATTGAATTTGCAATACTTGCTACTGTTGTGCTCAGCTTACCATCACACAGACATGGTGCTCGGAGGTGCACACTGTAAAACACCATGTTTGTACAATCGTAAGCAGAGCAAGCACAACATTTTCAAACAGTGTGTGCACTCCCAGTAAACACAATAACTGGATCTGGTGGGAAACCAACACTCTCCATTGCTTTTGATCCATGATAGACATTGCAGGAATTTCTGGAGAAGACATCAGATTTAAGGTACAGAAATGGAGGTGTCCAGGAGTCCAAAATTTTTATCGAACCCCTAGTTAAGCACCACAGTGCCAGGATTCTGAAGGGGGGGGGGCTATTCTGGCTCCCAGTATAAATTGGAAGCTTGGGATAGTTTGGCCAGGGCTGTAACCAGTGCCACCGGTATCCCGTGCACTGATGACCAATGCAGGCATCACTATAATGACCTACAGCAGAGGAAGACAGATACCTTTTATGCTTGGATTGGGGAATTTAGGACTGTGGACATCCCAGAACTGTGTAGGTATCAACTACATATGGCACTTGTAAGATTTAAAAGCTGAATATAGACAAGGCTGGTATTCTTAATGGTATTCTGTTCTGTTCTGTTTTTTCCACAGCTGCCAGGGACCGGGACTTCAATTTAAGAAAGCATGGGGCTAGGTTGGTGAGGATGAGGGGAGCATGTGGTATGTATGCAGCAGAAGAGTAGTGTTATTGTATCATTAAAAGTTAAAGATAGCTTTTTTGGTACTTTATAGAATTGTATCAAATTGAGCATGCGTAACTCAACTGTAAAACCAAGTATGCATGCATTAGTCTGTAGGACAATCCAAGAGTACAATATTAGACTTTAGTCAGAGGTTGTGGGTTCAAAGACCACACCTCCCAACTATAAAATACTGTTAATTCTTCAATTCTGTGCAATTTAAAGGTTTAAATTAAAATATCTATACCAGTGGCACACATGTCCTGCTTTAGACTGTAATCTGTATAACTGGAGCATGCATATGTGCAATATATGCACATGTCAAGATGTACTTGCTGTAATCTGTAGTATAGTGTGCATCTATTAGGAGCTGGTAGTCTTAATAGTAAAAGTTCTCTCTTAGGAGGTGATAGCCTTAAAAGTAAAGGCTAAGATAATAGAGTCAAATAGTTAAATTAATGCATTGTATGCCACATATGAAGGCATTAATCTTATATCTTATTTTCTTTCTCCCCAACCCTTATCTCTCTTTTGTTTATTTTATTTTATTTTTTGTTGTGTTTTATTACGTGTAATTAAAATGCGTCCACTTCTTCCATTTGTACCACATCACTAAATGCTCCACAGCACAGCAGAGTAGGCCTGCTTCACAAGATCCCTCCCACCACCACTGGCTCCAGCACCATTGCCCAGCATGTCTGGGAGCCAAGCTGGCAACGCCACCTCTGCCTGCTAATGTCATCTGCTATATTCACCTGCACTCCTTTACAACTATGCCTTGTGCCATGGTGTTTGTATAGAGCACTAGGTTTTGTAGTCTGTGTACTTAGGTAGGAGTTCTGTTCTCACTGCAGTCAGATGTTTGCGTGTGTGTATGTGTGTGTGTGTGTGTGTGTGTGTGTGTGTGTGTGTGTGTGTGTGTGTGTGTGTGTGTGTGTGTGTGTGTGTGTGTGTGTGTGTGTGTGTGTGTGTGTGTGTATCCTACAATTACTTCTCCAATGGAATGGATTGCCAGTATTTTGATACTTGCACATGCCTACACATCCATTTCATGCAGGCTTCCCAACCTCTTGTCTCCCACATGACCTGCTGATGACATCTACTATATGTTCACCTGCACTTCTCCATAAGTCAGACTTCTGTTGTGGCACTTACATAAAGTAGTGCGTCCTGTAGTCTGTTTACTTACAGAGGTAGGGGTTCTATTCTTACTGCAGTCAAGTGTGTGTGTGTGTGTGTGTGTGTGTGTGTGTGTGTGTACTTCCAATTTCATCAGCTACATGAGATTTTTGGATATGTAGTACTCCAACCAGGACAGGGTCAGAGACTGGCCTGGAGGCCAGGCAGTAGTCACCTCATCCTATGCAATAAAGATTACAGTGACATGACTTTTAATCTATCCACATACATGATGGCAAGGTTTGTAGGCCCTGTGCTACCTTGCTGAGAAAGCCTTGTGGTCTCTCTAGCTGCTACATGTGTCTGGTGATGTGCATCTAAAAAGATCATTATGCTCTATTAGTGTTGTAATGAAGTTTGCCTACAGTGCTGTCATAACAATCCTAAGATCTCAATATGCTGGTGTGACTTGTGATGTGCACAACATAGGCTTTCAATAACAGTGTGGACAATTGGTGGTAAATGTTCAGATTGTTATCTACATATGTTCTCAGTGCTTGCATCACTGGGTTTCTGCATACCAAGACTATTGTCAATGCTGTGACTAACACAGAACTCTGATTTTCCGACAAACATTACAAACACACATTTCTGCATTTATTTGTACAATGTGTGCCTTTTTCACCATTCAGTTGTGTATGCCAGCTCTTCCTGTACAACATTGTCACTATTGGTGGACTCAAGGAATGCACACAATATGCAAGAATCAGGAAACTTGGTAAGCTAAAGACCACATACTTTAGCCTGAACTGTTGAGAAATATAGTTTGCACAGTGAAGGACAAGCACAGATCTCTAGAGTTTGCCAATGGTGACAACTCTACTGGGACAGGTTGATTTGCTAACTTTCATATGATGTGTTCTGTCAGTGAGCTAATTGGTTACCCATCAACTGACGTAAGGTTTACTCCCCAGCTTGGGGGTTTTCTCAATGATACCTGCACTGTGATTGCATTAAAGCCCTAGACCAAATCACAATAGGCAGTATGCACTGTCTTATCTTCATCCAGGCCTATCACATATACTCAATTGGCTGTGACAACATCACAGATCACTTATAGCTTGACCAGCACATGTACCTTCCTGATTTGGTTGAATACACAGTTCAACACACCCTCCACATGGCCTATGTTCCCATACAAGGGTGTACATCAACACGCATCCACCTGAGTTGGGGGTCAGCATCTGATGCATGCAGGTATAGAGACATCCTGACTCTCCTCAACTGTGAGGTAGACCAATATGTTGTCATGGACCTCTTCTACGTATACATTAGTAATATTCCACATGTGTGCAACAGACCTGTGTGAGTTGCTAATGTTACATCAAGTCTGTTGCATCTGATAGAGGACCTCAAAGAGGTCATTGAGGGCATGCATGAGGACTATCATCTTGTGAAACTTGACCAGGTCAAGGCATTTGATACACATCCACACTGAGGTATTCAATCAACACTGTCATATGTGGCCATAAACAGCAATATCACCAAATAGGTAGACCAGTGTATAACATATGTGGCATCTCACTATGTTGATATGTGTTACATGATCTATAGCTCAGGTCCAGTGATCAGGTCAGTACATCAGGGCTGTCTGCTAGGCCCTTTCCTGCCCATTACTTAAGTGATAGACACCACGGATGACATACACATGCTGTGTACAAACAGCTGCTTGAAGGACTACAGATTGTGGGCCATAATTGACTCCAACTGTGATATTAGTATAATACAGACAGTATCAACACATACCAAAATCTGCTGCCACAGCCATGACAACATCTGCATTGGCAAGAAACATGGAGGGATTTGTTGAACCAGGAAACAAACACACCACCCAAGTATAATGTGGACATCACGCCCTATAATTAGACCAGTAGCTATGTGGTCTGTATCCTGGGGTAGAGGGTAAGTGGTACATCCACCAGCATGTGGTCACAGTGCTGACTACTCCCTTGAATGTAACAAAAGTATTGAGCATGTGAAGGACATCCACATCATCGACCATAATAACTTCATGGTTCTCAACTTTCATCACAGCAATAACTGTGTACAATGCATCCTTCTTCATGTACCTCTCTACATATCTTCCATTGATGTGTAACTGAAGTGTACCACCTTTGTCACAGTGTGCTGTCACACAGCTTATTGACCATACCTAGGTATTATTTTTGTGGAATATACATGACTGTCTGATGGTGCAGATCCCCTATCAAGTTGTTACACCAGATGCATGTGTACTACCTGTTCTGCTTATGCACACAGTACATACATAAATGTTTGACAACATTAATGGCATGCATATCATTCATGACAATGTGGATTGTGCTCTATACATATATATATATATATATATATATATATATATATATATATATATATATATATATATACATACATACCATGCACACAAGGCAGCTAGCCTGTGTTGCCCATACTGTCAAACAGGTATAGAAATGTCTCTCTTAACACCTCCAGCAGATGTTACAGTGTGCATGGTTACCCTCATAAAGTGTGTATGTATCATAATAGTTGTTCCAGTGTGTGTGTGTGTGTGTGTGTGTGTGTGCGTGTGTGTGTGTGTGTGTGTGTGTGTGTGTGTGTGTGTGTGTGTGTGTAGACTCATCTCTTATTACTCCACATCACATATGTTATTTCAGTGGCATGGGATTACTGGTGGTATTATTCTGATATTGCCCATGATTATGGTTGGTTCTTGTAATGTTTTCTGTGATCCTTCACCTTTTGACACCTTGCTGGAGACCTCTGCTGAGAGTACACTCATATTCAGGGATATCATACCCTATTGTATATAACATCCCTGATAGATGTCCTCTGCATTATTCATGTAAGGATGTTTATCTCCCAGACATCCTCCCCATTGTTATGTCACCTTGTGTGACAGTCACAGACAATGCATTTTCACTGTAAAGTCTGTACTGCACCATACAGATATGGGCTTGGTGTTGCTGCTACAGCCATCTTTCATAGACATGCCCTTCTCTGCTGTACATGAGGGAGTTTCACCTGTCCTCTTTCCCTGTGTTCATTCCTACAATTCATCTGAGGGTCCCTATTCAATACACACACTCCCATGAGTGATCATTTTACATGGCAGTTCATGTCCTGTTACAGATCATTAACACAGCGTCAATACAGACTGCCAGGAATGGGATATCACAATACTATGCACTGTAGGTACACTGTTCTGTACTGTGTTTGGACCATATATTTCACATTCATACCTCTCAACTGTCCAGATATTCCCAGAATGTCCAGATGTTTTCCTTATCAACTTTGCGGCTTCCTGCCCTATCACTGGGATGATCTCTGCACTGATGTGACTCACTATTACATACATCTGAGTGCACACCTCTCAACTGTCCTGATTTGTGCAAAATGTCCAGATTTTGTCACATATTTGTGGTCTTTTCCTCGTTACAATTTTGTTTTCTGGCAAATCATTGGCATGTCAGAAAACTGATGACTGACATTTGAGGTTCATACTTCACACTCTTCAGGCAGTTGATGCTAATGTATAACCTATTTATTCTATCAACTTTCTAAGTTTGGAAGTGCAATATTAAATATCTGTCCCTATTTTGGGGCCTTTGTCCCCCCATTATATATGCATTTGTCCCCATATCTTGCTCAAAGGAGATGACAAGTATGTTTGAGTTTCATTCTACTGAAGAAGCCTAGGGAAGCATTTTGTATGTGAAAGTGTTATTATTAGCAGTATTAAAAGACTTTTATATAACTTGTGGTTCCCAACTATTTTTTTACACAGGTCTTTGTTCTTCTTTGGTATTTTTCTTTGAGTTTCATTCTACCACATTTCTATGTGACATCTATGGCAATTATGTCCCTATTTCTGGTTAAATGTCCCTGCATTATGTTGGCCTTTGTGGAGATATGTTGAACTAACAGATTCACGGTTATCTGTGAAGCCCTGGTGGTCACTGTGGCATTCCGCAAATAATCCGCAGACCGTAGAGTTTTCTTTTACAAGGGATTGATATCTGTGTTCGCTTACATGGTTTCATAGCTGGCAACACTGTTGCCAGCCATGAAACCTAGCTTAAGCACGCCGAGCTTCATTAGTATGTATTGTGCGCTACCATGCACCAAGCACCACCGCTCTAACATGTAAACATTGTGTAGGCTCTGTGTGAAGCCTACACAGAGTTTGTTAAATACTGGGGATTGTCTTATTTCCATGTATCAGATTAGTTAATTACTGAAAGCATGACAAAATATGAATATTGATATGGGCTCAGTTCATTATGATTGATCATTCTTGTAAGGGTATCATGCTAATGACCATGCTAATGACAGATATATGCCAGTCAGAACAAATCAGACAAACACTGATGTAATTCCACACTACTATTGGTAATTAAATATGTATAAAATAATTCAAAATGGTGAGTGAGCTTAGTTGTCCTTCAGCCTGTTCTATATAATCCTAAAATTAGTCTCAGTTGCATTCCTGTTCACATTCTTTATTACAGTAAACAAACAAAGCCAACAATATGTTAGTTTACAGTTAAGGGAAAGATAGAACAAATTTTACTGCTGGGATTGCTGTTTTTCTGTTTTTCAGTTTGTATTTCTTCCACTCTGGTTTGGGTATTTGGAACCACGGTTAGTGAACGGGAAAAGAAAGGACAACTTGAAGAAATAATTTTACTCACATCATATGGACTTACTGCTGCAAGTAGCTGATTTTTCTTTTTCATACTCTGAGTGCACATTAATATACCCCATGAGAATATTGTTTAATCAGTTGGGTAGTAGTATTTTCTGAGCCTCTTTTCTAAAGAATTACAAAAAAGGTTGGAAATTCTCAAAGTGGGGTGGGCCTTTTTAAAGTCTGATACAAGTGGCAACATCTTATTGCATTATTGTGTAAATTAAATGCAAATTATTCCACACATTTTTGTGATTGACTTGTACAGCACACATGCTACTACCTCCTGATATGTCATTGTCCTATTATTGCCACCTGGTAGTCAGGCATTAAGAATTTAGTTTGTCAGGTGATATAAAGCAGCCCCCTTCCTATACCCTATGTGTTAAATTTCTGCAGTCCAGCTAGAACATTGATAGCAAACCAAATTGCACATAAAATACAACTGTACTGTAAACTATTTTCTTCAAATTGAAAAAGCCGAATTGTGATCCTTAGACTTATTATGTGCAATTTTTAAAGAAGACGTTAATGAGACAACTTGTATAGAAATTCCAAAAAAGTAATCTTTGAATATATCAAAACAGTGTTAATAAATATGGAATTTTTTGTTAAAAAAGTTTTGTTTTTTTTTTATTCTAACAATGATATGCAAATCATTTAACTTAAATGGTTGCATATTTAATGTGAATATGTTTATTCTAAAAATGTTTATTTACAGCTTATTCCTAGTCTATAGTACATATTTACAAAACTGCAAACATATCTGACAAATCTAGAATCTTTTAAACAGTGACCTCATTGCACTTAAATTTGCAGGCAAACACTTCAATTATTCTAAATGTGCTTGCTGAAAATCAGCTCATGGGTAATAAAAGTATTACTGCAAATACTTGCTTTCTTTGGAAATTATTATAAACCCTGTAACCAGACTTTGAAAAACAGGATGCATTTAAGGCACAGGTCAACATGGTATCTAAACTTAAAGAGCCGACAGAGTAACACCCCAAAATTCAGAAAGCCTTTGTTGACGTCTAGGATTTGTGGCAGAAAATTAATACTATATTTATTCAGACCTATAACTAGTTGATTAAGCAATGATTTATGTTGATGCTCTAAAATCCCAAAGATATTTATTTTTATCTGCAGATAACAAGGCCTACTCATTTCTTTTTTTCTTTCTCCTACCTCCACCTCCTAGGGACCTTGCTCAGTGGCTCCATTACTTCCATTTGGGCCATTTATGCCATCAGGGTCAGTGGGCAAACATCCATGGGATAGCTGTGAGCATTACTGACCATTCCTTCCTGCCCAGGAAGGCTAAACAGCCTATCCATCCCCCTGAGGCTAGAGTTGGGCATTAGGGAACCTGCCATCTTCAGATCCTAAGATACAGCCCACCCCATCCTCCCACAGGGAACTTACTGACTCACAGCTGCTGCTTGGTCAAGAGGAGGAAGAGGCATGCTTCCATGCACATACCTCCTTTATGTGCAGTGAGCTGGAGACAGATTATCATGTCTTATTCTCCTCTCCCCAGCCCCTCAGACCCATGTTGTTAATTGATCACAGGTCATCTAGGTTGATATCTCTCTACTACAGGGCTGGAGGATGCATATTCATTTCTAATAACTTCAGTCGTTACCAAAGAAGAAAATAATACCCGTTAACTGCTGTGTGTCATCTATTGTTATATTGTTAAGTAGATATAGCTGATGTGATTTTCATTGATAATGATTTTGTGATTTTACCATCTTGAAAACATTAAAAAAATAAGTTAAAAGGAAGGTAATTAGTAAAAAACATCTCTGAAAAGTAATAGATCCTACTTAAAAATCTATGAAATCTTAATACTTGATACTGGTTCAGAATTAACCATGCCAATACATGCAAGCTGGTGAATACTGTGTGTGTGTGTGTGTGTGTGTGTGTGTGTGTGTGTGTGTGTGTGTGTGTGTGTGTGTGTGTGTGTGTGTGTGTGTGTGTGTGTGTGTGTGTGTGTGTGTGTGCGCGCGCGCGCGTGTGTGTTTGTATATGTATGTGTGCAGCATTTATTTATTTATTTATTTATGTATTTATGTATTTATTTATTTATTTATTTATTTATTTATTTATTTATTTCACAGTTGTTTACCATGATAGTCCAGCTGGACAACAGGTGTCCCTTTTCAGCGTTGTCCTGGGGAGAAAAGCTCCACAAGTTACAAAGTACTTTAGTAAAAATTAATTTACAATAGATTAGAAAAGTGATTAACAATAGCTTAAAAAAAAGTGATTAAAAAGGTGATTAACAATAGTTAAGAAAAACATCCTTGAATATGGGTAACAGTGATTAACTATAGTTAAGAAAACATCCTCGAGTAAGGTTAACAGTTGAGCAAAAGGCAAGGTTGTAGAAGCATATGATCACATTACATTTTGTATAGACATATTTACAATATATACAATATATACAATAAACGTGGGTAGAGCGCAATATCAGTATTCAACAGTAGGGTCAGGTATTACTTCCTGCTGTAGGGGTGAGACTTCAGGGAGGTCCTTTGCAGTTACATAAGAGGATGGTGAAGAGGTGTGATTTGAGATGGCTTTTGAAGGTGGGTATGCGATATTGTAGCCTGAGGGTGGGAGGCAGGGTATTCCATGTTTTGGTGACTTTGTATGGGAACAGAGATTCACTGGAGCTGTTTTTACATGGGATAACTTCTATTAGGGGCTTTATTACTGGTTCATAGTTCCCTATTTGAATTGTATAATCTTAGAAGGCCACTCAGGGCAGGGGTTTTCTCAGGATAGTATAGTATTTGGTGAGCTAGGTTGAGTTGGTGGTAATGTAATAAGTTAGAAAATTCTAGCCAGTGAAGTGACTGTTGGGAGTGGCAGTGGTGGGAACATCATTTGGTGTTGGTTGTGAACCTGATAATTTTGTTATAGCATGTGGAGAGTTTATTCAGGTCAGTTTTATTTAGGTGTGTTAGCACAGGGGATGCATAAAGTAATGTTGATAAGAGATGGGTTCGAGCTATGGAAATTCTAGATTCGGAGGTTAGAAATCTTTTGCTACGATAGAGGGTTTCTAACTTTTTGTGGACTTTGGAGATAGTTAGGGATATATGTTTATTGTATTTTAGTTTGATGGTCTATTTTAAGACCAAGTAGTTTGGTCTCTGGGACTGGGGTGATGATGGTCTTGTTGGTCAAGAATATGGAGAAGGTTAGGTCCTTAGTCTTTATTGGGTGGAACAACATAAGTTGTGTTTTTTGGGGGTTTAATATCAGTTGGGATTTATTTAGCCAATTTTCTATCTCTGTAAAGGATTCTTGGGCTTTTTGTTGGAGTAATTGTATATTGGATGCAGAGCAGATCAGAGTTTTATCATCAGCGTATTGGACTATGTCAGCTTTTGAGGTACCTAGGTGGAGTTGATTTCTGAATATGTTAAAGAGGAGGGGGCCGAGAATCAAACCTTGGGGTATGCCAAGTGTGACAGGGAGTGGGGGGGTAGTGAGTCAAGCACTTTGACAGACTGAAGGCGGTTGTTTAGGTAACTAATAATCCAGTGCAGGGTGGGGTTGTCGAGGTTGAGTTCAGAGAGACAGGTTAAGAGTTTATTGTGGGAGACTGTATCAAATGCTTTTGATAAGTCTAGAAAGGTGGCAGAGACTAGCTTGCCTTGGTTCCTGTATGAGCTTATGGCATTGGTTAATTTTATTAGGGCAGTGGTGATGCTATGGGATGGGCAGAAGCTGTGTTGAGTATTGGAGAGTAGGTTGTTGTAGAGAAGGTGGGTGAGGAGTTGGTGGTGTACGCACTTTTTTAGAATCTTTGATAGGATTCACAGGATGGCAAAGGATCGGTAGTTGTGGAGGACAGTAGTGGGGCCAACCTTGTGAAGGAGGATGATAAATGAGGTTTTCCATAAGGGTGGGATGGTGTCTTCTGAGATGGATCTATTTATCAGTACAGAAATAGGGTAGGCTATGGACCTGGATGCAAGTTGAAGGTATTTTGCAGGGAGATTGTCGGCAGTGAGGGTGGTTGGTTTGAGCTTTGATAAGAGTTTTTGAATGATGGATAGTGATACTGGTTTGAGTGAGAAGGGGGTGGAATTTTCTTGGGCTTTGGGGGTTGGAGGTGGGAGGTGGGATTTGTATAATTTATTAGTTTTTGTATGGAGTTGGTAAAGTAGTTATTGAAGCTGATGGCTATATCAAGGTTAGTGCCTTCTGTGGTTGGTTGTGGGGGGTTTCCAGGTTGGAGGATGTTGTTCGCTGCAGCCCAGAATTTCTGTGGGTTGTTACTGTGTTTCCCTTGTAAGGAGATGAAGTAATTTTGTTTGTCAATCTAAATTTGTTTTTTTTTGCCTTGTTTGTTAGTTCAAGAAAGGCTTGCCTAGTTGTGGGTGTTTTTTGTTGACGCCAAGTTTTCCAAGCTTTGTCCCTGTCCTTAAGTAAGGCCCTTGTTGTTTTCTGCAGCCAGGGGGCCGGGTTACTGCATATCCTAGTTGTTCTGTTTGGGGCTAGTAGGTTGAGGATCTTTAAGAAGTCGGAAGTATTCTACTGCCTTGTCCCGAGTGACCATTTTGATGGGGGCCCAGTTGCAGGATTTTAAGGCTTCCAGAAATTGATCTGTGGGGAAATGTTTGTGGGAGCGGGTTTGTAACAGAGTGGGGGTTTAGTAGATTTCAGTTTTTGTCTAAGGATAAAAGTGGGTTTGTGGTCACTGAGAGAGTTGGACAGTGTTCCACAATGATGGGCAGTGTTGGCCTGGTTAGTGAGGATCCAGTCCAAGATGGATTCCCTCTTTGTGGTCTTGTCAATACATGTGGGTGATTGAATGAGTTGGGAGAAGTTATATAGGTTAATATGGTTGGTGGGTGCTTGGGAGTGGATAGAGTTCCAGTCGATGTTGACATCGTCTAGAACTATAGTTTCTTGGGGAAGGGAGTGGGAGGCCCAGTGAAGTATTGACTCTAGAGTGGTTAGGTTGTCTCCTGGGGGTATATAGATCCCAAGTAAGTTTAGGTGCTTGCGCTAGTTTAAGAGGAGTTTAGCGGTTATAGTTTCAGTGTTATTGAAGTTAGGGGATTCTTTTTGTAGAAGTTGGAGTTTTAAGTTAGTTTTGTAAAGTAGGGAAATACTGCCACCTCTTTTGTGTAGTCTGTCCCCCCTTTGAATGTTATATCCAGGTGGGATTATGGAGTTATCCTTGATATAGGGCTTAAGCCATATCTCATTAATGAGTATTATGTCAGGCTTATATAGAGAGATAGTGGCGTGCAGTTCTTCTATTTTGTTCATGACACTACGACTGTTCAGGTTGAATATTAGTAAGTCGGAGGGTTTGTGTTTGAATGGGAGGTGGGAGTTGCATGTGTTATTGTATGTAGTTGCTGGGTCAGGGTAGGGATGAATATCACCTCATAGAAGTAATTGGGCTGCTATGTTGGTAATAGGTTCTAGGTATAACATTATTAGGGAGTGGAATCTGAGGCTTGGTGGTTTTTTGGATTGTGAGATATAATAAATTGGTGAGGTAATTTAAAAGTGAGATTGGCTGTAGATGGTGGGGGATGTGGCAATATGTTTGGAGAGGTTATTTGTGGGGAGGGGTAGAGTGAGAGATCTGAAGTAATTGAAGTTGATTAGTGGATATTGGTAGGAGGTACTGATGGACCTAATATAGAGGCATATGGATAATGAAACCAGTAGTAGTGGGATATTGTGATATTGGGACGGTGTGCTGTAGGTCATTATGGAAATGGTTTTAGATGTAGGAATAGAGGTCATTGTTTTGAGGGGGGATGTGTGGGTGGTGCAGAATGTGAGTGGAAGAGAATTAGAGGAGTGGTTGTAGGTGTGCGAGATTAGAGTAGGTAGGCATGGGGGATGTTGCCTAGTGATGTAGGATGTGGGTTTGGGATAGTGGTAGGCTGTTGGTGTATGAGTTTGATTAGGTGGTGGGTGTGTTAGATAGGTCAGGTTGCCTGGGGTTGGGATAAATCTGCTAGTGGTGGGAGCGGATGGGGAATGGGTGCAAGGTAGGGGAGTGAAGTGAGCCTGAGCATTAGCAAGGGCGAATGAAGCGGGGCTACAACAGGCAAAGCAGTGCAGGTAAGTTAACATAAATAAAAATCTGTTTGTTGGGCGAATAAGATGGAAGTAGAATAAGGAAAACCACTAGAAGTGCATTTGACTAGTAATGAGTATAGCCTGCATGAGTTTTAGGTTGGGAAGAGAGGCAGGTCTAGTATTTAGTTTGTAAAGCAATGAGATGGGGGGGGCAGAGAGAGAACAAGCTGTGGGGAATGGTTCAGTGTGAGTCCTTAGTCCAGTTAGAGGTTTAACTAGTAGGGGATGAATGGAGTTATACCTAAGAATACACTTTTCCTACTGCCGGCCCAGGTAGTGTGCTCACAGGAAATATGTAGATATTAACCTTTTAGTTTTACTGGGAGCTTGTAGTTCTCCTAGCCATTTGGATTTTGCCTAGGTGGGTACACGTCGGCTCAGCATAACAATAAGATAACCACATTACACGTAGGGATATGGGTAATGCTTCGATTTATCAACAAAGGCAGTATACATTTGGAAGTCCTCATCAACACATGATTTTGTTGATATGGACTTTAACATTTGTGGCAGACATCTTACACTAGCTGGGAAGCAGAGTCAGGTCTTTGGCTTAGGGCTTGAGACAGGAGATGAGACATGTCTACTGAAGGACCTAGACAAACTACTGAATGCTTCTTTAAGAGACCTTTTCATAATTATGAAAAAGTAATCTATGAATTTCACAAAAGGAACACAAATATGCACTGCTATAATGGTACTCACAATTAGGCAGAAGATGAAAATATCTTTTGTATGATTACTATACTTAAGATGGCCCAATTTATTTGACATACTGTTTTAAACAAAAATGATGTGCACATCATGTAAATAATAGATCTTGAGATTCACAGAGGAAAATATCACTTTATAGGGTATTGCTCATGTCACACTTGCACTGCTGTGTTAATATGACTGACCTTACTTAACAAGGACCTAAAACTGGTAGAGTGGGGCAGAGAGGTAGATAAGAAGTTGTACATCATGGAGGAGCTCTGAAATGTGGAAAAGTTTAGGGTCTTACAATGTTATGTCTGAAAGAAGGTAAAGACAAGACTGTTACATTCTTAAGCTGAAAGTAGTGAAAAGTATAGTGCAGCTGCAGTTATAACAGTGAAGAAAGAGACAGTATGAGCGGTTAGCAGACAAGCAGTTTAAAATAGAAACAAGGGACATTTCTTCACTGAAAAAGTGGAAAATATTTGCAGTGACATGCCACAAGAGTGCTAATTTACAAAGCAGCATTTGGCTTCAGAAATTTTATGACAGGTTCTAAGTTATTAGTAAATAATGGGAAGGGAATAATGAACAGATGTTAGCTGAACAGAGGAGTTTAGTTAAAAGATTTTTAACCGGCTTCCAAGTAAGGTGCTACTGGAGTGGTAGAGTGAGTGGCAAGATGTAGAACAAAAGCAAAGATTTACACATCTGTGAAAGTTAGTATGGTGCAAAGTCACTGTAGAAGAATAAGAAGCCAGTATAGTATAATGTAGTATAGTGTAGTATAGCATGGTATAGCGTGACCTAGCATAGTATAGTACAGCATAGCCTAGCCTAGCATATGGTAGTATAGTATAGTATAATACAGTAAACCACAGCATAGCACAACCTAGCATAGAATAGTACCTTACAACACAGCATCAAATAGAACTGACATATTATTTACATATTAACAGGTAAATAGAAGAAGAAGTTTAACAGACATCACAAGAATTGCAAAAGTTTCTCCTACTTTTTTCACAGTAGAGCTTCTTGATTGCCTTCATTTTTACCTACCTTAGCGGGTAAAAAATTAAAGTGGTAAGTCAAGATATATTTTATTGTTTATTAAAAGTGTATATCCAGAATATTTAGGATAGAAATGTAAATGGTGGAAGCATAAACAATATTCAAATGTTTCAGTACAAAGATGGAAGATAACAGACCTGCTAAGTGCATGTGAAGGAAGGAACATGAAGAGTCAGGGCTGAGTTTAGATTTAAGGAAACAGAAATCACACAATGTCTACTTTGAATTTTCAAACCAAGGAACAATTTTGCTAGAGTATCGATAACCATAGTGTTTAGCAAGGTTGGCAAGCATATAAAATAATTACTACAATGTTCTCAAATGGCATCAGTGCAAGCAATGTTTCAATATTCTTTTTTTAACACCTTTATCAAATTATCACTTGGAGAGACATGCATTACATTTATATAAAAGAAAACAAACCATCTTAGCATGTTCACTATTAACAAACACTATACATCACATACATGCTTATCATTGATTCAATATTATATAAATTGCTCAGGTTCTGCCCTCCCTTAAACCTCACTCCTCCTTCAAAACCTTATTCTGTATGTTTTGTTTCCAAAATACCCATTTTTTTCTATGTAACTTGTTCCTCCTCTTTTCTAAAGATCCCACATCCAATTCATTTATCTCTGTTACAATGTTCACTATTTCAATATAGCTGGTTCAGACATTGATTTACATTTTCTAGTAATTGCTTTTTTTGCAGCCACCAGAATCAAACTTAATACAGCCTTACTATGTCTAGACAAATCAGATCCTGTTTTCCAGCTTACAAAATAAACAAATAAATAAATAAATAAATACATAAATTCATAAATAACTTCCTTAGTGACACCCATTTGCTCACCCCACATTTCTGACAGGGTAGTCTAGGGAAACGTTAAAGTCTGCCAACTCATTACAGTCAAAAAAAATATGTTCTTAGTTTTCTCTTTCTTCCCCATCACACCTCCAACATTAACTAAAATGAACCTCCAACATTTGCCATCTACTTGAGGAAAAATTATTCGGAGTCTGCTTGGGTATAAAATACCTATACAAACATTTCCAAGCAAAAAATACTAAATCTTCTAGACTTTGTTGCATATGTGGGAGCTATGTGTCCTTCTATTGTTTCCTTAGAATTGTTTATCCAGTGACTCTTCCCAATCTTTTTTACATCCGCTAATTGATTCCTATGATTATTGTGCAATATTTTACATGCACTACTTATTATCCCTTTTTAGCAGCAGCTTCTGTTCTATATTCAGCTGAAAACTCTACCAGAGCAGGTCTTTCACCTAGAATTTCTCTATCCCTTTCTCTTTGCTTATACTCTGATATCAATCCCTGATAGGGGAGGCAATCAATAGCCTTCAAGCCAAAATGTTTTCTTTGCCTCTTCCCATTGTATTACCTTTCCCTCTATAGTTATTTGCTGCCAGTACCTTGGTTCCTTTGTCAGTGTTCTCCAGAAAATTCTAGCTCACCTCTTGCCTATTCTGTGTACCCCTAACTGTAGTCATCCCTATCAGCAGAATCTCCTTTTTCCATCATGTTGCCTTAGTTATTAGAGCACGTTTTGCTACATTATGAATATAACATTCTGTATGGCTGTTGTTATTCTCCTTAAGAGTCTGGATCCAAAATCCTACTTTCTCCTTATTTCTTGAATTTCCCCTGTGCTTCATCATCAAATGTTTCAATATTCTTATATTGTTTTCAGGAAGAGAGTAGGAACAAAATCAATATTATAGATATGACACTGTCATTTTCTCAAGTCTGCCTTTAAGAAGGTAAGTGGATTTCACTGTAAGGAAGCTGATGGACTAATCGGTTTCCTACAGTCAGCCCACCAGAGCTGGCGAGTCGTGTTCTAGACTGTAGGGAAAACAATGACAAATCAGCTTCCTACATTTGATTTTTTTTTTTTTTTGCTGTTCACTTGAGGAGCTAAGGGGGTCAATCAGCACTTAGGACATAAGCAGTGGATACTGTCTGAGCCAGCTCACACCCTGGACCTCTTTTTATCCCAGATAAAGTTTGAGAACAGTTTCCTCAAATATGTTAGAATTTTAGTTGGTGGCAACATTGAGATGCCACACACTGTGCATATCATGAGTGGCAGGACAAAAACACCATATTGCCTGGATCCTCTGAAGAGTGACCAAACTAATCATGCTCCAATGCCTAGTTAATTCTCCCACATTTCTAAGATGCTTGTGTATGATCTACTATTTGTTTCCTCCACCATTGCACCTATTGTCAGACCTAAGTATAACATCTCAGGCCTTGGGTCTAGGAAAGGGAATTTGTCTTTAAGAATCTGAGAGGGTACATAGTTGACAGCAAGAGAGGTCATTTTACCCAAGTTAAGCTTATAAGCAGACAGGTCACTGAAATTCTCCCAAACTGAGTGAATTAACCATACATCTTCCTTTGGGTTTGAGAAATAAACCAGAAGATCATCTGCATGCATCGAGAGCTTTGATTGCATGTCACCCAATCTAAAGCCCTCAAATGGAACATTCCTAAAAGCATATGCAAAGAGCACGACACATATTGCAAACAGCAGTGAAGAAAGTGAGCATACCTGATGGGTCTCCATTAAAGCATTACATGCATTTCATAGGTATGAGTACACTTTAACCCTAAGCATTGAGCCATGATAGAGTTGGAACAACAATACCACAAGGGTTTCTGGGAAATTCATCTTTCCCACCAACAGAAAGAAATAATCCCATCTTACTCTATTAAATACTTTCTCCTCATCATAGGTCAACACCAAAAGCTGATTTTGCATCTCTCTGTCTCTGATATTATTCCCACAGTTTTAATTAGAATGTCAGCCATACTTCTTCCCTAAGAATCCCAGTCTGATCTCCACGTATTATCTCTGTTAGTATATTCCCTAAACTTTTTGCTAAAATTTGCATAAATATTTTATAATCATGGTTTAATATTAATATGGTATGGCATGATTGTGGGAGTAAAGGGTCCTCCCCTGTTTTAGTATCACTAATGCTATTACTTTTATCCAAGATTGAGGAACAACTCCCAGCCTCTGGACTTTTAACTCCCTTAGTCCCTAGCAACTCTAGCCTCGCATCTTCCATAGTAAATTAACAGATCAGCCCCTTTTACTCTTCATCTGATATCTGTCCAATCACCACCCTTCTCAAAAACACATCAGTTTGGGCTGACCAACCATTTCCTGCCTCTTCTTTTCTATAAAGAAAGGCAGAAAAATCCCAGGACACCTGTCAAGCATTGATGGTTTCCCTGGGCCCCTCTTTATCTTTGCTACAATTCTATCAACCTTCCCAGTCTTAAGCCTAACTTCCAGATATTTTTGGCTATTAGAGGATGAGTTAAAGTTAGAAAAATGCAAAAATACTTTAGCTTGGTCTATGTTAATTGTTCAACATCCTTTTTATTTTTCCTCTTCAGTACATAATATTGTCCTTCATCAATCCCTCCTCCTCTCATTTTCCCCAGCTCCAGTCTTAGTACAACTCCCAACTCTTTTACCACACTTTAAGTCTGCATTTCCAGTGACTCTCCCTTTTCTTTTATTCAACTTATATTTCATCCAGAAGTGGGGGATTCTCTGAAAAAAGCCTTGGAAGGTAAATCAGGTTCTTACACTTATAGGGGGGCTTCTTAAATACTAAAAAAACTTATCTAGCCTGGCTGCTGTCCTAGAATTGGTGGAATAATAATTATAGTAGTTTGGACCACAACATAACTATCCATGGACATTTCTCATTCCTACCAAGGTCAGGTAATTAGTAACCACCTTATCTTGATGATAATAAATACTATACCCTCAGGCCATCAATAACTTCATCCATTAAAAGGACATAACTCCAGTCACCTCTCTATATCATTACCCCTAGCCATAACAGCACCTACCTCCTGCTCTCTGTTGCACTAGTTACTGGGGTGGAATATATATATTCACAGTGGTAAATATCCATCCCTTTACCCCACCTTTAATTATCGAACATATACTGTCTGTGTCTGCATCCCCTCTCTCCAAAGTGTGATGCTCCTGTAGCATCTTGTAGCATCATGTGCTTCTCTTGCAACAAAATCACATCTGGGCACATCTTTCTTAAATACACCCCAGCATGTTTTTTTTTTCTTAACATGGTTAATATTCTCATGCAAATGTGAAAATATTAACAGACATGAACAATACATAAAGCAGTATTGCAGAGGTACAGATTTGCTATTCAAGTTGAATATTATCCTTCAACTGTTTATTGCTATATAGGTTAACTTTTTCCTCTACCAATAGTCCTTATCGGTTCTGTGTAACCCCTATCCTCAATTATTGTATATAACTGAGTAAACATGCACTGTTTCCACAATGAAAAAAATATAAACAAACAACCAAACTACCCCAACAGATATGATACTCAAAAGCACTCATAACTATATACAGTTCTTCATTTCTTCCGAGGACAGGGCTAAATGCCCTTACTAGAAAACACATGATCCAAGCAATTCGCTGGAGAAACCTGCCAGCTAAGGGGTACAAACTTTCTCCTTGTTCACGTAGCGTAATCCTGCATATGTCTTGTCAGCCCTACCTTCAAACATAAACATTCTGGGAAGATATCAGTTAAAGTGAACACCTGTGTTCTGCATCATCTTTTATTTTCTATATCATTGGAAACCTTTTCCAGAATCCATTGCAGTGCAGACCCTTCATTTATTCAAGGACCTCCTCCTCATGTTTTAAACATTGCATATGCTTCTTCATGAGTCTGAGGTGACTGCATGTTTCATGATTGTTGTTTATCTGTTGCATCTTTATCTACTATGGGGCAGGACCAGATGGAAAAATATATGCAGTTGTATATGGTACAACCACAGTGTTTTCAAACTCACCTGTCTATAATGTCTTATCACATGAAGAAAAAGTCTTCTTTCTTTCTTTCTGGTCTCAGCTGAAGAATCATGATGACATTGTATCCTACTGTCATTAATTCTTATCACCTTCTCAGGTTTCCAGAGTAATGAGAAAGCTCCACTCTTTGGTGGCATATGACTCAAAACTCACTAGAACGGCCTGGGGAACTTCAACCTTTGCTGTTGGGGAGCAAAAGATCTATGTGCCCTTTCAATCCTCATATCATCCAATAGTACATCAGTCCTCTCTGTTAACTTCCTTTGTAGAAACCCTTGGCTGTTGACCTGTTCTACATTCACTGTGATCCCCAGAAATTGCAAGTTTATTTTTCTTAGCATGGTCTGCTGTGTCTACTTGACATGAGTCCAGCAAATCCATTCAAAATTCTGCTGCAGCAACACTCTGCATCAGATCTGAGTTTGTAGCAACTACTTCAGTGAAGTGATTTAAATGTGCCAAAAATGTGCACCATATCAGTTAAGTGAGGCACCCCACACAGTTTGAAAATGTTGTGTTTATCTTTATGCAGTTCTGCCATTAAAATAAGAAAATGGGATGCATTATTTGCTTCTGCCACCCTTTGCATCTCTGGTGTTGCTGAAATATTCCCCAAAGGCATCACCGTTTCTTCCTCATGGCATGGCCAAGCCATTTTTTTAGCAGCTGTTTGTATATAAAGCATCTACTTTTTGAGACATATGCAACCCTTTGATCCAGCTATGATAGTCCAGGCATATGAAAGCACCGTTTCCCTTCCACTAAGACTAGCAGAAATGTTACATGACACAGTAGACATGAATGAAGAGGGACAGAGCTTCAGGCAGTCTCACACATGCAACATTGTCTTTCTAGACTGGAAGGTCCCCAAGAGGCAACCAGACAATTCTGTAAGCCAAAATAATGCAAGCATGCACATTTGGGAAAGCCACTGTTTTGTCAACAGTAGTCACTCAAGGGGAAAACATTCCCTTCCCTGAAGTGCAATGATGTTAGAGTTAGATAAATGTCACACACTGAATGCAAAGTGCCCGGCAATGGAGTCATATGCTTCCAGCAAAACATACTTTCAAAGATTTGAAGCATTGTCATTTCTAATATTTTAATAGCCAGAAATGTTTTTACGAAACATGGGGTGTTGGATATTCATGGACAAAGTTTCTTTCAATTGAATATCAACAGTGTTAAATGACTTTTTAAGACAAAAAAAGGTCATGATATATTTTCACAACCTCTTTTTACCAGCTATGTTTTATGTATTAAAATTACTTTCCATAGAACACAAGAGTTCTGAGCATAGCAACAGATTTTTTCCTTTGAATAAACATCATACTTATCCTTACAAGTCTCCCCTTCCTATATGGAAGGTACATGGGAGGCTTAAATATTAAAAAAAATATTCTAGTATTTGTATGACGGCACAGTAATAATAAAATTCTCACTATATCATATTGTTATTTTCTTGTTAATCAGTTAATAATGTGACATTTTACCATATACCACTTTAATCTTTCCCTTATAGATTTATCACTTACAGACAAACTACTTTAGTAGTCTGAAAATGAGGACACTAGTGTCATTCCATCATGTGGTCTCTGATGCATCACACTGTCCACAAGGGGGATGGGGTGGCTGGAATCTTCTGTGAGTGGGTTAAAATTTTCTGCTATATCATACTGTGAGTGGGACAAGGTTAATATTCCTTGCCATTTCCCATCCCTTCCTCTCTCTCATTAGCTGTCTGGTTATGTTAAACTGGTAGAGAGCATGTAAAGCTTCACGTTCCCTTATTTCTCTGCTAACCTCATTAACCTGTCTTATCTGCCTGATAGCATGCTATCTTCAGTAAGAATGACATGGTAAAACCCTTGACTGGCACACCAAAAAATATAAGCTTACAACTGCAATCATCACCCCCCCAGTAACCTTTCAGAATCTTAACTGGTACTTACAGATGGGTCACTTAAGTCATGGACAGGGACTACTTTTTTCGTACCATTGAGACAGCCCCCAGGTCTGATGGCACTAGCTTTTGCAGGTGCTAGGGCATTCACAAAATGGAATTACGATCTGTATCGGCTTTCCTATCCTTGACCATGGCATATTTTAGTAACAAATCATGACTGGCTGTGGGTAATGCTTGATTTACCCAAACTCAGAGATAACTATTGCCATTGTACAAGGTCATTATTTAAAAACAACAAAAACAAATAAATAATTAGGTTACCCTTTTTTAAATGATGGCATTATGTTTGCAACCTTCTTCCTTGAGTAGTGTTTTTTCACCATTATGAGTTGCAGGGGATGGTTTCTGTATGTACTGATACTTGTGCAATACATTAGGGTAAATGTGCTTTTTGCTACTTTTTTTTTCTTTAGGTACTCTGGAGTGTGACTGCATCCTACTCTTTATGTGATAATGATTGCGGTCTCCTGACATCATCATGTGAATTGAAAAGATTTTTTTTTAAATAACTTTGTTTTATACATTTTGTGTGTTTATTTATTAATTTCCATATGTATTTATCTATTTACTTGTTTTGTACCTTTAGGGAGGGTGACAGCTTGTCTTTAGGTTTTTCTTATGTGTGTTTCATTTCCTTGTTTAACAGAGCAAAGAATGTGGCAGCAGTAGCTTTCATTTTAAATAGCTACAAATGGTTGGACTTGTGCTCTGTTTTTTTTTCAATCTTGTTAAATTTGGATTTACAGCTGGCACACAATTGCCTTAGAATACTACAAATGATACTTTTGCATTGAAGTTTCAACATTTCTTCTCCCTCACAGGAATACAACTTCTGATGGAAGTTACATTAAATTGAATCCCCGAGTCATGCAATCATGACATCCCTATACAGGTGTATTCATTACCAGTATTTTTTCTTGAAACACCTTGAACTTTTAAAGTTGTTTTCAACTTTGCATGATAGGTACATAGAAAATGTTGTTAATCTTTATATTTCAAGTTTTTTTGAAGAACACAGACGAAAACCTCATTTTTACATTTATTTGGTGGATTTACAGTGCGTTACATCGCTTTATCTTGTATAAAGAGTGGATTCTGATTTTTATCAATGTCAGAAAAGATAAGTAGTCATGACACAAAATAGTTGTATACTTGCACAATGCTGTGGCAGTAATTAATGTGGCACATTACAGAATTCCAGCTGAACTTAAATGATCTGCATAAGGGAATATAAAATAGGTATAAGTGCTTATCTTTCTAGGTATGCCTTAATGATGTGAGGTGATCCTTCAGAAGAGGACGAGAATTTAGTCTGTATCAGAAAATCCAGGCCTGAACTAAGAAAATGTGTAAAGACTAAAAACATTCCCCCGGATTTACTATTCCTCCATGCAGGACTAGCTTAGTCCTGCATGGAGGCGGCCATTTAGAAGCAGGATGGCAGCACGCCATGCATAATAATGAGACGCACTGCCTGAGCTCCTAGGCTTACACAGAGCATGTAAGAGTGCAGCCCTGCTCTCAGAATATACACACCCCCACAATGAAGAACAATAGAAAGGGGTATGGAATGAGCGGGACCGCTCATAGGTGACCGCATATTCCCACCAACAGTCCCCCTTATGTACAACAGCAACTGTATACATACATAAAATGAAGAAACCCTTTATTTTTTATAAAAATCTGATTAAAGCTAACCGTAGGTGCGCAGGTGTGCCCATTGCTTAGCTATGGTTAATGCAACTTAAATGGCTGAAGAGGTTAACAAGGAAGATGTATGCAAATGAAGCAGCATAGCAATAGTGTAGTGGGCAGGGCATTCGCCTTACAAGCAAGCATTCCCATTTCGTGTCCCACTGCAGCACATTCTATTTTCCATGGCAAAGCACGTCATGACTAATAGTTATGTCGCAAAACCCACTAAATAACATATTTTCACGAACTTGAGTACTGCAGTAAATGCACGTGAGGTGTCAGTGACATAATGAATAAGGCACTAGTAAGCAGGTTTAAGCACAAATAAGCAGTAGTAAACATATTTAAGCACTAGTAAGCAGGCTTAAGCCCATTTGTGCAGTGGTAAGCAATGCCTACACTGGTTAAGCAATTCTAAAGCTAATTCTTTGTAAGCAGATGTAATGGCAGGTTAGCAGTGCTTACTGTCATGCAAACCCACTTACAACTGCTCAAAAGTGCCTTAATCACTCTGTATCCAATGGCCCTTGTTCTGCCCATCAACAAAATAAACAAACATATAGGTCGACCCTATACACCATAGTCACAGTAGTTAACCACCAAGCCATTACAGAAGTACAGAAGAATGAGGCATCAGCAAACAAGTCCTCACCATAGTAAAACCAAACTGAACCTGTGAAAGGAATCAGCATACAGTCATATGTTCCATAACCTACTAGATAACATAAATATGTGAATTGGAGTACAGCAGTAAGCCCAGAAGTGAGGTGTAATTGTAACAGAGTGTTGAAGTTCCCAATAAAACATAAGGACCCCATAGAGTGTACCTACACATTAATCATGGATACCAGGCAGATATATAAGCTGCAATGAATAAGAAGTCAATGCCAAAAAGAAAAAAAATAATGCAAAGTCTAATGTAAGCAACGCTAAGCATTGCACAGGCTAGCTTAGGAGGTGTAAGCAATGTGTAGGCCAGCTAACTCAATGTCCTAGTGTTATACCCCTTTAAACAATGCCAGTCTTAGTTAAGCAGGTTTGCCCATAGCTTAGCCTTTTCAAAACGGGCCAATCACAGAAAAGTGCAGGAAATCAGCCCTGCTTAAACCCAAGAGGCAGGAATACATCTCATAACTGGTTGTAGCTTCCCCTTGCAGACACTATGGCAGTAAGGGGAGAAGGTGCATGCTTTCAGGTGCAGCGCTGGTGCATCCAGGAGTCCAACGTCATGGCAGGACTCCTAGTCAAAGACCATGATCAGAGACTGCTGCAGGGCCAGTACCAGGGCTCCCAATATAAGGCAGAGGCCTGGGACCATCTCACCTATGACCTCACCAGTACCACTGGCATACCACGAACTGGTGAGCAGGTCAGGCACCACTATGCTGACCTGAAGCAGCATAAGGAGGATCTCTTATAGAAGTGGCTGCAAGAGGCTAGAGCATCAGGGGATGTTCCAGCCATGTGTATCACCCCAGTATGTGTATAATAATTGCCAGCTCAGGTATATCATGGATAGGTATGGCTAAATATTCCTCTTATGTCCCCCACAGCTGCAATGGAGCAGGCTGCAAACCAGGAGGCCCACATCAGTCACCTGGCTAGGTTGTGACACAAGGCAGATCAGTAATACTCATGCATTTACTGTCATAGGAAATAAAAATAAAAGTAGTAGTAAATTAACTGCTAGTATAAAACCTGTATTGTTCAAGGCAAGTATTGCATGTGACTAAGAAGCCATGTATGTCCCATTTACACCCCAACTTGTCAAGCTGTGGTCAGAGTGTGTACAGTAAAAGAGTGAGATGTATGTGCATAATAGTAATGTGGAATCTGGTACTGTGTTTGGGAACATTCAGGTAGTACTAATAAACATTCCTCCCACAGGAAATACAATAATACAATAGTGCCCAGAAATACAATAATGACATGCAGTTGCTCTGAATAATGAGGTATTACACTTCACTGTCACCCACACTGTCCTACAACATATAACTGTCTATGAAATCTGTATAAGAGTGTTGTAATACAAGGTCAGAATGCAAAAGCACAGGGGATTAATATGACAGAAAGCAGATAGGGGATATACATCAATATCTATATAGCAGACACAACTGTGATGGACAGTGTTTAAGTTGTAGCAGACACAGCCATGGTCTGAATCCTGGGAGTGAAATTAGACTGCATACAGATTCATACCCTACAACTGTACAGATGAGGCCAGAATGTCCAGTACATGTGCCCATATCTGCTGCCTGTCCCCCTGGTAAATCTGAGGGATGATCCCAGATGTTTAGCCAGCAAACAGGGAATACAAATAATTGTCAAACATCATGAGAACACACCTGTCACTGTAGCAACCCCCAAAACTATTAGGAGAATAATATTTCAGGTATGTCCTATCTACACTCCCATGTTGTCAAGCTGTGACCAGAGTGTGTACAGTAACAAAGTGAGATGTATGTGCATAATACTAATGTTTAATCCGAAACTCTGTGTGGCAACAGTCAGGTAGTGCTAACAAACATTGCTCCCACAAGTACATTGGATATGAACACTGTGCTGAAAAATACAGACCATTATAACCTGTAGTGGTACTGTTCATTCTGGTATTGTAGGGAATTGTGAGTGTTGCAGTTTCTCTGAATAATAAAGTATCACTGGTCACTGTCACCCACACTGTGTTACATAATATAACTGTGTAGGAAAGCATGTATATGTGTGTGTCACGTCACTAAAGGTGGAAGAGGACAATATTCTAGATATATCCCGGCACACCAGCATGTGGTCAACACATGGACAGAGTCTGTGCAGAAAGAGTTGGATAGTTATGTGCAAAACATCAACCCGAAATCTGGGAGTATGTGTAAAAACAGCTAGTTAGTGTTAACAAACATTCCCTCCACCTGGTATGCCAGGTAAGAGGTGTATACTGCAGGTAAAACTGGTTACTGTGTAATGATGACGACAGCCATATCACTGTCTAAACTAAGGATATAGGGTAGTGTAGTAAGAGTTGTAAGGTACAGATAACAGCACTGACTAGGAAAGTAATGTGTACTACAGGAATATACTAGTTGTTAATTGCCATCTTTCTCCCCCTCCACCATATCCCCAACAATAATCAACATACCCACCCCAACTGGTATGTAATGACTCTGATAATGTCCAGTTGTTTGATAAATATTTTCATGGTTCCCATGCATGTGCTATATTGAATTATTCCAACATTGGTGGCATGGTGCCATCAATGTACCTGCATGCTGTACTTATTACCACTGTGGTCCCATATATGCATGTGTTCTGTTTGCTATGCAACTGTTCCGTATCTGGTGTCTGGGTTAATGGGAATATCTATGCATGCTGTTATACCTAACTCTGGAATGTGTTGACTATTACTAACCTACATATGATGATGAAATCTAAACAGTATAGCACACTTGGGAAGGCCAGTCCCAGCGGACCCACCTGTCCCATCTCAGCTGGCAGTGGCACCGGCCACCAGCATGCCTGGGTCCCAACCCCGGACCTCCCTGTCCGTTGGTCCTGCACCACCTATGGGTGGAACCACCTCAGGGGATGGGGCTCGCCCCCTCAAGAGTGGGCATGGATAGGCACCTGTCAACTGTTGCCAGGTCCGGGTCGTGTTGCGTAGAGAGATCGATCAGCAGTTTGGTGATCTTCTATGCCAGCTCAAGGGACAAGTGTCACGATTAGAGATTCAGCCTGGCTCTGCGACTCAGACACCAGTGCAGCCACCTTCGGGGCTGTGAAGGTGCAGTGGTGGCTGCCCATGGGTGGAGACCTCAGTCCCACTGTTACCATTAGGAGGCTTGTGGGCTTCCGATATCCCAACACCCCTCCCATCAAGGTGTTTACCCACCACATGTCATATACTGCCCCTGTATGCGTCTTGTTTGTTCTATCTGTTAACCTACCCAACCTGCCTCCCCAAATATACCTACTACACATCCCCAACATCCCACTCTCACCTGAAAAAAAAAAGGGCAATTTGTTCCCACAAAAAAAATCTCACCCTATACATAGCTGTCCATTTCACACACGTGTCCACTAGACGCATGTAATCCGGTCTAATTGGCATCACAAGTTATTATCGTTGTCCTCACCCCTCTCCCAAGTGTTTGAGTGTCCAAATCTACCTCCAAATTTGCATTTATATTACCTCGTCGAAATTTTACTGCATTGAAGCAATAAATATCGAACACAATTGATCGATGCAGTAAAATATCGAACAAGGATAAAAAAACAAAAAACAACAAAAAAAAACTAAAGGGCGTAGGCAGGGGGGCAAGGCCCCCTCCACCCCCCACACCCCCCACTACTTAAATATACCAACTCCAAGACCGCACTACATTGAGGTAAACAGAAATCTCCCCCTACGGAGATTTCCGTTTACCTGGCCGATATTCTTCGCTTTCGATATTGTCGTGCTGACAATATCAGATTTGATATTGCCAGCTTACGACAATATAATATAGACCCCCAAATTCATTGTATATGCACAGCTGTTGCTGTGGAAGAAATGGGCAGTTATGGACCTTCCCTACACCCTTCCTACACATCCCTGGCTATTTTCCCTACTGTCTTTCCCTCTTTGTGCCCCTTTTTTCACCACTTTCCTATCAACCTCTTTTTCTTTTCTTTTAAAGAAATTAGCATGGGGGTAAGCGGGAGTAAGCACTTTTAAGCAGCAGTAAGTGGGTTTAAGCCTGTTTGCACAGGGATAAGCAATGCCTACACAGGTTTCAGAAGCTAACAGAGTATAGGAAACTATAGCCGGAAATTAGCAGTGCTTACCTCAGTGCAAACCTGCTTACAACTGCTTTAAAGTGCCTTAATCACTCTGTATCCAACAGCCCATGTTCTGCACAGCAACAAAATAAACAACCTCTGCAAGAATCAAACCCAGGATCCTGCACACCATAGACAAAGTGATTTACCACTAAGCCATGCCAGACATATAGCTCTGATGTTTTCAAATACATATCATCCAGCCCAGTCATGCAACTGTACAGAGAATGTATTCCAACATTTATGTGTGTGTGTGTGTGTGTGTGTGTGTGTGTGTGTGTGTGTGTGTGTGTGTGTGTGTGTGTGTGTGTAAATATATTAATATCTAAACAGATACAACATATCTATATATGTAGATATACACACACACACATATATATATATATATATATATATATATATATATATATATATATATATATATATCTACATGTGACTACATATACACAGTCAGAGATATGTACAGTAACATACATATGTAGAAGGTGCACACAATATGGAACAGCCACCATGCCTACAGTTAACACCTTAACAACTGGACACTGTATGGGCAACCCATACAAATGACAATCGTTGCCTGCAGCATATACCCAAAGAGAGGTCATAGGTTAAAACACCACACACAGGTTTGCAGAAATGGAAAACCTTTATTTGCATACTATTACAGTTTTATATGCTATGTCATATAGCTGTTCAGACACCGACATCCATATAAACAGAGTAATGCAACTATGAAACAGTTATACAGTAGTCTGGAAAGGTTCACAACTGTTGCTGTCCAGGCCAAGCCCTTCAAATTGTACAATAGTCAAGACAGACTCATCCACAGGATACCAAACAATCAGCAGTAAGTAATGCATGTGTATAGTTCAGCAGCTTCTATCTACACGCTGTACAAAATCACTAGGTGGTAAAGACTTCAGTTGACCAAATGGAATGTAACTGTTACATAACAAGACATAACTGACACCATCAAAAGCACACTGACAAACAGAACAGTCTGTATGGCAGGAGGCAGTAGGCCTGCATTAACCCAATTTATGTATATAATGTAAATTAAGGTGAATTGTATGGTACTCTACATCCAGATACCTTAAGGCATCTCACCCCTGATGCCCCCACATTTTGTAACAGCCTAGGTTATTTATGGTGCATCCCCCCCAGACTCAATAATACAGGGCCATATGCCACTGTTACATACACTGACCTCTGGAGTGCATAAGGGCACACATGTATTGTCTAGGTGAAGCCCACACATATATGGCCCCAGTCCCACCATATGTTTGAGGGATACAACAGCAGTGGACTGATGACAGCAATGGCAGCGTGATATACTTATAGCCCACTACAGAACAACCCCTGACAGCATGTCATATGTGCAAAGCTTGGTATGTTGGTGGAGGACAGAGGCTGGAACACAGGCCCATATGTGGAAAACTGTTGCCATACACTAAGCAAGTCGCTTGTGTTACAGAATAGTATGCAACATACCCTTAGTCAGGGAATTGAGGTTAGAAACATAAATGGATGTAGCCATGTACTGATAGCAAGAATCCAAAAGCAGTAACAAACTAACACAGTCCAACAAAATCATTGATTCTAGGCAGACTAGTACACAAAAATCCAAGATACCTGATAATGATGTAGTTGTAGTTTAATTAAGCAAAAAACAGTACACTCACTTTTTGTTCTCCTTACATTACAAAGAACTTCTTCAGATAAAAATATCAAACAGTCAATGAAGTTTAAATCCATTTTTTAAAAGACATGTGATTTATAAATCCAAGCCCATTGGATACTTAATTATTGAATTAAACTCCCTTAATTGGTTTACCACTTAAACCTCAAGGGTCTTATTGCCAACAGCTTGTCCAAGTTTATATAATACCCTATATCTGTGTTTGTCCCCAAATGGAGTGCAAACGTGTGATGTGTGATGAAGAGATGTTCCATAAACTCATAAATTATATATTATATCTAAGAATGTACTGAGGAGGAAGAGAAAACATTAAAACAAAAGTTAAAATTCCATTAAAAATTGCTGATATTTCACTCAATAATTTTCTTTAATCAACATGCTAAATTCCTGAGTTTTAAAATACATTCTTAGATATAATATATAATTTATGAGTTTATGGAACATCTCTTATTTGTATACAGGTTACAGGTTAATAAAAATAATTTTAAATGGATCATTTAATACATAACTAAAATATGTTTTATTAAAATTTGATAGTTGAAATAATTTTTTAAATATCTTAGTATGTTTATATCATATTTTTAGATATTGTGTCACACTTTTGCACTCCATTTGGGGACAAACACAAACATAGGGTATTATACAAACTTGGACAAGTTGTTGGCAATAAGACCCTTGAGGGTTAAGTGGTAAACCAATTAAGGAAGTTTAATTCAATAATTAAGTATCCAATGGACTTGGATTTTTGAATCACATGTCTTTTAAAAAATGGATTTAAACTTCATTGACTGTTTGATATTTTTATCTGAAGAAGTTCTTTGTATTGTAAGGAGAACGAAAAGTGAGTGTACTGTTTTTTGCTTAATTAAACTACAACTACATCAACATCGGGTGTCTTGGATTTTTGTGTACTGGTCTGCCTAGAATCAGTGATTTTGATGTACTGATAGCACTCAACACACACACTGCCAGTGAAATATCTGACACAGGACCTGTGTGATGGACAGACAAAACATGATAGGCACACCTCTGGCCACCAAGAGGATAGGCCCACATTTGAGAGCTATGCAGGCAGACTGCATTCCAAGGTGAACTAGTATGTACATGCACAGCCTGTAATACCAGTACTATACAAAGCATAACACAACTCTACTCACACTCTGTCTGTTGTTCTGGAACTTCCTACAAATATGTAGCTGGCCTGAGTGTGCCGGTTCTCCTGTAAGAGGTATTGCTACCTGCTGTCTGTAACACTGATGCCCACACACAGGAAGGATGTCCATCACAAAGAAAAGGTAAAGGGGCCACGCCCACATGATGAATGTAGTACCTGGTCCATCATAATGGGATAAATGATGTGGAATGATTTATAAGTGCCATCATGTGTTGTGATGATGTTCAGCTGAACAACTGCTATGGACAATAGTGTCTGTCCCTGTGGGTAGTGGGCCATAGACATCAACTGGGCAAGTCAGCACTAACAGACAAGATGTAAGCCATCATAGTGTGTGTTTTGTAATGGGAAGTATGTATATTACATGGCCAGTAGCTGCTGGTAGAAGTATGCCATTATGATGAACATGTGGGAGCCATGGCACACCACTGGCAGGATACTCAGGTTAATCTGTAATGTAGCATGCTGGAATGCCATAGGTGTGTAATAGGGTTACCTGCAATCAGGTCCTACATATACTCCCCCTAATGTCAGGCCATGTCCATATGTGGCATCTGTCTGTGTAGCAAGGCAGAAGAGTGCAGCTGTGCAGGAAGGTGTTGTGAGATTGTGGAGCTGATGTCTGAATGTATCCCACATATAGGCATGCATTTGTGTACATATGTCACATATATAATATGTCCAGAAATATACATATACCCATGTGTAGACATATATATGTGCACATATATACATCACATATATCTGAACATATATAGATATATACCTATATGCACATGTCTACATATATACAAACACATGCACAAACATATATGAATGTAAAGACATGTCCCCTATATTACTACCACAGTGATGCGTCTTATGTGCGAGGCACCAGCACACATAGCAATACACACAGATATCTACAGCTGGCAGTGTGTGCACCATGAACGGGTATGTCACATGTTAGTCCCTAGTTGGGACCACATTGCCCCCATCTGTGAAGTATGCAATGGGAATATGGGGAAGTATGGCAGGTACACATGTGGAGGTGGTCAGGATTGGTAGATATAGAGGACAGTCTACAGGGGTGGTATGTGACACATGTGGTGGGTAAACACAGTGGATGGTGTGTGTGGTCTGTGATGTGGATGCCCCATGGGACCCAATATGGGCACAATGGGAACAAGCCTCCCACCCACTGCTACTCTCACAACAGCAGCCCACGTCCTGAAGGTACCTGGTCTGGAGGCTGAGCAGGAGGAGCATGTTGGCCCTGTGAATGTGTACTGGGTGTCTCAGACTGATGTAGCATGTCCCTCATGTGTCTGTGGAGCCCAGTATGGAACAGATCCTTGACCTGAGCTCAGGGGACAGGAATATGTCTGTGTGTGCCTGGGGGGGGGGGACAACATCCTCTGGGTGGTTCCACCTAATGGTATTGCTAGAACAGTACATGAGGAGGCCCCAGGTTAGGACACACATGTGATGTGGCCAGGTATCATGGGCAGATGGGTTTGGAAAGGTGGATCTGCTGGCCAATAGAACATATACATATTTTTGTGAAACTGTTATAGAACATGTGTTGGTAGTAATAGTCTACACACTCCCGTTACATGTCAAACAGCATGCATAGATATCTCCAATAACACAGAATGTCAGATGTACTGCAATCTCAAAGCAGCCATACCACTGGCATATATGGAACCATAGTGGTCCTGACAATGGCATGCAGGTGAAAAGTCTGTAACAGGCCAGCAATGATAGTGTCCACACAGGGGGCATGGCTACAATCACATAGCAGAAGGCGTGGTACAATACAATATCTGTCCAACCGGTAGGTAAGCTGTAGCCATACCTAATGAGTTGTGTGTACAGTTTGTTGAAGCTGATATGGTGGGGGGGGTGACAGAGATGTGTATTACGAACTGTGGTAACCTTGCCGTATGAGTTGCTCAGACCTGTTTCCATCTTTATGTCTTTTAGCCAAGATGGCACATGCATAATTGCCCATCTATTCCCATGCAAAGAATGAAGTGTTGATTGCAAAACATGATCCAGCACTATCCAGTGCTGTTTGGCAGGGCCACACATGAGCAGCAGGAGTGGACTGCCCTGTGGAATGACCTAGTCCACAGGGTCAATGATGTCAGACTGCACAACCGCAGTTATGAGCAGGTCCAGCATCATTGTACTGACCTGCTTCGCAATGCCTGTCGGCATGCTGCTGCAGTCCAGGGGGAATCACCTCATCACAGGGGGGTCATGCCATCCATCCCCCCTGAAATGTGTGGAGGAGTTCCTGGCCAGCCTCGTGGCACCTGTCCATCCTGAAAGCCAACAACCAATGGACTCATTCGTGGAGGTGGGTGTCACCCACACACCAGCCAAGGAGCATGCAGGTAATGACACAGGGCACATCAGTAGACCACTGTTGTGCATACATCCACATTGGTACAGGTAGATCATGCATATCTGACATGTCATAGATATATTGTGTTACTGCATTGTAGTGATAAACAGATGTCCAGATGTGGTAGTATTGTGGGAATGTACTGTTGATGTATGGTAATACTGCAACTACCCTGTAGCACTGCCACAGGTGCGGCCACTAACATTGCATCTCTTACCCTCTTATGTAGGTCCCTCCAGGATACCACCAAGGCAGCAGCTCGTAGCTGGTGAGTATGTTTTATGTAGGTGCTTGGCAACACACCAGGCATGTAATGGTGATGGTATATTCCATGCACACATCTAACATACCTACCCTGAATGCATGCTGTACATGTGCATGTATTGTTGTTGTGAAATGCACGGTCCCACAGGGGTGACTATGATGGGGTATTGGAAGGGTATGTTAGACACCTGTATGATAACTAACATCCTGTCAGTGTGGAATGTGTCCACAGGGAGTAACATACTGGTAGTAGACATGGCCTACAGTAGTGACATGTTCAGAACAACACCAATATACAGTGCAACACCAGTGTATATACCTGTAGGAAACTGGCAACTGATGTAGAGATACACTATGGCATAAGGCATTACAGTAGTCCACATTATCAGCTGGGTCTAGGCTGCAACATGTGGTGTTCAGTGTATGGGACACTGCAAAGTGACACACATGTGTAGGGCTTACTTGTCATGCATCTGCATGAAACCTGAAGGGGGAGGTCTCAGCATGACACACCAGTGCACTGCAGCAGGGATCCTAAGGATGGTAGGAATGGCTATATCTGCACATAGTCAGGTTCAGGACCTGTGGCAACTGTAACCCTACCCACAAAGCAATAGTGACTGCAATCTGCGAACACCATGGAATATGCACATGAGTCTACCTTGCAATCATGCAGAATAGGGTGACGTAGGGCAGACTGAACATACACTGGCAAATGCAGATGGCCCATGCTGGTATACCCCTGCCAGGAGCAGTGACTGCTGTAGTACACACAACAAGAGGTGGGATAAACCATCATGATAAGGGTGTGCACACATATGCCCACATGGTGTGTATGCATTGCGATCAGCAGCCACACACCTAACACAATCTCTAGACACTGCATGTGAAAGTACAGAACATATGTCACATATCGAGCTCGTGTACTGCTAAGATATATGGTGATGTGGTCCCATGGCAGATCAAGGATGTGTGTGTAAAATCAATAAAGGCGTGTACACCCCCAGAGCCATGGTATGCTCTGATGGTTGTCAGTGTAAGAGTATTGCAGTGGTCATACATAGTCTGTTGATGTTGACAGCTGTAAATCAGGCATCAGGCATTCACCAATGATAACTCTCCATATATTATCCCAGGTATGTGTTGCTGAAAAACATAGGGGCTGTGAGAAGTAAAGCTGACAAAACTGACACAGTACTACACATTCAACAATGGGTTGTACACATGTGAGTTGTGGTGCACAGTACATGGCAGAGTGCAGAAAAGGTGCACAGATATACTGTGTACATGGATGCAGTGGTATCCAGGGGAATGAGCACCACCTAGTGACTCAGCATATGCATCACACACATGTATACTGTTGCTAGCATGGATTGACTATAACTGAACCTCATGCTGTTCTGTACCATATGTTCTGCATGTTGGCAGATGGGTAATAGGAGCACTGTGTGTACTATCAGTGTGCAACCTCACCTGTATGTGTGTGTGTGTGTGTGTGTGTGTGTGTGTGTGTGTGTGTGTGTGTGTGTGTGTGTGTGTATCCTGGTGGCTAGTTAGTTTGCCTGCAGGGTCACTCTGGTGAAGTGGAGGGAGGTAGATGCATGTAGGATGCATGTGCGTGCATGTGTGTGTTTGTGTGTGTGGCCATGTATGCACATGCGTGATTGTGGGGTGTTCATCCGGTTGTACCTCCCTTTGGGACCATGCAGTACATGGACATAGACTGCTACATTACACACCAGGAATACCTGTCATGTGTGCAATAACAGGGAAGCAAATAGTATAATATGGTCTGTAGCATGGAACAGGCATCCAGAGGAAAGGTAGACACCAGGTACACCCATAATATCACAGTCAGCAGAGAGGTCACCTACAACCCAAGTATACAGCTCTACAGATGCATTGGGGAAGTACTAGTCAACACCAGGGAGTGTATCCAAATATTACAGTTGTCACATGATAGGCTGAATGAGCAGCATATCTGGCATGTACTGAGCATTACATACACATGACACACCAGTGTGAGATATTAGGGATACAACATAGTAGCTCACACATATATGGGCCATGCACATCATTTCCGAGCATACAGCGGGTGCATACCAAATGACAGCAGTGAGGCCATGTAAATCCACTACACACAGGTCAGGCAGGTAAAGTAGCAACAGGACTTGTGTTGTGGCTGCTTGTGTGGGCATTTAGAGGACTGTGATGTTAATAATTGGTATCAATGTGGGTATGTTAACAAGTGTGATGCAGGATGGGGTAACACATGGACATATATGTGGGACTGTCTGTAAAGCCATGAACAGGTAGGTATTATGGAGGTGTGTGGGTGTGTGTGTGTGTGTGTGTGTGTGTGTGTGTGTGTGTGTGTGTGTTTGTGTGTGTGTACTGTTAGGCAATGCTGTACAGGTTTTAAAGTGTGTTTATTGTTTTCCCCAACAGGTAGCGAAGTGGGTGAGGGTCCCTCCTGCATGCAATCTGATGCTGGTGTCCGTACAGACACTGAAGATGATGATAGTACTGTTGAGGCACAGGTGGGGTTGTCAGGAGCTGACACTGTACCAACATTTGACATCCCCCTTTTAGCCACCCCAACCCCGCACAGAGTTTCAGTGCCTACACATACCCCATCACCAGTGGCCATAGCGGAGGAACAACTGGCATTTGGTGGCAGTGCACAGGGAAGAGTGGTAACCATGTCCAAAGTGTCCTGGCACAGCAGGTATAGCCAGATGGCCAGCAGGCACCACATAGGTGGATGTCCCAGGGTGCTCATGGTAGGGTGGCTGGACATCATGCCCCTGGCATAGGCGACAAAGCTGGTACCAGCAGACTCATGTTTCAGGCTATAATGGTGGCTCAGGCATGTATTGAACATTACACCAGACAGGGCCTGAGGCTGCAGAGGGCTGCTTTCACATCTGTAAGTGACAACCTCTGTGAACTGTAGGGTGCCATCCGTGCTTATACCGAGCACATGGATAGACGGCATGATGAGATGATGGCCCTCATCAGCCATGGTGTGTCTGTGCTTCAATGTGTGGTGGGGATGTGGTGATGCCTGCATGGACATGGGCCAGCAACACCAACAGCTGGCAGTCAACGTGGACATGCTAGGACACCAAGGGGCTCCCATAGTGGCAGTAGCAGCCCCGGCAGTACATGGGGTGTGCTGTCCACATCACACCACAGCAGGCCATGTGCACGTGGTCCTACCCAGTCCAAAGAGGGACCTG
The DNA here is from genome assembly GCF_019279795.1 of Protopterus annectens. Classification (NCBI taxonomy): domain Eukaryota; kingdom Metazoa; phylum Chordata; order Ceratodontiformes; family Protopteridae; genus Protopterus; species Protopterus annectens. Next base: position 1,098,256,685 of record NC_056728.1, read on the forward strand.
GTACCAGTGAACAAATGTCATCAGCAGGTGAGAGTAGCACATTGAGGCCTGTACCTGGACGTGCCTGCAGAACCCCTGGCAGGCACAGTCCACGTGTCCATGGCCAGAGGCAGTGAACTGCACACCCTACCAGGTATGGTCTACAGCTGTCCTTAAACACCTGTGTAGGGCACCCACATGGCAGAGCTGTGTGCATGCATACCCACACACTATGCAAACACACCTAGGGCAACCCCATACCTACACACCATATCACCTCATCCAGTTCCCCACAGTTCACCCCTCACCAACACACATGGTGTCAAATGTATGGCCCACCCTCAGCCTCTGGCAAACCAACACCACACCCTGTGCATATGATGATACCTGTGCCCCATCCCTGTCATCCATACCATAGATGTAGGGACGGGCTGATATGGTTCTGATGTACATGGTGACTGTACAACAGTGCGCCACAGTACTGCAGTGTAACATGTTGTAGGGAATAGAGTGATTGATGCAGGGATAGGCTGATATGGTTCTGATGCACCCAGTGACTGTACAACAGTGTACCACAGTACTGCAGTGGAACATGTAGGGAGTAGAGTGTGAGGCATATTTGGCATGTAGTGATGCCTTATAGCTGTTAGTAACACTGGTTGGTTGTGGTCTCTATATTGGTATCCATTTTTGTTGTAGGTGTACATGTGTCAGCATTAGAATGCCCTGTGCATATGATGATATCTGTGCCCCATCCCTGTCATCCATACCATTGATGCAGGGACAGGCAGATATGGTCCTGATGCACATAGTGACTGTACCAAAGTGTACCACAGTACTGCAGTGTACCATGTTATAGGGAGTAGAGTGTAAGGCATATTTGGCGGGTAGTGTAGCCATCCAGCAATGATGCATTATAGCTGTTAGTAACACTGATTGATTGCAGTCCCTATAATGTTATCCATTTGTGTTGTAGGGTACATGTGTCAGCATGAGGATGGTCTGCCATTATATTCCACAACGGGGTATGTCACTATGCTGACACCATGGCTGTGACATATCTGGGGTACAGTCGAACACATTTCACAGGTTACTAAACTGGCTATTGCCTGTGCCACATGGACAGGTGGCCCGCTGAAGCGTGTATACCCTGCAACCTGATGTAGACCCATCCACATACATGCACACTGTTACTTGGCAACACTGGTACTAGACCCCTACCTAGCTATTTCATGATACTGATGTGTGTGGCTTACATTGCACACACCGCACAGCGTTTAGGGTGAGGTGTGTCCCAGGTTACATGGTACATGCAGAACATCCACCAACATGTACAGTATGCTAATGGGGGATATAATGGTTGTATTTAGATGATACATACTGTGACATGCTGTCATATACACATTTACAGACACATAACAGCCAGACACACATCTGAGATACCAGGGCCTATCACTGCTAACTAACTTGACCATGTCTCCAATGTGTTACAGGTAGGCTGCACATATCACATATCACATGCATAACTGGCTTGGATTGTGGTAACTGTTACCTGTATGACTGATAGTGACAGTAGTAACCATAACGTGGCACATGCGACATATACCTGGCATACCTTGGTGTAATAAAAGTGTACACAGCACCCACATCCCCCACTGGATATTGTACTCCCTGAAACCCATGATGACACTCTGCCATACCCACTATCACACATTGGCCGCGACTGCAATACAACCCATAGTATACCCCAACATTGATACTACAGGGATATGCATCTCATGCTCATGCCACATGCGTAGTAGGACGTCAATCAAGCATAGGTTGCAGGTACATATCCCAGATGGATACCTGCCATCTGCACATCTGTACAGGGACTGACAGTCATCAGCTTGGCAGGTAGCTATGCAGTAGCATGATTGCGTTGACAGTCCAGTAAGGGGTATATACTGTGACACAGCTCACACACCAGGGATACAACAGGGAGGCCTTGGTGTCCAGCCATGCTCGCAGGTGTACCTGTTGTCAGTACTACATTAAGCACTCTGCTCTTGCCTGGGTTAGCACTGTCAGTAGTAGTACTGCCATGATACACTACATGCCAGTATGACAGCATGTACCCTGGGCTACTACACCTGTATGTAACACATTCACATGGATAACAGTGCTGTACAGGCCTCATATATGTCTGTGTCCCACACATGACACTCACACCCCTTGCTACTGTAATGACAGCACATAGGTGCATGTATTGTACATGGAATTACATACTCTTATTACAGGTTATCAGATTGGGCTGTGTGTCCTGGTTACCAGGGCTAAGCTATGCTTAGCAAGTATCAACATTGCTGCAATATAACAGCTAAGCTGATTTGCGCATTGGTAAGCACTGCCTACATTGTGTAAGTACCCGTATGTTTACCCATATCTGTCAATACACATATTGAGTAGTATTGAGCATTTGCCTGTAGTTCCTAAATTGTGTAGTTCTTGTTATTAATATGACTGTTGCATCACATATGTTGTTTTATCATAATGTGCACATAGCAGATACATACGGTGAGATATATGTGGGAGGGTATACACAATCATGACATTTACTCATGACAGGAATATGGTTGTATACATATAATAGGTCTATATATGTCTACATGTACATACACATGTATACTCATATATATGTCTGTATACACATCTGTATAGTGCTACATATATATGGCCATGTGTACATCTCTTCGTATGTACATATGTGTGTTTATATATATATATATATATATATATATATATATATATATATATATATCGATAGATATACATATATGTACATATACATATATGTGTATATAGCTATATATGTATGCACATCCTATGTGTACAGATATGCCTAGTTATGTTGGTATATATGTAGATATCTATAACTATATGTGCATATATATGTATTCTGATATACCTACTACTGTCAATATATGTGTAAATATCCATACATATATGTGCATATGTATTGCTATCTGCATATGTGTAGACATATATTGCTCTGTATATGTATATATCTCTGGGTGTGTATATGTATATCTATGTACATATACATACCCATCTATATATGTCAATATGTATATGTGTAAATATCTATATAGATATCTGGATAATTATATATACATATATTTTCACCATATGTCCTGAACATGGAGTGTAGCCCCACCTCAGCCCCTATAGTCCCAGCTTTGTAGTGCAAGGAGATGTCAGGTATGTATAGCAGGAATATTAGTAGACTATTGCTACTGTAATATGGATTGTCTTCACAGACACGGTGTGTGTGGGAGGTCACATCTGCTTTTCACATGTTTGCCATTGGCTACTGACAGACATCCTAAGGACATCAGAGTACAGTACCGCTGATAGCACGTAATGCTCCTGTGGAATACAGCAGAGATATTGACCAATATATGTGGACATTCTGACACACTCTGGGCAGTCCAGAGGTATACACAGAATCCCTTAGTGCAAAACATGTGGACCAAGCTTGACAATATGGATGTTAACAGCCATGGAAATGGGTATAACACATAATGACTGGTATACATTTGCCCCCATAGGTTATGCATTCACACACCCCTGTCTGTCCTGACACATAATAACCGCTAGTAGAGGTGCCATGGCCACATACTACCCACTAGATATTGACATAAATCTGTACAGCATCCCACTGCTCTGTCTGACATACATGACTGTTAAGGGAGGCCTGGCAGCAGTACATCTGGCAAGTATCTGGACATAACATCTCACTGGGTAAGTACACTAAACTGCTAGGCATGTAACAAAGCACTGTGCAGGTTACAGGTAAACTGGTTCAACACTGGCCTACATCTCATATGGGGGAATGCACATGCATCTGCATATATAGCAGACTCTACAGGCATGTCACAGCACAGGGTAAGATACACCTGTGTGAAAGTGCATAACCACAACCAATGTGGACACAGCCACAGCCACATATGGTAAGCTAGCATAATATTACAGTATATGGACTATCTGTTCAACACCATACTCATATGTGCCACTTACACACCAACCCTACATATGCTGGGCCACTACACAGTGTGGTCTGATGCCTGCTGTGGTATGGGACATGTGTGTGTATGGCCCTACAAACATGTAAGCCAATATGGTAACATACAATGGAGCAGCATATAACATCAGATAGGATGGAACCAAGAACAATGACATCTACAACAGTCTGTACACAGGCCAAAGTACATATTAACAATATACACACACTGTTGACAATCACCATAAGTACACAGACCTCAGTACTGTACACACAACCACAAAATGTCCAGGTTATGTCATCAAATATAACTCCTACTGTACATAACATGTGTTGCAGTCTGATATCTCACTGGCTTATCAGATATGATGACACTAATTATGGTGTACAGCACATATGCACCTCTTAATGCATGACATATGTACAAAGGTTGACAGAGTTGTGGCTGGAAGCACATACACAGGACCAATATTGACATGTTGCTGTGATAACCTCATACATTTACTGTTGTAACAGGGTTGCTGCAACATATGTCCTATAAGGGATATGAAGTCATTAACTGTCACGGTTTTTACCATCTACAGACTGCAATCCTCACACTACCTTCTGCAGTTCACAGATAGATGCTCTGTGGGTAACACATGAAAACAAAGGCACCACACACTGCCCAGTCTGCAGATGACCTTACAGATGGGGATTCCTCATAAACATAGCACTGACATGTCAGGTATTAAATAAAACATGTAGGACAGCCATATCCACAGACACCCTGTTAAACTAACATTACACCAAATGCAGTATAGCAGCACTTACAGTCTGTAGTCAAGTCAGACACATCCCCCTCCTGTGTGTTGCCCTGTTTCCACAGTGTATGTTGTTAGAAGTAAATCCCCAAGCCATCTGAGATGCTATTTACCAAACAGCAGATTGAGTTCCTGCTCACAGTGAATGAAAAGGCTCAACACCAACATGATGTTCCTAGATATTGGAGTGTGTTGCCATGCAATTGGCTATGGGAATGTTACCACAGCTTTGCCACATGCTATCAGCTAGAGGAGGGCTGCAATTTGTGCAGAGGCCATCAGCCGATCATGAGCATCACTTAAAATACACATGCTGCTGCCTAAGCAAAGCAGGTGTAGGTCTCCACATTCACCAGAGAGGGAGTGAGAGAGGCAGACAGAGGCAAAGACAAATCAGGGAGGGGTAGGAGAGTAAAACCTAAGCATGTGTGTGTCACACACCTACCAGCAGAGGGTATAAAACTCCTGATGACTATGTAGTGCTATCCCATTTTTATGCAGTTATTAGATGTGCCACATAGGTTACATGCTGTGGAGCCCTCAAAACGTATATGTGAGTCCTGGCCTCATCTGCAACAGGGATATGGTAGCTATATGGTAGATGTAGTGCACATGTCTGTCCGCATGAACAGGTGTCAGTGTCAACACAGCCACATTCTCACAGGGACGCACACACATTGACACACTTGGCAGTTCAAGAATACAACTCATCAATAGTGAGATTGCCACAACACATTACTGTGCAGGTATCACATGCACCACAGGGGTCATACAGAGGTTATATGGGCAAAGGGTATTGGAGGTGTCTGACATCAGACAGCATGCTTCCGTATGCCAATGGGGGTTGTAGTGAGTGTGAATGTGAACATACGCATCATACAACACAAACACACACACACACACACACACACACACACACACACACACACACACACACACACACACACGGTGCCAGTACTGACATGCATGGGTGCATTGATTCATGGGTGTGTAGTGGTCAACTGTGCCAGATAGCTATACAAGGCTAGGTGATGGGTATAACTTGGCATCAGGCCACATGACAATAGTCTGCATTGTGGCTCAGGGGTGTAGTTTCTGGATTTGCCCACACAGGTGGGTATTGTATTCACCATCCAGTCACCTGTGTGAGTACTGCATGTGGTCAATGCTGTGCATTGCTTACCATGTATGTGTTCCTTAGTCCATGACATGGGCGGTGTCTGTGATGTGCACACCTCCCACATGCATGTACAGTGACATGTGGAACTGTACCTGGGGTGTCTGGTTTTTTTCACCCTGTGTAGTAGTGGCTACTATGGTGACTCCAGTATGTGTTACAGATGTCCTGGTAACACTATGGGTGTCTACTTTCTGCCACCAGCCAATTCCCTTGCATGCTCACATCCATACCATAGATACAGGTAACAACACATTCTACTCCATTTGGCAATTGGTAGGTTGATTGACTTACCTTGTGGGTGTGTCAGAATTGCGGTTGGTGCTGGAGGGCTGACTGTGTCAGATGCACATAGTAAACTTCCTATACATGGTTGAGCACAGGTAGTATCATGTTTGGCATCCCTTTTACTGTATGAGTGAGTCAGAGAGAGGTATCATTCCCTGGGTCCCTACTGTGTCAGTTTATGTGCTATGTGTTGTCTTTTTGCCGTGGCCTTGGCATACTGAGCATGCCTCCATCTGCCTACTGGGGCAGGCTCAGGTTGTTCCTCCTCCAAGTCATTCTGTGCCTGTGCAGGCCTTGGCAATGGTGGGGGCCTGTTTTGCCCTTCCCCATGCTGTTCCTGCTGCAGCTGTTTCCACAGGATCATATTGTGTAGCATGGCACATATCATAACAATTTGGGTACATGTAGTTGGTGAGTACTGCAAGGCTCCACTGGATGTGTCCAGACACTGGAACTGTGACCTGAGCATCCCAAACACAAGTTCTATTATAAGTCTGGTCTGTGCGTGTGCCTCATTATGGCATTCTTGTTCAGGTGTGTGTGCATTTCTGATGGGTGTCATCAGCCATGGCTCCAGTGTGTAACCAGCATCCCCCACTAGGTGACCGTAGGGGATGTCCCATTGGCAAATCTCTGGTACAGCTGTGTCAGATGCCAAATGTGGGAATCATGATAGCTTCTAGGGCAGCCAGCACACATATCCATTATAATGCCCTGGGCATCACAGACGACCTGGCAGTTGATGGAGGGGATGCACCTGCAGTTGATGTAGGCCCTATCCTGATCACCGAGTTGTGCTTTGATGCATATGTGATTGCAGTCTATAGCACCCATTACCTCAGGGTATTCTGATATTTGGTGGAAGAGATGCATATTGCTGGCCAACACCTCACGGGTGTTGAGTAAATGTACGTGCTCACTGGCATGTGCTGACATGGCATCTAGGAACTGGTGGAATACTCTGGATGATGATGCCTGTGAGATCCCCATGATATCCCCAGTTGAGCTTTGGGAGGTACCTGTGGCTAGTATTCCTAGGCCTACACATACCTTGGTATCCACTGGGATGGGTTCCCCTCGGTCAGTTTGGTGTGTCAGGTGTGGCCGGCACAGCTCAACAATTTGCTGTAAGAGCTCCCTGTCCACCCTATAGTGCTCCACTATCTCCAGCTCATGTAGCCCCTGGCAGGTTACCCTGGGTCTGTACATTCTTCTCCGCCTCCTCACTGTCTGTTGATCAGCAGCATTCACATCCTCACCATGCTCAGCCTCTTGCACATGTTGTTCTATGTTGCCTGCTGCAGCCCCTCTCATTTTGTAGGTTTGTTTGTTAAAATTTTCCCACTTGTATACACTGGTGGTGTAGAGTGTGAGAAAAAACAGAGGGGAAGGTGTTTGCATAGCTTATACTAGTGTTCTAGGCTGGGCTGGGTCTGCTGCCTGTATAATTGGCTAATTCTGATACATTTCACCTGCCAGCTATGCTAGTTCTCATTGATTACCCTCCTACTCTTGTTTTCCCTTCCGCTTGCCTTCCTGTTTAAGCCCGGGGTACGCCACACAAACAGAGTGCTCAAATGTGCACAGTGCCGCTATTTCCTGGTTTAACTTTTTTGTCTTTCTTTAAAACCCGGTGCATGGCACGCACACCTGCTTAGGCAATGTAAAGACTGCTAGGCAGATTCAGACACACCCCCTAGCTTAGCTATTCTAAGCTAGGAGCAAACCCGAGCCACAGGTCTCCAATTTGCTTACAGTATTCCTGACAGCCCCCCTTGATTTCACCTAATTCCTAAGCTTGCACCAAGCTATTCCTACTCTTACACTGTTGGGACCTGACTAGCACCCTGGGGAAAACTGGGATTCACTATCATTCCCCTCATTTGCAAAGGATTGCCTGCTAATGCTTAGTTACATGTCACACACTGAGCCTCCCCCCTTAGCAACCACTGCTCACTGCCCATGTTATCATCTGCCTGCCATTCACTTGCATGGCAGAATAGTGATTTTAGTTGGAATGGTTAATTTAGGTTTATTTTGTTATTTTCCCCCCAATCCTGTTTTCGCGCCACTGCCCTATGCTTAAACAGCAGAGATCGGCTAAAAAAAAATAAAAGTTGATATTTTTATTTTTTTGGCTGTTTGCAATGCCAGTGACCTTATACTTGGTCATTGGCATGCTTCTTAACTGATATGCAGCCTTTATTTGGAACTGTCACGGCTCTGTTTTGGATTTTGAGGAAATGTACTCGGTTACTAACTGAGTACATTTCTGCAGATTGCACTAGTCCTGCATGGCCGGTTGCATGCTTCCTGAATCGCAAATTCACCTCATTTGCATGGATTTCTCCTGAAAAAGGGGTGATTTGCATACAGGGGCTTAGTCTGTGCAGGACTAGTGCAGGAGGGCTTGTGCACGCCCCTGCAGGCTATTCCTGGATCGCACGGCAGACATATTGCCTGCTAGAGCTCCTGCACTGATCTTGCATGCCATGCAAGGCATAGAGAATCTGGGGGATTATGTTATTAGAACAGTGTAGTAAGGGTTCTGTGGTAAATACTCTTCAATTTAGCTTATATTAATTGTGGTTAAAAGTATATGAATGACTCATTAAAGAGGGACAGGATAATATGTGAATGACTTGAAACAAAAGAGCAGTGAAACAAAATGGAACAGTCATTGAGAATTTAATCCACTAACATCAGATTAGATTTCTGAAACCGATTTCACAAATTCCCTACAGATTACAATACTGAGCTAGCCTGTATTTAATTATTTATGAATGTATTTATATGTTTACACAGTGGATGAACTGGCATAATGCCCTTTTTCAGCAACAATCTGGACCAGTATAGAGCATTAAATTATACAATAAAAACAGCAGTAATATGGCAAAAACAGTTGCTTAGGTATTGTATACATAGGATTATATGCAGTTAGTAAAGCATATTTACAAGAATATGAGTAGATTAAAAAAATGAAAAAGATAACTTCAAAGCATGATTTGCATGTTTTCTGACTGGGCATGTTAACAGTGGGACGTTACAAATGTATTGCAAAATATGTGAGAAGGATATATATATATATATATATATATATATATATATATATATATTTTTTTTTTTTTTTTTCATGGTGGTCAATGCATATGTTAGCCTGATAAGTTTTATTTTTCCAGTCTTCGTTTTGTCTACAGGGGAATAATACCTCATTTTAATTGGTATGCATGTTTTCTTTTCTGTAATATAGTGGTAGTCATTTGGATATATATTTTTCCAATAACGGTGTTTTAATATGTTTCATCTACTTTATTAAATTACTCCATTTCCATTTTTTTAGTTGAAACCATATGTGAAATATAGTTAATGAAATGGAATTAACACTGGAAACTCCATATAGTACTTTCAATGGCCAATTCATAACATGTTGCACTCTAAAAACTATGTATTCATCACTGCTACACCAAATGAAATTCATTGTAAGGACCCAGAAATGCAAACACATACTACAACACCCACTGTATCTGTTGCCAAACTCAACATGAAAGATAGCCCACTTGAACTATCAGTCAACAACTGCTAATTTTCCATATCCTTTTATTTTTTTACTTTAAGATTTTTATTTCTTTCATATTGTCTAAACCCACATCTTACATAATGTTCAACAAAAACATGAAGCCCAGACTTTCTTGTATTTAATGAGCAGCTTGCCTAGCTGAGCAGCAATCTATTTTCTGTTGAATTATTCATATCCAAAGTCATTGTTTGGATAACACAGTGGTTCAGATTTTAAGGTTTCTGCTTGATCATTCCAGGGGCTATGATTCATTTCTGACTTCTGCATCATATCTGTGTGGAATATATATGTTCCACTCATGTTTTCTCTGTGTTTATGTGGATATTTTGTGAATACTGCAGTTTCTTCCCCAAAGCATGTAGGCTAATTGGTCAATCTAGACTGCACATAACTGACTGCATTTTTCACTTCACCATGTTACTTGGTTGTGGCTGAAAAAGTCAGGAAAATTATATTTTACTTACCCAGATGATGAATGAATGATTAAATAAATAAATAAAACACATTTGTACTTGATTGTACGGTCTGCTCAGGAAAACAAAACGCACTTGCAATCCCACTTATTCTTGAACCAGACTACAATGAAGGCTTCTGTTTCCTTTTGTCCTTTATTACTATTAACCAGTTAAATATCATTGATGAAAAACAAGTTACCTCAAACTGAAGAACAAGTCATATTATAAATCCAATAATCAGTCAGTTCCTCCTGCCATCTTAACAGATCTATGCATCAGCAGATTAGCCACAACAGCAGAAAATATTTAGGGATGAGCTTCTTTTATGGAGATGAGGAATGGCTCCCAGATCTTGTGTCTGAAATGAGAAAATGCCTGGCTGATGCATGTTAAGGATGTCCTGGGTGGGCTGAATGTGAGTGGAGACAGAAGAAGAATAGTGCAAGGTCTTTTACTTCCTATTTTTTCTCCACATGACTGACACAATGTCCCCTCCACCTGCATTCAGTCAGACCATTCATTCTGTAAAACATGAGACAGTTATGCCTGTGCTGGATGAGAGACTTGCCATTTATTTATTCCTGCTAGAAACCAAAATTTGCCTCTTTATTTCCCCACTGGTGACAGTCAAGATGTAGGATGAAGGCCCAGCTTTCTGATGCTGTGGAATGAGCTACCTGTCCTGTAGTGAAGTACCCACTTCACTTGCAGCAGCTATTTGAGCTCTGTTTTAGGCTTCCTGCTGCAGGCAGTGGGCTTCTGCTTGCTCCTTGTCTATGCACATGCAACCCAGCACAACACATGTTAAAAGGCTCATGCTGCATGGGTGCAACACTTAAGTGTCATCTAAGGGGTGATCCTGAGCCACTACCCTCCCCCCAGTATGAGCAATACAGTAGTGGATGCTCACTTCCATGCTCCTCAGGCAGTTCTGTCAGATACTTGACCCACCAATCAAATTTGTGTTGCCTAGACCACACTCAGGGCTTTATCCTTCATTGTCTCTGAAGATGGATAAGAATATAGGGTAATGACATAGGTTTTAAGGTGCAACAGTGTGTGGAAAAGAGAAGCACTTAAAGTGCTTCCTGTAGAAAGAAAAGCAACACTCAAGCAATGCACCTGTTGTAAGATAAGGCAGTTCTCCTACTCAACAGAATTGTTCTTGATAAATGAACTCTAAATCATCTTTCTTCATCATAAGAAAAATGGAAAAAAAAGACAAAAAAAAAAAAAAAGAAACGCAATATTTTATTTGCCCTTCTATGCATTTGGTTTACATAGTGCAGTGTAGAAGGTGTATGACCATCTATATAGGTAGTGCCACATGAATGCTAAAGGTCTGAGTTTTAGAACTCCCCAAGGAAATCAATAATAGAGAAAAAAGGAAGGAATGCTCTGCAGGTGACAGGGATCCTGACTGGAGAACTTCTAGGAATTAGTTTGCAAAAAGAATGTGTCAATATTAAAGGTCAGGATGCTCTTCCCACCCATCCTGCATGTCAGTGAGGCTAGCATTTAAGAAATTATTGCATTTTAACTTCAGAGAGTAATTTTGTTTCAGCAGCAGTTCCTCTTTTCCTAGGTGCAAACTTTCATTGAAGTAGCTTTGCCTAGGTAGTAGCGACCTTTTAGACTGAGGACTTTCTGATTGGAGAAATTGCCTTCAGAGATCCTTGGTAAGCATCACATTGCAGGAGTGTGACTTACTAAATATAAGTATATAGCCAACATTCTAGTATTTTTGCACTTTATTTTTTTCTTTTTCTTTATTTCTTTCCTAACTATTTTAATGGGCTAGAAAACAAAAGTTAAAGAAAGCAGTATAATCTTCCTGTGACACTGTAATTCTGAAATAAGCTTGGGGTATGAGGATGACCGGAAAATGTTTGTGTTGCCAGATAAATGTATAACTGTGTCTGGGAGTCCAGGAAATTCTGATTCTTTAGTGCTTTGTGATTGTTTTCTGCTCTCAAAATTTCTCGGCAGTCTGGATATAAATTGTATTTATTTTTTTCTACAGCTACTGTACAGTTTGAGGAACCATGTCTGCATTGAGCTGAGTTTCTAGTAATTATACAGCTAATGTTAATAATTGAATTTACCACCAGTTTGTCTTTTACAAGTGATTTTGTTTACAGGTGGTATTGGGCTTCTTAGTGTATTGATAATAAGTCTAATTGTAAGACCTAGTAATCCTTATTAGGTAATGAAGAGGGGAAGTGCCTAGCAGTCTTAAACATTATTTTAACTTAGTCCTGAAAAATTGTTAAGAGAGACAGTGGAATACTCTGTAATATACTGCTTTGGACCCTCCTAATGCCCATACAATGGTAAAGCTAATAAAGGCCAAAGGAACTCTACCTAAATCTGCAAGAAGTCAAAAATAAACAAAATTAGGCATTTCTGTTTCTGTGATACCTGTCAAATATCCAGAAGTGGAGAAGGCATCCCCACTGAAAAATTCTACAAGTGTTACTACTTTCCTTCCAAATATTGTAACTATTTTATTGACATGGTCAACAATAAGAAACTTTGACTTCCTCTTGCCTACTTGAGCTTGAATTCAAAAATGCCTGCAAGTAAATTCCCAGATACAACAACACAGGTATAAAATTATGCAGCAACTGAGATACAGAAAATGGAACCTGCTGTTCAAAACATTGCAAGAGTTGCCAGAAAGTAAAATCAACTGCAAAACAGACTGTAAAAATCTAAATTAAAATTGCACTTAACTGTTATCAGTACTACAATTCATTATGAGCATCTTAAAGACAACTTTCAAATTCATTTGAAGATCCAGAAGAAGATATTGGAATATATGGCAGACTGGGAAAGATAAGTAAGACAGAAGAAACATTTGCATTTTCTAGAAATCCTAAAATGGTGGGAATGTAAATTTGGTTTGGAACACAGTACTCAAAAAAGATCTGTAATGGTTATTTAGGCCTTCTAGACATCTGTCAGATTACTATTGAGTGGCTCATAGAATAACTCCTAATCTGTAACATCGGTATGTACTCAACATATGATAACTAAATTATTTTTAAGAGAAAAATCATATCTTTGTTAAGTCATAAAAAGAAGGTGAACTTAAAACAGAAAATACAGAAATGCCTGTCTTTAGAAATCTTCCCAAGGATATATTTGAGTCCAGAAAGAAAGTCTCCTCTCTAATAAATTTATTTTTACATAGATAAAACCATTTTTTCCTAGGCAGGCTTTCAATCTATGTCTATATAACTTTCTTGGAAATGTAGATCCCAACCTTAACTAACATCTGTATTTCTTGACAGTTGCAGGACATAATATTCCACCTTCAAAACAAAAGGCTAAAATAATAAATCTGAAGAAATATGATCTGGTTAGCAGACTGAACACCACAGATTAATTTTAATTTTAAAGCAAACTTACAAAATCATAGTAAATGCTATTAATGAAAAGGTTAATTCATTGCCTAGATAAAGCAATGTTTCCACCTCAAATTATATTTGTTTGTCCCAATCAAAATGATGCTGCAATTTCTGTAATGATCTGCCAAAATCTCCAAAGCTAGAAAGCTGCTAGGTTTTGAAGAAAATGTGCAGTGGGAGTGTAGGGCAAGTCAAGGAAGGTGTGTGTTCCTTTTTGTTCAGGTTAGTGTGACCTCGGAGTTTGTATATATAAGTAGTGGGGGTGTGGGGATGTGGGGGGGTGCAGGGGGACTTGCCCCCCTGCAGAAACATATGGTGGTGTTAGCGGTTTATTTTTTTGTAGTGTTTGTGTTGTTTTGGGGAAGGATTATGTATTTATTTGTGTTTTTTTAGATTCAGTGTTTTAAGTGTTCATAAGTGTGATGTTTTGTGTTTGTGAGGGTTCGACATTCTCGGCTCGAAATACTGAAATTTGTGATTTCAGATTTCAAGTTTAAGAAGTGGACCCGTATATAATTCCTGTAAAAATGTCTTTTCTCAAATGTTTGTGAAAAGGTATAAAACAAGACTGACAAGTCTAAAGTATATTTGTCCGGTTCCCGTTTAGAAACCCGAAGTGCAACATGCTCGAAACGCAAAATCCCGACACCGAAATCTCGAAAGACAACAATCCCGAGTACGCAAAATATCGAATAAAACCAACGAACACGTACGCCATACACAAATACCGAATAATCTCGAAAGCACACAAACAAGTCATGAAACAAATCAGAAGCATCCCCTATGTCCTACATGGTGAGTAAGCAAAACATCTGCAGCGCTTGCGCAAGCGCTAACACAACTTGTTGGTGTCTCGTATTTTGGCTGTGATTTGGGCTGGAATCGTTTTGGTTTTTGTGTTTTTATCTGAGTTTGGCGTTATAGTTCCTTATACATGCATGATGGTTGTTCTGATGCAGATGTTTTGCTTACTCACCATGTAGGACATAGGGGATGCTTCTGATTTGTTTCATGACTTGTTTGTGTGCTTTCGAGATTATTCGGTATTTGTGTATGGCGTACGTGTTCGTTGGTTTTATTCGATATTTTGCGTACTCGGGATTGTTGTCTTTCGAGATTTCGGTGTCGGGATTTTGCGTTTCGAGCATGTTGCACTTCGGGTTTCTAAACGGGAACCATTTGTCCACATCTGATCAACAAAGCAGAGCCAAGCTCATAAAAGAGTAATAGTGCATATACTAAAGTCAGAATACCCATTAATAAGATTTTTTTGAAAGATGCCATATTTTACAAAGTTTCTACCCAATATGTGTGAGATGACCAAGTCTCTTAGAAAGTTGCTGGTGCAACTTACAGGCTTGAGAATGGAGCTATGAACAGGAAAATGCTTTGATGTACTTTTAACACTGGTAAGAGAACTTCCTTCATTGAAATGTTATGAGGCAAATAAGCCAGTTGTTTTGCAAATGGATGCCAGATGAGATAATAAAGGAACAGTGATACTGCAGGGAAAACAATTACTGCATATAGGTTAATAACAACTGTACAACAGAAGGAAGAAACTGTTGCAAAAGAGAGTAAAAGCCCATGAGTGGAGGAGCTCCCTGGTCAGTCTCAGTAAGAAGCTGAGATCCCTTATATGATCCTCCAAAGCTAGCTACGAAAACAAAATCAACACTAATTCTAAGGACAACCACAAAAGAATTCTATAGCTATGTCAAGAATCTCGATGGCAACACTCAGATCTGCTCTGAGTTACAGCACAAAGACGCAAAAATTACGGAACCAACTGATATTGCCAACATCCTGGCAGATAGGTTCAGTGCTAACTTTACCCCCCCCCCCAACCCCTAAAGGGCCCATATCTATACAGTAAGAATGCAGAGTCCCTGCAATCACAACTACACAGGTAAAAGCTGCACTCTCTAAAGCCAAAAACACAGCATCCATGGGACTGGACAACATCCCAGGCTGTGTTTTACGAGAACTTCAGAACAAACTGGTTCCCAACTTAAGCACCATGTTCAATAACAGCCTCGCATCAGGCTTTGTGCCCACTGAATGGCACACAGCAACAGTTATCCCAATCCACAAAGGGGGAGCCACCACTGACCCTGGGAACTATCAACCTATTAGCCTGACGAGCCTGGTCTGCAAGGCCATAGAATGTATCATCATGGAACTCATAAACAAAGACATTGGTAACCTCCAAACTCTAGATCCCACCCAGTTCGGGTTTGTGAAAGACAGATCATGCCTCCTGAACCTGATCAACTTCTTTGAAGCAGTCACCAAAGCCGTAGATGAGGGTAAGGTGGTTTACACAACCTATCGTGACCTTGCCAAGGCTTTCGACACCATCCCCCATTCTGGAATTATAGCTAAACTCACTAAACTAGGTATAATTCCCTACGTTACAAGATGAGTTGCCAACTGGCTCACTGACAGAACCCACACTGTAAATGTTGCAGACTCCAAGCCTGACGTCAAAGCAATGACAAGTGGAGTACCACAGAGTTCCGTCCTGGGACCTCTCCTGTTTGGTATCTACCTCTCTGAAGTACAGGCTAACACAGAAGGCCTCTGGCTAACAAATTTCACAGATGACTGCAAACTAGGAGCCATAGTGAAGTCCCCAAATGATGTGGACATCCTAAAAAAGGGCCTCACTGAGACAGATGCCTGGTGTCAGAGCCATGGCCTCAAGCTCAATGCCAAAAAGTGCAGTGTCATCCCCTTTGGTAAAAACTCTGTATCCATGAACTACCACATAGGCAGCAATCTACTTAACACAGAATGTGTGATAAAAGACCTTAGGACCCAGGTGGACAGTAGTCTCTCCTTTGATAGTCACATCGCCACAGTAGTCAGGACGTCCTTCTACATGGTACACTTCATCATAAAAGCGTTCTCATCCAGAAAAAAAGAGGTCATTGTTCTCCTCTACTCGACACTCGTTAGACCCATTATAGAGTACAATGCCACTTTTGGAATGTACCTCACAAGACATCTGCAGCACCTGGAAAGGCTACAGAAGTACCTCACAAAGAGGATTAATGGCCTCAAACAAATACCTTACACTGAATGCCTCAAAAAACTCCAGCTTTACTCCATAGCATATCGCCTACTCCAAGGTGATCTCTGCCTAACATATAAAGCTATGTCAAACCCAGAGCTGTTGGACATGCTACACCTAAAGAAATCCCAATACCTCTGAGCTACACGCTCTAGGGACCTAAACCTTGTCACCACAATAAACAGGACATGCTGGAGGGATAGATTCCTGTCCCAGAGACTTCCCATACTCTGGAACAGGCTACCCATCTATGTCAAGCAAAGTTCTTCATTAGCACTCTTCAAGAAAAATCTTGATGAGTGGATGGGAAATACACCCCGGGGATCACTTCTGTGTCTCTGCTCAACAGTGGCACAGGAAAATAACTTTCTTGGGTGGCATAAGCCAGGAACCTTGTTGGCTAGGCTTACATAGGCCCTTGGGCCAATAGCCTAGTACCTACCTATGAACCTATAGAGTCACAAAAGAAATACTCTAAAACAGAGAAAAGTTGATAACAAAGATGCAAGAAATTCCAAAGATATATATGTGTGTGTGTGTGTGTGTGTGTGTGTGTGTGTGTGTGTGTGTGTGCGTGCGTGCGTGCGTGCGTGTGTGTGTGTGTGTGTGTGTGTGTATGTTAAAGAAGCTCTAAAGGTAACACATCACAAACTCTTTCAAAGCATGTTCAGTAAACCCTTGTACAAGGCATCTCCGAAATTGCTGAGACAGCTGCTTAAGCATTTATGACCTGAAACTGAAACACGGTCTAGGTATGAAACTAAATAGGAAATGTGTTGGGAAGAGCATGGTTACCTGAGTAGAGTATATTACTAGAAGAAAAGATAGACATTCTTTGCACAGTATTCATTTGCCCACATTGGTGGAAAATAAAATGAAAGTATTCAGAGGTATGCCAACACTGACAACTAAATGCAGTCATTAAAAGAAATGGCAATGTCAGACTGGTCAGCGCAAAAAAGGAAACACATTCTTGCTATAATGAAGTAGTGAAATGCAAAAAAAAAAAAAAAAAGTTATGTATTGGTCAAGGATGTCCCAACAAACGTTGTGCTGGCCTGTAGGGATGCTAATGCATTATTAAACGCACATTCACCAGTTGTGGTTCATTTGATTATAAGTCATCAAAAATACATTTTGCAATTATTAAGGCTGTACTTTTCTTCACTGTTCTACAACCTCATAGTTGGTATATATATAAGCTGTGGGGTGAAGTTGGTCTCACCCCACCACACATGGGAGATGCAGGGGTGCTTGCCAATTACAAAACAAGCTTTTTAAAAAAATTGCAGAAAGTAATTTTTGGTGATTTATTTTTGAACAAATGCCATACAGTAAATGTGCACTTTTGTAGATGTATGAAGCTAACATATGATTATGAACTGTGCAAAAAAGCAATCCATGATATGTGATGTTAAAGATAAACATGAGCACGTTTGCTCTGTTTTAAAGATGATAATAATTTGCATTGATTATTAAGTTCATAGATTCATAGGTAGGTACTAGGCTATCGGCCCTGGGGCCTATACAAGCCCAGCCAAAAAGGTACCCTGGCTTTTGCCACCCAAGAAAATTATTTTCCTGTGCCACTGTTGAGCAGAGCCACAGAGGTGATCCCTGGGGTGAATTTCCTATTTCCCATCCAGTCATCAAGATTTTTCTTGAAGAGTGCTAATGAGGAGCTTTGTTTGATATAGTTAGGTAGTTTATTCCAGAGTATGGGAAGTCTCTGGAACAGGAATCTATCCCTCTGGCATGTTCTGTTTATTATGGTGTCAAGGTTTAGGTCCCTAGAGCGTGTAGCTCAGAGGGATTGGGATTTCTTTAAGTGGAGCATGTCCAACAGCTCTGGGTTTGACATAGCTTTGTATGTTAGGCAGAGATCACCTCTGAGTAGGTGATATGTGACGGAGTAAAGCTGGAGTTTTTTGAGACGGTCTGAAGAGATTAGTTCTGTTCCCTGCAATTATTAAATTAGCTGATGCTACAAGTAACAGTGTGGTAGCTACATATCTTTTTAAGATAAAGTATGATGTTCTAATATCAAGCAGTAGCCTACACACAATCAAAGAGTATAGAGTTTAAGGTATTTTAATATTAATAGCAATTCAGTCATAACAAGACCAATATTTCAACATTCAATGATAGAGATAAATATCCCAGCTGTGAAAACCCCAATGAAACAGAGCACTTGTAAAAGGTATAGGATTGCCATATTATAATTTTGGAACATAGGACTACTTGTAATATTTCAGTCTTTTACTACCTGATTTATTAATTGAAATCAGATTTAAAAAGCACATTATCAGTTCTGACTTCTGTACTATAGTTAGAGAATCAAAACAAAGAAAGACATGCTAGAAATAAATCAAGAAAGCCAGAAATGTTGCTATGAAAATCACCTAAGAAAATTTTCATAACAACAGAACGAATACATAATGGCATAATGGGAATATAGCAGTTTAACGGGTTCTGCAACGTGAATTTCAAATGAAAGTTGGAACAGCTGAAAGTGAGAAACGTTATTGCTCAAAGAGATGATGGTCAATTATGGAGATGAAACTGAAGACATATCTTTAAGGCAAGAAAGTCTGGCCCATAAATATGTTGAAATCTGAGAAAATGCCATTGCACAGACATACTGCAACCATGTAAAAGTGCCACCTCACATGAAGAAAACATCCCTATCATGCTTTAAGCAATATCTGAGCAATTAGAACTGTCACAGATGGAATTTAGAACTGAAAACAAATTATAAGTAGCCAATGAAAGCATCTATATCTGAAAGAGTAATTAAAATGACATTCATATACAACATTTCTAGACTCTAGCAGATATAAGGCTGAAAAGTTATTAAAATGTTGAATTTCAAAATGTAACATTCTATGTGATACAAAACACAGATAACTGATATACTGTCATAGTGTTAACAATGATATAACATCGATGTAAGAGACTTGGAGATAATGTGTAGTAAAATTAAAAAAATCAACAGGTCAGACATGAGTGTAAAAATGAAGCACTAACAATTGCTAGATAGTATAATAAAGCATATTTATTTTATTTAAAGGCTTCAGTATACAGGCCTAGTGTTATGTAGTTTTAAGAAGTTAGTGCAATTCCTATATGCTATATATGTCACCTGATCTTTGCGGAAGGTAAGGTAAATCAAGGTAAAGGTGAATGTGATTCCTTTATGGTATATATGTCACCTGATCTTTGCAGAAGTTAAGGTAAATCAAACTAAAGGTGAGTGCAGTTCCTATATGCCATATATATGTCACCTGATATTTTACAGAAGGTAAGGTAAATCAAGGTAAAGACCTCATGAAGACTGGTTACACATTCAGGGTTTCTTGGGTCTATACTGAGCATGATACATATTCCTTATGTTTCATTCTGCACTGTAGATAATGTTTTAAACATTTTAAGTAAAATATTTAGTCAGAATTATTTTATGTTTATAGCTTAACAGCATAAATTCCAAGGAATAGCATTTGTCAGAGTCTGAAATCATCACAACTACTTCTAAGTCCAGCTGCAGGTCTTATTTTATATAAAGATATTTATGGCTGCAAAACAAATGAGTTCAACAAGTTCATCTTTACTGCTAGCTGGTAGGTTACAGTGCTATAAAACTCCTTTTATGTATCTTATGGTTTTCAAGCTTATTTTATAGGACATTAGAGTGCGGGTCAAGCAGCAATCAGCCCTGAAGCCATTCACTCCATGTTTAAAATCTTACCTGGTATTAGTTGATGTGTTCCTGTGCTTGTCTGGGTGCCATTCCTTCTTGATTTTTTGTTCAATGTATTTATTTAAGTTTTGTTTAGTTTGCTATTTATGTGTACTGACTTTTTAATGTTTATATCTGTGCTAAACAATACTCCAGAATTATAGCTGAAATTCAGAGCTATTTTTAGATATGCAGAATACTTATGCTCCTTTATAAGGAATACACACTAATATTATCCCAATAAGCAGTCACTATATATTCCTATCAGCATCTCTTGTGTTTTAAGAAGATGGAGACGCTCTGCATTGGTGAAAGTTTGAATGATTGCACCATTCATTCAGTTTATAAATTAATTTAAATGATTATGCTGCTGATATCACAGCAACTGAAAGACAGTCATTTAATAACAGCATGGATAACAAATTAAAAAGGCATATGAGAAATGCTTCTCTGCCTTTATGGCTTGAAGCAAACTCTAGTGAAATGGATTTCATGATGGAGTTGTATATATGTGCCAGATCAGCTTTTGTGTTACTTAGAAGATGATAAATGCATCATAGTAGTAAACACTATGAAAGTATTTAGTACAGTCACTACACTGCTGTGTATTGTAAAGATATTTGTCTAAGTGACATTACAAACTAACTGGGCATCCTCGGTTGTATTCAGTAATCCCATAACATTACCATATGGTCACATATGGTCAATACAGACCCATGTAAAAATGTGACAAAAGACTGATGGTATCTTTAATAGTTTGTACTAAGCTGGTTATGAGTGCACAACTTCCCTTGTTATAGCAAAAGAATCACCATATTCTTAAAAAGGAGAATTGCATGGTTGGATAAGTCTGCTGTCATGTTGAATGAGTATAAGTTATATAACACTTTTATAAACTATTTGGCATGTTTTTTCCATTTGGTCTCAAAGTAACTTTAGTGCAATGTGTCTGTTTCTTCACTTCTTGTTTGTGACAGTTTAAAAAATGAACACTCATATTATGCAACAGCTAATTTATTATAATGGCCTGAAGCAGGATTTGACTGTTGAAAGTGTTCTCTGAGTGTTAAGGTTTCATGTAAGCATAGATGCACTATTTAGAGTAGTCAAACACACACACACACACACACACACACACACACACACACACACACACACACACGCACGCACGCACGCATGCACACACACATGCATAATGCATAAAGCAGTCAGGAACATTCTTCATTATTTGGGTCAAGAAGTGTGCAAAAGCAAAGTATCACAGTGCCAACACTTTGACAGAGTTTGTCTTAAAAAATACTGCAGAAAAGGCATGAATGCTCTTTCCGGAAAAATACTGTATCAGTAACACTTTGTCTAGAGCTTGCCTTTCTACACACTGGAACTGAAGGCTTGATAACACATTCTTTCTGTCTGGCTAGATTTAACAAATTACTAATGTATTGCTACATTCAGTATAGAAAGTCTCTGTGAGGCTTCTGGAATGACATAACTCTGGATAATTTTATTCCAAAGCAAGTTATCAACGTTTTCCTCCCTTTTTTTCTAAAAGCATAATAATGACAAAAAAACTAGTAACTAAAGAGTTAAATAAGCTATTTCTTATTGTTAGAAATAAAGTGTATTAGGTGCAAACATCTATGTAAGGTGTGTAGTGTGAGTATATGGTTGCTAAGTAAACTATAAGTAAAGCAGACAAAGGATGCTTTGGAGGACAGCCTTGGGATATTGAATTCAAATAATGAAGATTACTTTCTTCCAAGTCTGATTGATAACGTACATGCAAAAATAATTATAAGAGAAATATCTTTCTATTGCATTACTTATAGAAAAATGTGCATAATTAAAAAGAAAATGTTTTGTATTTGTGTATTTTTACTAGTCCTTACAGAAAATGTTATCACATTAACATTCCATAAATCATATAGTTAGCAGTGTGATATATTATTTCTCAGTATTGTATATGTATTACTAAATATTTATAAATGTTTCATTTGGGAGCACAAGCATAAATATTTAGTAAGCCTTGTTTTATGAGAATGAGTCATGTAACCTGCTACTCTATCACCCTCTTGGCTCTGGCTTCCCTTATCCCCAAGTCCCATACTATGTTTTTATGAATATACAATCTCGGAGCTAATCCAACCAGATCTAGGATGTATTTATTATTCTGGGAAACTGGAAAAAGCCTGCATGAATACGTGATAAAAAGTAAGTCAGTGAGGCACTCCACTAAACAAAGGTTAATACCTATCTCATGTGTGATGTAAAAGGTTAGAAGTCAAAGCTGTGTGCAGTTTTTGAATACAGCTGAGGAACATATGTTATCCTCAAGTAAGGAAATGCTAAACTGTAACATTCTTCAGATTATTTTAAATGAAGCAAAAGGTACGTCTCACTCTCATAACATCTGGAAGAAAAGCACATCCATTGCGGAAAATCATAAAAGGGAGATTAAATAAAGATAATATGACAAATGGATCACTGCTGATAATGAAGATATAAATGCTTTAAACTCAATGAGTTTTGTAGTGACTTCCCAGTATAAAATAAGCTATATGTGATACTTGTTTTCAAGGTACTTTTTTGTACATCACTTCCTGCCAGAGTTGTTAAATCGGGACACTACTAGTGTAGGAAGATATTGACTCTAAGCTAATAAAAGAGAATGCAGCCCACCCCCCACCCCCCCCAACGCAGACTGTGGTAGAGTTTTCCTTTATTATCTTAATGTTTCCAGATATACAGACAGGGTGCCATACCTCAAAAACTAGACTGCATATAACAAGGACCTTGTTATAGTGGGCAGAGCTCATTGATTTCCAGGTTTACCCTCCACCTTTTTGTTGTATGCAGCATGAACAAATATTTCTAAAACTCTGAAAAATATGTATTTCAATTCATATTGTTCTTTACTCCACTACATCTGAAAACTCAGATATTGGTTGTTTGCTTAAGATACAGTTCTAACAAGTTTTAGCACTGATTTCTGTAAAATGCCATGACAACATAAGCAAATCTTATCAGGATCATGAAGGAAACAGATGAAGACATGTTCCCTCTTATGACTGCATTGATATTTTCTGACAATGGATGTTTTCCAGATAAGTATATGTAGACTTCAGTGATCTATACGTTGCAAATGACCAGAAATAGCATCCAGATTGATCTGTCACTGTTGGCTATCAAATGTTGATGAGTTGGCCATATCTTCTTACAGTAATGATCAGCAGAAAGTAAAAAGACCTAACCTCACAAAAATACTTGACTTAAAAAACAGCATTACTCTCTGTCAATGTCCCAGCCTGCAGCTGATAATAAAATATTAATTTTATTCTTAGATTTGGATAATTTCTATAGAAGCAGCAATGTTTATTTTATGCCTGATCTGGTATTTCTGCATAATTTTCTGTTGGTTGGCATCACAATTTAACATGCAGGTGTACAGAAGATGACAGTACTTTCTTTACAGTGCAGTTCTGGCTCTTTCTCTAGATATAAAAATATATAAATATCAATATATCAATATATATATATATATATATATATATAGATATAGATATAGATATGTATATATATATATATATATATATATATATATGTGTGGTTTCACTTCAGAATCCTGAACTATCACACCCCTGAAGTTCATAATCCGGAAGCCCAAAATCCTGAAAATTCAAAATCCTGAAAACTCAAAATCCTGAATCCCAAAATACTGAAAATATACAGGATACATATCCTGAGTATAGATAACACAAACCATATTGCATTCCACCAGATGTAAGCAGGAGGCAAGCACCCTTGTGCCCTCCACACCCCTGCTATTTAAATATATCAACTCAAGACTGGACTTCACTACACTATCGTGAGTTATGTTGTAGTGTACTAAGTTAAAGGGAACATTACTAAGGTTACAACAGGCAGTCATGAAACATCTGATGGTATGTTTGCCATTTTTTTCTGTGGAGTGCAGTCTTGGAGTTCATATATTTAATTAGCAGGGGGTGTGGGGGGGTGCAGCCCCCCACATGGGGGGTGCAGGGGGGCTTTCCCCAATCCCCATACTTGGTGAAAAGTGCTATCCTTTGTCTTGTATGTGTTTCTGTCTATCCTTGTACTGGAATATTGTCATTCTTTGTGTCCTGTATACTTTCAGTATTTTGGGATTCAGGATTTTGAGTTTTCAGGATTTTGAATTTTCAGGATTTTGGGGTTCCGGATTATAAAGTTCAGGATTGTGATATTTCAGGATTCTGAAGTGAAACCACACACTCAAACACACACACACACACACACACACACACACACACACACACATATATATATATATATATATATATCAAGACATATACACAAACACACACACACATCTATGTGTGTGTGTGTGTGTGTGTGTGTGTGTGTGTGTGTGTGTGTGTGTGTGTGTGTGTGTGTGTGTGTGTGTGTGTGTGTGTGTGTGTGTGTCTGTATATATATATATATATATATATATATATATATATATATATATATATATATATATATGTATGTATGTATTAGCTACAGGAACCTTTTAGAGACCCTCAGGGGACATTCTGGTAGTTTGCAAACACACCAGAAGGTGACAAGAAACGCCAGGAACAAGGATTCTGTGCTGGAAACACTTAGTTTATTCACATAAAATCTGTTGAGCGCTTTCTACAGAGAAAATCTGTCTTCATCAGAACATCATAACAAAATGACATGACGCTTATATATGACAACTGATCCAAAAACCCGCCCTAATATATAATTAATCAATTAAATCAGTAGTCAAGCAATAAACATTACTAAAGATGAAATATATAACATTCTGCATAAACACTCCAAATAAATAATTTAGTTAGTTTACTAAACTAGATTAAACTCAAAAGTAAAATATATGCTAACAAAGACAACTCCTAAATCAAATAAATAAACTAACTATGCTGTCAAGACAAAACTGCATAATTAAAAACAACACAATGTGTAATATCATCTGATTCTTATATACAGAAATATATATTCTAGAGTGGCAACCATAAAAATATGTACAATATGTGCCAATCATGATAATAATAAAAATATTAATATACTGGAGTATATGAATATATAATATTTTGGAACATATCTATTAAACAGTATATAAACATTAAAAATGATAATAATACTAAAAAATTGTAAATATAATACATGGGGCGACCCCCCAATACATATATAAATACATACATACATAAGTAAAGCAATTAACAAAATATTGCACTATTATTAGAACTAAACCCTAACTAGAGGCTTAGTGGGAATCATTTCATTAAGGCCAGGAGGGGTGGCAGCATCCAACCTTAACTTCCACTTGATTTCCCGTTCCCCCACTGTAGCCTTGATGTTACCCCCTCTAGGGTTGGGAAAAACAACATCTAAGATCCCAAATTTAAACATCCTACACTGTGGACTATTAATGAGATGTCTCGATAAAGCATTATTAATGTCACACTTCCTCATGCAGTAAATGTGATCATATATTCTGTTTTTAAGGCTGCGGTCAGTCTTCCCCACATAATAACTCTTACAGGTTTGACAAACACTAAGATATATAACGTGTTTGGATAAACAGTTACCATTGGAGAACCAAATCTTACTCTTTAGACAGTTGTTCAGAGTAATGCTAGGTACATCTAAAATATATTTACAATAATTACATTGGCCACATCTTTGCGTGCCTGTCCTCTTATCCTTAGTTTTATTCTGGAATTTTGATTTTAATTCAATTATTCTTTTAAGATTATTTCCAGTTTTATATACAAAGTGTGGCCTATCAGTGATCTTGCTTTTGATGGTCTGGTCACTGGTCAAAATGTTCCAGTTTGTAGTAATAATCTGTTTGACTTCATTTGAATATTTGCCATATTGAATGATGCAAGACCTAGTATATATATTCCTGTTCACCGTCACTAAACTCTGACTAGCGGTATTGGTACTAGTATCTCCTGCAGGTAAAGATTTAGTTATACCCACTCCCAAAAGTGGCTTGTATTTCAGCCCCCACTCCTTCATGACATAACCTGTGATGTCTTTTACCATCTTAGGTGGATATCCCTTGTCCAAGAACAGTCGACCAATGTACTGCAATTCAAGGTCAACTAGATGTCTCTCAGTAGTCATGCGTGCAGCCCGGATGCACTGCCCTTGATAATTCCCCTCTTGGTATTATATGTATGTGCACTGCTATAGTGCAAATAGCCATTGCTAAAGGTGTCCTTTCTGTGGATCTGGGAGTGAAATTCATTGTCCTTGCTATATATTTTTACATCTAAATAATTTGCACAATGTGTGTCATATTGGTGGGTGAATTTTAGGTAATCAGTGGTGTTATTGATATAACTGATAAAGTCATGTAATAACTCAACTTCACCCTCCCAAAGAATGAAAATATCGTCCAAATAACGGACGTATTTTTTAATAAAGGACATCCAGTTGGAATTTAAAACAAATTCCACTTCCCAGTCCAACAGTACCATATTGGCATATATGGGAGCACAAGCAGTGCCCATCGCTACCCCGTTTTCTGCTTATAATACTCCCCTTCAAAATAGATGTAGTTATGGTCCAAAACAATGTCCATAAATTCTGTAAGGAGAGAAATGTCATCCTGACATAATCCACCTACTTTACGCATACTACTGATGAATCTATGGATTCCCTCATCCTTAGGAATACAGGAAAACAAGTCCTGTACATCTATTGTCACATAAATCAATCTGGGGGACCAAAGTTCCTTTTTAAACAAGCCCAAAAACTCCCAAGAGTCTTTCATAATATGCTCAACAATATTATAGATGTGTTTTAATTTATGATGAATTACTTGTCCAAAAGTAAACGTTTTACTGGCACTGCCAGAAATAATAGGACGAAAAGGTGGGTCCTGTATATCTTTATGGACCTTGGGAATGCCCTTGATGGTAGAAAACGGGGGTAGCGATGGGCACTGCTTGTGCTCCCATATATGCCAATATGGTACTGTTGGACTGGGAAGTGGAATTTGTTTTAAATTCCAACTGGATGTCCTTTATTAAAAAATACGTCCGTTATTTGGACGATATTTTCATTCTTTGGGAGGGTGAAGTTGAGTTATTACATGACTTTATCAGTTATATCAATAACACCACTGATTACCTAAAATTCACCCACCAATATGACACACATTGTGCAAATTATTTAGATGTAAAAATATATAGCAAGGACAATGAATTTCACTCCCAGATCCACAGAAAGGACACCTTTAGCAATGGCTATTTGCACTATAGCAGTGCACATACATATAATACCAAGAGGGGAATTATCAAGGGGCAGTGCATCCGGCTGCACATGACTACTGAGAGACATCTAGTTGACCTTGAATTGCAGTACATTGGTCGACTGTTCTTGGACAAGGGATATCCACCTAAGATGGTAAAAGACATCACAGGTTATGTCATGAAGGAGTGGGGCTGAAATACAAGCCACTTTTGGGAGTGGGTATAACTAAATCTTTACCTGCAGGAGATACTAGTACCAATACCGCTAGTCAGAGTTTAGTGACGGTGAACAGGAATATATATACTAGGTCTTGCATCATTCAATATGGCAAATATTCAAATGAAGTCAAACAGATTATTACTACAAACTGGAACATTTTGACCAGTGACCAGACCATCAAAAGCAAGATCACTGATAGGCCACACTTTGTATATAAAACTGGAAATAATCTTAAAAGAATAATTGAATTAAAATCAAAATTCCAGAATAAAACTAAGGATAAGAGGACAGGCACGCAAAGATGTGGCCAATGTAATTATTGTAAATATATTTTAGATGTACCTAGCATTACTCTGAACAACTGTCTAAAGAGTAAGATTTGGTTCTCCAATGGTAACTGTTTATCCAAACACGTTATATATCTTAGTGTTTGTCAAACCTGTAAGAGTTATTATGTGGGGAAGACTGACCGCAGCCTTAAAAACAGAATATATGATCACATTTACTGCATGAGGAAGTGTGACATTAATAATGCTTTATCGAGACATCTCATTAATAGTCCACAGTGTAGGATGTTTAAATTTGGGATCTTAGATGTTGTTTTTCCCAACCCTAGAGGGGGTAACATCAAGGCTACAGTGGGGGAACGGGAAATCAAGTGGCAGTTAAGGTTGGATGCTGCCACCCTCCTGGCCTTAATGAAATGATTCCCACTAAGCCTCTAGTTAGGGTTTAGTTCTAATAATAGTGCAATATTTTGTTAATTGCTTTACTTATGTATGTATGTATTTATATATGTATTGGGGGGTCGCCCATGTATTATATTTACAATTTTTTAGTATTATTATCATTTTTAATGTTTATATACTGTTTAATAGATATGTTCCAAAATATTATATATTCATATACTCCAGTATATTAATATTTTATTATTATCATGATTGGCACATATTGTACATATTTTATGGTTGCCACTCTAGAATATATATTTCTGTATATAAGAATCAGATGATATTACACATTGTGTTGTTTTTAATTATGCAGTTTTGTCTTGACAGCATAGTTAGTTTATTTATTTGATTTAGGAGTTGTCTTTGTTAGCATATATTTTACTTTTGAGTTTAATCTAGTTTAGTAAACTAACTAAATTATTTATTTGGAGTGTTTATGCAGAATGTTATATATTTCATCTTTAGTAATGTTTATTGCTTGACTACTGATTTAATTGATTAATTATATATTAGGGCGGGTTTTTGGATCAGTTGTCATATATAAGCGTCATGTCATCTTGTTATGATGTTCTGATGAAGACAGATTTTCTCTGTAGAAAGCGCTCAACAGATTTTATGTGAATAAACTAAGTGTTTCCAGCACAGAATCCTTGTTCCTGGCGTTTCTTGTCACCTTCTGGTGTGTTTGCAAATTAGTGGTACCGCAGGAACAATTTCCTTTTATAACGTTGTTTTCATGGATTCCATGCAGGAGATGCTTAATGTTTCGAATCTCGTCTCGAGGGACGAGATAGATAAAATACATTCCGAGATGACTATAATTCGTGGGGAAATTACTCGCCTTGTGGAATTACTAACACCAGTGAGCGTCACGCTCAACAAGCAGGTGCAACCTAACCCGCTGGTTGCAACGTCTACCCGTTCCTCTATGGGCAACGCCAGTGACGAGGAGATTCCCAACGCACAGAGGAGGTGCTCCTCACCTCTACCGTCTAGGCGAAGGCCGAGGAAGGAGGCCAGTGAAGCAAGGGACAGCCGTGGTTTCTTTACAGCTTCCCCAACAACGGTGGAGAATGTAGATTATACTGATGATGACCGCTGCTTTATTTCTGGAGCAAAACCCAAGCGACATCCACCTTCTCGCACCTACGGGGGAGAGGACAAAGGAAAAGGTGCAATTAAAGCACCAAAGAAAGGTACTGTTAACTCTAATATTATTGGGCCATCCACCAACGAGGACTGTCTGAAAAAACACGGATATTGCTTAGATAAATTTATGGATATGCCGCTTGATTTTAAGGACATTCCCAAAGCGGTTTCTTATCAGCATTCTTTTGGTGAAAGGGATAATTTTCCTTCTTTGAAAAAGTTAATTTTTACTTTTGGAAATAATTTAACAAAGGTTAAAAATTTACAAGTGGAGAATTTATACCTGCATAAATGCTTGGACAGTGGGATTGTACCTATGGGGTTGCGGTTCTTCAAGGAACCATTGGGGATTGATATGAATGCACGTAATATTAAGATCTGTAATGACATGTTTGATGATTTCGGAAAGAAATTCATCAGGTTTATTGTTGAATGTAACGACTCTAAAATTAGTACTTTACTTAATGAGATAGATAGAATAGACAGACAGATTAGGGAAGATGTATTGTTTGTGCAGTGGGAAAAGTTATACAACAAGCAATATGAATATGCGGAAAACATGTATAAAAAGACCTACGAAAGGAAATATAAGAAATTACAAAGGGATATGGCACAATATGAGAAGGGGTCAGCTTATAGATGGAGAAATGTGAATGATGGTAAACTTATTTCTAGAAATAGAAATACTAATCGTTCTGCTGCACACATGGGTGATACTGTTCAAAATGATGCACATCCTAATGAAAATTATTGGGAAGATGACTGTTTTTTAGATATGGCGAGGGACAAATGGAGAACGGTGGAACCAAAGGGGAGGGGGAAAAACCCTTGGAGGAACTGGAAACACAATTATTAGTGGATCTTTATAAGTCTAATCCTAGAGGTTTGAATAATGATTCCAGCAGCAACCTGGGAGGTAGTATTAATGTAGTGGTGGAGGAAAATAAGATCCTTCATTCTTGTGATGAGATTAAGATATATAACTACACTTCTCATCCGGTTTTACCCGAATTTTTCCAAATTTTCTCTAAAGGTATGAAATTTATACCTGATTTCAGGTTTGATATAACGGATACCCTAGTTGAGTTCAAACTGTTTATGAGAAAATTAAATTTGGGTGTATTTTTTAAAAATCAGAATAATGACAGTTCTAACCAGACTCAGCAACTTAGGAAAAGGAGTACTTTTACACCACCCATGTGTAACACACTTACATCCTTTGAAAATGTAGTAAATTCTGAGTTATATTCCTTATATAATAAACATAAGTATATTCAAGTAGGGCAGAATCAGGGCAAGAGCATGATGGATGTCATCCAAGCACTGTGTGACAATAACATCCGCATTATTACCGCGGACAAAGGTGGGGGCATTGTATTCTATGATCAGGAACAATATAATAGTAAAATTTTCAATCTCCTTAATAATTCAACACAGTACACTCCCTCTTCCATTAATGAGGTCAATATAGCCCACAGACGAATTGACTCGTATTTAGAAGAATTTATAGTGGAAAATAGGATAAATGAAGATTTATATAGATTTTTAAAGGTTGAGTTCCCCATTTTGGCTACCATCAAGGGCATTCCCAAGGTCCATAAAGATATACAGGACCCACCTTTTCGTCCTATTATTTCTGGCAGTGCCAGTAAAACGTTTACTTTTGGACAAGTAATTCATCATAAATTAAAACACATCTATAATATTGTTGAGCATATTATGAAAGACTCTTGGGAGTTTTTGGGCTTGTTTAAAAAGGAACTTTGGTCCCCCAGATTGATTTATGTGACAATAGATGTACAGGACTTGTTTTCCTGTATTCCTAAGGATGAGGGAATCCATAGATTCATCAGTAGTATGCGTAAAGTAGGTGGATTATGTCAGGATGACATTTCTCTCCTTACAGAATTTATGGACATTGTTTTGGACCATAACTACATCTATTTTGAAGGGGAGTATTATAAGCAGAAAACGGGGGTAGCGATGGGCACTGCTTGTGCTCCCATATATGCCAATATGGTACTGTTGGACTGGGAAGTGGAATTTGTTTTAAATTCCAACTGGATGTCCTTTATTAAAAAATACGTCCGTTATTTGGACGATATTTTCATTCTTTGGGAGGGTGAAGTTGAGTTATTACATGACTTTATCAGTTATATCAATAACACCACTGATTACCTAAAATTCACCCACCAATATGACACACATTGTGCAAATTATTTAGATGTAAAAATATATAGCAAGGACAATGAATTTCACTCCCAGATCCACAGAAAGGACACCTTTAGCAATGGCTATTTGCACTATAGCAGTGCACATACATATAATACCAAGAGGGGAATTATCAAGGGGCAGTGCATCCGGGCTGCACGCATGACTACTGAGAGACATCTAGTTGACCTTGAATTGCAGTACATTGGTCGACTGTTCTTGGACAAGGGATATCCACCTAAGATGGTAAAAGACATCACAGGTTATGTCATGAAGGAGTGGGGGCTGAAATACAAGCCACTTTTGGGAGTGGGTATAACTAAATCTTTACCTGCAGGAGATACTAGTACCAATACCGCTAGTCAGAGTTTAGTGACGGTGAACAGGAATATATATACTAGGTCTTGCATCATTCAATATGGCAAATATTCAAATGAAGTCAAACAGATTATTACTACAAACTGGAACATTTTGACCAGTGACCAGACCATCAAAAGCAAGATCACTGATAGGCCACACTTTGTATATAAAACTGGAAATAATCTTAAAAGAATAATTGAATTAAAATCAAAATTCCAGAATAAAACTAAGGATAAGAGGACAGGCACGCAAAGATGTGGCCAATGTAATTATTGTAAATATATTTTAGATGTACCTAGCATTACTCTGAACAACTGTCTAAAGAGTAAGATTTGGTTCTCCAATGGTAACTGTTTATCCAAACACGTTATATATCTTAGTGTTTGTCAAACCTGTAAGAGTTATTATGTGGGGAAGACTGACCGCAGCCTTAAAAACAGAATATATGATCACATTTACTGCATGAGGAAGTGTGACATTAATAATGCTTTATCGAGACATCTCATTAATAGTCCACAGTGTAGGATGTTTAAATTTGGGATCTTAGATGTTGTTTTTCCCAACCCTAGAGGGGGTAACATCAAGGCTACAGTGGGGGAACGGGAAATCAAGTGGCAGTTAAGGTTGGATGCTGCCACCCCTCCTGGCCTTAATGAAATGATTCCCACTAAGCCTCTAGTTAGGGTTTAGTTCTAATAATAGTGCAATATTTTGTTAATTGCTTTACTTATGTATGTATGTATTTATATATGTATTGGGGGGTCGCCCCATGTATTATATTTACAATTTTTTAGTATTATTATCATTTTTAATGTTTATATACTGTTTAATAGATATGTTCCAAAATATTATATATTCATATACTCCAGTATATTAATATTTTTATTATTATCATGATTGGCACATATTGTACATATTTTTATGGTTGCCACTCTAGAATATATATTTCTGTATATAAGAATCAGATGATATTACACATTGTGTTGTTTTTAATTATGCAGTTTTGTCTTGACAGCATAGTTAGTTTATTTATTTGATTTAGGAGTTGTCTTTGTTAGCATATATTTTACTTTTGAGTTTAATCTAGTTTAGTAAACTCCAAATCACAAACGAAAAAACTGTTGAACCAAAAGAGCGTAACAACGAACAAGAACACTATGAGAGACTACTTCGTAAAATAAACAGACGTTTAATGACTCCAAATTAATGTTAGCGCTTTCGGCTAAATCAAATATTTAGCCTTCCTCAGACAAACAGCAGAACAGGAAATGACATTTCTTAAAATATATGTATAGAACCAATTGAAATAAAGTGCATTTAGTAATTAGTTGTAACTAAGGTTACCTTAAAGTAGTATAATCCATTGCAAACATAAGCCTTGAATAAAGGTAAAAATAGAGTGCCTCTATAGGCATTGCAACGGAACAGCAAGTGATACTTTGTTGCAAATAACTCCATTCATCAAAATATTTACACAGATGTTAAACTCTATAATTACTGGGTTATTTAATCATACAACTTGCTTCATACTTATGTGATGTGTTAAAAATGTTATAAAAACAGTGAATGATAAACTAAAAATATTTGTGTATATTTTAAATTGTTACCAAAAATATTTCCACAATTTGGAACATTATTTCCACATTTAAACATTAAAAATACTGATTAGTTTTGCCCAAGAGAATTCCTGTACAATAATCATAAAATAATACAATTTTACATTAGTGCATTCTGTTAGGGAATAATTGATGTTGGGTCCATTTCATATCCAAATGTGAGAGACCTTCCCTATATGTGTTATCTGTTATACGATAACCATTTTAATACACATTTTATTGATAGGTTGTCATTGATGCCAGGTA
This sequence comes from Protopterus annectens, assembly GCF_019279795.1. Taxonomy (NCBI): domain Eukaryota; kingdom Metazoa; phylum Chordata; order Ceratodontiformes; family Protopteridae; genus Protopterus; species Protopterus annectens. The sequence continues at coordinate 1,098,291,056 of NC_056728.1, forward strand.
ATAAATGTGCTCTAGTTCGTACCTGCCACATCAATTCATCTATCTCTAACCTAATTTGCCAGGGGCCACCCATTGGATCTGGCATTCTTTGTTGGAGTATAACAAAGTTGAAGGAATGCCCTGTATTGCTAATAATATGCTTAGCTAGGGCATTGTTCACATCCCTTCTGCTAATAGCATAAATGTGTTCGTGTATTCTGGTCTTGAATCTACGCTCTGTCTTGCCAATGTAGAAAGCTTCACATTGGCTACACAGAGCAGCATATACTACAGATTTTGATTCACAGTTGTAATGCTTGCTTATTTTATATGTGGCCCCTGGCAAATTAGGTTAGAGATAGATGAATTGATGTGGCAGGTACGAACTAGAGCACATTTATTACCTGGCATCAATGACAACCTATCAATAAAATGTGTATTAAAATGGTTATCGTATAACAGATAACACATATAGGGAAGGTCTCTCACATTTGGATATGAAATGGACCCAACATCAATTATTCCCTAACAGAATGCACTAATGTAAAATTGTATTATTTTATGATTATTGTACAGGAATTCTGCGGGCAAAACTAATCAGTATTTTTAATGTTTAAATGTGGAAATAATGTTCCAAATTGTGGAAATATTTTTGGTAACAATTTAAAATATACACAAATATTTTTAGTTTATCATTCACTGTTTTTATAACATTTTTAACACATCACATAAGTATGAAGCAAGTTGTATGATTAAATAACCCAGTAATTATAGAGTTTAACATCTGTGTAAATATTTTGATGAATGGAGTTATTTGCAACAAAGTATCACTTGCTGTTCCATTGCAATGCCTATAGAGGCACTCTATTTTTACCTTTATTCAAGGCTTATGTTTGCAATGGATTATACTACTTTAAGGTAACCTTAGTTACAACTAATTACTAAATGCACTTTATTTCAATTGGTTCTATACATATATTTTAAGAAATGTCATTTCCTGTTCTGCTGTTTGTCTGAGGAAGGCTAAATATTTGATTTAGCCGAAAGCGCTAACATTAATTTGGAGTCATTAAACGTCTGTTTATTTTACGAAGTAGTCTCTCATAGTGTTCTTGTTAGTTTAGTAAACTAACTAAATTATTTATTTGGAGTGTTTATGCAGAATGTTATATATTTCATCTTTAGTAATGTTTATTGCTTGACTACTGATTTAATTGATTAATTATATATTAGGGCGGGTTTTTGGATCAGTTGTCATATATAAGCGTCATGTCATCTTGTTATGATGTTCTGATGAAGACAGATTTTCTCTGTAGAAAGCGCTCAACAGATTTTATGTGAATAAACTAAGTGTTTCCAGCACAGAATCCTTGTTCCTGGCGTTTCTTGTCACCTTCTGGTGTGTTTGCAAATTAGTGGTACCGCAGGAACAATTTCCTTTTATGACATTCTGGTAGTGTCACAGGCATCATCATCAAGGATTCTACACTACTTCCTGAATGCTATGCTCCAGCATGCCAGTGGCTATATATATATATATATATATATATATATATATATATATATATATATATATATATATATATATATATATATGTGTGTGTGTGTGTGTGTTTGTGTGTGTGTATATTTCCCCCTGTACCTCTGTGGAGAACCAATTCCTGAATGCTATGCTGCAATATGCCAGTGACTATATATATTTCCTCCATGCCCTTAAGTTCAGAGCTAGAACTATGCAGGGGTTTTACCCCTCAGCACACTTTGGCTCTATCTGATATTTTAACTATTTGATATCTATGGTTCTTTCCCAATCCTCTCCTACAAATGCCTGTATTGCTTCCCCTTTGCTCATCCCTCTTCTTACCTCCCCATTTCACCACTTTCCTATCAACTCCATTTTCACACATTTAATCTGGTCAAAAAATAAAATCACACAAAACACACATGGCCAGAAATGAACAATAAAAAAGCCTTCACATTTTGTCATTTGCATTTGTGCAGAGTTTGGCATTGTGCAGCAATTCTGAGTGGCAGTGAATGGCTTCTAATGTCCTATGGCAAAACCTGGTGAATTTTTGCCATCATTTGCATTAGTCCAGTTATCTCCATGCAATGCTGCTTAAATGTTTTGGGCCAGAGGAATGCAGAGTTTAACAGAGAAAATGAACTAATTTGTAACAGTTACTCTTTTCTTAGATCGCTGCATATAACAAAATGCAACTTCGTATGTGAAGTGTTGACATAAATTGCTTGATTAAAGATTGTTTTTGCTCATGGCATCAAGGGTTTGATTCCAGATGTATCTCACATCATTTTGTAGTGGGATGTTATATGTGTATGATATGTTTAATCACCTACATCTTAACATCTGCCACATTTATGAGTTCATATGGAGATATATTGAATACTGCCCATACAAGGGTATTTGAAGTGACATCCATCCTCACAACTATGAGATATTTATCCAGCCTTGTTCTGCTTCTCATAACCCTGTTGTTCCTGTCCTAACCATTCTTTACCCCTATGTCAGTCACTTCATGCTACAGAGCATTGCAGGTCAATAATTAGAACACACCAAAACATGTCCATGAATGTTCCGTTACAGCAAACATTGTTATGTGCATGTCAGTTTCTCCTTGTATTCACCCCTTCACTCCCACCTCTTTTACATGTGTGTGTATCTATTAGACTGATGGATGAAAAGGTCATCTCATGGTTTCTGCATGACTCTGCTGATGGGTAATACCAACATGTTACCTTGATTCAATAGGTTATCAGTGCTCCTATAGTGTGCAATGTTTCAAAATCTGCTGTAGGATTCCCTTTGTGTAAATGTACATCTGCATCTTGTTGAGGCTTATAAACCAGCAGTAGGGGATGCTCTTAAGGACTGTTTTCAGAGGTCTCTTTCCTGTGTATCTCTTGCCTATCCATCTATTTACACCTTTTCCTACATAAATATGATATGCCTGCCTATCAAGTAAAGTGAAAGGTGGGCCACAATTGTTTTAACTGTCAAAAAGCAGTTCAAACATGGCACCATTATATTTCAGATGTCCCACATCTTCTTCAAACAGATGTATATAGATATATTAATTATTGCCACTCTATATCTCCTCTATCCTTGTCTCATGCAATTCATGCTACAGAGCAGGACATATTCTTATTGAGAAGACATGTCATGTCAACGCACTATTAGGATGTCCATGAATGTGCTGAGACAGTACCTCAAACATCTTCTACAGCCCTGTGTCTGTCTTCACCTTTTTCCTCTCATCAGAATATATTTTAGCATCTTTAGTAGGATGACGGATGAAATGTTCATTTAATACGATGTGTAGCAAGCTGTACACGCAATTAACTTGTGATTTGCAATAAGGCCTACAAAACAGCTACTAGATGTAGAAGTGCATTGAGGTAGGTATTACTGATACAGTTTGGGGAAGACACATACTGTAGTAAATGATAGTCACATTTGCAATCCTGATCACATTTACTTAGCTAATGACAACCTGACACCATTTGTGAAAAAAGAGAATTAGCTAGATTTGAACCCTGGGTTACCTGTCCTCTAACCAGGTGTTCACTGCACCTTGTGATACAGAGAAAGCCAACTCACTCAATGGGTGGTCCCAATATTCTATACAGACAGAGCAGTCTGTAATAAAATCAAACACATGCACACATATGCACATACCTCTACTATCTTTGCTCACCTAGAGACAGTGATTTGGTTTTAAATCAGATCATAATGGCTAGGATTGTATGGGTTCTCAGTCATTAGCCTGGTAATGTCCTATGACCCTATGAACATTGCACATGATGTCATTTTCAACTATGTACTGTAGCCCTACAACAGTGTATTCCAATCTGGGATTTATACTATTGTATTGATGCCTGCTGTTGCCATTTGGTTATGTGTTCCTTCCATAACTGCTGTAGGAATATGCCTCCTGAGGACTGAGGACATGAGATGTTGCTATATATATTGTTGTGTTACTAAGGTATGTGTTCTGATAGTGGAATGTATCCACATTCTACATGGTTCTCATTCAACCGTCACAGTGACAGCTGCAGTATAGCACAGTTGTGCATGTATATACCTAGCATCTGGAAAGGTTATTTAACATACAGCAATATTATGTTGTAGTGATTACATGGGCACATACACCTGGGTTCATCAACATGTTGTAATGCTGTTATATACAGAAAAATATGACATTTTGAGATTCAATTGCAACCTTGGCAAATTCCTTGTATGCACTACTGTGTTGCTATTCACAAAGATTATACAGGTGTTCCCCAGTTGCATTGCGTGACTGTCAGCATTTATATCATTAACTGTTCTGCATGAATTACATCCACCCCAGTTGGAATGTCTTCATATATGGTGTCAGAGCCACATCTATATTACCTGATCAAACATTTAGGTTAGTGAATACCTAAACGTCAAACTGGTAATATCAAAAAATTAAAGAAGCGAACAGCCAATTTAACGTAGGGAATGAATTCCCTCGGCCGCAAAAAAAAATAAATAAAATAAACCAAAATTAAATGGGGGACTTTGTCCCCCACACCCCCCAACATGGGGGGCTGTGCCCCTCACACACCCCCTAACTAAATATACCAACTCCGAGATCACTCTACAGTGCGTTAAATGAGCTCCATGTATTGTTTGGTATGTATACAATATCACAGTGACAGCTTCCTCGATCACTGACACTTGACTTTGCAGTGCTGTAATTTCTGTGAACATGTGCATAGTTGAAGCATTGCCATCAGTCTTGCATACTGCTGTACTATTCAGTATAATGGATCACTTCTTAATTCACATATCAGTTGCAGATGCTCCAGATAATATCCATTGCTATTACATATGGCAGATGTATGCAATACTCAGATGTGTGTAGGGAACACACTCATAATAGTGCACTGTTTGTATGTATTGTTATCCATATGGTGAGATCTATATCAGGCAGGGATGCTTTACTCAAGTGTATCACATCTGGCATAGTAAGCTCCCACACATCTGGTAGGCCATACAGAACTATTCTCTGAGATGCATATCTATTAGAATTTAACAGTGCAGACTTCCCTTCAAGGTGTCCTACTAGAAGCATGTGTGGTATGTCTTTCTGTGTTGCATCCAGTAAATACACAACTCAGTGACAACATTGTATGGGTTTGATTCTTGCAGGGAAGCATTGTGACTTATGTGTCATACAAAGCTCAAAAACAGCCAGGATTGCTGAAGTTTCAACTCCAGGTTTAACACTGTCCCTCTTAATCCTCCCAAAAAGTGGTCAAATTGAGGAATGGGTGATAAATTCCTGATAAAATACTGACAGTTATTACAGCTGTACATGTCTGCTACTGCAGACCATGTATAATAAGTTACAATCATATATTCTGTTAATGCGACAGGTTAATGGTCATCATATTTTAAAATTGTGCATGATTTGGCCTGTTTATTTCTACATTTGTCCAAGAATGTGTTACTGTGTGTTCCTGAGTGGTTGAGAGCTATGGTGGCATGTCAGTCATATTCATGCAAATCATTTTACAGATCTTCAGTGTATGAACATAATCCCTATTGTATGTACCATCCTTGCTAAGTGTCCTTTCCAGTGAGCATATCAGTGATGTTTATATCACAACCATTCCCCTCCATTGACCTGTAACCTACTGTGACCATCACTTATATATTATCATGTGTTTATATCATAATATACTTGCTCAGGACCTGTAGAAAGCAGTATGCACTGTGATATGAACATATGTGCATAATATTATGCTTGGAAGTGTACATACATCGACATATCCTATCTTGTAGACATTTCCATGTTTACCATGCCCTTTTCCTGTTTATTCATTCCTTTAATTATGTATGTGCACATTTCATCAGCACACTTTCACTGCCCAGTACACCTTTCCTTGTAGTTACCCCTGCCATTTACCCTCCCCATCCATTATTTCATTCTGCATATAATTGGTTTAGAGTACACTGCACTCAGTACACTTTTCTTTACTGCGTTGTTACTGCTGTTATTGCAGTATTTTCAACTCTGGTAGCCATTGTGGCTGTCCATGCGATCTCATGGAGCAGGTTTGCCTGAAGGCAAACTTGAGTGCTATGTCTTTCTGTGCTCATGCTGCTCTGCCTGGCCAACAAACCTTGTTTGTATTCATGTAGACATGATGAGCAGCAAGAGTATGTAATTAGTGCTGCTGCTGCTCATTGTGTTGACACATAAACACCATGTAGGTTTTGTGTGAAGCCCACATGGAGTTTATTCAATCCCAAGGATTGACTTCCACTGTCCCTTATGCATAGTAGCTGCCTTTTAAATACATGCACACACACACACACACACACACACACACACACACACACACACACACACACACACACACACACACACACACACACACACACACACACACACACTGCCACCCCCACCTCCCCACCCCCCAGGGAAGGATGTTAGAATTCTTCATCCTGGCAAGATAGTACTGCTGCTATGCTGGTTTACTGGGCTACAGGTGCAAAAGCTACTGCACCACTCTTGATTTATTACCAAATTACATAATAAATACAAAGTAGCAATATGGGAAGTGATCTGCTCAATTACATGCAGATACAAACAGCAGAACAATCTACAGGGCTAATATTACACCTCAGATAATAAATAATACATAAATGCCAGCAACAAGATCTTAAAAGGAAATAAATAAACATTTTACTTTAACAATAAAGAAGTCAAAGCATTTCCAAAGAAAGTACATTTCCTCACAAAAATACTCCATAGAACGGCTACAGCATCTCAACATATTTTTCTTCTACACACTACATAAAAGAACAAATATATGATTCTCCTTACTCTGTTGAGACAATATATCTTCACAGTACAGTTTTCTGTTAAATATTTTACAGTGCTTAAATATAGCATACAAAATGTGTAACTGTTAAAATGACAAGTACAGACATAACATGCCAAGTCATTTTATTACCTTGGCATCTCACAAATAATTAATCTTTCATGAAATTCAAGTACAGAATGACAGAGAATGTACCTATACAATTCTCATTTTTAATCCCTCACTGAAAATAGTCACCTTCATTATGCATAACCATTTTAAAATAATGTGAAAGAGGAAGAAAATCATCCAGTTTTGATAATTATCACATTTTAAAAGGCATATTATAAATATTGTTTTTCTTTTTGGGGTTGGGTTTTAGCCTTTCTAGTCCCTACATGTTTGATGCTTCCCAGTGATATTATCCCTCACTGTTATATCGGCTGCCAATAGCAACAGTCTCCCATGCTGGTGTTATGTTCCCAAATGCACATAGAAGTATTATCACTCATTATATTAAAATGCAAAACATAATAATTTAGATATAATTTTAGTGGTCTGGTGCATGATATAGGACTGCACAATGCTTTAGAGGTAAGATTATTGCCTCACTGCTGCAGGGTCTGGGGTTCAGTCCTGACCTCCAATCACTACTTGTTTGAAGTTGTTTGTATTCTTCCCATGTTTGCATGAACATTTGCTGGCAATTCCAGTTTAATCTCACACCCCATGCATTCCATTTTCATAGTAATTTAAGTGAGCTGCAATAATTGTAGAGGTTGCTTACGGAATATGTCTGTAATCCATGTTTGTGGATATTTTTTAAGGGAATCCCATGTGAGTGTTTTTTACCCTCGTTTTGAGGCAATCTTTCTTATCCTTTAGTTAACTTTTATGATGCACCTCTTAGAATACATAGGTGTAATGCCACTTGTGGAATAACAGTAAAATTAGAAAGAACAAAACTACACACAAGAATAAAATACAATGGTAAGTGGAACTTCTTTAGACTATTTTATACAAATAAGTATAAATAAATCAGCCCTTAAATACTAGTATCTCAACCACATGATAAAACTATTAAAACCATTGGTTAGTAAACCACTGTATTTAAAATCTAGACAATAAAAGCAAAAGAGCAAAATAAAATCAAATAAAACTTGCACCAGTAATGTATATGTAAATGTTTATGTAAAAATCAAGACATTCTATCTAAACTTTGCTTTTAAACAATTAATAAAATGCAACATTATAACTATCTTGTAATGAGAATGCATTTTAAATTGATAACAACATTGAGTCCTGCAAATTTCGAGGTACAGTATATCTGCTAAAGCACTTCACAAATATCTGAGTGTCTAAATAAATTCTCCTGCTTTAACCTTAATTCTTCAAAAATGCTGGAGAGTCAATCTGATCATACTTCTGTAGTTCTCTACAAGGCATATAGACAGCTCCTCAAACAAGCTCCCATTGTAAGAAAAAAAAGGTGTGGACAGAGGAATCTGAACAGGAGCTCTAGGATTGTTTTCAGTGTACTCTGTGAGATGTTTTTAAGACAGCTGCTATGAATGAGGATGGTATTGTTTATCTGGAGGAATACAGTTCAAGCACATGCACTGACCTCAATGTACTCCATAAAGATATCTGGATATATCCAAATAATAAACCATGGATTAACTCAGAGGTTCACTCTGTGCTTCATGTCCCACTCCAAGGCATATGCATCAGGCAATATCAGCGAGTATAAAAAATCTAGATATGATTTATGCAGAACTATCAGTACAGCAAAGAAGAATTACAGTTGTAAGCTGGAAGGCTATTATTCAACTACTGATACAAGGTGTTTGTGGTAAGGCCTGGAAAACATCACAGGCTACAGGGACAAAGGCAGAGGGATGACTACTGAATATAGTTTTCATCGGACAATTTCAATTAATTATATGCCCAGTTTGACCCTTTTTCTTTACCTTGTGTTTTACCTGTATTCTGCTTTTAACTGCATATTAAAACTTGAAAAGAGACCACAACTCTCTCTCTCTCTCTCTCTCTCTCTCTCTCTTGTGAGTCAGGCAGAAATCAGAACAGATCAATTAAGGAGTCATACATAAGATAGAACAGGTCAGTTAAGGTTAATTATCTGTGAACTGAGGGGGGTGTGGAGCTAGGAACTAAACCTTCTATTTAAGGGGTAAAATAAAACATTTCAGAGCTTTACTAGAAAGGCTCACCCAGACTTTGCTACACTTTGCTGTGAAGGAAAGGTTAGTTTGCTTTTTATTTGTTGTATTTTGTATTACTTTATTGCCTTTTTCTATTTTGAATACTGTGATTTGTTTTCTTTACCTTGTGTTTTACTTGTATTCTGCTTTTAACTGCATATTAAAACTTGAAAAGAGACCACAGCTCTCTCTCTTGTGTCAGGCAGAATTTTCCCCATCCTCCCACCCAGTTACTGTTGTGTTCTTAAACACAACTGCCTTTCTAGTTGCCTGCCCTTTATGTTAATTTGACCATATATCTCATTTTCTCTCTGCTTTTACTGGCTTGTGTGAGTAAGCACAAAATTATCATTTTGTGAAATCACTCTCTTCAGCAATTTAAATTTATTAGCCATCCTACTGTATTCCATAGTACCAGAATACAAACGTGACAACCCCCTTGCAATCTATCTTGCTGATTTAAAAATTGTGACACTCCACTAAAACTTAACTTTTTAGACAGGTAAAACTTAAGTTACCCACTTTTACATCTAACTCCTCTAGTGCACACTGCAGTGCTTAAGATAAACATTTTTTTCATCTTACCTTTAAGCATCCCTGTGACTAGCACTTGCTCTAAAACCTGCTGGAAAGCACTAGGAAGCCTTAAACTGAGACAAGCACTCAACTCTCCTTGTTAATAAGCAGAAATTAATTGTGTGCACTAAACAGCCTATAATTGCAAAGTACCTTGCTAAGGTAAGGGAAAACAGCTCTTATACTTTACAAAAAAAGCACCAAACCAGGCATGTCCAAGGGTCAGCTTCTGGTGATTTCTCTTGCCCATCTGATGAATCTGGGCATACTGGGGCAATGCAGCAATTGCCTCATGTACACAGACAACCCTCTCCTACAACCCAACACTACAACCTGTGAGAGATGCACTTACATAGCCAAATTGGAAGCAAAGCTCTCTCCACCCAAGATTGTGCTAGACAGTCAAGAGGAGAAGGTTAACACCCACACTACACCTCAAGAAACACATAGCTCTTCTAAACCCACACCACCAACACCTTCACATAGTAACACTAAACCCTCATATGCAGAGGCCCTTAACTGTAACCTGCCCAAGCAACAAGGACCTCCGAAGCTGAAATGAAAACAAACACCAATCACAACCAAAGTGTCACATAGGTCACAACACCAGTGTGCCACCCAACAACAGCCCCTAAGGCAAGACAATGTACCCAACACTTTAGTCATAGGTGATTCTACAGTCAGGCACACTGATGTCCCACTCACCAGGTTGAACAAGGAGAAAACTACAGTCAGCTGCCTGTCAGATACCAGGATCTGTCACATAACACATGCACTCAAGTTACTCCACAACAAGTACAAATATGACTCTGCCATTGTCCATGTTGGAGTGAATGACTTGAGACGTACATCCCTGGACTACATGAAAAGAGACATGGAAGAGCTCTCGGATGATGTGGCCCAGGCAGGTATGACCCTAGCCCTAAGTAGCATCCTGTCTTCACCCAAAATGATACCACAGTATAAGGACAAAATGATTGACTTCAACAATTGGCTAAGCTTCTGGTGTCATTCAAAGGGGATCCAGTATCTGTCTGCCTGGGACGACATGATTGACAAACCACGATGCTTTGCCAGAGATGGTTTGCACCTGTAGCTCCTGGGATTCAGGTTACCAGCTAAGGCTCTTGCCACCCCTGTAGTGTCTTTCTTAGGCAAAGTTCAAAGGACAAAACCACCACTGTAACAGGTACAAACATGCAAAATCTGAAGGTAAAGCTACTCAATGCTAGAAGTCTAAACCTGAAAATGCACTCTCTCAAGGCACTCAAAAATGGAGAACATTGATATCCGTGCAGTAACTGAGACCTGGTTCAAGGCTTCGGAGAGCACCCCTGAAATACCAGGCTACAACTCTTACCACACTTTTTGGCCACCAAACCAGGAACGAAACACTAAAGGTGGAGGAGTGTCCATATTCACCAAGGATATTCACACCACCAGTCTAGCTGCCCAACACAATGCATCTGAAATTCTCCAGGTGCAACTAACACTAGGTAAGACTGCAATCCAAATTGTAGCTTTCTACAGATCCCCCAACATGCCCCAAGATTTTCACTACACCTTTCTAAACATACTGGAAAATATTAAGATACAACCAAACACCCTAATACTGGGTGATTTCAACTACCCTGCCATTAACTGGGAAAACTACTTGTGTACCAACATCTTTGCCCAACGGTTCTTGGAATTCATAAATTCCAATGCCCAGGATCAACTAATCCATAGCCCCACCAGGGGCTCCAATATCCTAGACCTGGTCATTAACAACATGGGAAATTGATGCTCCACAACTATGGTCACCCCCTCGTTGGTCAGGTCTGACCATAAGCTAAACACCCTTGACATCCACATCCCTCCCCCACCCCACAGTAAGGAAACCTTCGTAAAAAACTTCTGCAAAGCCAACTTCATGCTACTCAAGTCAGAAGTGACACCAATGCAGACGAGAACTGAAAATTTGATTGCTGAATCCTACACTAAGGCACTGTATGAGCACATCCACTCGTGCATGAATTGTGCCATCCCAAACAGAACCAAGATGCTCTCCTCCAAAAAAAGGAAGCCAATCTGATGGTCTCCTGCCATAAACAAACTTTACAACAAAAGAAAGAAACTGTTGCAGAAAAGAGGAAAATCCCAGGATGCAAAAAACTCCCTTACCAGCCTCGGTAAGAAGCTAAGATCCCTCATAAAATCCTCCAAAGCTAGTTATGAAAATAAAATTGCCAAAGATTCCAAAGACAACCATAAGGCATTCTATAGCTATGTCAAGAATCTAAATGACAATGCTCAGATCTGCTCTGAGCTACAACAGCATGGCATTAAATATACGTTTCCCACGGATATTGCCAATATCCTAGCAGATCGATTCAGTGCCAACTTCACCCCCCTCTCACCCCCTAAAGGTCCCATCTCAATACCAAAAGATTGCCAACTTCCAGTAATAGTGGCCACACAGGTAAAAACCGCACTCTCCAAAGCTAAGAATACAGCATCCATGGGACCAGATGACATCACGGGCTGTGTACTACATGAACTACAAAATGTACTGGCACCTCACCTAAGTGTCATGTTTAATCATAGCCTCACCTCAGGCTTTGTGCCCACTGAGTGGCACACAGCTATGACTATCCCACTCCACAAGAGGGGATACACCATGGATCCAGGGAACTACCGCCCCATCAGTCTGATGAGCCTGATCTGCAAGGCCATGGAATGTATTATCATTGAACTTATAAACAAAGACATTGGCAACATTCAAACACTGGACCCCACCCTGTTTGGGTTCGTGAAGGGCTGATCTTGTCTCCTGAGCCTGATTGACTTCTTCAAATCAGTATCCAGAGCTGTGAACGAGAGTAAGGTGGTCCACACAGCCTATCTGGACCTCAACAAGGCCTTCAACACCATCCACCACTCTGGAATCATAGATAAACGTACTAAGCTGGGCATGAATCCCTATGTCACTCGATGGGTTGCCAGTTGGCTTACTGACAGAACCCACACTGTAAAAGTAGCTGACTCCAAATCCAGCTCCAAACAAGTGACAAGTGGAGTACCTCAGGGTTCAGCCCTGGGACTGCTCTTGTTTGGCATCTACTTCTCTGAAGTACAGGCCAACACTAAGGGACTCTGGCTAACAAAGTTTGCAGATGACTGCAAACTGGGAACCATTATTGAATCCCCAAATGATGTGGATATTCTACAAAATGGCCTTACAGAAACAGATGCTTGGTGCCAGAAACATGGGCTCAAGCTCAATGCCAAAAAATGTATAGTTATCCCCTTTGGGAAAAGCAGGTACCCATGAATTACCACATAAGTGGCAGTATACTAAACACCAAAAGTGTGATAAGAGACCTAGGGACACAGGTGGACAGTGGACCACCTTCGATAACCACATTGCCACAACAGTCAGGAAATCCTTCTATGTGGCACACCTTATAACTAAGGGCTTTTCATCCAGAAAAAAGGAGGTCATTGTCCCACTGTACTCATCCCTCATTAGACCCATTATAGAATACAACGCCCCATTTGGTATGTACCTCTCAAGACATCTGAAACAACTGGAAAGGCCACAAAAATACCTCACTAAAGGAATTACAGGCCTAAAGCAGATGCCCTATGCTGACTGTCTGAAAAAAACTCCACCTATACTCTGTCGCATATCATCTACTCAGACGCAATCTCTGCTTAACATACAAGGCCATGTCAAACCCAGAGCTGTTGGACATGCTACACTTAAAGAAATCCCAATCCCTCAGAGCCACATGCTCCAGGGATCTAATCCTTGTCATGACAATGAACAAAACATGCTGGAGGGATAGGTTTCTGACCCAGACACTCCCCGGACTCTGGAACTCTGGAATAGACTGCCCATACATGTAAAGCAGAACACCTCTTTGGCCCTCTTCAAAAGGAACCTTGATGATTGGATGGGAGATAGGAAATTTGCCCCTGCTAGACAGAGATCCAGGGAAGTAAATATTGTTGGAAGAAATAGCCAGGGAATTGTTATGGATAGGCTTGTATAGGCCCTAGGGCCAATTGCCTAGTACCAACCTATGAACCTATGAGGTCCAAAACACCAAATCAAAAGGTACCATCATAAGAGAGAGGGAGCAGAGAGGAGGCACTGCCGCCATTCATGATATCACCAGTAAGTGTGGCAAAGTCCTTGAGAAAGATAAATCCCTGGAAGGCAGCCTGTCCAGATAATATTGCTGGAAGGACACTCAAAACCCATACTTCAATGCTTGCTGATGTTCTAACTGATATAGTCAATCTCTCCCTTTCACAAGGAATAATTTTCACTTGTTATAAGGCAACCACTATTATTCCATTGCCAAAAAAGGGCAAAGCCAACTGCCTGAATGATTACCAGACAGTTGCATTGACCCCCATAGTGATGAAATGCTTTGAGAGAATCATTCTGAGTCACATTCAGTCATTTATACCTGATACAATGGATCCCCTGTCATTTGCATACAGACTGAATAGGTTGACAGAGGATGCAGTCAGTACAACATTGCATACAGTTCTTACTCATTTGGAGAATAAGGACTGTTATGCTTGATTGCTGTTTATTGAGTATAGTTCGGCCTTCAATATGGTGATACTAGCAAAGCTCATTAATAAGCTGTCCATACTAGGTGTGCCACCGACTCTTTGCAGGTGGGTCTTGGATTTTTTAACAGGCAGACCACATTCAGTCAGGCTGGAGAATAACATCTCTAAAACAATAATAATAATAAATACAGGAACTCCACAAGGCTGTGTGCTGAGTCCAGCGCTGTTCCCCCTCATCACTTATGATTGGGTTGCTTCTCAACATGACACCAGTATTGTCAAATTGTGGATGATACAACAGTCATTGGTCTGACCTCCAGAGATGATGAGTCAGTTTATAGGAGGGAAGTAGAGAATCTTGTGAAGTGGTGTCACAACAGCAATCTCTCTCTTAACTCATTAACCCCAAGTATCTTCTCATGGCACCTGTGTGCTTAAACCCGAGCGAGCCATGAGAAGATACAGATTTCAAGCCATTACCCCCGAGTGCCTTCCACAAGTGAGACAAACTGTCATGCAGATTTGTACTTCACCTTAATGTAAAACACACTGAAATCATAACTGAATGTGTAATTTACATTCTATAGTTACGATTCAGCGTATTTTTACATTATGGTCACATTAAAGTTGTAGCAGGAAATACAGTTTAAAAGTTCCTGATAAAGCAAGTGGTGGCAGCCAATCGTATTCTTGCAATACAAGCCACCACTTGCATAACACCTCTACCCCCAACCTAAATTTCCTTTGTTTTTTTACAAATAAAAAGAGGGTCCAACAGCAGATGTTTCCTTTCTTTTTACAAAGAATTGGAGATTTCATCTGCTACTGGATCCTCTATTTTAATTTTGGCACTCAAGGGTTTCACGTATCGCACTGCAAGCAGTTCCTGTTCAGCTTAGCTCAACAACTGCCTTTTTTCCAGCCAGGTTTCTTCCAGTAAGCATTATATATATATATATATATATAAAATCACTACTAGGAAGTAAAGTAAAGATACAGCTCATTCCCAAACTCAGCAGAAGTGTCAGTTCTGAGCTACTTGTTTATGTATCATACTACTGTTGGTTGAGTCCAACCAAAAAAATTAGGAATAAGGGATGTCCCTCAAGAGCATGTGTGAAGTTGAGTAATCTAGTCTAACAGTTTACCGTAGTGCATCAAAAAAGAAAATAATCCAATTTGTAATAATAAACGGGCTGAACAACAGGTGAATGATTTCAGATATTAGGTCAGTGGACACATTTACGTTCACTTCACATACTATGCATTACGAAACTGTAACCATCTCATTTATTGGTAGTTACAAAGCATTTTGTACTTGAGGCCAGTGATGAGACCAGCTAAACAGAAGGGGCAAAGGGAATCAAACCGCAGACTACAGAAAGCAGCTCTTAATCTTCTGTGCTAACTCTGCTTGTTTACTTTCTTCTATTTGAAAATGCATTCTTGTTCCAAGATCAGTAGGGTTATCGTGGTGCCATATTTCATCTTTCTCCCTTGTCTCCGATCTATAATAAAGGTGCACAAATCCAAATTACTCATCATCTCTTCATTGGTAATATATTAATACAGCCATTGCATTATTTTAAATGACTCCTCATGCACACTTAGTAAACTTGTCATTTTACGGTGAATGTCTGTCAGATTAATGTTAGAAAATAATGACATTTACTTGCGTGGCAATATTTTAAAAAAACGATCGTACTTTTTTGCTCTAAATGGAATCCAGTCAATAATTAATTTTCTTGATAGTAAGTGCATCAGTTACTGGAAGCAGAACATGGATGGCTTACTTCTTCAATGCAAACTATTTAGAAAGGACAGAAGTGCAGGGGTGGCAGTTTTAAAAATATACTTTGTGTGACCGAGACATTAACATCAGCTGCGTTTCAGGCCAAGACTGACATTATTATAGTAATACTGAACATAGACAGGCTTGTTCTGACCACCATAGCCATGCACCGAACTCCCTTAGAATTCTTACACCAGTTAAGCTAGGTAAGTTGATTATCTGTGAAGCCTTAATAGTGACAGTACGGTCCAAGTTGAGAGACTTAAAAAACTGGTCACTCACACCTGTGTCTGTATATACGTTTTTGCACAAACCTATTATTCCTTCTTTCAGCGCAGAATGTAACGTTCCATTTCTTTCATTCTTGTACTGCTGCTTTTTTGTGGAATGACTACTAGTGAAATGAAATATAAGACTAAAAAGATTGTAGGAATGCATTCAAAGTTGGAAACTTTTAGTTTATAGTGCAAACCTGCTGAAAGATACTGTACATTTAAACGTGTTTACTGCATATTGGCCTAGACTTAGTGCTCATGTGTGTGGCTTGCTTACTGTTTTTACTGACTGTAGTATTTGAGTTACGAGTGCCTGTTGCTATAGTAAAAGGGGGATGCTTGTTTTTTGTGTTTTTCTTCCATAGTAGTGAGTTAGAATTGTGGTATCTTTAGCAGGGTTTTTTGTTATTGTTGAAGGCAGATATATACCTTCCAAAGCATGTAAATGGATACTGATATTTGTTCAAATTAATAGCAAATAGATAATACATCATGCAAACATTTTGATTGCAGTGGTTGTTGATACTCATATGTATCACTGTAGGAAAACTTGCAATCCGAGGTTGAAGTATGCATACTATTGGGGCAACACCTGCATGTACTTTAGAAAGTTCATATTTGTAGGGTACAGGGTAGGGAAGGTTTTTGTCTGTAACTTCATTTGGATTGTTTAATTAACTTTGTCATAATGTATGCAGGTTAAGACTAATGACTATAGAATGAGTTATGTTACTAATGGCACAGAGTTTTTGCAGTTTGTGCTGTGCTGTGTTGTATGAACTAATATGTATAAGTGACACTTAATTGGCGTTTGCATTGCCCCTTTGGTCCTGGGCGGACTTGTCTTAGTAAAATGTATGTGTGTGTGTGTGTATATGTTAATTAGGAGAGGATATGTCAAGGAAGTTCCTAGAAGTTGTGTGGCAGGATATGTTAGTTTGGACATTACTGTCTGCCTCTGTCTGTCATAGATTTGGGGGACAAACCCCAGGGTGAATTTCTGCTTCACATAGGTGGGGAGCCTCTTCCAGAGAAGCAGTAGTCTCTGGGATGCATACTTCTCTCTCTCCAGCAAGTCCTATTTATACTCCAGTCAAGGTTTAAGTCTTTAGAAAGGGGTAATTGTTATGCTGTGTATTTTGTGCATATGTCAAAAGTATGACCTGTGTTCTTTTACTGAGGAACTGGATGTTCCACTTGTTGGATATGCCTGGTTAGTTATGTACTAAAGGGGGCATTGCACTCAACAGGTCTGATGCATGCCAAATACAGTGGAACACTGACTTCCTTGGACCTAGATGCCTACCTTTGTTTGTACGCTGCAAAACATAGAATGATTTCCTCACTAGTGTAGACATGCAATGGTCAAAGGCTAGATTACTGTCTGTGTGTTTCATTATTAATGTCTGTTGTTTCATTGCTTACTAGACAAATGTTCAAAACTACAAATTTGAAACACACTCTAACAAGCGGTGCTGTATTATATAAGTAATATAATTTAATACAATCATTAAGGTGAATCAAAGAGCATATGCATGCATGTATGCATGGTCATGAGACAAGTATCCTTGTTTTACACCAATGATGAGCATAATCAGTGTGTCTGAGACTGTGAACCATCTTAGCACTCTAAATTTGAAAAGGGATTTGTAAAATAGGTCCTGCAATAACATTAGTTACTTATAGTGCCACAACAGGGCTGGTCAATTTTTTTAGCTACCAGAACAGGGCTAGTAATCGTTTTTCAATATCAGACCACTACTTTAGTAAATTGGCTTATATTCATTGTGAATATTATGGTAAACTGCATTCAAAAGATGAATTCAGTTAGTGATTTTAGAAGAGTCTGCTTTTTATTCTACTTTTGTTTCTCTGAGTTCTGGACTGAATGCAATAAAAATGGGATTGTATGTACTGATAAAATGGCTCAGTCTTATATTACATCTGTATGTACCTGGAATATAATGAATGTTCACTCAACAGGTAATGTGCAGCAATTATCTATCTGCACATAAGGGGTACACTTTGGTGAATATCTCATGTTGGTGTTTGTACATACCAGGAAACATTACTGAAGGGTCGGTTTGGGTAAATCTTTCATTCTGGTGCTTGTGCATACATTTGATGGTTGTAAAGACTTCTCATCTTCTTGTTGTGGCTGATTTACAACTCTATAGTTCTTAAGTTCATGGGTGGTTTCTGGGCTATTGACCTGAAGGTCTTTGTAAGCCTAGCCATGTGTGCACAATATAATACTAGAGAAAGCCAATACAAAAGGATCTTACCTAAACTTGAAATCTTAGTTAGCAACAACTGCCCATATCTAAATGGGTCATCAGTGAAATCCCTGGCAGGAATTTAGTTTCTCATCCAGTCATCTAAGCTATGCTTAGAGTCATAGAGGGACTTTGATGTGAACAGGTAGCTTATTCCAGAGGAGTGGCAACCTCTGAGAGGCATATCTGTTTCTCCAGCAGGTCCTATTTATGTCTAAGACCAGGTTAAATGACTTTTGTCCCATTTGACCTGCAGATGTGCAGCATTTCCATTAATTTTGGATCCAAGATTGCTCTGTAGGCCAGGCACAAGTCTCCTCTAAGTAGTCTGTATGCTACTAAATACACTGACAGTGACTTCATTCTGTCAATGTATGACATTTGTTGTAGACCCTGAATTTTCTTTGTTAGAAATCCAATGTAGATGTCCACCTACATTTGTATCATTATGTCATCCACTTCCAAGCTGCGTCCTGTCAGTGAACCTACATTGTGTTTAGCAATTAGTTAATGTTTGGCAGGTTGAGTGGTTTACTTGAAGCTGTCACTTAGAAGACCTATCCCCAACATTGCCATGTACTAAACTTCCCGGTAACCTTACTTCTCTCTCTGTCTCAAGTTTGAGCTTCAGTGCTGCATTCATCCTTTATGTTCTGAATACTACAACACTGAAGAGACAGACATCTACTGTTATGATAAAATCTGCAGTACTTTCTGTGGTGCCATGACCCAATTTCCTTTAGTCAGTATGGATACCTCTTTGTGTGTCCCTTGAAAAGTGCCCACTGACCCAGTGAGTATAACCAATTGCTTTGAAAGAGAAATGCACATGAGAATGTTTTTACTTTAGTTGTCCACAGGATTTTGTGATGTAGACAAAGAATTGTAATAGGACTCATTCCTCATTGCTTGGTACCTTGCTAACAAATAGGTGGGGGGAAGGGCTCAGTAATATTGTACTGTTTTTATTGAGCAAGTGTTGTACTATTTACTGAATGACTATGGCCTTCTGCTAACAGATGATCATGACTGTGTTACATAACAGCTGCAGAAGGTAATATAATGCATGCCTACTCAACAGGCAATTATCACCTGTGTCTGAGCATGCATAACTTTGCATGTCATTAGCACAGTGCAGGTACAATATAGTACTGAGTCATTATCACATTTCAGGCAAAATTGTCAGCAGCTGTCACTGTTATTCACATAAGTAGAAGTCATTATTACATTGATGAATGCACAAGTCAGATTTGGCTTTTTCTCCACTTGGAGTCATTGCAATCCACCCCCCACACACACCACTGTCTTTCTGTCAATCTGTAAAATTTCCAGAAATGTAACAAATCTACGAGGCAAATCTGGACACTTGCAAGTTATGACAGGGATACATTTTCAATGTCTTGTTTTTACATGAGAAACTTGTTAGAATAAGAGGATTTTGTGGTACACTGTATGAAGGATGTGAATATATATGTTATATAGTGCCTTGCATCAGTAATGCTTTTCTTATAAATTACTACGGTCTTATGACGTACTACACAATGACTCTCTTAGGAGTATACATTTATACTTCATGTTTTTGTGTGCATATGGAAGAATATATTTTACATTTTTTTTTTACTTTTTTAACTACAAGGCAAGGGCAATATCCAAACTCATATGTTGTCTATTTATTTCAGCCTATCCTGCGCTGCTGTGGTAAAATATTTACTGTGCTTTTAAAATGTGAAGTCATTTTGTTGAGTTACTGATTATAGTCTTGTTCTTTATTCATTATGAAATACATTGAATATATATATATATATATATATATATATATATATATATATATATATATATATATATATATATTTAAAAATATTTTTGTGGGTGATATGTGAGGCATATTTCAGCTGTTAGAGTACTTGCATATCTATTTGGTGAGATACCCAGGGTATCAAAAAAGAAAACTGAAGGTGTTCAGCTACATACACACACACATTTATATGTGCCCTTTCTGTGCCCCCTTGTCAGTCATTGTGTGTAATTTTGTGTTTTCACAGGTGGTAGGTATGTACCTCGGCAGTGCCATCACCACTTATGTACCTAATGAAAAGAATACTGCCCCTGTGGATAGGATGGAAGATTTGGATGGGCTAACCAGGTAATGCATATGATTTACATATATATGTAGTCTTCCAATACATCTGTCAAACATCAGTAGTAATTTGCATTTTCTTTCCTGTGCAGGTTCGTCCACCTTCTGATTAGGGTTGCCAAATTTCTTTGTGGCTAAAACCGGACTAAGGTCCAGCCCCTCGCATCACCCATAACTCCACCCATTCCCACCCACTCACCCATCAATGCCACACCCATTTTGTGACATCACTGTGACATCAGCTGATGGGAAGGCACTCTTTTTCTGTTCCGGGTGCCTGCTTTCAGCCGATTTACTATGCTTTTCTGTAAAAAAGCATAGTAAATCAGCCAATTGTAACAAACACTGATAGTCTGTTTCTTTTTGTGAAACAGAAAAATGGAGTTTGTACAGTGTTTTCCCAATTTCCTGACTACCAGTCCAGAGCACAGAATTGGTTCGATTTGTGTGGATAGTCCAGAAAAAAAACAGATAAGTGGCGTTGTGCATTGGCAATGGCAACAGGGTGATTTCCAATTTCCCACCTATTGTTCAAAAACTCAATGTTATGCTTAAATAGGGCTAGCCTAGGGATGGACTCTGCTTCACATGGATGGGAAGCTTGTTCCAGTGCATGGCGACCCTCTGAGACACATTTGTGTCTCATCAACATCACATGGCCTATTTATGTCACAAGCAAAATTTAAATATTTGGATATAATGGTTCTGATACTGTTTTTCAGAAGTTTACCTGTAAAAGGTTGAAAATCAACCTACTGAACGGCCCTTTGTGCGAACTGGAATGACGAAAATCGTCAGTCCGATCTGCACCAAAGTTTGAAAATCAGCAAAATCGAAATTCGATCAGATTCACTGATTTTCAAACTTTGATTCAAAGACAAAGCGTAATGCAGGGGGGCTGTGCCCACATACACCCCCCATGTGGATGTGTGGGGGGGTTGCACCTCCCACACACCCTCTATTTTATTATTCTACCTCCAAGGAGAAACTGGAATTCTCTTCTCTTCTACTGTGCCTTTTTGAATTCTCACAGTCATACCATGTAATGCTTTGTTGCAATCTCTGTTCATATCATTTCTATTATGGAATGTATAATACTTTAATTGCCATTTTCTAGATCTCTAAGTTATAGGGGAAATGTGAATGTTCAGAATGGAAGTTAGTACTGAATGGGGTCTCATTACTTCTCAGGATTGGGAAAATACATTAAAGTTTTTTTTCACCTAATAATACAAGATGCCATTCCCCTAGTTAGCTTAACAAATGGCTTGCTTGCTTTAAGGTCACTGGAAATAGTTATTTCTATGTCCCTTTTATAACTACACTACTGTTAGTACTTGATCTTTTTCCCACTGTGTCCTTATCATCTTCTTACCACCTATGATAGCAATATCTGCACTTCATTTCATTAAACATTAGCTGCCACAATGGTGACTATTCCTTCAGCCTTGCCAATTCCCTAATAATCCTTTCCATGCTGGCATGCAAAACAGTAATACTGCAGAAAAAAATGTAGTAATATGGAGTGTACTTTGGACAGTGTTACATCGGGTAAAGGAGGATCACCTTGCTCTTACCTCCCCTTTTGCCTGGCATGCCAAAAATGAAAACTGGCCTTAGTACAGACTGCAATTCAACAGTCATCTCTCTGTCATTTCATCACTTTTTTTCCACCCCTTCTTTTTTGGAGATTACATCAGTAGAAGCAAGGTGTTCTCTCCTTAAATTCGCTCCAGGGAAACACAATCCATTTTCCTAATAGGGAAATGATTACCTGGTTAAATAACCACATCTCTCTGCTGGCGCACCCACTAACTACTCAATCAGGAAACTCTCACCCACTACCCCAAAATTGCTTTTCGTTGTGTTAGCAGCATACCCAGCAACACACAAGATTTTGCCGAGACCCTTTTGTGCTGTAACCTAAACCGCTGTCATTTCAGCCTGCATATCTGACTCATCTCTCCTTGCCTCTTGTGTGTTTTATACACTGTACACTGCCAATTAACAATGCAATCCACTGGTCTGTTTCATCCTCTCATCACTATAAGTATTGTTCCTAGCCATTTGTTCATTTTTTTTGGCTGGATTTCTTAACTTACTTAAGTGACTGACTGATTATTAAATTAGGTAACATATAAGGACACACCCCCTAGTCTTGGCTCTTAGTTTTCTTGCTGCTCTTCAATCACGAACTGTGCTGCTTAAAATTTCCGCGTGATTATTCCATTCCACACTGGAGTGAAATCAGTGAATGGTGGAATAAGCACGCATGAATGATGAGCAGAGCAGCTGATTGATGACTGATAATAACAAGCCGTACCGACGACTGACCGTACTTAAAGGAAAAGGGGAGAGAACAACACAGGCGGCGGTAATTGTCATTGCACAGTCTGCATTGCATATATAGTATGTTTATAATGTTTTTAATTTTCACTTTTCAGTCCTTAACTCCTGACTGCAAAAAAAAAAAAAAAAGGACTTCATTAGTCCAGTTTTGATGATTTTTTTTTTAACCGGACAATTTGCCTGAAAACTGGACAGTCCAGTCAAAAACCGGACACCTGGCAACCCTACTTCTGACACTGACATGGCTTCATGAGCAGGAGAACAACAAGTGAGAGTGTGGGTATGTGGCCATTTCTGCATTCACTGGGCTGCCAGCCATGCCTCTGTAACTGAAAACCAGTACAACTTGAGCTTCCCCACATCCAGTGTGAAGGTATACTGGATTGCAAGAAGAGGTATGCATTGGAGCGGAGTACTGCAATTGTTGGAAGAGAAGTGTTCCATCTACCCTGAGCCCCACATTCTTGTGCTGCACATTGGAGGGAATGATGTTATCAGTCAACCACTCGGAAGGCTACGGTTTCAA
This sequence comes from Protopterus annectens, assembly GCF_019279795.1. Taxonomy (NCBI): domain Eukaryota; kingdom Metazoa; phylum Chordata; order Ceratodontiformes; family Protopteridae; genus Protopterus; species Protopterus annectens. Next base: position 1,098,314,618 of record NC_056728.1, read on the forward strand.
ATCAGAGCAATTTTTGAACACCTGCAGTCGCAGTGGCCATGTTGCCATTTTGTGTGGTCTGACATAATTCCTTGACAGATATGGAAAACAGCAAACAGTCAACAGGCAGCACACAAGGCCAGACGTTTACAGATTGGGATCATGCATGGCTTGATGCACAGGGTAGGTGGATCTACAATTGGCCATGACAGCATCACTGCGGAAGATGTTCACCTATTCAGAAGGGATGACGTTCACCTAACTGAGGAGGGCATTGCATTGTTCTTGACTGACCTCCACAATGGCATGAGGAGAGCTATGCAGGATTGGTAACATGCAGCTTGCGAGAAGAATGGAAAACAGCCATGACCAAGAAGGACCGGTAGGGTAAGTAAAACTCTATTGTTATATTTATGAACACTGTGGTTACTACTTACAACACAGGAAAACACATGCTAGGGAACTTGTACACATGCTGAGTAACACTTCATTTTCAGATTGTAAAAGAACTATTGGTATGCTGTGCACGGGTACAAATTTTGTGTTTGCTTATGAATTGTGTTGTGTCAAATATGATATTTTTCTGAGTTTTTACAAATAACTGTGGTAAGGAGCTGGTGAAGATGCAGATAAAGAACAACTGTTTCAGGAGAGTGCTAACATGTACAATCTAATATGTCAGTCACCATCATGCAATACTTCTTTTTTTATTCTGCTTTTATCAGGCATGTGTAAAGTTTAGATGACAGGAAGGGCTTAGTAATACAGAACTTGATCCCTTAGGTCCATTGCTGAATGGGCACATGTAAAGTGAAAAAGCATAGGTAAGGCAGACTGCTGATACTGAAGGAGGTCATGAGACTGCAGTGGTATCAGCTGTCTGAGTGGGTAGCCAGCACAGCTATTGGACAGATCAGATGGCCTTGCCTGCCACTGAAGTCCCATGCCTGTCCTGGGTTCATTAGTGGAGTGGCGGTCCTTATCTTGTTTTTTCTCTTTACATGTACCCATTCAGCAGTATGTTGGCTACACCAAGAATTTGTATATTTACAATCATATGTGTCTACATGGTAAAACACCTGCTTCTGAATGCTGTACACAGGTACATATATCAGTTTGTTTAGGACTTAGGTTATATAAATTATGATTTTTCATATTTTGGGAAATAACTTTGCAAGGGAGTATGTCAGTGTGCCAAGTGCTACCTCATTTTGAAGACAATATTAATAGTTCCAACATGGTAAAAGAACTGTCCCTGTATGATGTACACATGTACAGATATCAATGTTTGTTTTGGACTTAGGTTATGGAAATGTTGATTTCTTTGCAAGGGAGCATCTGAATGTGCTAAGTAATACATCATTTTGAAGACAGTATTGATAGTTCCAACATGGTAAAAGAACTGTGCCTATACACTATACACAAGTACAAATATCAAATTTTGTTTTACACTTAGGTTATGGAAATTATGATTTGTTTTCATATTTTGGTACATAACTTTGCAAGGGAGAATCTGAATGTGCTACGTAATACCTCATTTTGAAGACAACATTGCTGGTTCCAACATGGTAAATGAATTGTGCTTGTATGTTGTACACATCTGCAGATATCAAAGTTTGTTTAGGAGTTAGGTTATGTAAATTATGATTTTTTTCATATTTTGGTAAATAACTTTGCAAGGGAACATGTCAGTGTGCCAAGTAATACTTCATTTTGAAGACAATGCTACTGCTTACAACATGGTAAAAGAACTTTGTATGTGCACTGTACACATTTACAGATATCACAGCTTGTTTAGTCTTGTACGATTATGAAAATTATACATTTCCAATACTTCTCATTATTATGCCCATATCTTTGCAAGGGAGCATGGTGATCACACAAAGGATGCATAATTTTGAAGCTGACATTCAGATGTACAACTTCTGCACTGATATGTAGGCTCTATCTGTTACAGGTGATGAGATATTATGCTTTGTTTATTTATCAGTTATGAGAAATATTATATTAATCATATTTCTGTGAATTTCTCCGTAAAGGAAAATCACACAGTAATGGTTAAGGTATCATTTTAAAGCTGACATTCATACTAATAAATTAAACACAAATTGTATGGGTCTACATGGTACATTGACTAAGATATTGTGCTTTGCTTTTCAAAAAAGGTAAAAAAATATGCACAATATTAACATTCCTTGCCAAATATTTAATAATGACTTTGATGTACACTATCAACATTTACACTGTTGGAAAGGTCAGTGTCTGCTGAACAACTTTCGTGTTTACATTTTTACCCTAGCTCTTATAGTTAAAGAGTTATGAACATTTGTTTTCTATATGGTATTAGAAATGGATTTTCTGAAAATGAGCTAAGGCTGCACTGTTGTTCCTATGGTGGAAGTAAGCAGGCAGCATTTTTTGAGCTGCTCCAGAGTGAATGAGTTAGTAATACCAGCAAAATGAAAGAGATGATCATTGATACACAGAGGAAGAGAGGACAACACTTACCATTATATATTGGTGAGTCTGAGGTGGAAAGAGTGGCTACATTCAGATTCCTCAGTATTAAAATCTCTGAGGACCTTACCTCGACTCATAACATCACAGACCTGGTAGGGAAAAGTTGGCAGTGAGTGTATTTTCTGAGAAGGGTGAGAAAGTTTGGCATGCCCAATAGCATCCTCAACAACCTCTACAGATATACAAAATTGAGAGCATTCTCTCCCACCCTATTACAGGATGGTTCAGGAATAGTACAATATGGGATTGCAAGGCTGTTGCTCTACAGTGAGTAATAAAAACTGTACAAAACATCATTGGAATAACAGTCCCTGCATTGGAGAACATCTACACCATAAGAGTTTTTAGGAGGGCTCAAAACATTTTCATGGACACTACCTACCCACAAGACAAACATTATGCTGCTACTGCCAGGAAGGATTTATAAGAGCAGGGAAGCCAGAAGAACCAGGCTGAAAGACAGTTTTATACCTCAAGCTATTTGACTGTTAAATAAAGCTCACATACTACCTCTCCCTCCAGTGTTTTAGGTTACTTCACATTTGCAGGAAGCAAGCCTGTTTTACACAAATATGCTCTTTTGCTCAGCTATATCTATATTTACTAATATTGGTATTAATATTATTGTCTGCCTTTTGTCTTAGATTCTTTTTGTTAATCGTGGTTTTTATATGTTGCTGGAGGATTTGCAGAATAAGAATTTTATTGCAATTTGTGACGCTGTCTCAAGTACATATGACAATAAAGTTGAACTGAATTTAGTTGAATCACATTTATAAAACCCAGGACAAACTGCACATGTATATGGAAAGCATACAAAGAAATTAGGACAGAAAAATTATGGTAAGGGTTAAATGAACATGAAGAGAAACATTGTGAATTAAAAGCATTAGGAAATGGGACAATTAAAGTCACATTACAATCCCGCAAACCCAAATATTACCAGAAATAAATAACCTGTAATTCCATAACAGGTATACAACCAATTAAAAGTTCTTAAAACAGTGAAATTCCAATAATATATTCCACCAATTTTCTTCTAGAAGTGGGGAAACAGAACAATATTCCATTCAAATCAGATTAGGCTATTTTATTTATGAATTCTAAAAGAAATACATGCCTTGCAAAATCATGGATTGAAAGGTTATAGCTCTTGTTGGGTCAAGAGTTTTTGGAGGGTCATGATGGAATTACAAAGACTTCAATAAATTATTCATGTTTTCCCAAACCTCTCTGTAGGTGGGGGGGTATGCATCTATTTCTAAAAAAAAACTGATGTTCTTAGATTCATAAGTATTATTAATGTCCACTAATGTTTGCATTTTAATGATTTAAAGAAAGAAACTCTGTCATATTTATGCAACTGGGGAAGGCATTCCCCAAGATTCAATTACCTCCATGTAGGTTTTGCAAAGAGCTTACAGGAAGTGTTTTTGCATATGCAATGTTGCTCGTGTGGCATCCCACCGTGTATATTAATGAGGTGCAGCAAAAGTAATTAAGGTTTTGCAGCTCGCACCATTGTTGCTGGCTGCAAAATCTCTAATATGAATGCAGGCTATACCTCTTAACCTTTTAGTGCTAGAAATCTGGACAAAGACTAAAATAATGGGGGGGGAGGCCAAAGGCCCAAAACTAGGGACAGATTTTAAATATTGTTCTTATAAACTTAGAAAGTAGCTAAAATAATAGGATTTATGTTAGCATACATTTTCTGAAGGAGATGAAGAACAAAACTCAATTGTATATCATTATTTATTGACATCAGTCTTCGGTGATTTTCCAGAAAAATACAAATTTTTATTTATTGATTCATAGATTAGTACTAGGTCAACTAACCTTCTGGGCCATTTTAAGCCTAGCCAATTGCCCCATGTGAGAATCAAATGCCCCATCTTTGGTTTGTAAGGCAAGCATCTTAACCATTATGCCATCTTCCCCACAACTTACAAGGAACAGCCCAAAAATATTAGGGAAAAATCCAGACATTCTGCAAAAATCTACATGGTTGAGAGGTATGATGCAGATAGCACTGCTGTGTAAGGTTGCTGGTCACAAAATCAGAATGTATATCAGCATGGCAATTGCATTTCCTTTTTTCGAGTTTTCTTCATTAAAATGTGTTTGAGGCATTGCCATAGATTGTTTTTCCCTCATTTCAACTATTTCTCCTTTTTTTTGTTTGTTATTTTTTTTGGGGGGAGGGGTGTTTGTTTTTTTTGGGGGGGGGTTGTTTTGTTTTAAGCACGGACATGTTTGGCAGTGGTCATCTGGATTCCATCAACTGCAGCAGTGCCCAAACTAAATGAATGGACCACCCAGGTTGCAGACAGGGCCCAGACAGCCACAAATATAAACCAGATGCATTCAATTAATACTATTAGCCATTGCACAAACACTGTAGGCAGTACTGTGCTGTGATTAACAGCGAGAACTTTACAATGAATGCTAAGAGAGGAATACCATATAAGTAATCCAGTAACAGCAGGTGTTAAGTGTAGGTCTGGAGTGTAGATGGCCCTGGATTCTAGTACAGGGTGCGCAAATATTGTTTTCCTATTGTAACATTGCAGATTATAGCAATGAAGTGCAACATCCACAACTGTTTTATCAACCTTCTTGTGGCAACAGTTGTGTGTATAGGATGAGCATACTCCTGGTCCAGGGTTTGAATACAGCATATTCCATACACTTTTAATGTTGTTTCACTTCACATTATACTCACTCTCACTTATAACAATTGCTATAACGTAGCTGATATTAATATTTATATGTATGAGGGCTGAGACACTAATATCGTTTCAGTCACTTACATATTTATTTATGTATGAATTGTTCATTATTTATCAAAATTATGATTGTGGCTATACTGTGTATTATGCTCATGGATGCATATTTCTGCTATCTGGACTGCCATGGCTTCCCTATTTGACTAACGCAGTTACATAAGTGTCTATATATCAAATAACCTTGAAATTACATTGTTTGCCACTGTTGTGCATTGCTTAATATCACACAAACATATTGCCCGACAGTGCACAACCTCAAATACCATGTTTGTGCAATGGTAAGCAATGTGCAACTTTATAAAATGTTGCAAAACCAAAAAGGGAGCACTCTCAGTAAGTGCCATACATGTAATTGGTTGGAAAACATCAGTATACAAAATGCAATTAGTGGGAAATGCTCATTCTACATTGGGCTTGATCTATGGTAGTCATGTTTGGTGTATCTGGTGAGGGAGTATGCTTCCGAGCGCAAATATGGAGTGTTCAGGAGTCAAAAGTATTTATTGGACTCCTAGTTAAGGGACATGGGCTCCATTTGCTGCATTGTGACTACTCAAGCTCAGAATACAAGTCTGAAGCCTGGAATAGTATTGCCAGGGCTTTGACCAGGGCTACAGGTATCCCCCACACTGGTGAACAATGCCAATACCATTTTGATGGCCTCTGGATAAGGAAGTGGAATACTCTTGACTATTGCATTGGGATATTTAGCACAGGGGATACCCCACAGATGTGTAAGTATCAATTACGGTGACTAACTGTAAAAGTTAAAAGCTCAATATAGTCAAGACTGGTATTCATAATACTATTCTATTCTGTTTTTTCCACAGCTGCCACAGAGCGAGCATCAAATGTAAGATCCCATGCCATGAGGCTGGCAAGAATGCAAGATGCATGTGGTATATATGCATCAAAACAGTACTGTTATTGTAGCATTAAAAGTTAAGGATGCCCTAGTTGGTATTTGAAGCAGTTGTATCAAACTGAGCATGCATGTCTCAACTGTAAAAGAAAGTATGTATGCCTTAGTCTATAGCACAAAGCAGCAGCTGCATATTCTCAAATAACAGTGAGCATGCATCTCTAAACTGTAAAAGGAAATTATGCATGCAGTAGTTTGTAAGACATAATAACAGTACAGTATTGGAGAGTAGTTAGTGGTTATGAGTTCAAATACCACACTTCTCAAATATAGAATACTGTTAGATTTTCATCACTATTGCAATGGAACTTCAGACTTCTATACCAGTGGCACAAATGGCCTGCTGTAAACTGAAATCAGTATAACTGGAACACATTATGTGCAATATATGAACACATCAAGGATTGCTGGTTGCAATCTGTACTATAGTGTGCATCTGTTTTGAAATAGGTAGTCTTAAAAGCAATAAAGAAATTTGCTAGGAGTTTGTAGTGTTAAAAGTAAAGATAACAGAACAGAGTCAAATAATTGTATCAATGCTTTGTATGTCACATATGAAGTTACTAATGTTCTCCCTTTTTTTCTCTCACCCCAACCCTTATCTTCTTTTTTTTTTATTTGTTGTTTTTTCCCCCACAGTACAGCAGGGTAGGCCTGTCCCACAGAATCCTGCCCACATTCGACTGGCTGCAGCACCACTGCCAAGCACATCTGGCAGGTGACCTGGTAGCACCCCATCTGCTGCTCCTGCATTACCTGGTCCCTCAGGTAGTTCTGCTACAGAGGATAGGCCTGTGGCCCCCTCCAGGAGCAGTGGCAGAGTTTGGATTTACACATAAAAGTATTTGAATCTATTACATACATCTGAATTCAAACCCTGTACCATATGACCCCAAAAATCAATGGATCAATGCATTAACAGATGGTACTACAGACTCAGCTAAGTAGCAGGTGTATTTTAGAGACTGAGTAACACATGGCAGACTTAACTGCTCTTGCATACCCCTACTACTTTACCTACTCTCTGGATGCATGAATTAATTCAATTAATGCAGTGATACATTCCTTTTTGGGGCTAGATGGTACTGGTTCCAAATACAGCTGTAGATAATGAATTGAACTACTTTTGTCTTAGCATTGCTTAGCGGTGATGTGCGATGTGCACTATTGTATACTAATGCTTTATAAAACTCAATAGGTATAGTACAATAATGATTTATAAAACATTACTGGGAATTGCACAATGATGCTTCATACAAAATAATGGGGAAGATATGACATTGATGATATGGGGAGAAGCACTGGAGAGTATAAAGGGAAATCCTTGCTAAACTGTGACAGTTACTATCGACTGTATACAATACATATGCTACTTAACTGACTCTGTGGCTGCACATGTTAATGCATTGTTGTTGGAGGCAGAGGTTACTTGGTTCAAATACATGTCTAAACAGTAATTTTACAAGTGTGTATGATACTTTTAAATACATTTATTCATTACTGCCATTCACTGCTGCTTCGCAATGGTATGTGATGCATACCATCGCACAACTATGCTTTAAAAAAAGAAATTGGGAAGACAGGAAAGTGGTGAAATAAGGAGCAAGCCAGGGGAAAAACAAAGTGAAAGGAGAGCAGGAATGTGCAGGAGGGATTTAGGAAAGAACCATAGCTATCCATTTCTTCAACAGTAAAGCATGATCATATATACAGAATATTAGCTGAATTTGAACTGTCACCTTCAGAGTGAGGGGTAACCACAACATAATCATGTTGTATAGCCAATTAGACTGAATCAAGGGTGTCAGGAAGATAAGCATACGAAATGGAGAATCATGTATGGGATGAATGTTTTTTAAGAGAGGTGCCCTTTTTTTTTTTTTTTTTTTGCAGAGAGAGAGAGAGAGGAATGTTGGGGAAGGGGCATATGTATGTCTGGTTCAGGTAAGTTGGTTAGGTGAGGAAGCACTGACAGACAGACAAGACATAGAAGACAAGACAGAGAGATGGGGAAGGACACCCACTGGACTGCCATCACTGTCACCTCATGCACAGAAGGCTGCAGTGTCTGATGTCTGTGTCTCCTCATGTTATTCAGTACAATGATGGAGAGCAGTGTCTCCATCCTGAGTAGGCATGCACCAACTCTGTGGCGCACAATCCTGTGCACCAACACTAGCAGTTCATAGTCACTGTTAAAATCACCACCTCTATCATTGCTCCTAGAGGAAATCAATGGCCTATCCTGTGAGGCAGAACTACCTGAGGGGCCAGGTAGTGCAGGGGCAGCAGAGGGACTGCTATGAAGTTGAGTCCCAGATGTGCTGGGACTTGGTGGCATAACTGGTGAAGTGGGGGCAGGTGGATCCTGTGAGGCAGGCCTACCCCACTGTGCTGTAGGAAAAAATTAAAACAAAAAAAGATAGAACATAAGGGTGAGGGTGAGAGAAAAAACAAGAGAGAACATTAGCCACTTCATATGTGACATACAATGCATTGATACCATTATTTGACTCTATTCTGTTAACTTCACTTTTAAGACTACCAACTCCTAACAAATAACATTTTTTACTGTTACGACTACCCAGCTAATAACAGATGCACACTATTCTACAGATTGCAAGCAATCCTTGATGTGTGCATATATTGCACATATGCGTGTTCCAGTTATACTGATTACAGTTTACAGCGGGCCATTGGTGCCACTCCTTTAGAGGTCTGACATTACATTAAAGTACTGATGAAAATGTAACAATATTCTATATTTGGAAAGTGTGTTTTTTGAAGCCACAGCATCTGACCACTCTCTAATACTGAACTGTTGTTTTGATCTGCAGACTAATGGATGCATACTTTCCTGAGAGATGCATGCTCAACTTGATACAGCTGTATAACAAACCATAAAAGGTGTGTATTCTTGTAATGCTAGAATAACAGTGCATACATACCACATGCCTTTCACATCCATGCCAATCTAGCAGCATGGGTTCATGCATTCAGTTCTTGGTCTGTGACAGCTGAGGAAAAAACAGAACAGAGCAGAATACCATTATGAATACCAATCCTGACTATATCCAGCTTTAAATTCTTACAAGTAGTCTCTGTAAGTGATACTTACACATCTGTGGGGTGCCCCAGTCCTACATTTCCTTGATCCAAAATTTGAGGTTATCCTCCTTCATCTGGATGGCTCTCTAGTGATTCCTGCATTGCTCAACAGTGCAGGGGATACTAGCAGCAGTGTTTAAAGCCAAGGCAAGACTATTCCATGCCTTTGGCTTGTAATCTGAGCCACAACACTCCCTCTGCAATAGCCTGGGCCCATGTTCATACACTAGGAGTAGAACAAGCACTTTGGACTCCTGGACACCCCATCTTTAAGCACAGAATTTCCAAACCTCTCCATGAATGCCTGCCATTCCTACCACAGATCAAGACCAATAGAATGATGTTTTCCCACCAATTGCAGGTATCACGCTTACTGCAACTTTTTGGTTTTGCAACATTTGAAAATGTTGTGCATCACTTACCATCACACAAACATGGTACTCGGGGCTGCATACTGTTAGACAACATGTTTGTCAGATGGCCAAAAGTATTAATTGAAGGCATCTGTTTTATTTTTGGGACTGTCTGGGTCCTGTCTGCTACCCGGGTAGTCCATTCATCCAGTTTGTGCACTGCCGCTCTACACGCAAACCACATGAGCATATTCAAACCCATTTGTGCTAAGCAGCACATCACACAAACAGTGGCCCTAAAAAAAAAAAAAAACAACTGAGAAGTAGTTGAAATTAGGAAAATCAGTCTCTGACATACACAGTAGAAAATGTTAGTACACGTGAGATATGTCTACATAGGTCTGGATTTCAACTCTCACTCCAGTGTACCTTCAGAAAACAGGATGGGTGCCTTATTGCCTTATCCATCTTTGCTGTATAAACAGCTTTGCAGCAAAGAAATGAAGTAATTCCGCACACAACCAAGTGCAACTGAATGCACACTGATATCAAGGCATAAACTGTTATTTGTATATTTATTATATTTAATATATTTGGGTGTAGTGCACTCTGTGATCGCACAACCTGTTATGATCACTGGTTGCAAATATACAGCTCTGCTTACCTTTCTGTGTTTCTGGGTCATTCATCAGTTATCTGACCAGTACTCAGAGACATGCAGTGTGTAAGCCAGTTTATATCATTTACCTTAAAATGTATGAGGATATTAACTGGGAATACTATGATATGTGGTTACTATCAAATGAAGGTCAGGTTGGATGACACAAATTAGCATAGACTGCTCTTTTGGGGGGGATCAAATGTGAGTTCCTGTTATGGTACATGCAAGGGGACACCGTTCTTTCAAGGGGGAACAGAGCTAAGCTACTGTTATGGCACAAACAAGGATATCTTGCTCTTGTTAGTCTCCAAGGGTTAAAACTCAGAAACTGCAAAATGTTTCATTACATTCTAAAGTCTGTCTGTAATGATTTCCCATTACAAATATATGGTGCTAAACTGAGGACTTGCAGTGATCATCAGTACTTTGGAGAGGTATGACTGTGTGAATCTTTGATGCCTGAAGCCTACTACTTGGTAATGCACAAGTCAAATAACTCTCTGCTGTCACATGTTATGTTAATTTCTGTATAAATCTACCACCTTTTACTTGCTTACTGTACCAAATGATGAAATACAAGGAGATGTCATAATATTATTATACAATACAGTACATATTCAGGACTCACCTTGTAAATGCAACAGTTGCCACAGTGTTAATTTAGGGCTGGCTGTGATGCAAGCTGTACACAGTCAATACATGGGGAAGTAAAGGCTCTGTCTCAGAGTTGAGGCTACCTGAGGTCACAAAGATTGTGTAGTGTGTGTCTCTGTCCACCCTGTAACACTCTACAATGTCCATGTCATGTATCATGTGATAAGTTAAATGTGGTACAAAAACTCTTATCCATCTTAGCCTAGGCTGATTGGCAGCAGCAGCAGCATTGCCTGCAGCCTCTAGCACATACAAATGGATTAAAGCAACAGCAGCTCCTAGCATTCTGTCTATGTAGACTTTCTGTGTCAGTACTCCACAACATTTGAAATCCACAGGAAAAACTAGCATGGCGTCTACATGGATGCTTTACAACTTGTTGAATAGCTTCCCCAGATTGGTTAATTAGCATGCAGTTCAGCTGCTTATGCTGCAATTAGCATCCCTGAAACGCAGGCTTAGACAGATGCAATCCATTAATAATCTACTCCATTATAAATACGCAAATGTGTAGCTAGCCAAAGTGATGGTGAGGACACTTGATACATGTTTGCAGGATTTCACAGAAATGTATTTCTTCACAAGATATCTTTGCAGAGGAGTATTGAACCCCAGCAGTGTGCTCTGATTTTGTCACCTACACAATGCATATTCTGAAATATATTTATGAATAATATGAAGCAAAAGCTTCTACACTTTTATCTGTATCCATTAGTTAGAAATATTCTGATGGCATGGTATTGTTTGTCAAGCCATTTCAGAGGTGCACATGATTGAGAATACAGGAAAATAAAAAGCTGTGTGCTAAATATGTACAAATGTTTCAAGGACAGGTCCTTTGAAAGCACTTTTAGCATTTCAAAGATGATTTATTAGCAAAATGGTTAATCTTCATGTTCTTTTATGGGCGGGGAGCATAGAAGGGTTACTGTTATATCACAAACTAGAATGGACTGTTCTTTTGGTGGGAGCACAGTTGAGTTACTGCTATGGCACAAACAATGATATGTTGCTCTTGCTACTCTCCTTGCTTTGCATTCTGCTTGTTGCTAGTATTTCACATCTGTAGACTGTTTTATGTTTTTCCATTGGGTAATACTGACTGGCTACCTTTACTGTTTTATCTGTAAGCAGTTACTTTGTAGTTATATGATACTTATGTGTATTAGCATTCTGTTGTCTTTTGGGACACAAACAATGTCAGTGAGGTGGAGACCCACATTCAGCGATGTGGAAAACAACATCATTGTTGACGCTGTCCATCAACATAGGGCATTTCTGCTGGGAAGGGGTCAGTCCAATATTCCACACAGGCTACAATTATGGCAGTGCATTGTTCAGAACATCAGTTCTGTGACCGGCCACAATGAAACATATGAAAAGATGTGCCACAGGGCCACTAACATGTTTACTACTCCACGAAGGTGAGCAGCTGTAGTTGCCCAAGACCAAAGGCTAACCAGAGAAGGGTCGGCTACAGAACCAACTCTTACCCCCAATGAAGGATTCCTGCTGAATATCCTCCATCATGAGAGCTGACAGCAGGGCAGACCACAGTATGTCCTTGATGTGAGCACCACTCCTACTGAGTCCAAGAGGAGCTTTCAGGTAGGCTTTGTTATATGATCAGTTGAATACTGTTGTGTAGTAAAACAATTGATATAGATGATACTTATGCTTCTGTGTCACAAGTCTTTTTTTGGGAGGGGGATTGAAGATTGCTACAGTTATAAGCTTAGTTTGGTGTGTCAGCCACGTTCTTGTTGACAGTAGAGTTCATGCAGATATAGAGGAGCACATGAATTGCCCCCTGTCTTACTGTTAAATGTGATGATGTTGCCCTTACCTCTTGCTTAACTTCTTTCAGGACCATCAGGAATCCAGCAAGATATGCCGCACGCAGATGGTAAGCCAAATACATTCATGTCAGTACTGCAGATCAATTTAAAGAAATATCATAATGTGTCATTTTATGCCTGTTGTGTGTATTGCTGTACTGTCTGTAACAGTGGCAGCACTGTTAGTTGTTTAGCATATATTGCACCACAGTAGTACAGGTATTAATGTATTTCTGTGTTTCTTCCTTTTTATCACAGGTGATCATGACAGTGGGAGTGTGGGCCTTGTGACACCTAATGTCAGTGTCTCAGCAGACACTAATAATGACTGTGGCCAAACTGAGGCACAGTCAGGGGGCACAGAGGTGGAATCTGACACAGAGATTGACATCCAGCAACCCCTTCATTTTCCTCAGACACAGCCAGTAGGCCTATGCATACCCAGTCCACTGACCCCACAGATATTGGACAGGTGGAGGATGAGGACATTGATCTGGGAAGTGTGGCTGCTGTTGCTTCAGTGCCTGTTGATTCTGGCTGTAGCAAAAGTGTGGATGAAGTGCCACACAGGAGGTTTGATGGGGTGCTCAGAGAGGGCTTGCTGTCCCTCCTCCACCTGGTGCAAGTGTCTCTTCCTGTGTCACTCAATGTATGTTTTAGAGCCATCATGGAGGCATAAGCATATTCAGAAAGGTGCTGCCGACAAATGCTCAGGGTTGTAGATGTGGCACAGTCTGACATGTGTGACTGCCTCCACTGTGTTGCTGATGCAATGGATCAGATGAATAACATGCTGGAATGAGCAGTGACTGTGATGGAACATCCGCTGAGAGGGAAATGGTGTCCCTCTGGGCATAAGTCAGCCACATCATTTGCTGATAGTCAATGTGGCCATGCCCGATCACACTCCCATAATGCCAGTACTTCCACTTCTCCATTGGTGTGTGTGCTGTCCACACCCAGATGTGGCAAGCCATGGGGTTGTGGTCTTGGGTGTTCTTATGAAGGGAGTGCATCCAGTAGACATCAGCTGTATTCAAGTAGCAGCATTGCATCTGAGATTGGACATGGAGGTGCCACTGCAACTCCTGGCAGAGCCATCACATTCAGATCTCTGGATTGTATGACAGCACTGTAGTCAAATCTCACCAGAACAATAATAAGGTATAATCCTCTCTTTTGCATGTAACTCACCAGACACATGCAGCAGCAGGACAGACCACAGGGCTTTCTCATTAAGATAACACAGGGCCTACCAACCATGCCATGATGCATGTGTATAGATTAAAAGACATGTCACTATAATCTGTTTGGTATTGGATAAGGTAATATCTGCCTGGCCTCCAGGCCAGTGTTTGATGATGCCCTGGTGAAATGACTGCATATGCAATAATGTGATATAGCCGATGACATCAGCATTGTCTGTTCAGCATATGGTAATAACAGTGTCCTACATGCTAGTGCAAAATGCTCTCTGCAATGTCAAGAAACAGCTCACACGCACTCACAGAGTTGACTGCAGTGAGAGTAGAACCCCTACCTATCTCAGTGCACAGATCACAGTACTTAATGCAAGCACCAGAGCACAAGTCTGATTTTTACAGGAGTGCAGGTGAGCTTATAGTAGATGAGATCAGCAGGCCATGTAGGAGTCAAGAGAGTGTGAGGTCTGCATGAAATCAATGTGTAGGCTTGTGCAGATATCAAAATACTTGCAAGCCAAGCCATTGGAGAAGTAACTGTAGGACAGCATGTGTAATCTACTGACTAGACACACACACACACACACACACACACACACACACACACACACACAAACACACACACACACACACACACACACACACACACACAAAGTTGCAAGCACGATGACACAAGTCTGACTTTTACATCACTGCAGGTCAACTTATAACAGATGACATCAGCAGTGCATGTTGGAGAGAAGACGTTGGGTGGTCTGCCTGAAATGGCTCTGTAGGCAGGTACAAGTATCAAAATACTGTCATTTTATGGGATTGGGGCAATAACTGTAGGATACACACTTACACTTCTAGCTAGACACACACACACACACACACACACACACACACACACACACACACACACACACACACACACACATACACACACACAAGCATACACACACACAAACATACACACTGACTGCAGTGAGAACAGAACCCCTACCTATCTAAGTTACTTTATGCAAGCACCATGGCACAAGTATGATTTATAAATAATTTTGAAAAACTGGTGATTAATGAGGTTAGGATGCTTCAGCACCAGCATGAACATAACTTCTACAAATCAAGCCTTACTTTAGAAGAAAAAACAACTTTGGAGGAAATAAAACAGCTTTACCCGGATGTCAGGATTATGAAACCTGACAAAGGGGGTGGGGTGGTACTAATGAATAATTGGTTATATACAGCAAATATGATGGACATACTGAATGTACAGGGTAGATATACAATTATTTCATTAATGAATTAAATATTGCCTACCACAAGATTGATTTGATTATAGAAGACAACCTGATGCAAGGCCTGATTGACGAGAGACTATATAGATTTTTTAAGGTGGAAAAACCTTTTCTATCTACCATGTTTGGTATTCCCAAGATACACAAAGGTGTTGAAAATCCACCTTTGAGGCCTATTGTAACATCAGAAGGCTCAAAAACACAACCATTGGCTATTTATATTGATAATAAATTAAAGCCTTATTATAAATTATATACACACATTTTAATTGATTCTTGGGATTTACTAAGCAAAATTAACCAACTACCATTTCAATCACATTATTCATTTTTAACAATAGATGTTAAAGACTTATTTTCTGTGATTCTGCACAATATAGGACTTGAATGGTTTGAATATATGTTAATAGAATTCAAATTTTTAGATGACAATGAATTTAGATTAATCTTGGAAAACATAGAAATAGTATTAAAGAACAATTTTATTTACTTTCAGGATGAAATTTACTAACAATTAGATGGTGTGGCAATGGGGGCAGCTTGTGCCCCCATTTTTGCCAACATTGTTATGCTTTTCTGGGAAACACATTTTGTTTTCAATTCACCATTCATGGTCAATATAGTCAAATATTTTCGCTTTGTGGACGATATACTGATAGTGTGGAATGGCACACAAGATGAGGCATTAATGACACTGGATTACTTTAACAACTCCACTACATTCCTTCAGTTCACATATGAATTTAATATGGAAGAAACCCACTTCTTAGATATCACTATTAGAAAAGATCATGAACATCGAATGTATGTATCCAAGATATTTAGAAAGGCATGTTTTTCTAACTCTTACCTCCACTATTGTAGTAACCACCCACCTTTACAAAAGAGGAACATCATCAAGGGACAAATGGTCAGAGTGGTCCGAATGACATCAAGATACACTGAGTTTATTGAAGAATTAGAGTATGTACACAAACTATTTTTAGAGAGGGGCTACCCTGATTCCATTATTACTCCCTTAAAGGAAGAAGTGACTAAAGGGTGTGGAACTAAATACATTCCTTTACTCAACAAGGAGGTCAGGACAGATAATGTGTTAAACTGTAACCTTGAGTCTATCAACCATGAAGCTGGTAACACTATTACTACTAATATAAACACTCCTTTTCTTGTTATGACATATAATGCTAATACTAACTTAATAAGGAAAACCATTAACAGGTCATGGGAGTTTATTAAGAGTCTGCATAACAGGTTAGGAATATTTGATAGATGTTTATGTTATAGCTTTTGAAGGGGACCTAACCTAAAAGCTATTTTTGAGAGAAAGAAGGAAGTGAAAGACAAAAGGAAGAAAGGTACCTTTCGATGTGAAAGATGTCCTCAATGTACATTTATAGCTAACACAGAGGAACTACAGTTACCAACTATCCCCATTAAGTTTAAAGGGAAACAATACTGTACATGCTACACCAGTAGGGTAGTATATTTGGCTTATTGCATTTTATGTTGGGGACACTATGTGGGTAAAATAGAAAGACATCTGCGACAGAGAATCTATGAACACATGTACGACGTAAACAAGAAGAAGGAGACTAATGCTCTTTATCGCCATACACTTTCTTGTAAGGGAGCTTACTTTAAGTTTTGGATTTTGGAAACAGTACCTAGGAACAACAGAGGGGGGGATTGGGAGAATCAACTCAGTTACCGGGAATTCATTTGACAACTGAGACTAGACTCCAATACACCCCCAGGGATGAACGACCATGTGTCCCTTTTACCTGCCCTAAAATTAAGGGCAAACAGAATAAAACAAAATAAAAACAAAAACATAAAGAAAAAATAATATGAAACACATAATTTTAAGAATGTTACTCAATTTTTAAGATATCTATTAAAATATTTGAATTTTACTATTTGATTATTTATTTAATAAAATACTCCATTTTATCAATATTGTATCTTTACGGAGTATTGATAGTTTTATATACTTACAATTTTATATATTTACATATTATATAGACGCATAGGAACTTCGATTAATACTCATTTATTCATCTTATATATTATATATATATTCTGACTCAATAGACAATTATTATGAAATGTTATCTTATTTATTAATTTTTTTTTGTGTTTTAGAAGCTTTATGATACCTGTTCTATGATAACAGATATATGTAAAACCTTAGTGTTTTGTCTCTTTAAATGCAGCTATTTGATTAAGGTGTTTAAATTAAATGCAATTAACTAAGATATAAAACGTTGGCCAGAACTAAGGCATTTTATTCTGATGAAGTTTCCTGTGTTGGAAATGAAAGCAAATTTTTAACTTTTTTGTATCGCTAATAAACCTTGTATGTACTACAAACCTTGCACGTTTTTGGACCATCTGTGGATTACTACTTGTGTGGGACAGCCTTTATTGGATCCTGTACTACTGGGAATCTGTGTTTTACAAGTATGATTTATACAAGACTGCAGGTGAGATTATAGTAGATGACATCAGCAGACCATGTGGGGGGGGGACAACAGGTTGGGAGGCCTGCATAGGCATATAGATTTATAGGTTGATATGATGCCAGTAGCCTAACAGCAATAGGGTGTGTAAAAGCCTAGCTGCGTAAAAACACAAGCACCCTTATTGAGCATAGTTGGATGTTTATGTTTAGCAGTTCGAGGTTGTGACCACCACCAATCTGGCCCTATCCATGATGGAGCACACGACATTATATATTACACTTTGTAGTGAGGTTGATATATGTGTGGAAAAGAATACTGAGACCCAAGGGTTATACTGCTTGTTGGTGGGGGGGGGGGGTCAACTCATGGATGTATTGTAAATATATGACACATAGTTAGACTAAGGGCACAATGTAACTATGACACATAGTTAGATTGTGCCCTTAGTCTGCAATGTTTCCACATGTAGTTTTATGTCATGCAAAGGAAATGAACAGTAAACACAAATACAAAAGCATCATATATACAGTTCCATAGTACAATCAGCAGCAGATTTACATGATGGTTAACAAAGTGTACGCCCATGCGAGTTATACCTGTTTACGCATAGGTAAGCAGTGTGTAAATGCAAGCTGCATTACTAATGTCTGACATGCAGAATGAAACAGTGGCAAGCAAGTGCTTGTATAGGCAGTTGTGTATGTATTTTTTGCAAAAGTTGAAGCCATGCCGGTCTAGATAGCAGGAATACATCTACAGGACTATATTACACAGTATACCCACAGTCATACATTTGATCATAAAAGTGATAATACATACTCTATCAGTAAAAGTAATATGGCATGGAATATGCTGTATTTGAAACCAGGACCATCTTTATGGTAGGCTTACACTTACACCTGTTGCCACGAGAATGTTGAGGAAACAGTTGTCTATGTTGCACTTCATTGCTGTGAACTGCAGTCACAGCAGTAAAACAAAGGTTGTACACTCTGTACTAGAGCCCTGTACCATCTGTACTCCAGGCTGGGTTTTCTTGATGGCCAAGAACATTAATTGAATGTATCCAGTTACTATTTTTAGCTGTCTGTTTCCTAGATGGTCCTCCATGCTTTGCACAAACCAAATAAATACAGCCAAACCTGAAATGTATATGTTCCCAACATCCATTGTTTGTGCTATGTCCCTCATCATGCAAAAAGTGTAATTAAAACCGAGAAGAATAAGAAAAAAACAACAATGGACACAAATAAGTAAAATAGGTGTCTGCTGTCACATGTTAAGGTACTTTCTGTACAAATCCACCACTATTTACTTGATTGCTGCACTAAGTTAAGAAATACAAGGATATGCAGTAATATTATTACTAAAGAATATATTCTAGATTCAGGACTTACCTTGCAAATGCAGCAATTAACACAATTTTATTTCAGGGTTAAAATTTCCTTGTCTCTACTCCAATGGTATTGAAATATTCAGGAAAAAACAGAATGTAGGCTACATGGATGCTTTATAGCTTGTTGAATAGTTCCACCATGCTGAAAACCACCTGTTTATGCTGTAATTAGCACCTATAAAAACACCTGCTGCTTAACTGAGTATTTCAACTCCATTAGTGCTCATTAGTGTGAGATGTGCACCTTCGCATCACTGCAAGCACCCATGCTTAAATAAGGTAAATACATATAATCTTGTTATTCCTTTCTTCTGTATTTTGATATCACACAAATATGCAGCTCAAAAAGTGAGGGAAATGTTGCAGACCCTGTAATAAAATCCAAAACCATCTCTACGCTAGCCCTACAATTGCATGTGCTGCCACGGGAATAGTTATATGACAAGCACCAAGAAACCTGCCATTCATTCTTCCATTTCTGGTCATTGCACTAAGCGCTGCATTGCACAAACAATGATAAAATTAAAAAAAAATTACTTAAAGCGGACATAGATGATACATTTTAACAAACAGTAAAGAGGATGAAACAGAACTTGTGAATTGTGCACTGCTTACATGCACTTTCACACTTGACAGACCTACATGTACACCTCTGTAAGTGTAACCTGACACCCCCAATGTCATCATTCACTGTCGACATCCATTGAAAACAAACACTGAGGAAGTGCCTACACAAAGTGAACATACCTACACAGTTACAGTTTTTTGGGATTCAGCAATTCTAATGAGCTTTGACCTCATTTGCA
Organism: Protopterus annectens; assembly: GCF_019279795.1. NCBI lineage: Eukaryota > Metazoa > Chordata > Ceratodontiformes > Protopteridae > Protopterus > Protopterus annectens. The sequence goes on from NC_056728.1 coordinate 1,098,334,591, forward strand.
TCTTCATCATGCTGACAGCCCTGAATCTCCTTCACTATTCATGGTAATAGCTAATGATGAAGAGCTGGAGTTTGTTAGACTTCTGTTGTGAGATGAAGGGATGGATAGTGGAGTTATTGTGAGATGTTTGATGCTGCTTGAGCTGATAGTTGAGAATAATGTTTTCCTATATGGAGACACATACTACTTACAAACTAGAGGGGTGACAATGGGGACGCCGTGCGTGCACACATACGCCATTCATTTTATGGTGTTTTGGGATAAGAGTTTTATCATAGGTACTGAGCATTGGATGCCTATTAGATATTATAAAAGATTTGTTGATGATATTTTCCTAATTTGGGAAGGGACAGAAACAAGTTTACAAGTTTTTATAAGCTATATTAATGACACCACAGGGTTTCTTAAGTTTGTAGGGAAATGGTCATCAAATGAGATAGAGTTTTTAGATGTATTGATAAGTAGAAGAAGTGATGGTTTTTCCACTTCATTGTATAAGAAAAGCTGTAGAAAGAACAATTTTCTACACCGTACAAGTATGCATCCAACACATATATATAAAAATTTTGTTTTTGGTCAAGGCTTGGGGCATCCAGATTCACTAGTCAAGACACTAGTTTTCAAATAACCTATAAGAAAGAGTTTATTAACAGAGGTTATACAAAGAAAAAATGTGAAATATTGCATAATGGTAATGTAATTGATAGAGGAATAGAAATAATAATGTCACTGTGACACCCGTGCCCTGGCCCAGCAATCAAGGACCCTCAATCCTCACCACTAACACCAGAGAGGACGTCTCATATATGAGGAAAGGATAACAAATACACACAGTAAAGTGCAATTTCCCCTAAGAGCACACAGAGATCACAGTCAGTCCAGGGCTAGTCACTCCCTTGCTCTCCAGGTCTCCAATAAGACTCTCCACTGGCACAGCTATAGGATCCAGATCTTAGCCTAGTGGGCAAGCTAAAACCTCTAGCACCCTGTCTGTCCAACCAGTGCTTCATGTCCTTGCCCAAGTAGCACACATGCACACACACACACACACACACACACACACACACACACACACACACACACACACACACACACACACACACACACATGCACTTTGAGAAGAGTTTATACAACCACACAGACACTCCTGGGGAAGGCTGTCACAGTTTCTCCAGCTGTGCCCCTTTCTCCCAGATTATAAGGTAGTTCCACTTGCCACCACCCACTAATACATATCAGTTACTCAAAGGCCCTTAAAAGGGTGTCCAATTATTACTGTGCAATATTATTATCCAATTCGTCGTATAACACAGGGCTAAAGTTATTAGAGTGGCTTTGTACAATTTTAGCAAAGGCATGTAGGTACTCTTAAGAGCTTAAATTATCTCTACACAAACCAGCCATAGTTAAAAGGTTTCAAAATATTTAATAATAAATAATTAAAACCACAAGACAATACTTTCTACTATACAGTACTAGTCAAAAGTTCAGAGATCACACAGAAATACTTAAAATAAATCAGTAGTACAGTTCTGACATCACAGAAAAACACTTAGTCTAATCTTTCTAACTTCTAGCTATCCCTAACAGAAAACAAAAGTCTAAGATAACTTACATGTGAGCAAGAGGTAGTGCTGTGAGTTGGATCAAGACAAAAATGCTCAATGCTTTCTGATTCTCTCTGTTTAAATTGTTATTGCAGTTCTGATAAACATTACATCATCTTTTGACACTTTCCTGGAGTGCCCAGGCTACACATTAACTGCATTTACATTCTTAACATCTCCCTTTTGTTATCTTACAGCTGGTCAGGAACAGAGCAATAAAATACATTTGCATGTTTAAATCTAGCAATTTAACTCTTGGTTAAAACAATAGAAAGAATTTCTTCATCTAGTCTTTTCGGCATCACTGCTTACTTCAAAGGGCCACTGCATGCTTTACTTTGGTCAGCAGAGTGCACTGTTGTCACATTTATTTCCAGTTCCACATGTAACAGTATTTCTTTACATTTATTAAGACAACAATCCTGTGATTCACATTCATATTTCCAAATGATAGAATTATGTATAAAATTCTAGCTGGCTAGACCTTCTCTACCAATCTTCACCCCCCCCCCCCGGGAGAATTCAAGCTATTTTTTTCAAGTGACCCTTGAGAAACGCTGTTTGAGATGGTTAGGCCAATCTGAGTGTACATACCCCATTCTCTCTCTTGAGAGCCCATCTGCATTGGCATTGCTACTCCCACTGCGGTGCTACACTGACATATATGCTTGCAACCTCAGGCTCCATCTTAGCAACTTGGAATTTTGCTGTCTGGCTCTTTTTAACCATATTAGGGGGGTGTGATCTGTCATAACAGTGAATTTTCTTCCATACAGATAAAGCTGAAGTTTCTGCAATGCCCACACTATGGCTAGACATTCCTTTTATACAGCTGCATAGCATTCCTCTCTGGGTTGGAGTCTACTACTGAGATAAACCACTGGGTGCTCTTCCCCCTCTGAAGAAATCTGGCTAAGTACAGACCCCACCCCATGGCTTGAAGCATTCACCTGCACAACAAATTCTTTCTTGTAATCTGGATTGGCTAACACAGAGGATCCTCCCAAAGCTTCTTTAAGCTTCTGCAATGCCTGCTCACATGTTGGGGTCCACACTACCTTATCTGGCTTGTTCTTCCTTGTTCGGTCCGTGAGGGGAGCAGCTATGGTACTATAAATGGGGACAAACTTTCTGTAGTACCCTGCTGTCACTAAAAAAGCTCTCACCTGCTTCTTGGTAACAGGTGCAGGCCATGCCTGACTAGCTTCCACTTTAGCAGGTTCTGGCCTTATCTTACCATTCCCCATTCTATGTCCTAGGTAGGAGACCTCCACCATACCCACCTGACATTTGCTTGGCTTAATGGTCAACCCTGCCCTCTGTAGTCTGCCCAGCACCTCCCTGACATGCTGAAGGTGCTCTGGCCAGGAGTGGCTGTAGATGGCAATATCATCTAGGTATGCAAGGGCAGACTCTCCTGCTCCTGCTAGGATATTAACTACCAGCCTCTGGAAAGTCACTGGAGCATTATTCATCCCAAAGGGCATCTTTGTGACCTCATACAAGCCAAAAGGAGTCACAAATGCTGACTTCTCTCTAGCACTGGGAGTCAGGGACACCTACCAGTAACCCTTGGTAAGATCAATGGTTGTAAGATACTTAGCCCCACCCCAGCTGCTCTAGGGCCTCATCTGTCCTAGGCATGGGCTAAGCATCCAACTCTGTGTGACTATTTAATTTTCTGTAGTCCACACAGAACCTGGTGCTGCCATCCTTCTTTGGCACCAGCAGCACAGGGGGGCCCAAGGCACCAGCAGCACAGGGGGGGGCCAAGGCACCAGCAGCACAGGGGGGCCCAAGGACTGTTGGACTCTTGAATCACCCCTAGTTCCTGTACCTCCCCCCTCAGAGTGTGTTTTACTCTCTCAGGCACTGTATAAGGGGTCTGCCTAATAGACCTTTTGGGTCCTGTATCCACCTGGTGCTGCACCAGGTGGGTGCATCCTGGTTTTCCAGTGAACATGTCTCCAAATTCCAGCAATACTGCTCAGATTTCTTGAACCTGGGTAGGAGAAAGCTGCTGGGACATTGCTACCTCTTCCACTGAGGTGTCAGACCAAGCCTCACTGAGGAGCTCAGTCCCCAGATCTTCTCAGACTCCGCCTGCAATCCACTGCAAATGCTCAGCACAAGGGACTCCCTAACATGGTAAGGTTTCATCATGTTAACATGGTACAATTTGTGCCCCTGCTGTCTGCCTAGCAGTTCCACCATGTAGTTAACATCACTTACCTTTCTTACCACCTTGTAGGGACCCTCCCAAGCTGCTTGCAGCTTGTTGTGTCTGACAGAAATGAGAACCATTACCTGCTGCCCCAGGGAATACTCTCTATCTCGAGCATTCCTGTCATACCACGCCTTTTTCTGTTGTTGGGCCTCTGCCAGGTTCTCCCGGGCCAAGCCCATGAGTTCCCTGAGCCTTCTCCTGAGGTTTACAATGTATGTCACAACAGACTCCTTGTGAGACTCGCACTCACATTCCCACTCATCTCAAATTAAATCTAGAGGTCCCCTCATCCTATGCCCATACAGCAACTCAAAGGGTGAAAACCTGTGGATTCCTGAGGAACTTCTCTGTAAGCAAAAAACAGATGGGGCAAATATTTGTCCCACTCCCTCTTAAATTGATCTGCAAATGCCTGTAGCACTGACTTAATTGTAGAGTTTAACCCCTTAACAAGACCATTAGTCTAGGGATGGTAGGGGGTGGTCTTCATGTGCTTCACCCCATAGGATATCGACAGACAAGCCAGAAGGTCTGACATGAAATTGGCACCTCTGTCAGTCAGTATTTCTTTTGGGAAACCTATCCTGCTGAAAATCTCTAACAAAGCATTTACCACATTCCTCAATGGAGGACAAAGCCACTTCCCAGAGTATTGTGTAGCATAATCCACTACCACTAGGATATACTTTATCCCTGTGGAACTTGGGGTACTCAGAGGACCCACAATATCCATAGCTACCCTCTGAAATGGCTCCTCAATCACAGGCAAAGGCATCAAAGGAGCTCTCACATTGTCTCCTACCTTGCCTACCTTTTGGCACTGCTCACAGGTCCTGCAGTACCCTGTTACATCTCTGGAGATTCCAGGCCAATAGAAGTTCTGCACAATACACATCTTTGTATGTTTTATGCCCATATGACCTGCAAAGAGAATATCATGGGTATGGCTAGAAATGCCAGGCAGTTGGCTCTAGGCACTACTGACTGCTGTAATCTCTCACCTTCTAGCCTTCCCTCAGGGGTCCACTCTCTGTATAGTAACCCTTTGTCCCAGTATACAGATTCTCCCTTTCCTTGAAAATCAGGTGCCACCCTAGCTACCTGCCTCAGGCCTTGCAATGTAGGGTCTGAGAACTGAGCCTGTCTCAACTCTCTCCTTGTAACCCTTCCCAGGTCCCCTTCCACAGGAAGTCTGGCATCCTCTGACAGTGGTGCCTCACTGTCAGCCTGGGTACTGTTACTCACTTCTACCTTTGCAGCCACTCTGTCCAAGGGATCATCAGTACCCACAAACAGCTGTGGCTCACCTTCAGTTTCACTGCTACAGAGTAGCTCCCTCCCTGAAGTAACCACCTTACCAGTCCTGGCTACAAGTATGCAGTCTGTCTGGGTCTCTCCCAGGCTACCAGACCCACATGCTTGTCTCCTAACCTGACTGCATATAACTGCATAAGTACATGGTATTGCCTCATCCAAATCCTTCCCTCTCAGGACATCTGAAGGATGGTAGTTTATTACCCCTGTTGTCTCAAGACAACCTACTATTGGCATTTTGTCTTTCCCACTTACTGGCTCCCTCACATTTGGTTCCCCACCTTGTGTCTGTGGACACTTGTGTGCCACATGGCCCCACTGTTTGCATTCAAAACATTTAACCCTATCTCCTGGATGTGTACCTGGACTAGTGGCTTCCCCTGCTACTGGCAGATTCTGTTGTGGTAGTCTCTACTGCCCACCATGGGGTCCTTTACACCCATGAGCAGTACTGGGGGTCTCCTTCCTGTGCAGGGCTGCCCTGCTTGCCAGGTACAGGTCTCCCTTCTTCCCCAACTCATCCAAAGTAGCACGTCATCTATCAGCTAACCAGATCCTCATGTCCTCAGGCAAAGTGCTAATGGCTTGTTCCCTCACCAAAAGGTCTGCCAGTCCTTCAGAAGTGGTGATCTGACATCCACTCACCCACCTATGAAAATAAGTGCTCAATTCAGCAAAATATTCACACACACTTTCATCTGCCTTGCAGCTGCGGTGGTACAGCGGTAGCATTGTTGCCTCACAGCAAGAGGTTCTCCTGTTCAATTCTCAGCTGTAGTGGCTTCTGTGTGGAGTCTGCATGTCCTCCCCATGATCGAGTGGCCTCCGAAAAACATGCGTTAATGGTCGTGCCTTTGCTGAAGGTTGGGCATCAGGCTGGCAACTCGGCACCATAAAAAAATAGACTGTCAATCATTAGCAGAGTGGAGTTCTGCTGTGGTGACCCCTGACCGGGAAAAGCCGAAAAGACAATCAACAACAACTTTCATCTGCCTTGTGTCTATGCTCACAAAAGTTTTTCCTATATGTTTCAGGTGTTAGCTTAAACAGTTCTAAAAGACTATTTTTACAGCAGTATAATCAAAACATGCAACGTCAGACATTTCGGACAGAACAGTTACAGCTTTACCATGGAGTAAGGGGGTCAGGAACCGTACCCAGAGCCCTTGGTCAACTTAATTCTGTTTACATACCCACTCAAACATATGAACGAAACTGTCAAAATTATCCCCCTCTTTAAACTGCAGAAGAAATGTACTGACCTTTTGTAGTTCTGGGGTCCAGTTACTCACTTCCCCATTATCTCCATAACTCTGGTGAAGAGTCAGCATCTTCTTCTCATGCTGCCTCTGCCTCTCTTGTTCCTCAGCTTGCAGATGTAACAGTTTCTCATTCTCCTCAGCTTGAAAATGTTGCAGTCTCTCATTTGCTTCTAATTCCACACACCTGGCCTCCAACTCAAATCTCTTTAGCTTCAACTGAATTTTTAAGTCCACTGCAGAAAGGTTGAACTGTCCATTCTCCGAGGGAATTATATCTCCATTGCCAGTCTGACTGTCCTACTGGTTACTGTTTTCTGATGCAACTGTAATCAAGGCTGAAATCAGGTCTGCCTTAGTCAGGTTTCCATGCACCAGTCCCCTGGCCTGGCACATCTCCACCAGCTGTCTCCTTGTCAGCTTTCCATACTCCTCTGCTGACATGCTGCCTGCTCACCCTGACTAACTCAGCTAACAAAAGAAATAAAACAATTGTGATCTGAACTTTTTGCATTCACTGTATGGCTGTTTTAGAGTACAAAGCACCTTCAAATCTCACTGTACACAAGCTACAGGATTCACTCTACCCACACCACGACAAGCCAAAAAGTATTTTGCAATTAATTAATATGTGATGTGGATATCTCACCACTGCCAAACAATTAATATGTGACCCCTGTGCCCTGGCCCAGCAATCAAGGAGCCTCGATCCTCACCACTAACACCAGAGAGGGCATCTCATATATGAGAAAAGGATAACAAATACACACAGTAAAGTGCAATTTTCCTTAACAGCACACAGAGATCACAGTCAGCCCAGGGCTGGTTGCTCTCTTGCTCTCCAGGTCCCCAGTAAGACTCCCCACTGGCACAGCTATAGGGTCCAGATCTCAGCCTAGTGAGCAAGCTAAAACCTCTATCACCCTCTCTGTCCAACTAGTGCTTCATGTCCCTGCCCAAGTCACTGACACACACACACAAACATACACACACGCGTGCACACACACACACACACACACACACACACACACACACACACACACACACACACACTTTGAGAAGAGTTTATACAACCACACAGACACTTTTGGGAAAGGCTGGCACAGTTTCTCCAGCTATGCCCCTTTCTCCCAAACTATACAGTAGTTCCACTTGTCACCACCCACTAATACTTAGCTACTCAAAGGCCCTTAAAAGGGTGTCCAATTATTACTGTGCAATAGTATTATCCAATTGGTAGTATAGCCCAGGGCTAAAGCTATTAGAGTGGATTTGTACAATTTTACCAAAGGCATGCAAGTACTCTTAAGAGTTTAAATTATCTCTACAGAAAATAGCCACAGTTAAAAGGTTTTAAAATATTTAATAATAAATAATTAAAACCACAAGACAATACTTTCTACTATATAGTGCTAGTCAAAAGTTCAGAGATCACATAGAAATGCTTAAAATAAATCAGTAGTACAGTTCTGACATCACAGAAAAACACTTAGTCTAATATTTCTAGCTTCTAGCTATCCCTAAAAGAAAACACAAGTCTAAGATAACTTACATGTGAGCAAGAGGCAGGGCTGTGAGTTGGATGATCAAGACAAAAATGTTCAATGCCTTCTGATTCTCTCTGTTTAAATTGCTATTGCAGTTCTGATAAACATTACATCATCTTTTTACACTTTCCTGAAGTTCTCAGGCTACACATTAACTGCATTTACATTCTTAACATCTCCCTTTTGTTATCTTGCACCTGGTCAGGAACAGAGCAATAAAATACATTTGCATGTTTAAATCTAGCAATTTAACTCTTGATTAAAAGAATAGAAAGAATTTCTTCATCTAGACTTTTTGGCACCACTGTCTACTCCAAAGGGTCACCACATGCTTTACTTTGGTCAGTAGAGTGCACTGTTGTCACATTTATTTCCAGTTCCACATGTAACAGTATTTCTTTACATTTAAGTCAACAAGCCTGTGATTCAAATTCATATTTACAAATTATAGAATTATGTATAAAATTCTATCTGGCTAGGCTGGCAGCCTTCACCCTTCTCTACCAGTCTTCACAGTCAGATTGAATCAGGTTAGAGTAACTATTCCATATTCAAACAATAATAGAACTATACAAGATATTACACATAAGAATTGGGGCATCCTTACTGTCGATGATGAGATATGATAAGATAAGCAAGATAGTACAAAACTTAAGTACTCCTACAAAATACTAACTCTTTAAAGAGGCTATTATGTTATGAGAAGAGTGATGTACATAGAATAGGATCTAAGAGAAAAGGCACCGTTCCTTGCAGAAGTTGCAGTCAGTGTTAATTTATGGCTGCTGCAAATGTTTTTATACACCCTAATATAGGAAAAAGGTATGTTTTTGAGCATTATGCAGATTGCAAATCTCGAGATCTAGTATACTTAGCACAATGTATAAAATGTGTGTCATTTTATATAGGCAAGACCAATAGGACACTGAGAGAATGTGTGAGGGAACATGTCTATGCCATAAACCATAAGGATGACACCAAAGCTTTAGCAATGTACATCATTAATAATGACTTGTCACATAAGTTTAGATTTTTAGTAATAGAATTAGTTAACAAAATACTTCAGTTAGGAAATCATAAGAATTATACTGAAAAACAAGAGATGAAATTGATTATTAGGATGCAAGCAGATAGAAATTGTGGTTTGAATGATATGGTTTCTCTGAAACCATTTTTGGTTGACAGACCCCCTACCACATAAGTAAATATATAGATTTTTCAGTGATGCTTGTCATCCAAGATTTTAGTTTTTGAATGAAGGTTTATGTGTTTAAACAGATAGGAAGTTTTTTGCTGATGTGTTAGTAATTTTTATCCTTCTGTATGTATATACATATATATTTATATGTATATATGTATTTGTTATCTTTATTTTTATTTTTTGTATATGTTTTATATATACAGTTCTTCTGTATATGTTTCATGTACATGATTTTTAATGTAATATTTCAAACGTTTTTAAATGTATTAACAATAGTGAGTATTTTATGTTGTTGGATATACATATACAAATGTGAAGGTTTATTAACAAAGTTAAGTGCAACGTTTTGTCTAGGTTAGTTAATTTATGTATAGTTGTAGGACCACATCGAGTATATGTGTATTAAGCAGTATAATACTGTCATCTTGTGGTCTTCATGAAGTATTGCCTGATTTGGAGTAATGTGTAAACACGCTAATTGATTAATGATATGTTTTTTGGCAGTCTTTTTGATATTTAAACTGAGTGGGGAAAGCATTTTTGTATTGTCTGATGAAGCATTCAAAGGGAACGCGAAAGCGCTTACAGATTTTGGTGTCTATTTTGTTGTTCATTAAAGCCTGATTCCTTTCGGAGCCATGGTGTTACCTTGTGGTTTTTGGATATAACTAATTGCTGTTTATTATATCAAGGTTCTATACCCTCAAGTGGTCATTTGTTGTTTTGTCTGAATCTAAATGATTGGTAACCATGTTGGCAGGGAAACTGAAGGGGAGCCCAATGATGTACACACAAGGGAGGGTATTACTTCGCTGTGTATCTGCACAGAGGAATACAGGTTTTGATAAAATTTGACTGCATTCTATCAGATACATACTGCATATGCTTACATGACATTATGAATATTCTGTTCCATGGGGTTTACACTTTTAGCTGTCTACATTAGTTACAAGTATATTCTTCATTTGGGTGTGTGGGAACAAAGCTGCATTTATGTCATGGCACTTAAAAAGGACTGTTGTTATTGTTACTTTAATTTTGTAGCATCCACTCTGTCTAATAATGTCATAATTTGTCTGCTGTTACATGTTAAGGTCAGTTCTGTTCAAATCTAATCACTTTTATTTGCTCTTGTTTCCATGTAGACTCCTTTCCATGGCTTTATTTGAAAAGTTTTTGAACACACGGGTAACAGGAGTATTGAGTTTACACAGTTGTTTTACAGCGGGTTGAATTGCACCACCATGTTGGTTTGCTTCATTACCATACAATTCAGCTACTTATGCTGTAATTTGCATACCACTGAAATTGCCACGTTTGCAAGTGAGTGTGTGCCACTACACAGAGTTTACTGAATCTAAAAATATTCACAGCTGTGTGCACATTGCTCCGTAATGTGCACACAATAAAAAATGACCATGTAGGTTTTATTGAATACCCCCGATTCTGTAAGTTTTTTTAAGAAAAAAAATACATATCAGATCTAATAGAAACTCATCATGATTCCTCTATGATAGTTTTGACAGTAATCTGACATCTCTCCCGGGCAATTTCATTTGTATCCACATTTTTTCCAATGAAATGCTAACTTTCTCAAAATACATGCATTTTGCTACAGAAGGATTTTCATTAAATAATAGAGATAGCCACAGAACTGAAATCATGGATTAAAACAATTCAATATAATTAAACAGTGCCACTAACTTATTGGAAATGTCTTAAAAACAATTATTCTAATAAAGAGGCCAAACTGTGTCTTGCTGAAGTAATCTCTTTCTCTGCACTTGTTTGGAAATGTCTAAACACACTGAATTTCAACTAGCTATTTAAAGATTATGACCTTAGCATATAACTCTAAATCAGGAAAAGCAATCCCTTGTTGCTCTAAAAACTTAATCAAAACTTTCCAGAGAATCCTTAGAGATCCACACCCAACACAGAAATTTGGATAAATTCCTTTTACCATATTTTATCAAAATAATACACCAGAATCAAGTGTGACATGTGAAAAGTAATTAATGGTAGAATATATATTCATATGACCTTTACTGGGCCTAAGAAAGAAAAGTATGCATGACTATGATTCTGTAATATGGAGTTTATCTTATCTTGAGGCTTTTCAAAATTAAGAATTTGGGTCTTTTTTTGAGGTAGTAAGCCAGTTAACTAAAACTTTCTGATATGATGAGTTTAAGAATATCATCATTTAAGCAATGGTCAAGATTATTATGGATCACAATTACTTGAGATTTCAATAAATATACTTGAAAACACATCATTAAAATATTTTCTTGAAATTTTTAAAGCATCCTTACAGTCCTGATATTGAATAGTCATTAATAATAAATCATCTAAATATGGTAAGAGGAAAAAAAGGACTTTTTTCCTATAGGTACCTGGTTAATTTCTGAAGAAAGCTGAAGACCGATTATATAGGAGTGAGTACATGGCCAGAATAAGCACATGGGTGGACAGAGGGCAGCCTTGTCTAACCCCAGAGATTAGTAGAAAGAAAAAGTAATGACTGACCATTTTACACTGATAATGTAATTTACTTTAAAAAGATTTTTAATTAAGTAAGATATTGTTCAGGCATACTATAATTGTCATGATATGTGAACATGTGGTTTTAACTGAGCAAATCAAATTCTTTGTGATTTCATCATACTTGATTCAGGTTGACCAATTTACAACTTGTTGAATGCTTATCAATGATGGAAAAAGCTGAAATAACTTTCAACGAACCTCAAACTTTTGTCAAAGACCCCTATACTACTTTACTTATGTGTACTAACCCTAACTCTAACCCTACTCCTGCCTCTAAAGCTAACCCTAATATTACCAAAAATCCTTTCCCTAACAATGTTTATTCAGGTGAAGCTTGATCTTTGTTTTGTAGACGGGGTTTAGAAAAAGTGGGGGAGAAGTTGTCAATGTTTTGTATTTGCTGATTTTATATGTCAGACATCCATGTTGCTGTTCATCTTTTATCTCTCGTTTGTGCATCATTCAGGTTGTCAACCACTGATGATATAACCTCCTATATGAATCTGTTATGTTTGTACACTCTGAACATGTCTCACAAACACCCTAATAATGAGTGATTTCAACTACCCCACCATTAACTGGAAAAACTACTCATGTACCAACTCCTTCGCTCAACACTTTCTGGAATTCATAAACTCCAATGCCCTGGATCAACTTATCCACACCCCCACCAGAGGAAACAATATCCTAGATCTAGTCATTACCAACATGAGTGACCGTTGTTCCACACCTGAAGTCAACGCCTCATTGGTCCGATCTGACCATAAGTTAATTACCCTAGATATCCACATGCTGCCCCCACCCCCCATTAAGGAAACCATGGTAAATAATTTCTCCAAAGCCAACTTCATGCTTCTTAAGACAGAACTGGTGAACTTCATGACACCCATGCAGATGGACAATACAGTTACGACTACTGAATCCTACACAATTGCACTTTATAAGCACTTACATGAGTGCATGGATTGTGCTACCCCAAACAGAACCAAGACGTTATCCTCCAAAAAAAGGAAGCCAATGTGGTGGTCCCCGCCATAAACAAACTGTACAACAGAAGGAAGAAACTGTTGCAAAAGAGAGTAAAATCCCATGAGTGGAGGAGCTCCCTGGACAGCCTCAGTAAGAAGCTGTGATCCCTGATAAAATCCTCCAAAGCTACTTACGAAAACAAAATCACCACTGATTCTAAAGACAACCACAAAGCATTCTATAGCTATGTCAAGAATCTCAATGGCAACACTCAGATCTGCTCTGAGTTACAGCACAATGGCACTAAATATACAGACCCAACTCATATTGCCAACATCCTGGCAGATAGGTTCAGTGCTAACTTTACCACTCTCTCACCCCCTAAAGAGCCCATCTCTATAATGGAAGAATGCAAAGTTCCTGTAATCATGGCTGCACAGGTAAAAACCACACTCTCCAAAGCCAAAAACACAGCATCCATGGGACCAGACAACATCCCAGGCTGCGTTCTACATGAACTACAGAATGAACTGGCACCCCACCTAAGTACCATGTTCAATCATAGCCTCACCTCAGGCTTTGTGCCTGCTGAATGGCGCACAGCGACGGTTATCCCACTCCACAAGGGGGGAGCCACCACGGACCCTGGGAACTACTGCCCCATTAGCCTGATGAGCCTGGTCTGCAAGGCCGTGGAATGTATCATCATGGAATTTATAAACAAAGACATTGGTAATCTCCAAACTCTGGACCCCACCCAGTTCGGGTTTGTAAAAGGCAGATCATGTCTCCTAAACCTGATAGACTTCTTTGAAGCAGTCACCAAAGCCGTAGACAAGGGTAAGGTGATTCACACAGCCTATCTAGATCTTGCCAAGGCTTTTGACACCATCCCCCACTCTGGAATTATAGATAAACTCACTAAACTAGGTATAAATCCCTATGTCACAAGATGGGTTGCCACCTGGCTCACTGACAGAACCCACACTGTGAAAGTAGCAGACTCCAAATCCAACTTCAGACCAGTGACAAGTGGAGTACCACAGGGTTCAGTCCTGGATCCTCTCCTGTTTGGTATCTACTTCTCTGAAGTACAGGCTAACACAGAAGGTCTTTGGCTAATGAAGTTTGCAGATGACTGCAAACTAGGAGCCATAATCGAAACTCCTAATGATGTGGACATCCTACAAAAGGGCCTCACTGAGACAGATGCCTGATGTCAAAGCCATGGCATCGAGTTCAATGCCAAAAAGTACATTGTCACCCCCTTTGGTAAAAACTCTGTACCCATGAACTATAACATAGGCAGTAGTATACTTAACACCGAAAGTGTGATAAGAGGCCTTGGGACACAGGTGGACAGTAGTCTCTCCTTTGATAATCACATTGCCACAGTAGTCAGGAAATCCTTCTATGTGGCGCACCTCATCACAAAAGGTTTCTCATCCAGAAAAAAAGAGGTCATTGTTTCCCTCTACTCATCACTCATTAGACCCATTATAGAGTACAACGCCCCTTTTGGTATGTACCTCACAAGACATCTACAACAACTGGAAAGGCCGCAGAAATACCTCACAAAGAGGATTACCGGCCTCAAACAGATGCCCTATGCAGACTGTCTCAAAAAACTCCAGCTTTACTCTGTCGCATATCACATACTCAGAGGTGATCTCTGCCTAACATACAAAGCTATGTCAAACCCAGAGCTGTTGGACATGCTCCACTTAAAGAAATCCCAATCCCTCTGAGCTACACGCTCTAGGGACCTAAACCTTGTCACCATAATAAACAGAACATGCCTGGGAGATAGATTCCTGTCCCAGAGACTTCCCATACTCTGGAATAAACTACCTATCTATATCAAATAAAGCTCCTCATTAGCACTCTTCAAGAAAAATCTTGATGATTGGATGGGAAATAGGAAATTCACCCCGGGGATCACCTCTGTGGCTATACTCGACAGTGGTACAGGAAAATAATTTTCTTGGGTGGCAAAAGCCAGGGTACCTTTTTTGGCTGGGCTTGTATAGGCCCCAGGGCCGATAGCCTAGTACCTACCTATGAACCTATGAACAATGTCTGACTTTTCACATGTCAATCAACTCACGCTATTATGTGAATTAATTTCCTAATCTAGTGTGATTATTTGAAAGAAGATCTCATACTTTACATGTTTATATTCACATTTAAGTAGCTTTTGATTCAACAGCTTTAAAACTGGTATCTCAAATAAGTCAATAATATGTGCGCTGCTTTCCTTTCTGTGGTTTTCAGGCCTAGAGCTTTGAAATCATTTTCTGATAAATGCTATACTAATCTCTTCTGCCTACTTTGAATGAAAACGTTGTTGATTAACTCTTTGATTTTTTTGTCGTTCTGATTATCTTAATAAGCTGACTCCCTGTTTTCTGGCTTCAGAGGAAAAGTTCTTTACATTGATGGGGAGAGACAATTCACACAAAGAAGATGAACACATCTGAGTGTAAATGATGCAAAAACTACAATATAGCAAGAAAACAATTTGCTGATAAAAATTGTGGTTGAAAGGTAAGAAACAGTGAGAATATATTTCAGATGGAAAGGAAGAATGTAGGTCAAATAGAAACTATCTATTTGAATTTGGTTTATCCATTATTCCTGCACATAATTCACACTTTGCAGGTGTTCCCTTTCCTAATCATGTAGGGTATTTACTTTAATCTGCTGAAGAAACAGAAGCAAACCTACTGTAGTAACATAGTAGACTGCAAGCATGCATGCTAGAAAATAAAATAATTGTGCTGATATGACTGCAATACATTTTAATATTTGATATATGCAATCTAACAAGAAATTAGAAGTGAGTAAAGATACAATGCATATATGATATTTAGCATAACAGTGAAGGTAATTCTGCTTGTGAAATATGTCAGTAGATATTTAGAGTAGATAACCTAAATGCTCTAAGCAATTATTTCAATTCAAATTTCTTAGTTAAAATGAAATTATTTGAGATAATGAGGTTCAAGATATACATATGTGAAAAGACTGAAGTGGGTAGATTAATAAATGAAAATATGTAATACCTGAAATTGGCCTACATAACGACTAAATCACAAGAGGAACACACCATGTGAGAGAAAGAATTTTAGGGTAAAACAGACATGCATGGCCACATTTCACAAGTGAAATGTTTCACAAAATGCTTTCCTTAAGTTGAAATTCCATTCTCAGTTTTGTGAAAAAAACATTTTGTATGGTGAAGTTCAATGTTCCCAAAATATAAGAAGAAACATAAATCAATGAATGATATGACAAGTGAGCCAGATTCTGATATTTTTAGAGTCCATCCTAAGGATCAAATTCTGTGAATTAAAAAAGGATAAGTTCATACAGTAGTCACTATAGTGGCATAATTTACTGCAGCACAACATCTCGATGCAATTGAATGATCATTACTGATTAATGCAGACACTGTACTTTCTAACTGCTATACAAAAAATGCAGTCCCGTAAACAACTTTCTGCTTATCCACTGCATATATAATGTTCTGCATCACATATTTGCTCATTTCATAACCTGTACATTAACTGATGATTGCAATATTCATCTGATTATTGTTTTTATATGCTTATTGCTTTTCATATACATTATGTGGAGCGTTTCTCCCCGGGCCTCCGCTGAAAACAGGCTCTGTGGAACCTAGTCGGACATTCCCGGTCAACAAATGTTAAATAAATAAATAAATTAAATAAATAAATGTTTCAGTATTACTGTACTATTATTTCTGCCTTTTGGCGTGGTTTGCAGCTGAAAAGGGTCCTGAGACCAGTTCGCTTACCTGGTTAATAAATATGCAAGCATAAATAAATAAGTAAAAAAAAATAGGGTATAACAGTAAGGTGAAGAATTTCTCCAAGAAGGGAATAGTTTGTTCATATAATAATAACAAAGTAAAATTATTGTTAGAAAAGAAGTAATATGGTGATAAAAGTGAAGGGTAGGAAGTATGGCAGAACAGAGTTATTTAGAAATGGTGTTTATTAACAATAATAGAATAATGAGAGGGTGGTACATTGTTTTATCTTCTTATTCAGACGGTTAAGAAAAAATTATCTCTTGAGAAAAATGCTAAGGTTGCAGATGATCTGGCATAGGAGATTTATGGAAAAAAAGGATAAACCCTGTTACAACAATTTGTATCACTGCAATGGGAATCTAAAAAAAGTCCAGTATTTTGTGATGTTCAAATGTTTATAACTTATTAGATCAAAGCCTTTGTGTAAAGAAAAGTAGGTGTGATGCAAAAGTTAGGAGTAAGAGATGGAAAAAAATAAAGAGGAACTACATGATAGGTTATAGAAATTAAGGAGGTCTCTGTTAAAGAGAGTAGAATATCAAAGTGGAGCAGGGAGGGCATGGATAACTGAAACAAGAAAGATTAAAGTTATAAGGCATAAGTCTATAAGACATTAAAAAGAAGGCTGATTGGGCCACACTGTGGCATAGAGGGACAGAGCCCTAACTGCAGCCAAGATGACCTAGGTCCAATTAGTGACTCAGGCATCTGAGGAGTGGCAAGGGAAAGGATGGTATGCCTGTCCTGAGTGCAGACATATGCTTGGGCACCTCTCACATCTGATCTCTGGCAGAGGAGGGGGATGCTCAAGGAGGCCTGTCCTAAATGAGAATAGATATGGGAGACATTGCGGAGCCACCATCTGGCAATATAGTTAAGCTGTTTGCCTTCAATGTACATAGTACAGGGTTTAATCCTGACCTCCAGCCAATGCTTATTTGGAGTTTGCATGTTCTCCATTTGTCTTATTGGAATTCCTCCCACCTCTAAAAACATGGTAAGTGTTTCCATGTCAAATTCACCCAAGAATGTAGCTGTGGGCAGCAGCATAGATTCTAGATGGTGCCTTATAAGGGGAAAAGGTGTATATACCAACTACTTTGGGTGTCTACTGTGGTGCATAGTATCCTCAAGATAAGAAAACATGGATCATAGACTGTATGCTGTGGCAGGGCTATCCACTTGATGGTGTAAAAAATATGACTCAAGATAATCTGGTCCTGTTGGCTAATGTCCACAAATGGGCATAGGTATTTGCTGGTGATAAGTGAGCTGAAGGCCCGGCATACTCCATCTTATGCCAGGGACCCATGCTAACAGTAGGAGGGGTGATTGTGTTTCTGTTGGCCATTGTGTGCTGGCCATAAAGCCCATTAGCAGTCCTGGGTCAATAAACTAGTGGCCAGCCAGTGTCCAGTTACCCAGCTTGGGTTACCTAGTATAGCTCTGTTGAGCGAAAGCTGGTTGTAAAAAAATCATCCTGCCAAACATGAACTGCAGCTTCCTACACTCAATTTAGGTTAGTTGACAAGATGCAGCTTGGAAGTGGATGACATGATGGTAAAGAGGAGGCTGGACATCCTATATATCTAGGAGACTAGATGGAATGGCAGTGCAGCAAAGCAACTTGACTTAGGGTCCAGCGTCTACTACACAGGAGGAGGAGAGACCAGAAATGATGTGGAATTATGGCGAGAGAGAGAGAGATATGCATTTAGAATCAGGTGACAGACTCATGGCAATCAGATTCCAGTGTAAGGATAGGACAGTATTCATAATTTCAGCTTATGCTCCACAACAGGGTTGTGATAAGGAGGAAAAGACTGCATTCAGACAGCAGCTGTAGGACCACTAGATAAAGCAGGACAACATGAATTAGTTCTGATAATGGGTGATCTGAATGCACATATCAGGACAGACAGACAGTGCAAGATATGAGGACTGCCTGGGTCTACATAGGTGCGGCAACAGAAATAAAGAAGAGATGCCATTGTAGATTTCTGTCTGGCAAAAGGCTTGATAGTAGCCAGCACATGGTTCAGAAAGAAAGGCAGTCACAAGATCACATACAACAGTGGCCAACATACAACTTAGGTACACTAGGGTAGAATCAGTGATTGCAAAGTCATCCCTTGTGAAACACTCAGCCCACAGTATAAACCACTGGTTGCCATAATTAACTGCAAGCAGTGGTCAGAGATATCTGTAAGGTCAAAAGAGATCTGGTTGAGGACCCGGAAGTGGACTGGAGAGAAAGCATAGCAGTTCAAGAAATTACTCAGGACTCTAGCACATCAAGAAGAAGTGGAAATAGGGGAGAATGGCAGTGCCTCACAACAGCATGTGTGAGAACTACAAAACAGATACACAGCCAAGCCAGGTATGGAAATAAGGTACATAAGGAAAGCTGGTGATGAAATGCAGAAGTCCAGGAAGTCATCAAAACAAAGAAGGAGTACAAGAAAAAGTGGAAGATAGAAAAGACTGACCAGGATAGGAATGAATGCTGTCGAACAAAGAGGCTAAGAGATGAGTTGCAATACCAAAGACAAAGCATCAGAGGCACTGTACCATATTCTGGAAAGTAACTCAGTAAATGGCACAAAAAAACTTTATCAGGTTGCAAGTCAAAGACAGAAACATAAAAGAGATAGTCAGACACCCTTCATAAGGGATGCCAGTGGCAACCTGCTCACCAGACCACAGGACATCAAGGGCAAATGGAATAAGTATTCTATCAGCTTCTTAATGAAGAAAACCTCACAGAAGCTGTACTGCCCCAGACACAGCCTTCAATGAGAGAAAAGTAGGAGCCCACCATAGAAGAAGTAAGGACAGCACTAAGGAAAATGAAGTCAGGGAAAGCAGCAGGCTAAGATGAGGTCACAGCAGATATGATATAAATGTTGGGAAGAAATAACTCCTTAGGCTAATCATAGCAGTATGAAGAAAAAGGTGTAACTCAGATGACTGGATAGTAAGCACACTAATGCAAGTGTACAAGAATCAAGGGTGAGACGATAGGAGGTACTGCTAGCCATAGCAGAAGAAATAAGGCAGTGGATGTGTAACATATGCCAGCACAGCTAGCTAGAATTTTGTAAAACATTATATGTCATTTGTGTGTCAAACTGATTTGTGCAGATGTTTGTGTTTAAAAATGTATATGTAAAGTTGCGTGTGTTAAAATGTATCAACAGTGTTTCCTGATAGACATAAATGAAATGTACATGCATTATTATAACTGTTTAAATGTATACATTGTAATAGTATATACTGACAGAGAAGAGGTTTGTCCACCTGACTTTGAAAAAAATATATTCCTGAAATTAAATTACTTTATGGATTAAGCCATAAAGATGTTATCCCACAGTTTTAGCCAGAGACACAATGTCTGTGCTAGAGAATTGTGTTTGCTCCAGTAGGACGAGTAGAATGGTTTTATTGTTTTAAGGCTTCCAGATGTTGCAACAAACATTAGAAAATCTCCAGATATGTATGGTAGCACATAGGTGCTAAACCCTAGCAGCTTCTCGTTTTGGTAATAGTGTGGGAACCAGGAGTCAGATGACCAGATGTATGTGATGTCATTCTGTGCAGAAATAATGTTTTAATATTAAAGAAGACTTAAATCTCAGGAGCAGTCTGTTTTTGGGAACCTGACTAGAAAGACCCTTGTCACATCATCTTGCCTTACGGTAGTAAGTAACTCAACTATGGAACAGTAATTCTTTCAGTAAATGCGAAATAGATAGTGAGATTAGCTAAATACTGTTTTTTTTCCTGTATTTGTGTGAAACTTTTCATCTGTGTTATTTTTAATATTTCCTGTGGCTCAAACTCTGGTGTTTACTGTAAATAGATATTTAGTATTTTCATGTCCTTTTTATTATTTATTATTAAATCTATTTAAACTTTTCATTGTGGGTGGTCCTTTTTAGAAAATATTTAAGCTTTGAGAGTATTTGTATATATTTATTTGGTAATAGCTGTGGCCAGTCCTGAAAGCCTGGCTGTTTAGGCAACATTACCATTTGTATTAATATTAATTTCACTTGGTATAACTGTGGACCCTTGTAAGAGCCTTAGGAAGCTGGTTTTGTAATGCCTCATGGCAGTGATAACTACCTTATAGTCTGGACAGAAGACGGCATAGCTAGTAAACCTTGCCAACCTTTCTCAGATGTGTGTGTGTATGTGTGTGTGTGTGTGTGTGCCTGTGTGTGTGCCTGTGTGTGTGTGTGTGTGTGTGTGTGTGTGTGTGTGTGTGTGTGTGTGTGTGTGTGTGTGTGTGTGTGTGTGTGTGTGTGTGTGCAAATTGAATCACAAAGTGTATATGTCAGCTACTCAGAGCAGGGACATGAGGCACTGGTTTCACAGAGAGAGTGATGGAGGACTTGGCTTGGGCACTAGGCTGAGGACTTAACACTGAAGCTGTGCCAGTGGGGAGCCTTACTGGAGACAATGAGGGAGACAGATAGAGAAACTCAGACACTAGGTTGAGTGTGTTCCCTGTGTGCTCTTAAGGAAAATTGTGCTTGATGAAGAGAGGTCTGCATCTGTAAATATTGAGTGTAATCATTTGCATTCTGAGTGAACGTCCCTCTCCAGTGTCAGTGGTGAAGATTCAGGCTCCTTAATTACTGGCCTAGGGTGGGGACATCACAAAGGGGACATTCACAACTGTGAGCATTACTGAGGTATCAAACTCCAATCACACTGCATGAAAGTTCTGGAAAGAGTGACTGATAAATGAATATACAGAGTGGTAGAAAGTAAGATGGAATATGAACTGCTCAGCTTCAGATCAGGGTGCAGTACAACTTACTCAATGTTTGCAATGAGACAGATGCTTGAGAAGAAGCTAGAAGTTAGTAAAAAGTCCAACTGGCATTCCTAGACTTGGAGAAAGCATATGTCTAAGTCACAAGAAAGCTGATTTGAGCAGTCCTGCATTGGTTCAAAGTCCCAGAAACATTGGAAGAATTCATGCAAGCAATGAACAAGGATCCAATCACTCAAGTAAGAACAGTGTTCAGTTTCACAGAGGGATTCCCAGTGGCAGTGGGTATGCATCAGGGTTCCGCTGATGATGATGGTGATTCTCTTAGTGTTACCTAAGAAAAAGTGTAAAATATGCAAAGGCACACTATGTATAATATAGACTCACTATTTGTATATCAGTGTGAACTCACAAAAATTGCTGCAGAATGTGTTTAGTTGCAGAAGTGTACCTATAGGGTTAACAATAAAATGGCACAATATTGCAATACATTTATCCAATAAATGTAACATGGAAAAAATAAATAGCACATGACCTGAATGTAGGCAAGCAAACTAGCAAAATCAGAGGTGATCATGTATAGGTAGGACTGCTTGGCAAAGAATTAAAATATCAGTACAATAGTAGCAGAAGGACTGTGAGAGCATGCACTAGTGGTAAAATTTGATTTAGCATTATTTACTCAAGATGGATCTGGTAGAGGTAGCATTGCAACTGGCATATCCAGTGCAGTATAATTACCAAATGATCACAACCCAGAAAATCAAAAGCTCTGTGCAAAGAAATGTTGGTATGATATAGGAGTAAGGCATATGAGACTGAACAGAGAAAGGAGGAAATACAAGATAGGCAAGAGACTTTCACGAGGTGACTATTAAAAGACAGTAGTTACAGCACAAAATTACAATAAACTCTATATAGCAATGGCACTAATCAAAGCCACTGTTACTAAGGGACAAACCAATCCTTTAGATTGCATTAACTCATGATACAGAAATCACAAATGTTGCCAGTTTCTTTTCTTTTCAACATGAAAATAAAGGATAAAAATGCTGTTAAGAGCAAAACCTTTGAAAAGAAACCAGCAGAATGGATAATATTTCCAACTCACAAACAGTTACATAATACCAAGTGGGAAAGGAAAACAAACAAAAGAACTAAGAAGATACATTTCAAACTGGTCAGTTTGGATGCAGATAGAGAAACTCGGTGACTTACTTGTTCATTGTAAGCCTTCTGTTTGTGCAATGCTGATTTAGGACACTAGCTGCTGTGTCATGTAAAAATGCAATAGGGCTCAACAAGGTGGGGTAACCCTGGGGAATAGTGACGTCTGCTGCTATAGGCAAATAGCCTCTGTACTCCTGGAAGATCTGTTATTTCCATGCATTGCCCACCCTGGAGGGAATTACTGCAAACTGAAAATGAACTGTCTGTTAAACTGCTTTTTTCATGCAATTTTTTGACTCTTTCACAGCTGAATATCAACTGCTTCTAGTGCTGCTCCTCAGTCACCAGGTCTGCTGAACACTCCCAACATCTCCTGACCTTAGTATGACTGTGTTTGGGAGCAGTAATGACATCAAACTATCCTCGGGCAGCATCATATTGCTGATAAGGAAATGTTTTTTTTTTCATTTTTATCCAATCCAATGCCCACCCACTTACACCCTAATAGTATGGCATACCATAGGCATGAGTACTGAACCACTCCTCACTTCCACAAGGGGCTGATGTCATCATAATGTCCCAGTCATCTACAGGAAATCAGACCACATGAGTGTGCCCTGAGCAGATGTACCTTCCTTCTCCGTGATGAAGGGCATGTCCATCCTCTCTGTCTGTGCCATCAAGCACCAGTGTTGCAATTTGAACTTAGATCACATGGACCATAATCAGGGATTTGGGTCTATATTAGATCACAAAACACTTAAAAAAGCAAAGGTAATTTATCAACCCTATGTAAGCGAAAGCTTACAATTTTGAACTGTCAGAACAGCGATTTTTTTCCTAGGGAAACAAATTGCTGTTCCAACAAAAAAATAAAATAAAATACTTTAATCATTACATTAAGTGGGGGGCTTCGCCCCTCACACCCCCCCTACTTAAATATACCAACTCTGATACCGCACTACAGTGCTGAAAACAGCACAGTAATGAAGTGGCCAAGCAAATTCTTTCCCAGGGAAAGAATTTGCTTAAAAGCCGCTTCAATATTTTGCCGTTTCAGACTTTTGAGTTTGACCAAGATGCATTCGAAAGAATGTGTCTTTGGCCTTCTAATAGGGAACCAAGGATTTATCCCTCTTTGTCACTGGTGTAGGCTGTATTTGTTTTATTGTTAGTATATTCATATTTTTGTTTCATTATTACTATATACATAATTTTTTATATGTTGATGTAATATAGCTCTTCTTTGTAATATTAGTGCAGGATATGTAATTGTGTTTAGAGGAAGTGTTTTATACCCAAAACATTAAAATGTCTTTGAGGTCACAAAGCGTATGCTGGACTAAGCAACAATACACACTGGCACAGACACACACATTTCCCACGTATGCAGACCCTGACACACACACATATATATATATATATATATATATATATATATATATATATATATATATATATACATACATACACACACACATAAACAGACACATTCAGAGGCAGAAAGATACAGTATTTCACATATACAGAGAAACTCAAATGCACATGCTCAAATGCTCAAGCTCAATGCCAAGAAATGCATAGTTATCCCCTTTGGGAAAAAACATGTACCCGTGAATTACCACATAGGTGGCAGTACACTAAACACCGAAAGTGTGATAAGAGACTTAGGGACACAGGAGGACAGTGGTCTCACCTTCGATAACCACATTGTCACAACAATCAGTAAATCCTTCTATGTGGCACACCTCATCACTAAGGGCTTTTCATCCAGAAAAAAGGAGGTCATTGTCCCACTGTACTCATCCCTCATTAGACCCATTATAGAATACAATGCCCCGTTTGGTATGTACCTCTCAAGATATCTGCAACAACTGGAAAGGCCACAGAAATACCTCACTAATAGAATCACAAGCCTAAAGCAGATGCCCTATGCTGACCACCTTAAAAAACTCCAGCTATACTCTGTCGCATGTCATCTACTCAGAGGCAATCTCTGCTTAACATACAAGGCCATGTCAAACCCAGAGCTGTTGAACATGCTACACTTAAAGAAATCCCAATCCCTCAGAGCCACACGCTCCAGGGATCTACACCTTGTCATCACAATAAACAAAACATGCTGGAGGGATAGGTTCTTGACCCAGAGATTGTGTCCAGTAATAAATTGCGACTATATTAAATCATTGGGTAGGTCCAGCCAGTTTAGTTGTTTCAGGGCTATGCAATGATGAGTCCTCTGTGTAATGGTGGCAGCAAATTTGACTACTTTATTGTAACAGGTGGCAAGTTTAGCATTAAGTGCAGTATTTAGATTTGTAAAAACAGGTGAGGCATACAGTTGGGATAGAAAAAGGTAGAAAGGTAATTGTGTTTGTCCTGCATCATCTGTCAGATATTGTTTGGTTCTATAGACAGAGCCACGTTTCTGGTGTGTCTTTTAATGGATTGCAATATGTGTTGGCAAAATATGAGGTTATTGTCAATTAGGATGTGCAGACATTTTGTTTGAGTCATGGTTTCAATTTTTGTTTTGTTGGATGATGTTATTTCAAAAGATTGTGTTTCATTTTGTCATTGTTTAAGAGTGAAGAACACACATTTTCTTTTCTTAGGATTTAAAAGATGATTTATATCTTTTAGCCAAATTTCAACAACAGCAAAATAATTTGGGATGATATCCTGAAGCATCTTTAGGGATGGTGCTGCACATATAAGGGTTGAATCACCAGCATAATGTACAATGCTAGCAACTTGAGTGACAGTATGCAGATTGTTTATAAAATGATTAATAAGAGGGGGCTAATATTAATCGTTGTGGCATGCTGACAGTGACTTGTAAGAAAGAGAAGAGATTTTGTTTCCATTTGATTGCTTTCTGCCTTTAAAAAATGATGATCAGTTGTGGTTTGACTACAGAAGTTACCCCTGAAAAGGAGAATAATAAGCTAAATACTATGTCTTTCTGATGTGCATAAAGTTGCTTCCCACTAATGAGCTTCATGCAGGAATGTAGTAGCAATAAATTTGTTGAGACAAGGAATGTTTATGCCCAAGTGAAAGCTACTGGAGGTTCCCAAAATAAGATAGTTATTTCACAATTGTTAAATAATCATTTATTTAATACATTTGTTTACCGGAATTTTGCAGATAGGCCATACAAGACCCCTTTTCAGTTTAGACCAGGGAAGAAAAGCTCCAAAACAAGCAGAAAATAAAACATTTGTCTAGTAATCATTGTTGAGCTACCATGATAATTAGGCAAAAGACGTGCCAGGTAAAATATTGCATACTTACATATAGACAGACATACATACAAAATAAACAGATCTTACATAAAGAACACATTTTACAAATGGGCAAAATTACATTACAATTAGAAGCAATGGAGTAGATTCCAAAGTAGTAGTGAGTGCTTTGATCTTAAGAAAGTAGACGAGGAAGACGGACTTTGTGTAGGAACTAAACCTGGAAGCTAGGTAAGAGAGGGAGATGTAATTAAAGTAGACTAGTCCTTGATAGTAAAAAAGAGAGATGGACACGTAAGCAGAAATTGTAGAAAAGATACTAGTCAGTCATCCAGTTGGGAATGAGCATAGACGTAATCTAACATTTAAGAGATACGCATTTAGCCTCTTTTTAAAGCTAAGCTTATTATCTGTTTTCCTAAGTAGGCTGGGCCTGGAATTCCACATCTTAAAAATACAACTAATGTAAAGAGCATTCAAAGATGAGCTGTGGAATTTAGATTGATGAGCCGGGAATGTATCATTAAACAAAGAGTTCTGCTGGGTTATACTACTGAAAGAGGGTATTCAGGTAAAGGCACTCATCTGGGTGGTAAAGTAATGAATGAATAGTTTTTAGCTGAAAAAATTTGAGATAGATTTGGAATTCCTTCTAGTTTATTTTATATAGTGCAAGTCAGTGATTGGATCTGTTACACAAATTGGCCATTGGTGAATTTTCTTGATGATAACATATTAATATAGGCAATGTCATAAACGATACACCAAGCACCAGCTTGGTGTTGGAAAACTAGTCAAGTTTAATGTTTTCAGGCAAAAAAAATAGTAAAACTATTTGAGTTTTGTGAATTGATTTTAGAGAGGAAAAGCATCAGTTTAGTGGTTTTACCATTATGTGTAAAGTCAGTATGTTCTACTGCTGAGCAGAATTCCTAGGTAATAATCTGTAGTTTGGCAAATGACAGGGCAGAGCAAATCACTACAGCTTCATATGCATATTGAATCACTGTGGATGGAAAAGATGTGACAGTATAAACTTATTTAGGCATACGTTGAATAGGAAGGGTTCAACAATGGACCTTTTGGCGACATCTATAGAGAATGGGCGGAAGGGGGAACAAGTGTTTTGCTACCTTATTGCTTAGGTGTAATTACTTAAGTAGCTCTTGAACCATAATAATGTTATGTGAGATAAATTAAATTTTGACAAGTTCTGTATCAGTTTTGGATGTGGAAAAGTGTTGAGTGCCTCAGAAAGGTCCAAAAAAGTGTCTGAGGCTGGTTTGCCAGTATTACAGTGCTAGTTGATGCTGTCTAGAAAAGATAATAGAGCAGTAATGGTGTAATGGTGGAGTGGGGCAGAAACAATGTTGGGTAGGTGAGTGGGGGTTTCTATTAGCTTGTCGAACACTCAAAAGAGCAAACGCTCTTTGATCATTTGATCAACAGCTAATAGATGAAACCACAAAAAGTCGAATGGTTGAAACAGCGATTTTTTTTTCCCCAGGAAAAAAAAAATCGCTGTTCCCCAAAAAAAAAAAAAAAAAAAAAAACAACTCTGAGATCACACCACAGTGGAGGAAACTGCAAAGTCCTGACAATGGCCCAGCGATTTTTCTTTTTCCCTGGGAAAAAAATTGCTGTTCCGGCCATTCGTCTTTTTGTGGTTTTATCTATTAGCTGTCAAAGACCATTTGCTCTTTTGAGTGTTCGACAAGCTAATAGGAACCCAGTGAAGGGAGATTTTTGTTGAGTAGATATTGTAGCATTTGAATCTGCATGCAATGCTCCAGGATTTTTGTGTGGTTTTCTTTCAAGTTACCAAACAAACAGCTGATTTTACCTCATATGTTTGATATGCTTATTGTACAGTGCATGGTTTTCCAGTAAGTTACCAAAATGTTTAATTTAAGATTTAGACTTACTATACTTTCATAACTTCCAGAGTACATCTGATTTTTTGTCTCAAGTATTGGCATGGTTATCATAAAACTTGAGGTTTTCTGACAAATTGTTAGTGAGACATTGATTTTCACACTTACACTATTTCCAGAAAAGTAGACTAACACAAATGCTAATACTCTATCAACATTTTTTATTTTCTAGCAATTCATTGATGGGGACAGTCACAAAATGATGGTAGATAACTGAATTTAAAACAACACATTGATCTTATGGGTTCTCTGACAAATCTCTAATGGTTGCATTAAATAAGAGTTGCTTTTGAGCTCCACAGTTAGCATTGTTACAAAAATTTATGATAATACAAAATGTGTTATTTTAGTGATGTTCTAAGCAAAGTGTTGGTAGTGTTAGTCTTATTTTTTTTGTTTTTTTTTCCCCTGGCAAATTGTTGTTAATTGCAGTCATCAAATAATGGCAGCCATTGAGTTTCAGAAGAAAATACATCCTAAATGCAACACTTGTTATTATTTTGCAATGTTATATGTGTTCTATTTGGTCTTAAGGGTTATCTGACAACTTAGTGATGATTGTAGTCATTAATGATAGACATTCGAATTTCAAATTAGTGTCCTTCTAAAAATGCATGCCAGAGCAAAACTTGTTATACAGGCAACCTTCTAAGTATATGTTGGCCACATTTTGCTGGTATCATTATAGCTACAAAACCTAAAACTAGTCATTGAGTAAGATAGTTTTTTTTTTTCTGATATGTTTGAATGCACCACATTAATACCATTGTTACTTCTATAGAGAAGTTGTACACCCCACCACTAAATCATACAACACACACTTTCTACTTGCTTGCACATTCACAACAGTGAGTTATGTACACTATATCCATACAGCTCTAACATTCCTCCACTAAAGATAATCTGCCGTCATTCTCAGCTGCTTGTATACTATGAATTTCTCCTCATAAGCTTGAACTATGTTGACTCCATCATTTCCATCTTCTTGTTTCCATTACTAGCTGCATTCTCCCCATTATATATGAACTTGTAACTATATACTACTTGTTGAATTTTCAGAGTTTGTTCATATATGTAAACCTCCATATAATTGTTACTTGCATACTGTTTTGTTACTGTTTGATACAATCCTCGCTGAGACTGCAAATGGCAACTTTCTCATCAGTGCTCTACCCTGGTAAACAAATATAAATAAATAATATAATATAAATACATCTGCTTAATAACATGAGCCAGAAAGATATATGTGATACTTTGTAGGGGAAATAAAAACCTACATAATATTGCAAAAGTTGTCCCTGGTTTCCTGCTGTCTATGTATTACCAATCTGCAGGCATGTATACTTGTTTTAGTAATATAATATGCATATCAATATCAAATCTCTGTAACTATCTCAAGCATTGTCCACCTGGTTTGCATTGTGTACCAGCATTTTACATGTCCACACAACACAGAGATAAGGAATCGCTCCTCAGTCAAATGTAATAATTGATACCAGAGGAAATTTGACTTATTTTCTGGCAATATTATAATATATGCTGCATGTTAATTATTGTACTAATAACTTGAACCAGATGGTGTTAATATGGTAATCCATTTTCTCAAATGAAACCATTCACAACACTGGAAAAAACATTGCATTGATAGTGTCTAACTAGCACTGCTTTGCACATATTTGCATTTATGTGCACATTAAATATGCAAATGTTCATTAAATCATTATTATGCAAATATCTCAAGATTGTAGTGACATCTACAAAGCTGCTTTCCAGTAAATTGAAGATCACATCTGCATGAACAAAGTTCACACTGATAACGGGGGTCTACCTACCATGACTAAAGAGAAATTAATACTGGTTAGTATAATTATAATTATCAAATGTATGCATTATCTAATTATTTGTTCAATATAAATTCACCAATTTGACTATTTGGCATATTAATAATGCCATTATGAAACAAAGTCTGTGCTGAAGAACATATGTGTTTTACCCTTATAAATTTTACAATTCTCAAGCGGTAGACAATTATTTACAAGCTAGGTTACAAAACTACTTTCTCAGTAATTTAGCTCAGAAAATAACTGTCTAGCTAGGACATTGTCAGTAGTCAGGCTGGGTGTTAGAGGTAATGATGGGTTCTGCTGAAAGTGCACTAGAGCTGCTGTGAGATGGGTGACACTTCTCTCTATATAACAGGTGCAAAAAAATGTTTGTTTCTCATAAGGGTCCCATGCATGTTTGAAAAACTGGTACTAAAAATGAAAGGGAATAAGAGTAACAAGTAGAATCATATGTAGTTGTGAAAAACTGGGGCTGCACAGCAAGGTAATGATGAAACTTAGCAAGGTGATAATGAGCATCTAAGTTTCTTTGAAACAAACAGTCTTTCTTACTGGTGCTAAAATGCCTTGTGTGCTTGAAATGTTTAGCAAGGTAATTAAAAACAATGTTATGGAAAAGGTTCTACATAACTTGGAAGGAGAATAAAAAGACATGATGCTTGGAGTTGAAAATCAAAAGAGAAGTCAGTTATAGACCCAGTTTGCTCTTGAGTTTACAGAGTAATATGAACAGAATGTTGTAAGAGTTTAAAACTGTGGATGATGATATTCTTAAGCTGCCGACAATCCTCAGGGTTCAATAAACATTTTTTTCCAGGCAGGAATAGTGTAGCCATTCCTGCAGGAAACATGGCCACCAAATGATCCAGTAAACAAGCCTGGGGATGTGCACAAGCCAGCCAACACTATTCTGACATGACTGGATTATGCTAATGACCTCATTTGCTGTTGAAAACCATGCAAATTAGGTCAATTAGTGATCCAGTAAGCAGGCAGGCATCCATGGCAGAATAGTGTAGCATGCAGAAATGTATTCGGCTGCTAGCCAAATACATTTCTACAAAAATCAAAATGGAGGCATGACAGCTCAAACTAAAGCATGTACTCTAATCCTTAGGCATGACAATGGTCAAATGTATGGCCATTAGCACAGAAAAGTGTTGCAAAATTATAAAAAAATCAAAGTTTTTTTTTTGGCCGATCTCGGCAGTTTAAGCATAGGGCAGCAGCGCACAAACGGGATCATGCCAAAAATAAAGAAAAAAAATGTGAATAGGCAATTTTAAGTCAAATCTGCATTTTGCTATTATAGTCTATAGCATGCAGAATCAAAACAACAGTGGGGAACATTGGTTGCTAAGGAGAAAGGCTCACATGTAGTGCTGTAACTAGGGACTAAGGCAGTGGGGAATGCTAATGAGGGAATGAGGGCAGCTGACATGAAAAGGGGGGTTGTCATGCTTGTAATCACATTGGAGATCCACGGCTGCCAGATGAGCTTGGCTAACCACAACTAAGCAAGGGGGTGTGTCTCAAGCTGTATTGATTTATTCCATGAAATGAAAGTGTGTTCATGTACAGGGGAGGGCCATTTCTCCTTCTTTACTTTAGCTAAATGGGTTTGCATGACACGCAAAAAAAAAACACGGTCTAAAAAAAAAAAAAAATACAGAAATAGCAGGACTGTTTACATTTGGGCACCAGGTGTGGGCAGTGTACCCAGGGATTAAAAGGGGCAGAAATGAGAAGAGAAAAGAAGGAAAAAAAGGGAAATAGCAGAATAAAAGCAATCAAATACAAATAACATAGCTGGCAGGTAGAATGCATCATAGTCAGCCAATCATACATGCAGCATTTGCAGCACAACAGTATAAACTATGCAAACACCTTACATTCTGTTTTTTTCCCACATGACCAGAATGCATGATATGTTTGTAAAAGCATCGCAGAGTCCCACAGCTTAAATGAAGTAGTGGTACATTGTTGTGATTATAGTGCACAGCCTTCCATGTTTGAGACTTGGCAGGGCTGGTTATTTTGTTGCCAGGCAGAACAAGGGCTGATGGAGACAGAGTGATTAAGGCACTTTTAAGCAGTCGTAAGTAGGTTTGCATGGTTTTGCATGGTGCTAACAGATGGTTAAGCCCTGTCAGCTTCACTTACACCACTCACTCCCACTTCCACCGGTGCTAATTTTCTTTAAAGAAAAGAAAAAAGGGTGATAGGAAAGTGGTGAAATGGGGGCAAGCAGATGGTAAAACATTATGAAAAGCAGCTAAGGATGTGAAGGATGGGTGTAGGAAAGGACCATAGCTCTACATTTCTTTGTCAGAAACAGCTGTGAATTAAATGTGTAGAATTTGGAATTTACAGCCTCACACCCCACAGGGAGGGGTGTTGGTATCAGACATTTTCAGAATAATCTGTGGGTTGACTGATTAGTTTCAATGTACATTGTGGAAAAATGTAGAGCTATGTATTAGGCAATGTTTTTTTTTTTTTTTTGTGGGACAGATGCCCTTTTTTAGGTGAGATTGGGATGTTGAGGAAGGGCTGTAGGTATGTTTGGGGAGGTAGGTTGGGTGGGATAGGTTGCATTTGCAGACAGACAAGACAGACAAGACAGCAGACAGGGGTGGTATATGACACATGAGGGGGTAAACACCTTTTACGGGAAGGTTGGTTAGGAATCTGAAACCCATGAGTCCCCAAATTGATACAGTGGGACTGAGGTCCCCACACATGGGCAGTCACCACTGCTTCTTCACAGCCCCAAAGGTAGCTGTGCTGGGGGCTGGACAGGAGGGGTGGCCTGCCCCTCGAGCTGTGCCAGGCAGCCCTCAATCTGGTGCAGCTTCCCACTCAACTCTGCTTGGATGGCATTGCACACCAAACCCTGGAACTGACTGCTGGTGACAGGCTCCTGTCCGTATCCACTCTCGGAGGGGGGCAGGCCCTGTCCCCTGAGGTGGCTCCACCCAAAGGTGGTGCAGGACCAGCAGACGAGGAAGGCCTGGGTTGAGTCCCACACATGCCTGGGCCTGGTGCCATGTCCAGATGAGGTGAAACAGGCAGATCCACAGGAATCTGCCTTCCCAAACGTGCTATGGTGTTGAGATTTAAAAAAAATATGTCGGTTAGTCATGAACAACACATTTCAAGGTTAGTTATAACAGCATGCATGAGTGATCCAATTAACCCCATAAAACAGATTTGGAACAGTTGCATAGCAAAACAAACACATGCATAAATGGAACAAACGTATGCATCATAACAGCATGCCAGTAACAATGACGGTGACAGGCCACCAACAATGGTATTTGAACAAGGTATGTTAACATGCAACCAATCAAATATATGAACAATAATTGAACACAAGTCCCAACATTAGGTTTGGAGAAAAACATACCCGTAATATGTAAATTATGGTACTGATCCAGATGAGGGGTGGGGGAGAGACAAAACTTCCACTAACAACTGTTTATGCTTCTATTTTCCACAACAGTACTGCTCAATACTCTATGGGTCTGCCTCACTTTACATCTGCCTATGGCCCATAGTTTCTGTAGCACAAACATACCTATTAAACTGTCAGCCTGGAATGGTATAGGGAAAACTGTGACAACTCTTGGCACATGACTACAGGGGACTCGTACATGTCAGGGTTACATATCTGGCACAGGAGGGATACTCTGAACTGCTGTTATGTGAGTGTGCTACTGGCATACTTCAACTGGTTTCCTATCTGTGTCCAAGGTTATTGGCAGCAGTGACCACTAGCCATGACAGCATGACACTTGAGAGACATGTATCGGGAAGAATGCATGTAGTATGTACCTATCCTGCTGTCATTTGCGGGCATGCGGTGGGACAGTTGAACAGTTGTTACACAGTTTATTAGTATACCCTTCATACAGCTACTACCAACATTTCCTTACCTGTAAAACCTGTGGAGAAAATATCTGTTAACACTACCTGACTGTTTTTACATTTATTCCTGATTCCTTGTGTGTAGATATGCACACATCTTGGTACCACTCCCTGGATTCAAACCATGCCTGGGTGTGCAAAATTAACAACTAAGCTATTTCTCATCACACTGAGCTACCAGAGAACTGATGGCTCTTGTTTCACTGATTTTTGCATAATAGTCTTTTGGTTAGACAGTCTGAACTTGTAATCCTGTGATGCATGCATGACAGATAGTTATTGGACTGTGCATTAATCCTTAGGATTACTACAATCTGGAGAGCAAAGGTTAACACAAGGCAATGCTGGATGGAGCACACTTTGTAACTGTACACATTACTATTCAGGGTTCAGAACTTAGTGCAGTATATATTTCACATTTCAGTTATATCTTGTTTTACAGCTTCACCATCTACAGTTTTTCTTAACAGCTGCTTCACATAACAACCTCAGTTAATGTATGCTGTCACAGCCATATTTGCTGTGAAGAACTTGTATACAGTCTATATGTCTACAACAACATACCAGAATAAACCCAATAGATTTTACAAGGATCTTTATTGCACATCAATATTAGTCGGTCAAACTTTTTTATTTATTCAGTTCACACAGTAACAGTATACCTACTAGTATACCCACTAGCAGTAAGCAATGTACTCCTTCTTAGCTATTTCAACAATAATTTGCAAAATAGATTTGTACTCATCAGCCTGTCGGTGAAGCCTCAGCAGTCTGTCGGCATGGGCTTCTATGTTACTAGCCCTCTCTGCTGCAGCTGTGGGTGAGAAAAACAAACATTATGCATACCTGTCTATCACATTCTCAGGCTAGTATTTGCTACTTAGTACTTGATAGTGATGCTTACTCACTACTGGAGCATTCCGTGCCCATACATCTTGGATCCACTGGGCCAAGAGTGCCCCCTTCCTCCGCTTTAGGTCAGCATAGTGGTGCCAGACCTGCTCACAGTCTGAGGATATCAGTAGCACTGGTGGGATCCCATGTGAGATGGTCCCAGGCCTCTGATTTGTATTGTGAGCCCTGGTACTGGCCCTGCAGCAGTCTCTCCTCATGTTTTTCTACATGGAGTCCAGCCATGACCCTGGACTCCTGAATGTTCCGTGCTGTACCTAAAATTGTGTTCCTTCACCTACAGCAGCCATAGTACCTACACAGATGAACTATAACAGATTCTGGCTGTATTCCCACCTGCACCATTTAAATAAGGTGATATTCCCACCGTTTGCCATCATTAGACCATTTTGAACACGTTAAGCTCCGATAAGCAGTGCGCAAATCTGCTAAGTTGAGTTGAACAGTGTTTAAAGGGGTAATTCATGAGCACTGCTTAACAGTGCGCAAATCCGCTTAGCTGAGCTACCTACTGCTTAGTATTCACATCTAAGCAATGCTTAAACCTAGTAAGCATAGCTGAGCATTGCTAATCATTGCTCACTTGTCATTTTTAGAAAATATCAGAATAATGATTTCATTTAGTCAGTGTATATAATTCACTTTACATGACATTCCTTTATGTGCTTTCATTATATTAGCAAGGGGTGTGACTATACTATATGGGACACTTGTGTATACATAGGTGGTTTCACATGCTAAATGCACTCACACTTCCATTTTACACCAGCTACACTACCCTGCTTGACACAAACAAGTTACTGCATAATTTAAGTTGAAAAAAATAATTTTAACACTGCTTTTCCATATAAAAATAACTTGCCTGTTTTAGGTTCATAGGTAGGCACTAGGCTATCTGCCTGAGGGCATTTATAAGCCTAGCCAGAGTGTGTCGGCTTTCGACGCTCCATTGATTAATTAACTGAGCCTCCGTCAAGCAGAGATAATGAAGTGATCCCAGGGGTGTATTTTCTGTTACCCATCCACTCGTCAAGGTTTCTCTTGAAGAGTATTAGTGAGGGGCTCTGCCTAGTCTAGATAAGAATTTTGTTCCAAAGCATGGGGGGGTCTCTATGACAGGAATCTATCTCTCCAGCATGTTCTATTTATTGTTGTGGTGAGGTTTAGCTCACTAGAGCACATGGCTTGCAGTGACCTGGATTTCTTTAGGTGGAGCATGTCCATCAATTCTGAGTTGGACATGGCTTTGTAAGTCAGGCAGAGATCACCTCTGAGTAAGCGATATGCCACTGAGTACAGCCGGAGCTTTTTCAGTCGGTCTGCATAGGACATATGTTTGAGGCCAGTAATCCTCTTGGTGAGGTACTTTTCTGGTCTTTCCAGCTGTTGGAAGTGTCTTGTGAGGTACATCCCAAATGGGGAATTATACTCTATGATGGGTCTAATGAGTGACGAGTAGAGGGGCACTATAACCTCTTTATTTCTAGATGTGAACCCTTTAGTAATTAGATGGGCCACATAGAAGGATTTCCTAACTACTTTGGCAATATGATTGTCAAAGGAGAGATTTCTATCTACCTGGGTCCACAGATCTCTTATTACCTCTTCTGTATTAAGGGGGCTGCCACCTATGTGGTAATTCGTAGGTTTTTTGTTTTTCCCAAATGGGATGACTATGCATTTTTTGGCATTTGTTTTTGTACTTGAGCCATGTATGCCTGCATGTAAAGCCAGGACTCTAACCACTACATTATCTCAGTTTGTGAATTGCAGCTGTATATATTTTTTATCTCCTATGGAATGTTTAAGCAATGCTAAGTGGAGGGCCATAATGTGCACAAATACTGAGCTACGCTTAACATGCCTTAGTATGGAAAAATTATTATATTATTTTATATTATTATATTATATAGTGAGTATTTTGGTTTTCTGACAAGTCATTGAGGACTACAGTCAGGAAATAATGGCATACATTTGATTTTCGGACTACTATCCTTTGGAAATTCATACTAATGCATAACCTGTTTTCTATCAACTTTCTAAGTTTGTAAGGGCAATATTTAAGAAGTGTCTCTACTATTAGGGCTTTGTCCCACCATTATTTATGGCTTTGCCCACATTTCCTGCTTTAACAGGTTGTCAGATGTCATACGGTACTTTTACAATGCAGACGGTGTGTCACAGAACCTGTCACACCCCCTGCATTGCTTTCCTGCTCCCCTGTGTATGCTCACCAGTCCGGGGATTTTAGTAGCACTGGTGGGATCCCATGCGAGACAGTCCCAGGCCTCTGCTTTGCATTGTGAGTCCTGGTACTGGCCCTGCAGCAGTCTCTCCTCATGGTTTTCTACAAGGACTCCAGCCATGACCTTGGATTCCTGAATACTCCGCACTGCACCCGAAATTTTGTTCCTTCACCTGCAGCAGTCATAGTACCTTCACAGATGAACTATAACAGATTCTGGCTGTATTCCCACCTGTGCCATTTAAATAAGGTTATATTCCCACCTTTTGCCATCATTGCACCATTTTGAACATGTTAAGCTCCGCTAAACAGTGCACAAATCTGCTAAGTTGAGTTGAACAGTGCTTAAAGGGGTGATTGCTGAGCACTGTTTAACAATGCACAAATCCACTTAGCTGAGCTACCTGCTGATTAGCATTCACGTCTAAGCAATACTTAAACCTGGTAAGCATAGCTGAGCATTGCTAGCCATTGCTCACTTGTCATTTTTAGAAAATATCAGAATAATGATTTCATTTAGTCAGTGTATATAATTTATTTTACATGACATCCCTTTATGTGCTTTCATTATATTAGCAAGGGGTGTGACTATACTATATGGGACATTTGTGTATACATGGCTGGTTTCACATGCTAGATGCACTCACACTTCCATTTTACACCAGCTACACTTCCCTGCTTGACACAAACAAGTTACTACATAATTTAAGTTGAAAGAAATAATTTTAACACCGCTTTTCCATATAAAAATAACTTGCCGGTTTTGGTACTTGAGCCAAGAATGCCTGCATGTAAAGCCAGGACTCTAACCACTACACTATCTCAGTTTGTGAATTGCAGCTGTATATTTTTATTTATCTCCTATGGAATGTTTAAGCAATGCTAAGCGGAGGGCCATAATGTGTACAAATGCTCAGCTACGCTTAACATTCCTTAGTATGGAAAACATTTTTTATATTATTTTATATTATTATATTATATAGTGAGTATTGTGGTTTTCTGACAAGTCATTGAGGACTGCTGTCAGGAAATAATAGCATACATTTGACTTTTGGACAAGTATTCTTTGCAAATACATGCTAATGCATAACATGTTTCTATCAACTTTCTAAGT
Source organism: Protopterus annectens (assembly GCF_019279795.1). NCBI lineage: Eukaryota > Metazoa > Chordata > Ceratodontiformes > Protopteridae > Protopterus > Protopterus annectens. The sequence continues at coordinate 1,098,372,280 of NC_056728.1, forward strand.
TTGTAAGAGCAATATTTAAGAAGTGTCTCTATTTTTAGGGCTTTGTCCCCCATTATTTGTGCCTTTGCCCACATTTCCTGCTTTTACATGTTGTGAGGTGTTATACGGTACTTTTACAATGCAGAGGGTGTGTCACAGAACCTGTCACACACCCCCCTGCATTGCTTTCCTGCTCCCCTGTGTATTTCAGTGTCTGAGGACACTGAAATACTCATTTATTTTATTTCAGTGTCCATGGACACTAAAATACAGGCATAATGTTAGAGAAATTCTCTAATATTATGCAGCATTACTTTTAGAATCTGCTGTACAGCACTTTCTGAGTGCAGGGATGTGTTAACTGTGCAAGCAGTGCTAGAACACTGCCCCTGCACTCGTTCACTGTTTGTGTCTGTACAGCCCTTATCAGTAGTGCGCCTTCACTTTTTCCCTTAGAACTGCTCTAAATCTCAAAATAAGTGCTCTATTTTCATTCTAAAGCCCTGCACTTGCTTGTATAAGTAATCTCATAGGTAAACACAAACTAAAGCACTACATCCTCTTATACTCCTTCTAAGCACTTGCTCCCTATTGGTTCTTTCTGATCAGTCAATAAGTAGTTCCCTATATTATTCAGGCATGTCCAAAGGTCAGTTTCGAGTTTACTCTCCAGTCCAGCTGGTGAATCTGGGAATCTTGAGGCAATGTTACAACTGCCTTATGTATACAGACCACCCTCTCCTCCTCCCAACAAGCTCAAATATATGTGAGAGATGCAACTATATAGCCAAAGTGGAGGCTAAGCTCTCACAACCCAGTGCTGGCACAGCCTGTCAGGAGGAGAAGGTAACTACACACATCACAAATCCAGTCTCACATAGACCTATCGCATCAGCAAACATAAACACATAAACACACAAAAACATACTCGGAAGATCTAAATAAAAATCTGCCTAAGCAGCAGAGACCTCCAAAGCAGACATCCAAGCAACACATACCACAAAACAATATCCACATAGCACATAGCTCACAAAATCAGTGTGCCACACAGTCACAGCTCTTAAGGCTAAACAACACACCTAATACACTTGTAATAGGTGACTCTATTGTCAGACACACTGATGTCCCACTCACCAGGCTGAACAAGGAGAAGGTCACTGTAAGCTGCCTGTCGGGTGCCAGGATCCGCCACATAACACAAGCACTCAGGTCACTCCAAAGCAAGTACAAATATGACTCCGTCATTGTCTATGCTGGTGTGAATGACCTGAGACGTACCTCCCTGGACTACATGAAAAAAGATGTACAGGAGCTCTTTGATCATGTAGCCCAGGCCGGTATGACCCTGACCTTGAGTAGCATCTTACCCTCACCAAGAATTATGCCACAGTATAAAGACAAAATGATCAATTTTAACAATTGGCTAAAGTATTGGTGTCATTCAAAGGGGATCCAGTGCCTGTCAGCCTGGGATGACATGCTCGACAAGCCACGTTGCTTCACTAGGGATGGCTTGCACCTGTCCCCCCTGGGTTTTCGAATACTGGCAAAGGCTCTTGCCTCCCCCATAGTGCCTTTTTTAGGCAAGGCTCAAAAGACAAACCCACCCCCATAGACAACACAAAGAAAAATAAACTAAGGGTAATGCTGTTCAATGCCAGAAGTCTAAACCTCAAGATGCATGCACTCGAGACTCTCCTCAGTATGGAGAATATCGATATCTGTGCAGTAACAGAAACCTGGTTCAAGGATCCCGAGAGCACCCCAGCACTAACAGGTTATACTTCATACCATGCTTTCTGGCCCCAAAACTCAGACTGAACCACAAAAGGAGTGGGAGTATCCATATTTATCAAAGATACCCACACCTCCAGGTTAGTGGCACTGCATGAAGCAGAGACCATCCATGTGCAACTAACAGTGGGCAAAACTGACTTTCAGTTTGTAGCCTGCTACAGACCACCCTCCCAAACACAGGAACCTCACTCGACTTTCCTGAGAACACTGGAGAATATGAAGGTCTCTCCAAACACTATTATATTGGGTGACTTCAACTACCCAAGCATCGACTGGGAAAACTACTTAAGCCCAAACACCCTCGCCCAACGGTTCCTAGAATTTATAAACTCAAATGCTATGGAACAATTGGTCACCACTCCCACAAGAGGGGAAAACATATTGGATCTGGTCATCACCAACATGGGGTCTCTATGTTCCACACCAGAGGTATACCCCTCATTGGTAAGATCAGACCATAAATAAATCTCACTGGACATCCATATTCCGTCCCCACCCCTAGCCAAAGAAACCACGATGAAGAACTTTTCAAAAGCAAACTTCACACTTCTCAAAACTGAGGTGGAATTCTTCAAAGCCCCCGGGCCAGTGGAAAATACGGCCCAAAATGCAGAATCCTTTGCAAAAGCATTCTATGGACACCTACAGGAATGCATGGAGCATGCTATCCCAAATAAAACCAAGACTCACTCCTCCAAAGGCAGGAGACCTGTCTGGTGGACCCTGGCCATAAATAAGCTATACAACAGAAGGAGAAAGCTACTACATGACAGAGCAAAATCCCAAAAAGGGAAGGTGTCACTGATCAGTACTAGCAAGAAAGTACAATCCCTCATAAAATCATCTAAGGCCAGCTTGGAAAGAAAAATTGCACAAGACACTAAAGATAATCACAAGGCCTTCTTTAGTTATGTCAGAAACCTGGGAGGCAACTCCCAGATATGCTCTGAGTTAGTGCAAAATGACAAAAAATACACTGAACCCACAGACATTGCCAACATCCTGGCAGAAAGGTTCAGTGCAAACTCCCCCCCCTTCCCCCCCAAAAGAGAAAATGTCTATCCCAACAGATTGTAGCCTTCCTGAGATCACAGATGCACAGGTGAGAGCTGCCCTCTCCAAAGCAAAAAAAACAACATCAATGGGACCAGACGGTGTCCCGGGATGCGTCTTACACGAGCTCCAAGAAGAACTAAACCCTCATATAAATTCACTGTTCAATCTCAGCCTTACTACAGAATATGTACCCAAAGAATGGTGTACAGCAACAGTGGTCCCACTCCACAAAGGTGGTGCCACAACAGACCCCGTAAACTATCACCCTATAAGCCTGACTAGCCTGGTCTCCAAAGCTATGGAGCATATCATCATGGAAATCATAAGCAAAGACATTGGGAACCTCCAGACACTGGATCCTTCCCAATTCGGCTTTGTTAAGGGCAGATCTTGCCTCTTGAACCTGGTCAACGTCTTTGAAACAGTTACCAAAGCCATAGATGAAGGGAAGGTAGTCCACACAGCCTATCTGGACCTCGCAAAAGCCTTCGACACAATACCCCACTCGGGCATCATAAATAAGCTCACCAGCTTAAATATCAACCCCTATGTCACAAGATGGGTTGCAAACTGGCTCAGGGATAGAACCCACATGGTTAGAATAGCAGGTGCCATGTCAGACTCTAAACCAGTTACAAGTGGCATCCCACAAGGCTCAGTCCTGGGATCTCTCTTGTTCGGTATATATTTCTCCGAGGTACAGGCTAACACGGGTGGACTATGGCTGACCAAGTTTGCAGATGACTGCAAACTGGGTGCCATAATCGACTCTCTGGCTGACACAAGCATCCTCCAAAAGGGTCTCACAGAGACGGATAACTGGTGCCAGAGCCATGGCCTAAAGCTAAATGCCAAAAAGTTCATAGTCATCCCCTTTGGGAAAAACAACGTGCCCACAAATTACCACATAGGTGGTAATCCATTAAGTACGGAAGAAGTAATTAGGGACTTGGGGACCCAAGTAGATAGCAATCTCTCCTTTAACAATCACGTTGCCAAAGTGGTTAGAAAGACCTTCTATATAGCCCACCTTATCATGAAAGAGTTCACATCTAGATCAAGAGAGGTCATTGTGTCCCTCTACTCATCACTTATCAGGCCCATAATTGAGTACAATGCCCCGTTTGGGATGTACCTTACCCGACACCTGCAGCAACTGGAAAGACCCCAAAAGTATCTCACCAAGAGGATCAAGGGGCTCAAACAGATGCCCTAGTTTGGCTAAAGAAACTCCACCTTTACTCAGTTGCATACCACCTACTTAGAGGTGATCTGTGTCTGACGTATAAAGCCATGTCCAACCCAGAATTAATCAACATGCTTCACCTCAGGAAATCCAAATCCCTTAGAGCTACACGCTCCAGGGACTTGAACCTCAGCACAGAAATAAATAGGACATGCTAGAGGGACAGATTCATATCCTAGAGGCTCCCCTCACTCTGGAACAAAATTCCAATCCATGTTAGGCAGTGCCCTTCACTGACCCTCTTCAAGAGAAATCTTGACGAGTGGATGGGAGATCATAAGTTTACCCCTGGGATCTCTTCTGTGTCCCTGCTTGACAGAGGTACAGTAAACTAACCTTAAAAGGGCTACCTTCTGTGACCTACTATACAGAGGCACAGTCAACTAATCTAAAAGGGTGTCGAAAGCCAAACACACTCTGGCTGGGCTTATAAATGCCCTAGGGCAGATAGCCTAGTATCAACCTATGAACCTATGAACCTATAAATATGCAAGAAGCACTGCTGTTAGGGCTGTATGGACACAGACATGGTACACTCTCTGCAGGAATAGCACTATTCCTGCATGGAGTTTATGGAATCCCTGGCAATATGTCAGAATTTGCAGACTGGAGCTGAACTGCTAACATAGGAACTTACAAGACTGAAAAGGGATATAAAAATCATTACACAAGAATGTGTAAATGCAAACATAACAGCAAGGGTACTATTGCTGAATATAGAAAAAAAGGCAAAAAAATGGTAAATATGGAACTCTAACACAAAAATGCAGCAGGGGTCACAGAATATAATGTTTGGTTATCAAGTAGATCATAAAAATGGATATATATGTCTGAGCAGTTGACAGACAAAACAGATAAAAAATGAATAAGTGCCACATTCATAATAATATATAGTTTGAAGGAATAAAGCAATGCAAGTGCATGCATCTAAGCATATTAAGACAGTAAAGGAAAGGAAGTGGAGCCTAGATGGCCAACTGAGAGCAATGAATTTTGAGAGCTCCATAAACTAGTATAATAATATAGGGCATTTTTATTATTTTCAAGTTTAAAATGTCAGAAATCTATAGATAAACTACTAAACTACATAAATATCAATTTTGCTGGAAATATATAAACATTTTCCTGTCAAGTAACTTGGAGATATATTGAGTCACTGAATATGAACAACTCAAGGAATTCTCATCCAGATGCTGCTTTGAAAAAAGAACTGCAGTTAATGGCATCTACCTTACAGGAACTATCTTTGAAGATGGATGGCTTTAAAAATGACTTAGAAAACTTCAGATTAAATTCTCAAAAACAGACTGATACTCTTAAGGAACTATTACAGCAATACCATACAAAAATAACAAATATAGAGACTTCTCTAAATTACATTGAAGGGAGTGTCAAAGAGAAAGAATTCCAAAAAGAATTTCTGCTTAAACAGAATACATGGCAGCTTAACAAAATAGAGGACTTAGAAAACTGGGAAAGGAGAAACAACATAAGCATCTTTGGTCTGCCTGAAAACACTGAAGGAGAAGACATTATTTCATTCTTAACAACCTGGATTCCTAAATTTTTTGACTTGAAAGAGGGGCTTTCATTTGGAATTGAAGGGGTGCATAGAGCACTGAGGAAACCTGCTTCTAACTCAACAAATACTCCACCTAGATCCATAGTTATACAATTTCTTTCATTTCTGGACAAGGAACTAATATTAAAATCTGCTTGGAGAAAATCACAATTAAAATACAATCAAAGCCTCATAAGGTTTGACAATGATTATTCTTCAAGAATACTAGAACAAAGGAAAAAAATCTGGCCAATAATAAAACTGTTGAAACAAAACAACATTAAAACACAGCTAGCCTTCCCAGCCAAGAGAAAAATACTTTTTGCCAATGAGATGAGAACCTTTAATGACTTAGAAGAAGCTACTATATTCATCAAAAACAACAACATAGTGTCTATCCCAGAAAAAAATGGAATGGATGACCCCTACTCTTAAAATAATAAAATAAATAAATCCTTGGACTGATGCTAGGAAGAAGAAACAAAAAACTGATTCCAAGATAGCTGTCCCAAAAAATAACTCTTACAACTACATCTCTCAAGGTATCAACTGATATGGTACATCACTTGTCATCTGTTTTTATTCAAAAAAGGAGGGCTTCTTAAACAACTGAGAAACAGTAATTATTTATTCAGAATGTTCAAAGAGTCCAGTAATTCTTCACAGACAAAGGTAGGTCAAGATGGGTTACTATTTATATTATATATAATCCAAACAAAGCAACATATAATATAAACATAGAAGTTTCTATACCCCTACATGAACTCGATGAATACTTATCTTGTTCATTTTTCATTGTTTTTATTTATAATTTAAGTAACTAATTAACTAATTCAACAAGGTACCATTCATTAGAGTTCAGACTCAAATATAACAAATTATCATATATAATAGCAGTTAATAGTACAGTATTTAAAAAAAAATGGTGTCATGGAGAATAATGCCTTCTTCAGTTAAAGTATGATTTAGAAATGTCATGTATAGCCTGGTCGAATAATAGTAGCAAGCTCTTAGTACAAATGTCATCATTATTCTGTCAAACATAGTTAATATCAATTATGGCAGGTATCATAGCTTCGAGTGCTGTTTGATTAAGGCTGACATGGTATGTGTGGATGCAGCTGTATTTGGCAGCTGTTGTATGTTGCCATTTTCATCTCCAAGAAGCTGTGGGTTGCAGCTTGTGACCGAGGTTTACTGATGCTTGTGTATTAGGAAGAGACATTTGGTGTTTTAGCCTGGATCCAGGGGAAGGGGGTGGATAAAACTGTGATTTGGGATATTTTTGCAGAGACTAGTTTGTTTATACATCTGATGAGCGAGAGGTGGAAAGGCTGGAAGAATGTGTTATCTCTTGTTGTGGCGGCTTGTTGGGAGCTTTTTTTTTTTTTTTTTTTTATCTGTTTGCTCTCCGTTTTTTCCCTGGCTGCTGCCTTGCTGAAAGGAGGGAATTTAGGCTTGTAGTTGCAGTGAAGTGAAGCTTTGCTTCAGGTGCATCACGAGCCTCTGGTATGCAGTAAACAGACACACTAACAGAAACAGATGCTCCCAGGTTGCTATGGTAACGGAGACAGCGTGATGATAATGCTTAACGGCTCTGAGGAGCCTCCAAGTTGATACTTGGTAATGTTTTTGGTTTAAAAATATATATATATATATATATATATATATATATATATATATATATATATATATATATATATATAAAATAAAAGGGCTGTTTTAAACCACATGTACACAAATTGATGGTGTCCCAACACTTTGTTTAGCTCATTAAGTTGATTCTTGATAAAAAAAAAAAAAAGTAAGCGCAATTTTATATTTAAAATGTATTTTGGTCCAAACACATTAAGGACTTACATAAGAGTGGAAGTCTGAGTTATTGTGAAAGACTAAGAGCACTTGGTCTTTTGCAGAACCCTTTGCAGTGGTCTGGGAGGTGAGCTTGCTCGGACGTGTTGGGCATATGGGGATAGCTGATTCTAGGGGTGTCTGGGGTTACCGGTAAGTGCTACAGAGTTATCAGATCTCCTTTGTGGAAATATCTGTGGGAATGGAAGGTGTGCTGAGTGGTTCACTGGCAGAATGGCCACTGCATGGAACAGGCTGGTAAAATGGAATAGGACAAATATTGGTTTGGATATTTTAAGAACAGCCTGGAAACATACCACATGAACTAGTGAATGGTATTCTGGCAAAACTGTATGGGTATTGTTGCCCGTGCTTGAAGTACTGATATGTGTGTATGTAAGGATGGAAATATACTTATAACGAATAAGAAACTAGCAGGGTCTCATAATTTAATGTCTATGAACTGTATAAACATGCTTGGAAGGAGCTAATAATAAGAATAAGTATTACAGCTTGTGGTCTCTCAAATAACAAAGCAACAGCCAAAAAAAAAAAAAAACACACACACAATAGTTATGTAATGTATGATTTTAGTAAATCTAGACATATAATATATAATCATCATATAAGATGAAGCAATCTGCTGAATTTAGATATTAAAGACAGGATTTAAGAACATGGGCTTGTGTATAATAACACATGAAGGAGTGTTATTATACACAAGGAGTGTTGAAGGAATTTTTAACTGGTTATTCTGCTCTTCAGTAACTTGAACTAAAAGCAAGTGTTGGCTGAATTTTGTTATTTGCTAGTAATTACAGGTGTGGGGGTAGCCACATTCAGTGATTTCCTGTCCTTGCATATTTAAACTGGTGCATGTGAAATAATTCCTGCTTTAAAACTTCAGCTTGGCAAGCTAAGAACTTGGTTATATTCAACTGGACGTATAAGAGAATTTAAGTACCTTTTTATGCACTTTTTCTTTTAAAAATACAGTATTTAAATTGATTTAAACTGTGTATGAAGGAGTGTTGAAGGAATTTTTAACTGGTTATTCTGCTCTTCAGTAACTTGAACTAAAAGCTAGTGTTGGCTGAATTTTGTTATTTGCTAGTAATTACAGGTGTGGGGTAGCCACATTCAGTGATTTCCTGTCCTTGCATATTTAAACTGGTGCATGTGAAATAATTCCTGCTTTAAAACTTCAGCTTGGCAAGCTAAGAACTTGGTTATATTCAACTGGACGTATAAGAGAATTTAAGTACCTTTTATGCACTTTTTCTTTTAAAAAATACAGTATTTAAATTGATTTAAACTGTGTATGAAGGAGTGTTGAAGGAATTTTAACTGGTTATTCTGCTCTTCAGTAACTTGAACTAAAAGCTAGTGTTGGCTGAATTTTGTTATTTGCTAGTAATTACAGGTGGCGGGCCCGCCACATTCAGTGATTTCCTGTCCTTGCATATTTAAACTGGTGCATGTGAAATAATTCCTGCTTTAAAACTTCAGCTTGGCAAGCTAAGAACTTGGTTATATTCAACTGGACGTATAAGAGAATTTAAGTACCTTTTATGCACTTTTTCTTTAAAAAATACAGTATTTAAATTGATTTAAACTGTGTATGAAGGAGTGTTGAAGGAATTTTTAACTGGTTATTCTGCTCTTCAGTAACTTGAACTAAAAGCTAGTGTTGGCTGAATTTTGTTATTTGCTAGTAATTACAGGTGTGGGGGTAGCCACATTCAGTGATTTCCTGTCCTTGCATATTTAAACTGGTGCATGTGAAATAATTCCTGCTTTAAAACTTCAGCTTGGCAAGCTAAGAACTTGGTTATATTCAACTGGACGTATAAGAGAATTTAAGTACCTTTTTATGCACTTTTTCTTTTAAAAAATACAGTATTTAAATTGATTTAAACTGTGTATGAAGGAGTGTTGAAGGAATTTTAACTGGTTATTCTGCTCTTCAGTAACTTGAACTAAAAGCTAGTGTTGGCTGAATTTTGTTATTTGCTAGTAATTACAGGTGTGGAGGTAGCCACATTCAGTGATTTCCTGTCCTTGCATATTTAAACTGGTGCATGTGAAATAATTCCTGCTTTAAACTTCAGCTTGGCAAGCTAAGAACTTGGTTATATTCAACTGGACGTATAAGAGAATTTAAGTACCTTTTTATGCACTTTTTCTTTTAAAAAATACAGTATTTAAATTGATTTAAACTGTGTATGAAGGAGTGTTGAAGGAATTTTTAACTGGTTATTCTGCTCTTCAGTAACTTGAACTAAAAGCTAGTGTTGGCTGAATTTTGTTATTTGCTAGTAATTACAGGTGTGGGGTAGCCACATTCAGTGATTTCCTGTCCTTGCATATTTAAACTGGTGCATGTGAAATAATTCCTGCTTTAAAACTTCAGCTTGGCAAGCTAAGAACTTGGTTATATTCAACTGGACGTATAAGAGAATTTAAGTACCTTTTTTATCACTTTTTCTTTTAAAAATAGAGTTTTTAAATTGATTTAAACTGTGTATGAAGGAGTGTTGAAGGAATTTTTAACTGGTTATTCTGCTCTTCAGTAACTTGAACTAAAAGCTAGTGTTGGCTGAATTTTGTTATTTGCTAGTAATTACAGGTGTGGGGTAGCCACATTCAGTGATTTCCTGTCCTTGCATATTTAAACTGGTGCATGTGAAATAATTCCTGCTTTAAAACTTCAGCTTGGCAAGCTAAGAACTTGGTTATATTCAACTGGACGTATAAGAGAATTTAAGTACCTTTTATGCACTTTTTCTTTTAAAAATACAGTATTTAAATTGATTTAAACTGTGTATGAAGGAGTGTTGAAGGAATTTTTAACTGGTTATTCTGCTCTTCAGTAACTTGAACTAAAAGCTAGTGTTGGCTGAATTTTGTTATTTGCTAGTAATTACAGGTGTGGGGGTAGCCACATTCAGTGATTTCCTGTCCTTGCATATTTAAACTGGTGCATGTGAAATAATTCCTGCTTTAAAACTTCAGCTTGGCAAGCTAAGAACTTGGTTATATTCAACTGGACGATAAGAGAATTTAAGTACCTTTTATGCACTTTTTCTTTTAAAAATACAGTATTTAAATTGATTTAAACTGTGTATGAAGGAGTGTTGAAGGAATTTTTAACTGGTTATTCTGCTCTTCAGTAACTTGAACTAAAAGCTAGTGTTGGCTGAATTTTGTTATTTGCTAGTAATTACAGGTGTGGGGGTAGCCACATTCAGTGATTTCCTGTCCTTGCATATTTAAACTGGTGCATGTGAAATAATTCCTGCTTTAAAACTTCAGCTTGGCAAGCTAAGAACTTGGTTATATTCAACTGGACGTATAAGAGAATTTAAGTACCTTTTTATGCACTTTTTCTTTTACAAAATACAGTATTTAAATTGATTTAAACTGTGTATGAAGGAGTGTTGAAGGAATTTTTAACTGGTTATTCTGCTCTTCAGTAACTTGAACTAAAAGCTAGTGTTGGCTGAATTTTGTTATTTGCTAGTAATTACAGGTGTGGGGTAGCCACATTCAGTGATTTCCTGCCCTTGCATATTTAAACTGGTGCATGTGAAATAATTCCTGCTTTAAAACTTCAGCTTGGCAAGCTAAGAACTTGGTTATATTCAACTGGACGTATAAGAGAATTTAAGTACCTTTTATGCACTTTTTCTTTTAAAAATACAGTATTTAAATTGATTTAAACTGTGTATGAAGGAGTGTTGAAGGAATTTTTAACTGGTTATTCTGCTCTTCAGTAACTTGAACTAAAAGCTAGTGTTGGCTGAATTTTGTTATTTGCTAGTAATTACAGGTGTGGGGTAGCCACATTCAGTGATTTCCTGTCCTTGCATATTTAAACTGGTGCATGTGAAATAATTCCTGCTTTAAAACTTCAGCTTGGCAAGCTAAGAACTTGGTTATATTCAACTGGACGTATAAGAGAATTTAAGTACCTTTTATGCACTTTTTCTTTTAAAAATACAGTATTTAAATTGATTTAAACTGTGTATGAAGGAGTGTTGAAGGAATTTTAACTGGTTATTCTGCTCTTCAGTAACTTGAACTAAAAGCTAGTGTTGGCTGAATTTTGTTATTTGCTAGTAATTACAGGTGTGGGGGTAGCCACATTCAGTGATTTCCTGTCCTTGCATATTTAAACTGGTGCATGTGAAATAATTCCTGCTTTAAAACTTTAGCTTGGCAAGCTAAGAACTTGGTTATATTCAACTGGACGTATAAGAGAATTTAAGTACCTTTTTATGCACTTTTTCTTTTAAAAATACAGTATTTAAATTGATTTAAACTGTGTATGAAGGAGTGTTGAAGGAATTTTAACTGGTTATTCTGCTCTTCAGTAACTTGAACTAAAAGCTAGTGTTGGCTGAATTTTGTTATTTGCTAGTAATTACAGGTGTGGGGTAGCCACATTCAGTGATTTCCTGTCCTTGCATATTTAAACTGGTGCATGTGAAATAATTCCTGCTTTAAAACTTCAGCTTGGCAAGCTAAGAACTTGGTTATATTCAACTGGACGTATAAGAGAATTTAAGTACCTTTTATGCACTTTTTCTTTTAAAAATACAGTATTTAAATTGATTTAAACTGTGTATGAAGGAGTGTTGAAGGAATTTTAACTGGTTATTCTGCTCTTCAGTTATTACCACCCACCCGCCCTGTTTTTGTTTTGGTGTTAATCTTAGTGGCATTGAAACTGCCTGCCTCTGGGCCCATCTCATTTGCTCACTCAACTGAGTGCAGTGAGATCATATTCTGATTTCAGGCACTCCTACTGTGTACAAAGAGAGCATCTGGGAAATAGAAAAAAAAAATTAAGCTTATTTCCTGCCTTTCTTGTTAAGTGGTACAGACTATTTGTTGGCTTCTGAGCCCCCAAGCCCTTCTGTGTTTGAGGAAGCCTTCTAGCTTGTTTTTTTTTTTCTTGTAACTAGCCAGTTTTCTAGTTTCAGCACTCAAATCTGTTTCTTTGATCTCAGCACTTGTTCAGAAAAAAAAAAAAAAAAAAAAAATTTCATCTGCTTTTACTGTACTTGTGTTTCTACCTACTTCTTTTACTTTTGCATCATCTTAAAATACTCAATTGTATTTATTACTGCTTGGTGTAACTCATTCTAAGCCTTTTGGTTTAAACACTTGGGCTTCGGACCAGTTAGTTGTTTTGCACTGAGAGGTTTGTGGTCTGCACTGTTGTGGCAGAACAGGTAGCTTACATCCTTCTAGGTTGAGAACTGCTGATTGAGGGCTCAGTGTCTGTTATTCTAAAAGTGTATTAATTCTGGTTTAAGCACTTGGGCTTTCAAGCCAGTTATTTTACATTAAGAGGGTTCGTGGTCTGCACTCTTGTGGGAGGAGAGGCTGGACTCTGCCCTTCTGAGCTGGGAATTTCTGGTTAAAGGCTTATAGTGCATGCATATCTGAACTGTTTCTTACTGAAGTTGGTGCACCTTGTTTGCTGTGGCATAGACTGGATTCGGGCCTGCTGGATCTAGCTTTGTTTGTGTAACTTGAGCACTAATCCAGACATTCTCTAAAGTATTCAATGGTATTTATTACTGCTTGGTTGTAACTTGATTAAAGTGTAGCTATCATTCAAGTCTTTTGGATTAAGCACTTGGGCTTCAGACCAGTTGTTTTACATTAAGAAGGTTTGTGGCAAGCACTGTGGTGGCAGGACAGGTAGCTTTCATCCTTCTAAGTTGGGAACTGCTGATTGAGAGCCCAGTGTCCAAGTGTATTAGTTCTGGTTTAGGCACTTGGGCTTCAGGCCAGTTATTTTACATTAAGAAGGTTTGTGGACTGCACTCTTGTGGGAGAAGAGGCTGGACTCTGCCCTTCTGAGCTGGGAATTTTCTGGTTAAAGGTTTATAGTGCCTGAATATTTGAACTGTATCTTACTGAAATTGGTTCACCTTGTTTGCTCTAGCATAGACTAGATCCAGGCCTACTGAATCTAGCTTTGTTTATATACTTGTTGTTTGTTTGCTTGTTATTTCCCTGGAAGCTAATTCACCTAATACGCAACTTCTCAGCTTCTGTGGATCACTAGTGATATCTGCATTGCTTACTGTACTTATTTCCTTGTTTCACTTGAAAGAAAGTTACTGTTTGTCGTTTTGCATTTAGTTACTTGTATCACATTGCACTCAAGTTACCTGGCACTTGCTCACTAAAGCAATTATATAAGTCAGCACTAAAAATTAAAAGCACTACACCCTCACTCCCCACTGGCCCTTGTTTTCAATTAAGGATTTCCCAATATTATTCTAGCATGTCCAAAGGTCAGTTGTCAATCTCCTCTCCGGTCCAGCTGGTGAATCTGGGAATCTTGAGGCAATGTTATAACTGCCTCATGTACACAGACAACCCTCTCCTCCTCCCACATAACACAAATACTTGCGAGAGATGCAGCTATTTAGCCAAACTGGAGGCTGAGCTCTCTCAACTCAGGACTGGCAAGACCAGACAGGAGGAGAAGGCAACTACACACACCACAAAACCAGCCTCACATAATGCTACCACTCCACTGAATCAAACACATAAACACACAAAGACATACTCGGAGGCTCTGAGTAAAAATTTACCTAAACAGCAGAGGCCTCCAAAGCAGACACCCAAACAACTGCTACCTCAAGACACCCCACAAGCAACACATAAACCACAAAAGCAGTGTGCAAAGCAGTCACAGCCCTTAAGGCCAAATACAACACCAAACATACTTGTCATAGGTGACTCCATAGTCAGACACACTGACGTCCCACTCACCAGGCTGAACAAGGAGAGGGTCACAGTAAGCTGCCTATCGGGCTAGAATCCGCCACATAACACAAGCACTCGGGTCACTTCACAGCAAGTACAAATATGACACAGTCATTGTCCATGCTGGTGTGAGCGACCTGAGACGCACCTCCCTGGACTGCATGAAAAGAGACATAGAGGAGCTCTCTGATTATGTAGCCCAGGCAGGTATGACCCTAACCCTGAGCAGTATCCTTCCTTCACCAAGAATGATGCCACAATATAGAGACAAGATGATCAGCTTTAACAATTGGCTTAATGTCTGGTGTCATTCAAAGGGGATCCAGTGTCTGTCTGCCTGGGATGACATGCCTGACAAGCCACGCTGCTCGCAAGGGACGGCTTGCACCTGTCACCCTGGGATTCCGGATATTGGCTAAGGCTCTTGCCACCCCATAGTGCCTTTTTAGGCAAGGCTCAAATTCTAAACCTACCACCCTAGAAAACAAAAATGGGAAGAAATTGAGGGTAATGCTGCTCAATGCCAGAAGTCTAAATCTCAAAATGCACGCACTCGAGGCCCTTCTCAGTATGGAGAACATCGATGTCTGTGCTGTAACTGAAACCTGGTTCAAGGCTCCTGAGAGCACCCGGCACTATTAGGTTTTACCTCATATCATGCGTTCCGGCCCCAAAACCCGGACCACTCCACAAAAGGAGGGTGTATCCATATTCATAAAGGATACTCACACCTCCAGGTTGGTGGCAATGCATGAAGCTTGGAAACCATCCAGGTGCAACTAACAATAGGCAAAACTGCTCTACAAATTGTAGCATGCTACAGGCCACCCTCTCAAACTCAGGAACCCCACACAGCCTTCCTGAAGACACTGGAGGGTATAAATGTATCTCCAAACACCATCATATTGGGTGACTTCAACTACCGAATATAGACTGGGAACATTACTCAAGCCCTAACTTTCTAGCCCAACGGTTCCTGGAGTTCATAAATTCAAATGCCATGGAACAGCTAGTCACTGTTCCCACGAGAGGAGAAAATATACTAGATCTCATTGTCACAAACATGGGGACAAAATGCTCCACACCGGAAGTATATCCCTCATTGGTGAGATCTGATCATAAACTAATCTCACTGGAAATCCACATCCCGCCCCCACCCCAAACAAAAGACCATAGTGAAGAACTTCTCTAAAGCAAACTTCACACTACTCAAGACTGGTGTGGTATCACTTCAAGGCCCCTGAGTCAGAGGAAACCACAACCCAAGCTGGAAGCCCTTACAAATGCCTTCTATGAACACCTCCAGGACTGCATGGATCAGGCAATCCCAAATAAAACCAAGACTCTTTCCACAAAGGGCAAACGTCCAGTCTGGTGGACCCCAGCCATTAACAAACTTTACAATAAGAGGAGAAAGCTATTACATGATAGAACAAAATCCATAAAAGGGAAGTCACCCCTGATCATTATTAGTAAAAATTACGAGCACTCATAAAATCAACTAAGGCCAATTTTGAGAGAAAAATTGCCATGGATTCAAAGGACAATCATAAGGCCTTTTTCAGCTATGTTAGGAACCTGGGTGGAAACTCACAGATATGCTCAGAATTAGTCCAAAATGATACAAAAATCACTGAACCCACAGACATTGCCAACATACTGGCAGACAGGTTCAGTGCAAACTTCACCCCTCTCCCCTAAAGGAGAGATAACTATCCCAGCCGAGTGTAGCCTCCCGGACATCTCAAATGCGCAGGTGAAAGCTGCTCTCTCTAAAGCTAAAACACAGCATCAATGGGACCGGATGGTGTCCCCGGCTGTGTGCTACACGAGCTAAATGAGGATTTAAACCCGCACATAAGGCAGCTGTTTAATCTCAGCCTTACCACAGGATACGTGCCCAAGGGTGGCGTGACGGCAACTGTGGTCCCACTCCACAAAGGTGGCGCCTCACGGACCCTGGTAATTACCGCCCCATAAGCTTAACAAGTCTAGTCTGCAAAGCTATGGAGAGGATCATAATGGAGCTCATAAACAAAGATATAGGGGACTTGCAGACATTGGACCCGACCCAGTTTGGCTTTGTCAAGGGAAGATCATGCCTTTTGAACTTGGTCGACTTCTTGAAATAGTCACCAAGGCCATTGATGAGGAAAGGCAGTCCATACAGCCTACCTTGACCTTGCAAAGGCTTTCGACACAATACCCCACTCGGGTATTGTAGAAAAACTTACCAGCTTAAATGTAAACCCATATGTCACAAGATGGGTTGCAAACTGGCTTAAGGACAGAACCCACAGGGTTAGAGTTGCTGGCGCTGTGTCAGACTCCAAGCCGGTCACAAGTGGTGTCCCACAGGGCTCGGTCCTTGGCCCCTATTGTTTGGCATCTACTTCTCAGAAGTACAGGCCAACATGGGAGGACTTTGGCTGACAAAGTTTGCAGATGACTGCAAACTGGGCCATAGTGGAAAGTGCATCGGACACGGATATCCTTCAGAAGGGACTCACGGAAACAGATAGCTGGTGCCAGAGCCATGGCCTGAAGTTAAACGCCAAAAATGTATAGTCATACCCTTCGGGAAAAACAAGGTAACCCCAAGCTACCATATAGGTGGCAATCCACTAAGCACAGAAGAGGTTATCAGGGACCTGGGGACCCAGGTTGACAGTGGCCTTTCTTTTGACACTCACATTGCTAAAGTGGTTAGAAAGACCTTCTACATTGCCCACCTGATCATGAAGGGATTCACATCCAGATCTAGTGAGGTCATTGTTCCCTGTACTCTTCACTTATCAGACCAATGATCGAGTACAATGCCCCATTCGGGATGTATCTCACCCGACATCTGCAGCAATTGGAGAGACCCCAAAAGTTCCTCACCAAAAGGATAAAGGGACTCCAAAATCTGTCATATGCTGCCAGATTGAAGAAACTCCAGCTCTATTCAGTCGCATACCGTCTGCTCAGAGGTGACATGTGCCTGACATACAAGGCCATGTCCAACCTGGAATTAATGGACATGCTCCACCTCAAAAATCCAAATCCACCAAAACCACTAGAGCAAGCGACTTAAACCTTAGCACGGATATAAATAGGACGTGCTGGAGGGATAGATTTATCACTCAGAGACTCCCTATGCTGTGGAATAAAATCCCGGTCCATGTGAGGCAGAGCACCTCGCTGACTCTGTTCAAGAGAAATCTAGACCTGTGGATGGGAGATCGTAGGTTTACCCCGGGAATCATCTCTGGGTCACTGCTGGACAGAGGCACAACAAACTAATGGGCACAGTATTTTTTCATATAAGGGGTGGCGTAAGCCACAATAATTTGGGCTAGGCTTATAAATGCCTTAGGGCAGATAGCCTAGTATAAACCTATGAACCTATGAACCTATGAACCTATGAACTACTTCTTAACTTGTCATAAATGACATACACTACATTGAACATCAAGGGGAAGAATGATGATTTTCTATATAAGTAAATATGGATAAAAAGTCATGTAATTCATTTAACTTGAATTGTAGTTTTTGTAACCCATCTTGACCATATATAATACTTAAGCAGTTACCAAGGTAACTAATGTTTTTACATGATATCAAACTAACAAAGTTGTTCAAGAGAAACAATAGAAGCCTGAACTTGAAATGTCACAGAATGTAACAATTATATTCTGAACAAATAGTATTAAATTGACAATAGAC
Source organism: Protopterus annectens (assembly GCF_019279795.1). Classification (NCBI taxonomy): domain Eukaryota; kingdom Metazoa; phylum Chordata; order Ceratodontiformes; family Protopteridae; genus Protopterus; species Protopterus annectens. Next base: position 1,098,390,273 of record NC_056728.1, read on the forward strand.
ACTCAGTTTAATAACATGGGCTTGTGTATAATAACACTACTGTTTTAACTTGTCATAAATGATATACACTATAATGAACATCAATGGGAAGCATGATGATTTTCTCATATAAGTAAATGTGCATAACAAGTCATATAATTGCTTTAACTTGAATTGTAAGCCATCTTGACCATACATAATACTTAAGCTGTTACCAAGAAAACTAATGTTTTATACATGACATCAAACTGACAACATTGTTCAAGGGAAACAAAAGAAGCCTGAACTAGGAATTTCACAGAATGTAACAATCACATTCTGAACAAATAGTATTAAATTACAATAATTGCTCAGTTTAACCTTTGCTGATTATACAAAATAGAATGCTGCCATTTAAATCTAAAAACTTTCAATATATGCCAAAAAATGGCAATTTATGAATATGGAAAGGGAACTTGTAATCATTAATCACAATAAGTGAATTTGTTGTTTTTAACCTATAATTTCACTCAGTTTATAATAAGAAATTACAGAAATGAAAATTCTTATGTGTAGGAAATGGGAGGAAGAGGGATACACTGATAATTAAAATGCACTAACTTTCATCAATGTTCACATAAAACAAACTTGAAGCTTTAAGTAAGTTAGCAACAAACAAAGTGATTACGTAAATGCTGGAAAATAATGAAATATAACTTCTGATATATCCAGTAAAATACATTGTATTATAAACATTATGTATAAATATTAATAAGATCTATTTATATTAAGTAATACGTTTTGAAAGACTTCATCAGTAAGGGTGAATATGTTAAATAACTGTGTGGTCTAATCTTTTACTGAGGTTTTATATATGATACATCCTACTTTACTATGATTGATTTGCTTGCCATCTATCTTTCATGTAAATACTAATTGCTTATACAATAAGGAGACATTTATATTGTATTACAATTCTGTCTAATCTACAATAGTACTATATCTGTTCAAAAAATATAAATATTGCTTATTCTTATTATAAATATGCTCCATATGATAATTCAGTTTTTGAGCTCAGATGTTCTGGATTGTCAAGGTATGAGTGATAATCTGATGGATTTAGGTTTATCCATCAGATTAGGAATGATTTTCATTCCATGGCTAGTGCAGATCTTAGTTTTGTTAACATTTATTAATTTAAATTTATTATTTCACAAAAACATTTTTAGTATACCTGACCAAAACATTACTTTATTGGTAAAAATTCAAAGTATAAAACTGATAATTTAATTTAAAAGCTCAAACATATATTTTATAGTTATCAGAGGAAAATGTTTAATAGTCATAATAAAACAAAAAATACATAGTCTAAATAACCTAAGATGGATTTAACTTTATTATCTTTAAATATCAATGGCTTAAACAATCCTAGCAAGAGATCAAATCTAATGAAATATTTAAAACTGAACAAAGCACAAATTGTCTTCCTTCAAGAAACTCATTTCAAAACAAATGGCAATTACAAATGTAATCCTAAGGAATATATGATATTGGTGCAATCCACTTATAAGACAAAGACAAAAGGGGTAACAATTTTATGGAAAACAAATGTGATTAACCCAAAAATCATTTATAAGTATGAAGATAAAGAAGGCCTTATGGCATTAGTAATAGTTAAATATAATAACAGAATATGGGCCCTAGCCAATCTATACTGTTTCCCAGGCACTGGAACAGGAACTGTTAAAAAACAATTGGATTTCATTTCCAATAATTATAAAGGCAACTTAATATTAGGAGGAGATTTTAACTGTATATTTGATATTTCTGAAACTACAAATAAAAGACCACTGCATACATCTGCTGTATCAAAAGCTTTAAACAAGTGGGTAGAATCATTTCATCTGGTAGATACTTTCAGATTTAAAGAAGATAAATCTTTGTTGTTTTCCCATCAAGATTACAGATTTGGTACCCAAACTAGAATAGATAAAATATTTTCTGCCCATGACTAACACTCTAAAATCATTAATTTCTCAATCACTCCCTGCCCCTTTTCAGACCACAATTCATTGATACTAAAACTTCAAAATGTGCACATACCACTAATCTTAAACTCAGAATTCCAGCATATATAACTAAATTTAAAGAGTTCAAACAATGGTTATTATCTGAATTACAGTTCTTCTTAGGTTCATAGGTTCAAACTAGGCTATCTGCCCTAGGGCATTTATAAGCCTAGCCAGAGTGTGTTTGGCTTTCGCCACCCATTTTAAATTAATTTTGCTATGCCCTTTTTCGAGGTTAGTATACTGTGCCTCTGTCTAACAGTGACACAGATGTGATACCCGGGATAAACCTACGATCTCCCATCCACTCATCAAGATTCCTCTTGAAGAGAGTCAATGAGGGACTCTGCCTAACCTGGACTGGGATTTTATCCCAGAGTGAAGGGAGCCTCTGGGTTATGAATCTGTCCCTCCAGCATGTCCTATTTATTTCAGTGCTGAGGTTCAAGTCTCTCGAGCGCGTAGCTCAATGGGATTTGGATTTTCTGAGGTGCAGCATGTCCATTAATTCCGGGTTGAACATGGCTTTATACGTCAGGCACAGATCACCTCTGAGCAGGCGGTATGCCACTGAGTAGAGCTGGAGTTTCTTTAACTGGGCAGCATATGGCATCTGTTTGAGCCCTTTGATCCTCTTGGTGTGGTACTTTTGGGGTCTTTCCAGTTGCTGCAGGTGTCTGGTAAGGTACATCCCAAAAGGGGCATTGTACTCAATTATGGGCCTGATGAGGGATGAGTAAACAGGCACGATGACCTCCCCTGATCTAGATGTGAATCCCTTCATGATTAGGTGGGCTATATAAAATGTTTTTCTAACCACTTTGGCCACGTGGTTGTCAAATGAGAGATTGCTATCAACTTGGGTCCCCAGGTCCCTAATTACTTCTTCTGTACTTAATGGATTACCACCTATGTGGTAATTTGTGGGCACTTTGTTTTTGCCAATGGGGATGACTATACACTTTTTGGCATTTAGCTTGAGGCCATGGCTCTGGCACCAGTTGTCTGTTTCTATGAGGCCCTTTTGGAGGATGCTTGTGTCGGCTGGAGAGTCGATTATGGCGCCCAGTTTGTAGTCATCTGCAAACTTGGTCAGCCACAGTCCTTCCGTGTTGGCCTGTACCTCTGAGAAATATATATCGAACAAGAGAGGTCCCAGGACTGAGCCTTGTGGGATGCCACTTGTAACTGGTTTGGAGTCTGACATGGCTCCAGCAATTCTAACCATGTGGGTTCTGTCCTTGAGCCAGTTTGCAACCCATCTAGTGACATAGGGGTTTATATTTAAGCTGGTGAGCTTATCTATAATGCCAGAGTGGGGTATTGTATCGAAAGCTTTTGCGAGGTCCAGGTTGGCTGTGTGGACCACCTTCCCCTCGTCAATGGCCTTGGTGACTGTTTCAAAGAAATCAACCAGGTTTAAGAGGCAGGATCTGCCCTTAACAAAGCCGAACTGGGTAGGATCCAGTGTCTGTAGGTCCCCAATATCTTTATTTATGAGGTCCATGATGATCCTTTCCATAGCTTTGCAGACCAAGCTAGTCAGGCTTATGGGGTGATAGTTTCCAGGATCCGTTGAGGCACCACCTTTGTGGAGAGGGACCACTGTTGCTGTATGCCACTCTTTGGGTACATATCCTGTAGTAAGGCTGAGATTGAACAGTAGTTTTATGTTTGGGTTTAGCTCTTCTTGGAGTTCATGTAGGATGCAGCCTGGGACACCATCTGGTCCCATTGATGCTATGTTTTTTGCTTTGGAGAGGGCAGCTCTTACCTGAGCATCTGAGATTTCAGGGGGGCAGCACTATGCTAGGATAGATATTTGCCCTTTTGGTGGGGAGGGGGGGAGAAGTTTGTGCTGAACCTGTTAGCTAGGATGTTGGCAATGTCTGTGGGTTCGGTGTATTTTTTGTCATTTTGGACTAATTCGGAGCATATTTGGGAATTCCCACCCAGGTTCCTAACATAATTAAAGAAAGCCTTGTGATTATCCTTAGTGTCCTGTGCAATTTTTCTCTTGAAGCTGGCCTTAGACGATTTTATGAGTGCCCGTAGCTTTGATCAGAGATGCCTTCCCTTTTTGGGATTTTGCTCAATCATGTAGTAGCTTCCTCCTTCTATTGTATAGTTTGTTTATGGCTGGGGTCCACCAGACAGGACGTCTGCCTTTGGAGGATTGGGTCTTGGTTTTATTTGGGATTGCATGATCCATGCATTCCTGAAGGTGTTCATAGAATGCGTTTATAAAGGATTCTGCGGTCTGGGCCGTATTTTCCACAGGCCCGGGGGCTTTGAAGGATTCCACCTTGGTTTTGAGGAGTGTGAAATTTGCTTTAAAGAAGTTTTTCACTGTGGTTTTCAGGGCAGGGCGTGGATTTGGGATGTGAATATCCAGTGAGATTAGTTTATGGTCTGATCTTACCAATGAAGGATACACTTCTGGTCTGGAGCATAGAGTCCCCATGTTGGTGAAGATCAGGTCCAGTATGTTTTCTCCTCTTGTGGGAGTGGTAACAAGTTGTTCCATAGCATTTGAGTTTATAAATTCTAGGAACCTTTGGGCTAGGGTGTTGGAGCTAGAGTAATGCTCCCAGTCTATGTTTGGGTAGTTGAAGTCACCCAATATAATGGTGTTTAGAGAGACCTTCATATTTTCCAGTGTTCTCAGGAAGCCCGAGTGGGGTTCCTGGGTTTGGGAGGGTGGTCTGTAGCAGGCTATAAACTGGAAGGCAGTTTTACCCACTGTTAGTTGCACATGGATAGTCTCTGATGCTTTGTGCTGTGCCACCAACCTGGAGGTGTGGGTATCTTTGACGAATATTGATACTCCCCCTCCTTTTGTGGTTCGGTCCAAGTTTTGGGGCCGAAAAGCATGGTATGAGGTATAACCTGGTAGTGCTGGGGTGCTCTCAGGAGCCTTGAACCAGGTTTCTCTTACTGCACAGATATCGATGTTCTCCATGCTAAGGAGAGTTTTGAGTGCATGCATCTTGAGGTTTAGACTTCTGGTGTTGAGTAGCATTACTCTTAGTTTCTTATCCCTTGTGATACCTATGGAAGTGGGTTTGTCTTTTGAGCCTTGTATCATCAGTTAGGGCACCAAAGTGTAACCTTTATCACCTATATCAAATTATGGGGAGGAGAGAAATTAAGTGGTTAGTCAGTTTTGTGTACCTATTATGTATGTGGGTGTGGATATGTGGGTGTACCGGCTTTCCCTGCATTTACCAAGTGCCTAGCTCTCTGTGGGATGACTCCATACAGAGTTCAGTGATAAAGATGAATTGTATGCCATATGTGGGTATCGTGGATACTGCCAGCATGCTGAGCACATATATCGGTTATTAGTCCCTGTGCATTACAGCTGTCTGGCAGGTGATGCAATGATAGCCCTTCATATTACTTACCTTTGTCCATAGATGCTAACTAGAAATGTTATTGCCACACTGGTGCATTCCATGGCTTTCAGCATTTTGTGGAGATAGGCTATATTGTGGAACGTGCCTGGTGGTATCTACCCTCCTTTGATGTATTAAGAAAGCATATCCACCAATCCACATGTAGAATCAGTGTATCTTGGAAAGACATGAGCATTCTCCACACTGATAGCTGTGCAGTACCAAAGCTGGTTACAGTTCATAGGTCCATAGATAGTTACTATGTATGCAGTCTTGGAGACCATTAAGGAGCCTAGCCCAAACTTTCAATTACTCCAAAGCACTGTCTGGTTACATGACTTGTTCAAGGTCACACAGTAGATAAATGAATGTGAAAATATTCAAACATCTCACCCATTGAAACAGCAAACAGCTGGTGTGGATGACTGTATTACATCTGGCATACATATACCCTTAGAACAAGTCAGAACTCTACTTCTGCACTAACTGCCAACAGTTTGTCTCTAAAACCTTCTCATATCCAGTATAATAAATAAAACACATACCTTGTTATCCACAGATATAGAACGTCCATGCATTCCTCTGTTTCCAGTCTGTCTGATATATATATATATATATATATATATATATATATATATATATATATATATATATATATATCAACTAATATGTCTATAATGTCTCTGTCAATGTGCAGCCAGTCCCAGAGCTATATGTAGCAGCTATGATGCAATCATCTAACACTACTTTATACGACATGAGTAACCACATCATGCACCTGGGTGATTGCTGCTTGACTACAGGTGTTGCTGTTGCTGCCAACATTCTGAGTATGACACTTAATATTTTGACATGCTCTTTGCATTTACATTCAGAGGCCAGTGTCCATGCCATTTCACACCTGACATCAATGACTCACAGCTTGCTTTGCTCTCATTGGATAGCATTATGCACTCATTAGACTGCAGTTCTTCAGATATGTGCTGTTATACAACAATTTGCATGCCCCTTTCTCTGTACCCTTTGGCCCAATGCTTTACAGAGATACAGGGATCATTGAATTACTACCTATGTGTGTATTCTCATATTTGGTGCAAGAACACCCTGCAAGCCTACATAAATGTTTGTAAATATCACCCACGTCAATTAATATTTCAAAGTGAAAATGAGCATTAGAACCTTTGTAAAATAAGATGGAAATATTTTCACATATTAAGTGAATTCAGAGGGTATGGAACATGTTAATGATGTCTAGCTACTTAAAACAACAGAAGAGAACAATTACTGTCCCAGATGAAGAATATATCTTGTAAGATGTCGTATTGTTGCAAAAATAAAATTACTATCAGAACAGGCTGCTGTATGGGTAGATCAGATATTTTTTCATTATTTGTATGAATAATATATTGCTTTTCTGTTTTATTGCAATGTTAATTTACTTAAAAAAATTTATTTGAACTTTAAAAGCTCAACAGTATGGCAGAAAGCAAGTCTTATATGCCCTCCACTGAAGACTGTGAGTAGTTAATTGTGTGAAAATTGTGAAAGGGTCTGAGAACTTCATGCAGGTGTGTGTGTGTGTGTGTGTGTGTGTGTGTGTGTGTGTGTGTGTGTGTGTGTGTGTGTGTGTGTGTGTGTGTGTGTGTGTGTGCGTGTGTGTGTGCGTGTGTGTGTGTGTGTGTCAGTCTGTCGATCTGTTTTAATGTAACCATGAATACTAGCTCAGGGTTCTCTTGAGATGCCTGACAAATCAGGCTAATATGTGAGCAGATTTTATTTCTTCCTCCCCTATCTCCCCATAGCTGACCATCAGCTCTCACTAGCTCCTCTCCATGTTCACCGAGTATACTTGGCCCCTGTCTCATCCTAACCACCACTGGGGGCATATAAGAACATTGAGGATATTGGTGCAGCATCGTACTGCTGCCAGAGGGTGTGTCCTAACTCCCACCACCCTGCAACAGCCTTGTGTGCTCCATAATGCTTGCCTTCAGGACTAGCATGTATATTTCCATGCATGCACAATCTCTGAAATAAGCACTATACTGCCTGTATTATGAAGCTCAGCAAGCTATTATTGCTGCTACTGCAACAAGCCTTGGTATCCTACATTCCTAAAGAACCAATGAGCTCGTGCTGGATGGCGCCTTTAGCATGTATACCACTAGTCTAATAAAGCTCATCTGGAGCACAGTCAGGTCCTTATCCTTCTGTGCTCAAATTTTTTTTTTGATCTATATATTAAAATAGCTTACTTTTCTCTTTTATTATAGTGTTATTTTATTTTAATATTTTTATTTCAGTTTTAGAAGTTTTAATGTAAGGAAGAAGTTTTTATTAATTTCTGTGAGGAGAAGCATGGGTTAATTGCTTGTGAATTCTGAGAGGAGATGGAAATTAGATCATCTGTTTAAGGAAAAAATGCCATTCTTAAGTTTTCAGAAGAACGACCAGTCACCTCCAATAACTTTTCTGCTCAGCCACCCTGACCTTGTTGTAAACCTAATTACTGTGGCTTTTGATCTGCTCAGTGTTTGTTTTAATTTAACTTCAACAGTCTTTCACATTTCTGCCTCATTCACTTCTAAAAGTGGTTAGTGAAGCATGTGTACCCATGGGAACCATTAAAATCTACTGATACCGCCAGGTGTTTCCATAGTTACATCCTACTGACAACTCTAGGAATCTAGTAATGTCTTTTGGCTTTTCCTGGTTAGGGGTCATCACAGCGGAACTCAGGTCCACTAATGATTGCCAGTAGATTTTTACTGTGCTGACTTGCCAGCCCGATGCCCAACCTTCAAAGAAGACACACCCATTCACGCATGCACCTACCTGCATGCCTTTAACATCACTCAACCATGGGGAGGACATGCAGACTCCACACAGAATGCACTCCAGCCGAGAATCGAATGGGAGAACCTTTTGATCTGAGGTGACAATGCTAACCACTGCACCACCGCGGCCTATGCAATCTAATATTGACAATTCATTTTTATGTTAATATTTCCAAAACCATGCTACATACAAGTTATTGATATATTTCATCGTAAAACTTATATAATGTGTAGTATAACTGCACTGATACTTCTCTGTCTAGTACAGCTAAAGCAATATGCATTCTTATTTATATACTATTTATTTACATTTTCATTATTTTCATATTTCTGTAAATATCTCACTAACCAAGTGATGCAAATAGAACTAGCTTCATATCAAATCACTTAACTAGATAAACAAAGTCCTGCTGACAGTGTATGTGTAGCTGGTTACTGTGACACTGTAAATTGTTTATAAAACATTATAAAATTAATATTTACTGTATTTACTATGATTTGTAAAATCCAATTTAAGACCTAGAATTGAAAAATTAGTTCGTTCTGCCAGTTTGTTGAGCCAGTTCGTACAGCTAGATTATACTTAGCAGCATTGGCAGGTTTGTGGGATATTAATTAGGACTGAAAAATATTGTAGTTGTTGGGAAGAGGCCCAGATGAGAGGGAAGATAGTATCCTACCATTAGGCAACCATATGTTGCTGTTATTGTTGGCAGGCTTGCATAAGGTGATAGATTCTTATTTTGATTATGTGCTGTGGGCTACTTTGTTGGTTTTCATGTATGTTGGGTTGTTCCGATTAAGTGAGTTATTTGCAAATGGAAGATATCAGAATTCCTTCAATGAATGTGTTGATTTGAAATAAATAAAACAAAATCCACGTCAGCAGAACCAGCAGCAAAAAATCCAATGTTAAGTGTTTTATTAACATCCACTTTTCGTTCAAAAAGACTGAACTTATTCAGACAGACATCAAAAGGTAGCAAATGTAAAAAAAACTCCTTAAATACACAATTAACAACACATGATACATTTGAATGGACCAGCCAACTGGTTAAAACTCACTGACATCAATGTGTGGGAAAAAGCTGATCTCAAAACTTCTTAAAGTACTACTGCATACAAAAGTCGAATCTATGAAAAATGTGTTTTAAAAACAAAACAAAATGGAAATATATATAAACATAAAATGTTTAAAATGTTTGAAACCAAAAAACATAGTATATAAAACCTTTTTAATGACAAAAGGTAAAAAGTAAAAAAATAATAAATGAAAAGTAGTAATAATAAAATTACCTCTGCATACTTCTAAATTTCAAAATGCAAGCTAAACTTGCTCTGTCATTGAGACCTGGAAGTCTATATGAACAGAGTTTCAGCTGCCAAATCACTTCTAGGTGCTCTAATAATAGTTGGAAAGGACCCCCCCCCTGATGTCAAAGGAAACCTGTCCTAACACCCTAAAAGTAAAACTGTGCTGAGGATGGTCATTAACATGTTTCGCCAAAGCATTTTCACACTTGTTTTTCCTAATACAGTATAAATGCTCATAGATTCTTTCATTAAAACCTCTGTCAGTCTTGCCCACATAAAACGCTGGGCAAGATTGGCAGCAAGCCAAATAAACAACCGATCGAGATTTACAGTTGAATCTACCAACAGTGGAGAAGAAGACCCAGAAATTTTAAAGCTTGAACCAGTGGCAATATGCCTACACATGTTACAACTCTCACATTTGAAAGTGCCCTCTAGTCTAACACGAGTGTCCTTTTTTGTTTCTAATATCTGTTTGAGGTTGTCACCCCTCCTATATGTAAACCTAGGCAAAGTACCAAACCTGGCTTGTAAGGCATCATCACACAAGAAAATACTCTAGTTCTTGACAACCACCTCCTTAATTAGGTGAATCTCACCACTGTAATTGGTGATGAAAGAGATAGAAGTGTCAACTTTCTTGCTGTCTAAAAAGACTTCAGGCATAACTGGAGATAGATGTTCTAATGAACAACTTGTGAACGAACTGCTTTGTAAAATAGGTTTATAAACACCCCCATACCTTTTAGTCTGGACCTCAGTAACCAGGTCATGAATAAACTTGTCTGGGTAACCTCTGTGTAGAAACAATCCCTTAATAAACTCACATTCTTCTAAAAAGGATTCATCGTCAGTTACCATTCGAGCAGCGCGCACAAGTTGCCCCTTGACTACCCCTCTTTTCTGGTGCCCAGGATGGGCACTGGTGAAGTGTAACATGGTGTTAGAGTAGGAACTCTTCCGAAATATTTTAGCCTTAAAGCTACCAGCAGAAATGTCTTTATATAAGTCTACATCCAGATAAGAAATTCTAGAATCAGACTCTACAAATGTGAAGTTCAAAAAAGACGTGCTGGAGTTGAGATAGTCCATGAAGGTTCTCACATCATTAATTGAACCTTCCGTCAGTATAAAGATGTCATCCAAAAATCTGGTGTAAAAATCGATTTTGAACTGACCGTTGTAATTGCCAAGCACATATCTGTGTTCCCATTCAGCCATAACAATGTTGACAAAACTGGCCCCTACTGGTGAGCCAATGGCTACACCAGTCTTCTGTAAATATATCTCTCCCCCAAATGTTACAAAGTTGTACCTCAAAATGACATCTAACAGTTCCTGCACCAATCTGATTTCTACACTGCTAGCATTGTGATGCAATAAACAGTCAGTGACCCAGTCTATCCCTGTGGCATGAGGAATAGACGTATAGAGGTCTTTTACGTCTATTGTCAAAAATCTATGACCTCTCTTGAATTCTAAAACACCTATGGCTTTCAAAAAAAGCCCAAGAATCTTTACTAATGTGTGTTTCCTTTTCAACATATTTTTTCAATATGTTGTCCACATACTTGGCTATCGGGTAAGTGATTGAACCCCTAGCATTAACCAATAGCCTCATGGGGGGGTTGTACACATCTTTGTGGATCTTGGGCAATCCGAAAACTGTTGGAATCTTAGGAAACGAAAGTCAAATATTTCAACACATCTTGTTCTATAACATTTTCTAAAAACAAATCATTCAAGAAAACATGGATACACCTATACGCTGCATTCAATTCATTAATGCTGGATAGTGTATAAGCATCCTACAATAACATGTGGCTGAGGCAATTTTCATAATGACAAGTGTCCATTAGTACTAAACCACCCCCCTTGTTTAAGGATCCTGACAGTGTCCAACAAGTCTACTTCGTCATCAGTCAAGTTTTTGTTCGAAAGTGTCCTAGAACAGTTAACCAAGTTTCTAATTTCAATTTCACACAAATGTTCAAATAAAAAAAGTAAAGGGTGGATAGGGGGGTTGAATGTACTCGGGACTCTCAAAGTTTTTTTGTCTAAAGCAGTGTTACCAAAAATTAACAATAAATTCAACCTACGTATAAACAACTTCAAATCAAGTAGTGTGTATGCTAGTTTAAAATGTCTCCATGGAACAAAAGTAAGACCTTTTGAAAATAAATCAGACATCTCCATAGTGATTGTAAAACTCGAATAGTTATAAACAAAAAAGTCTCCAAAACTGTTACTGATAATGTCAGGATTTGTCCTTCTTGTTACTTCTGAAAAGGCTTCTTGCTGTTGTTCCTGTAATGGCTCCTCGTGTTGTAAAACCTCTGGTGGTTCTGTCCCCAGTTCGAGGAAAAAGACGGTGTAGGACGAGAAATCTCCTCATCCCTACCACCATCAGTTACAAAATTTTCTGTAGGAACAACATCCTCCACACCCTCTCCAGTGGCCGGCCTACTGGAACTAGCTGTCTGCCTCATAACCCCATTAGTTAGGTTAATAGGAGCACCTAGACTGTCGCCAACACTCTGAGAATGGGGGGGGGGATATGCAGTTAGTTTGTTATATGCATCTATGTCTCTTTTCAGTTTTTTCATTTTCATCTCCATGTTACGAGATATCTGTTGGTCTATAGTCAAGAACATTTGTTTATACTCATAATTATACCTGTTGAAATCTACATGTGACTTGATATTAGTGTCCAAAATTTCAATTTCAGCACTCAACTGGTCTATAAATTTCTGATAAAATTTCGCCATTAAGTCCATTAACTCATGTCCATATCTATCAAACAAACTGATCAGCTCACTGTGGAACTCTGAACCAGCTATCAGTCCAGTGGTGTACTGCCAAGAGCGCAAGCCCTTTGGCACAACCCCCACTTTTTTACATTCATTAAAATAGGAAATCTCTAACTGAAGCTTCTTTACCTTTAAAGATTTGTGGTCCAATGTATTCAAAAAGTCCACTAAAGGAGCTTCTAGTGTCCCTGTGTCACTGGACGTAAACCCGTTCCTGTTCCCAAAAACTGGGAGTTGCTCATTCAACCAAGATGTAACATTAAGTGGGTCTCCAGATCGGCTCAGAGATGAACTGGTCCTGGAACGTTCACCGGTAAGTCTAGGATGTACAGGAACCCTTGAAACAGTTGAGGTGGAACTTCCACTGTCCTCGCGGTCATTCGACCCATCACTGGTGTCAGCTGTCGCCACAGAAGCCGAACCAGCTCCAAGAACGTCTTCTGACAAATTGTCAGCACTTCCCTTGACTGCTACTAGCCCATCCAAACGTTGAGAAAGCACATCCATCCTTTCATTAAGCTTTTTGACCATATTAGTGAAAGAAAACAGTGCAGAATTGTCCAAACAAGCACCTTCTTCCAATTCCATAATTGTTACAGGTTAAAACTGCTGGTAGTGGATGCAAAACAAACAAACTGAAGCAACAGAAAAATTAAAACAAACTGAAATAAATAAAACAAAATCCACGTCAGCAGAACCAGCAGCAAAAAATCCAATGTTAAGTGTTTTATTAACATCCACTTTTCGTTCAAAATTGGACAAGGGGGGTGGTTTAGTACTAATGGACTCTTGTCATTATGAAAACTGCCTCATCCACATGTTATTGCAGGATGCTTATACACTATCTGGCATTAATGAATTGAATGCAGCGTATAGGTGCATCCATGTTTTCTTTAATGATTTGTTTTTAGAAAATGTTATAGAACAAGAAGTGTTGAAATATTTGACTGTTTCGTTTCCTAAGATTCCAACAGTTTTCGGATTGCCCAAGATCCATAAAGATGTGTACAACCCCCCCATGAGGCTATTGGTTAATGCTAGGGGTTCAATCACTTACCCGATAGCCAAGTATGTGGACAACATATTGAAAAAATATGTTGAAAAGGAAACACACATTTGTAAAGATTCTTGGGCTTTTTTGAAAGCCATAGGTGCTTTAGAATTCAAGAGAGGTCATAGATTTTTGACAATAGACGTAAAAGACCTCTATACGTCTATTCCTCATGCCACAGGGATAGACTGGGTCACTGACTGTTTATTGCATCACAATGCTAGCAGTGTAGAAATCAGATTGGTGCAGGAACTGTTAGATGTCATTTTGAGGTACAACTTTGTAACATTTGGGGAGAGATATATTTACAGAAGACTGGTGTAGCCATTGGCTCACCAGTAGGGGCCAGTTTTGTCAACATTGTTATGGCTGAATGGGAACACAGATATGTGCTTGGCAATTACAACGGTCAGTTCAAAATCGATTTTTACACCAGATTTTTGGATGACATCTTTATACTGACGGAAGGTTCAATTAATGATGTGAGAACCTTCATGGACTATCTCAACTCCAGCACGTCTTTTTTGAACTTCACATTTGTAGAGTCTGATTCTAGAATTTCTTATCTGGATGTAGACTTATATAAAGACATTTCTGCTGGTAGCTTTAAGGCTAAAATATTTCGGAAGAGTTCCTACTCTAACACCATGTTACACTTCACCAGTGCCCATCCTGGGCACTAGAAAAGAGGGGTAGTCAAGGGGCAACTTGTGCGCGCTGCTCAAATGGTAACTGACGATGAATCCTTTTTAGAAGAATGTGAGTTTATTAAGGGATTGTTTCTACACAGAGGTTACCCAGACAAGTTTATTCATGACCTGGTTACTGAGGTCCAGACTAAAAGGTATGGGGGTGTTTATAAACCTATTTTACAAAGCAGTTCATTCACAAGTTGTTCATTAGAACATCTATCTCCAGTTATGCCTGAAGTCTTTTTAGACAGCAAGAAAGTTGACACTTCTATCTCTTTCATCACCAATTACAGTGGTGAGATTCACCTAATTAAGGAGGTGGTTGTCAAGAACTAGAGTATTTTCTTGTGTGATGATGCCTTACAAGCCAGGTTTGGTACTTTGCCTTGGTTTATATATAGGAGGGGTGACAACCTCAAACGGATATTAGAAACAAAAAAGGACACTCGTGTTAGAATAGAGGGCACTTTCAAATGTGAGGGTTGTAACATGTGTAGGCATATTGCCACTGGTTCGAGCTTTAAAATTGCTGGGTCTTCTTTCTCCACTGTTGGTAGATTCAACTGTAAATCTCGATCGGTTGTTTATTTGGCTTGCTGCCAATCTTGCCCAGCGTTTTATGTGGGCAAGACTGACAGAGGTTTTAATGAAAGAATCTATGAGCATTTATGCTGTATTAGAAAAACAAGTGTGAAAATGCTTTGGCGAAACATGTTAATGACCACCCTCAGCACAGTTTTACTTTTAGGGTGTCAGGACAGGTTTCCTTTGACATCAGGGGGGGGTCCTTTCCAACTATTATTAGAGCACCTAGAAGTGATTTGGCAGCTGAAACTCTGTTCATATAGACTTCCAGGTCTCAATGATAGAGTAAGTTTAGCTTGCATTTTGAAACTTAGAAGTATGCAGAGGTAATTTTATTATTATTACTACTTTTCATTTATTATTTTTTACTTTTTACCTTTTGTCATTAAAAAGGTTTTATATACTATGTTTTTTGGTTTCAAACATGTTAAACATTTTATGTTTATATATATTTCCATTTTGTTTTGTTTTTAAAACACATTTTTCATAGATTCGACTTTTGTATGCAGTAGTACTTTAAGAAGTTTTGAGATCAGCTTTTTCCTACACATTGAGTTTTAACCAGTTGGTTGTTCCATTCAAATGTATCATGTGTTGTTAATTGTGCATTTAAGGAGTTTTCTTTTACATTTGCTACCTTTTGATGTCTGCCTGAAGAAGTTCAGTCTTTCTGAATGAAAAGTGGATGTTAATAAAACACTTAACTTTGGATTTTTTGCTGCTGGTTCTGCTGATGTGGATTTTGTTTTATTTATTTCAGTTTGTTTTAATTTTTCTGTTGTTCAGAATGTGTTGATTTGGTTAAGATGATCAAAGACTGATCAGAAGGGTGAGGGCAAGTAGGTGGCCTTGCCAAGGAGTGGAGTGCATTTATTATGTGTGGTGGCATGGGCATAAGCTTGGCAAGATGCATGTGGTAAGACAACGGAATGCTAGTTTTTTGAGATGTGAAGGGGAAATGCATGGATGCCAGAACATCCGTGTCTAGGATTATACGGGCTTTGAGAGTGCAAGGAGTGGAATTGGATAATTATGCCACTCATTCATTCTGAATAGAAAGGGCAACTGATTTGGTGGAGGAAGATAGGTCATTGGAGTTGATTAAAAAAGTGGGCAGATGACATTCAAGGGTGTTTTGGGATTACATTTGGTAGGGTATTAAAGGGGGAAAATGTTTATGAGTTTGATATTAGTTGTGTGTTTTCTATTTCAGATAGAAAGCTATTAGTCATGTTGAGACATTATTTTATTTACTGGGTGGAAGTGAGACTTGGTGGTATGAACTTGGGCCTGGATCCAAAGCAGTGGCAAATTCACTGGTGTGGTCATCAAGGTGTGCAGTTGGTGCCATTTGTTGCCAGCATTGAGGGAGGTAAGGCAGCAATATGGTGATCTAGTAAGGTTAGCGATACATCTTGGAGGTAATGATATTAGAATTATACCTAAAAGAAGGTTGTTTACCTGTTTAATAAGGGTTTTGTTAGTAGTATCTCAGGGGTTTACAAGGATTAAGGTAATTTGGTTAGCTATAATAACCAGATTGGTTTGGAGGGGTGTTGATAAGTTTAAGGTAATGGAAGTTACTAGGGGATTTCTTAATCATGGAGTGGCTAGGGTGAGTGGTGCTGCAAGATGTTTTGTTCTTGAGCATTGAAACTTTGTGAATATGGATCCAGCTTGGTTACTTAGTGAGTACATCTTAATGATATTGTGTTAGACATTTTTTAACATTCAGCTGTCATTGTTATTGCAGGATGTATTTGAGAGATAGTTGATTGGTTTAAATGGAGAGGGAATAGGCTGTTACATAGCCTGTTGGGTGGAAGAAGAGCCCTACTAGTTCTTCAAGGTGATAGGGACCCTTCTTTTCAACCCTTTTGAGTTCAGTTTTCATTCATATTTGGATCATGTGAGCAGTATTGAGCTGCATGGTAGAGTTGAATTATGGTTAGTGATCTGTAGGATGGTGCTAATATGTGTGTGGTGAGCAGTCTAACATGCTGCCTAGTTTTGGAATATGTATTGCTGAATTTATTAAAGAGCCTATGATGTATGTGAGTTTTCTATCATTCTGCAAAGTTGTTTTGTTTTATGGCTATGTTGACAGGTTTTCCATTTTTGTTAATAAAGCTGGTCGCAAAGTCATTGTTTATCAAGTTGTGTTATTGGTGACTGGGAAGTTCACTGACACATGCAGTTTACTTAGCAGACTTATTTGTCACTGGGCTGTATCTTTAAGGCTAGGGGATAATGAGAGGTTAATAAGGGAGAGAGGAACAGAGGGTGAGGAGAGTGAGAGCATAAGAGAGGCAGGGTGGGGGAAAGGAAGATATATAAAGCTAGCTTAAGGGGAGGGGAGTTCTGTTTGGCACTATAGATTATTTTGCCCAACTGCCCTTCCAAAATAGTCAACAAGGTAGGTGGCATAAGAAGAACCCCAGTAGTTGTTCAAGGTGTAGCCCCCCCCCCTTTAGAGTTCAGTTGGCACATCATTTGGATCATGCTAACAGTATTATGCTGCCTGGTAGAGTTGAATTGTGATTAGTGAGCTGTATGATGCTACTAATCTGTGTGTGGTGACTGGTCTAACATGCTGCCTAGTTCTGGAAGATGCTTTGAGGAATTCAGTGCAAGTGGCACAGAAAGGGAGAAAATTCTTTTAAAAATACTGACTGAAATCTGATCACTATGTTCAAATTTCTAAAGCAGAAATACATGATAATATAGTACATCTCATCTGCCATGGTTTTCACAATGTAATTGCAGCACTGTAAGATTTCTGTTAATTTCAGTGCGAGAGGGAGTGAGAGAAAAAAAAGGCAAGTACTCACACTACAATAAAATTTCTGGGTTAACATATACAAATATGTCAAAGTGCCAGCTTCCAAAAGGCTTAACTATGGTGCAACATGCCCCACTTGGTGTGTTACTCCGTGACAAAGTGCAAAAGATTAGGCTACGCTTTTCCTCATTCCATATATGCTTACAGAAATTGGTGGACCCCTGCCCCTCATTCCAAAAAGGGAATCAGTCTCGCCTCACCGAAATAATTCAGCATTGTAAATTGGTGAAACTTGCCAATATACAAGGCTGAATCAGTAGTGAAGCCCACTGAAATGATTGGACTTCTTGGCAAAGTGGAAACTTCACCTGTATGTGGAACTAGGTACTGCATTCAGAACAAGGAGGGAAGCCAAACTGCTTGCAGTATCTATCTCCACATATATGTGGAGCAGCACTGCAGATATCAGGAGTTAGGGGTCTGCCCGTTATCACACACATGAATGGTGCTGTGTAGTACAAGCCATCCCCCAAACTCCTTTGGGGCAACTCATCTTAGTGTGTTTTAAAGATAAAAAGATTGTATTTCTTACTGGGCTAGTGGCCCACATCAGTGTCCTTGTTGCATATGATGACTGCAGGTATGACAGACATGCTGGTCATCATACCTGAAATCACTAGTCTGCACTACAGATGAAGCTGTGACATTGGGTGACCTCATGACCATGCAGCTCCACCTGAATGTTGGAGCTAGTATTGTAGGCACGTCCATCATACAGCTGTAGCTGTTCTTCCTGATAATTTTGGCCCCCCAGATTCCTTGGGCACTATGCTCAGACTAAATAATGCAATTCATTAACACTGAATGTTACTGAATCACATTATCTTTTTTTGTTCCCCTCTCTGCTCCTTCTCCATAACTTACCATCAGCTGTCACCAGCTCCTTTCCTCATTCACTAGGTCTACTAGATATGCCTTATCCTCCCCCAGGCTCATTGTCACCCATGTTCTGGCCTGGTAAGGAGCTCAGGGATGCTGGTGCAGCAGCATCATACTGCTACTGAGGAGGGTATGAGGGTGTTCCAACCCCCACTGCCATGCTGTAGTCTTGTAAAACCCATGATGGCTAAAGAGGGTGCGAGGGTGCTCCAATGCCCACAGCCATGCTGCAGCCTTGTGAGACCCATGATGGCTGAGGAGGGTGTGAGGGTGCTCCAACCCCCACTGCCATGCTGCAGCCTTGTGAAAACCACAATGGCTGAGGAGGGTGCGAGCTTGCTCCAACCCCCCCCCCCCCGGCATGCTGCAGCCTTGTGAGACCCACGATGGCTGAGGAGGGTACTCCAACCCCCACTGCCATGCTGTAGCCTTGTGAGACCCACGATGGCTGAAGAGGGTGCAAGGGTGCTCTAACCCCCACTGCCACGCTGCAGCCTTGTGAGACCCGCAATGTCTGAGGAGAGTGTGAAGGTGCTCCAACCCCCACTGCCATGCTGCTGCAGCCTTGTGAGACCAATGATGGCTGCTTTCCGGCTTGTACTCATGCTCAACCTCACACCCAGGTGGTATACTGATTGCAACATAGAGCTTCCTAACTGCTAAACTGCAAAAAGCATTGTATACATAGCTGAAGTACAAAGCATGGGCATGCAGACATTTAATGCAGTTTGATACTGTAGGTTTTATCCAGTGTCCATAAAGCAGGTACAGATGGCTGAATTTCTTAGGTGTTATTTTAGCTTAATTTTAACTGTAGTAAGTGTTGCCTGTTGTCTACGCTATGGTACTAGGTGATCCCATTTGGAGGGAATGAACTTGGTTAAAGTTCTCCCCTATGACAAGTTAGAAGGCTTCATCATTATTGTCCCTGAAGGAGTAAGTTTGTTCTTTAATCTGCAATTGTGATTTCAAGGAAGAATAATGCCTTAACTTTATTATTGGGCAAAAGATTGTGCTCAGCAGTAGGTTTGCTCTTTAGTGAACAGGTAACCAGTAGAGTCATTTTAGAAGATTGCAATGAAGACTGTGATGACTGTGAAGATCTGTCAGGAGCATGAAAGCATGAATCTGCAGATTTTATTTTCAGCAGTCTGCAGTTTGTGGGTGTTGGAGCTTGGATGTATGGTTAAGAGAGGCAGGCATATTTGATTTTTGTGGGTAGAACATTTTTGACTTGTGCAAGTCATGCAGAAGGATTCAGTAGATGAGAAAGTTTGTAGCATAGCTTTAACTGATAAGTGTTCCATTCACAACATTGCCAGTGTGTTGATAGAAGGGTGAGGTGGGGTCTACAGTAAAGCCAATGTATTTCACTCTTTTATATTTGAAATTATGTCGTCTTCATTGTCTTTTATTGTTATATATATAGAAATATCATGATATTGGATTTCTTAGGGTTCACTGTTAGCCTGTTACTGTATGTTGAAGAATAAGAAATGAAGCTTGAACCTTTTGTTGAAATTCTGAAAGTGCCTTGCTGGCATTCGGCACTTAGATGTCATCTGCATTTATTATTACATTGAGCTCTAGCAGGTCATGGGTGAGATCATTTATGAAATGTGAGGAGAGAAGAGAAGATTGCCCAAGACTGACCATCAGTGTTAGGGTACCTCTATCAGACTGAGAGTTGTTCACCAGCACTTGGAAAGTTTTGTTTTTCCAGGTAGCTTTTGAAATGCTGTACACTATTCTGCCAAACTGGAGTTTCAAATGCTGTGGTCATGTCAGCAGTAGTCCCTTAATGATTTGACTGTAGCTCATATTATTTAATTTGGTATTGGTAACAGTATACTATGCAGTCATGGTGCTGAATACATTTCAGAACCTATGCTGTACTTAGGAGGGAAGGCCCTATTTGTTTATATGTTTGAAGAGTTACTCACATTGTGGAATGATAAGGGGGAGAAAAGAGAGAGAAAGTGTAGAAAGAGGCAAAAGGCTTGTGATAGCAATCCTGATGTAGAGTAATACGTTTACTAGGACATCAGAGCAAAGAATGAGAATAGAGCTATAATGTAGGGCTACTGCCCCCAGAGCAGTGAGAGTGATAGAAAGAAGAAGATGCAGGAAGTAGAGGACATGGATAGGGCAGAACGGTGAAGCAATCTGCATAGTGCAGTGGTAAAGATAGTAGACTGAAGGCATCTTGGAGTGAGGAAGGGAAACTGACTGTGAAGGTTTTATGATGTGGATGGGCTAGGCAATGGAAGAGAGACAAAGAGACTGAATGTAGTAGACAGTAACTCTTGGGAGCAGAGTTTTCAGGTGAAGAGAGTTGTTTAAGGGAGAAGTGTCAGGCTAAAAGAAGAGGTGGATGTGGTGCAGAGAGGAAATGAGAGTGGTGGTTGAAGTATACATTTGTTGATATGGGCGTGGTGGGAAGGGGGGTAGGCTGAGGAGATGCCACGCACATTGCTGCTAAACAGAATGTAGGTCTTTGAACAGAAGAAACCAAAAACAGTCTATAATGTAATGAATATGGTATAGTAAAAGGTAGATGAAATCGTATAAAAAAAGACTGGGCTAAGAAATTAATGGGGTTAGTCTTAAGAATGTTATTGTCAAGGAAACTTCTTTTTATAAAAAGAAAAAAAAACTTAAGGTATTTCAATTATTTGCCAAGCTATCCGAGTCTGTCCTCGCACAGTAAACAAACATGAGCTGTGCAGTGGATTCTACCTAAGCACTTTCCATAGGTCCCTCATCAAAGGAAAAGCAAGTAAAATACAAAAAAAACTTAAGGTATTTGACTTGTTTGCCAAGCTATCTGAATCTGTTCTCACACCATAAACCAACATCAGCCGTGCTGTGTAGCAAAGGAAAAGCAAGCAAAAGGAAGAACTTAAGGTGCATTTCCCACTTATCCTGCCAATTCTGCTTAGTGCCTTACACTTCTACTTTTTAATTTTTTTTTATAAATATTTTAAGGCAGGAGATATATCTATGGCTGCTCTTTGTTTGACTCTTCCTTTCAAAACACGTCTCTCTCAAAAGGTACATTCCCTTTAAGGTAAGCCTACATTATTAAAATTGTGGAACAATATAAACTGCTTTACATACAATTATTAGCATTACCTCATTTCTCCAAGCTCTCATTTCAGATCATCTCATACATTTGTACCTACCCTTTTGAGCTCACTGCTAGATACAGGCCTTGACTGATTATTACCAAGACAGTGGGAGTTATATCCCACTTTGATCCCCTCCCACCACCAATTCTCCAGCTACCCCCCCAGACCACCCATTATATTTGTTCTGATCTCCACCCACTGTCACACCCTCAAGACACCACTTAAAAAGACACCACCATAAAACCACATAACCCTGTTATTTCAGTACCCTTGCAGTCAGTACTACAATATTACTAGAAGTCTTAACTCCCACTTACAACTCTTGTGCAAGCAGAACACATATCCAATCGGTAAAATATTCCTCTTTCCACAACTTAACCTGTTCTACCTCCTTCTTCGTTCCTCTTCACCTCCTTCACCCCCTACAATCAATAACAAACATCTTCCTAAAACACACTACCAGTCATCATATCACTACTTCCATAACTTCTCACCAAGAAACCACTACCACAACCCCCAAGTAATGAGACCAAACCTATTTCCCAGCTCACCACTATCAGGATCTCTCTAAAATATGATTGCTAAGACTCAGACTAAAAACACTGAAGACCTCCTTCAGAGTATCTTCCGTAATCTTTATAACCCTTCTTAAGAGTAACACTGAAGCAGCCCAGGCCAAACAGCTATTTTTCCTCAACATCAGAACTACTTTCTTCCTACACTGCTCTGAGCCCTCCTCAGTGCACACAGCACCAGAAACAAGCTAGACCACATAAGGGCTTTTACTTCCCAGCACAACCCAGACAGTTCAGCAGTAACAGAATTCAGGGTCAAACAAGACTCCCACAACTTCTAACACTTTCTAACCTCCCACAAGTATGTCAATGATAACAGTCCAGGAAAACAGTCAGGTGGAGAATCTCTAAATATGTACAAAAATAGCCTAAACCCAAAAGTCTTTGCCAAAGGAAACTCCTTCTCAGGCACTGGTCTTGGATTCTCCTAAAATGTCTACCTCACAAAGGCAAACCAATACTAATTACTACAGCCTATCTACCACCCCTTCTTCCCTAAATAAATTCATATCACTCATCACTAAGATCCTTAATAACTGCCCAAAAACAATACAGAATCATTCTAGGTGACTTCAGTCTTAAGTCATTAACACCTATATGGTGAGGAATGTCACACCTCTGACAGCCTACACACACATTCCTAAGCATTTTCTGAAAAATAAACTTAAAAAGCATAAGCATAAGACAGACAAATGTAATCATTTTCGGAACAGTGAAAGCTATTAAAATTGCACAAATAGCAATATTATCAACAAGAAGTATTCTTTACAGTGATAACAGTGCATTCACAGCCTTTCCATAAATACTATAATATATTATAATACAAATGAACCCCAAATTATACTTTTTACTAAATTTTCAAAAGCAAATTCTCATATCATGGAAACTGTACAGCTTAGACATATATAGTTAAAACATATTTGTTAACCAAACATATGCTTTCACTTGACAACAAGAAATTCCTCTGTGACTATGTTTACTGAGATATATACAGAAATATGAAAACCTACACATAATTCTATAATTAGCAATAAAAGTAACACTCAGTATCTCTCACGTTGTTCAACTTACAGTGCAGAATATCAAAAAGAGTTTTCTTCAACAACAGCTAAGGTTTTGCCTGATATCACACATCAGTATGTAAGTCACTTGATTTCTGAAGTATTAAGTACATACAGAAATTTTGTTTATTTTCATAATTACTAACAAACAACTAGTGATACCTCAGATATAGTGTTATATAAATGGACATTGACAGGTAAGTGTCCTGTCTCCTACATTGACATTTCACACCATAACCCTCAATAGCATTATGGCTCACATTTATGAAAATATGAACACAAATATGAAAATATGAATAATAAGTAACAAATATTGATTAATTTCTCTACTGCACCACATCTGAGATTAACAATCTTAGTGTCATTTTGGTAGTAACTACTTCCACTTTCTACTACTACTATTATTAGGTGGTAAGTTGCTTAGTTAAAGAAGTCAAGAAAAGGTCTGGACACCAAAATGAGCTATGGGTGTGAACTGGAAATATACAAAAAAGATATTTTTGGCTTGAATGAGTTAATTATCTTGGCCTTCTTTCATCTGACATGGGTAATTTCCTAGCACGACCTAGGACTGCTTCAGCTCATAAGAACCAGCAAGACCTAACCTCAGGTCCTACAAACAATCTACACTCGACCTGATTATTACAAACATACCACACTCCATCTTTAACATAAACATTCTGTCACCATCATTAACCGACCACTGCCCAAAGTTTAACCAACTTTCTACTCCAGTTGCAAGACAAATTCTTCCCACTTATCCAAGGCTCAGCAAAACTGAATGGTTATCCACAGAACTCAAATATCTTTCAACTCTAAGTGATGACGTATGGTAAAAAATGGATACAGACCACCCACAATTGACAACCGCACCTCCTTTACAGTCTCGTATAATCTAGCCAAGAAGTCCATCAGAAGAGAAAAAAGAAAAATCTAAACAAAAGCACAAATTACCCTCTAACATTCCCCCAAACACTTTTGGAAAGAGGTTAACCAACTTACAGAAAGAACACCTCTACATGGTACCCAGTCTAAAAACGCCATTCAATGCGATACAGTAAAACATTCTACAGATCACAGATTGTCCACCTCACCTCCATTCATCTCCCTCTTCCACTTCGAATGCATATGTCCCAAAGTCATCTCTATTCTACTTGAAAATATTTCCATTGACACCCCCCTGGATTTGACAACATAAAACCCTGGTTCATATATCACTGCAGGTATCATCTACATCTCTCTCACCCACATATATAATCTACGTCTTACACAAAATATCATGCCACAGATTTGGAAAACTGCTCTAATTAAACCCCTCCTAAAGCAATCCAACCCAAAAGATACCTCTCACTTCTGTCCACTATCCACCCTCCCAAGTCTGGGCAAACGTCTTGAAAATATAGTCTATCCTCAGCACTCCTCTATATCTAGCAGTCCCATCTGCTCTTCTCTAAACATGGATTCTGGCCTGGAAGAAGTACTACAACAGCACTTTGGTCTCTAACTGAAGACATCCTGCTAAACTCTGATAATGGCCTCCTTAAAGGTGCCCTATTTATGCAACTGACAAATAGATTTGACCCTCAGTGACCACCATCTCCAAAACAAACTGAAATTGATATCAGTCCAGACACCACTCCCTGTTTTAAAACATTCCTCATTGACAGAGACTTCAGAGTTAAAATAGGATCCTCCCAATCTGAATCTGCACATATTACCAAAGGTGTATCACAAGGATCCATTCTTGTCTACTTCTCTTCTCCATATTCATTAAGAAATTTGTTTGTGACCTCCCACATCTCCCACTTATCCTCCATGTTGATGACATGTTAATTTACTGATCAGGCCACTCTCATATCAACATTCGATGCCAACTGCAGTCAGACTTACATGAGCTACAGTGATGGCTCGCAAACCATATAAACTACTTCTCAATCCCACCAAGACCAAAACTATGCTTTTTGGAAAACCATAGAAAATTCCCCAAGCACTTAACTCTTTAACTATCTTTGACCTACGCAACCATTCTATAGAGACAACCTCCACCTTCAAATTTCTTGGACGATGGCTTGATCAGTCACTAAACTTCCATTTCCATACAGACAAAGTGAGATCCAAAATAAACTCCTTCATCTTCTGGGATAAATGATCTCTCCTCTTCTATCCCAGCTAACCAGAGCAGCCATTGGCAAAGAAGTTCTCCTTTCTCAACTTGAATAAGGGGTCTCCATTTTGCTTCTGCCTCCAAGAAAAACATTGCCAGACTCCAGAGTAACAGCATCTGTGAATTCATTACAAACTCACCTCTCATGAGCATCACTGGATCACCCTAGACAAAGCCAAATGGCTACCTATAAGACAAAGATCCAACTTAAGTTTAGGACATTATCTCTACAAACTACTCCAACTCCACACATTACTCCCCCTTACAATTAGACTTCAGAAAAAACCCTCCTAACACAACCTGAGAGATTAGTCACGAGCCAAACTAACTCTCATTACCCCCAGAGCCAAACATCACAGCACTGCACATGATTTCTCCTCAAAAGGCACCTACTCTTTGTCAAGCTCTCCCCATTGACATTAAGGAAATCAACACTTATTCCAAATTCAGAATACAGATCAAAAAGTACTCCTTCATCCAAACCAAATACTCCTGCTTCAACACAAGACATATCACGTAACATATCACCTTTCTGAGTCTCTTCTGTCTCGAGACTCATTGACGCTTCATCCATTTAGAAAGTAACATATATACCATACATTACACTCTGCTTCATTGTATATTCCACCATGCTTGGTCACTAGAATGTATATACACAGTTATTCAATGAAATTAGTCTGAACTGTTTTGTTGCTGCTTACATTTCTGCATTATTTTGTTTGCGAAATGTTTTGTATTTCACTTGGGCTGAGCTTGAAATGGGTCAATATTGATCAGTGCACTAACCTGGTAAACAAATTTAAATGAATAGATCTACTTCTTTTCAATGATGAAACACTTCATGGAATGTTACAATAGCAAACTCACTACTGTGAAAGCACACATCTCTGAAAATACACTGCACCAAACCTTAAACCACCAAAGAATACATGTACAAACAGAAAATCCTCACCTGTTAACTCACAGACAAGTATTTAACTTACAGATCAATTTCTGTCCCTATAAGCATCCAACCTCAAACAACAAATAAAACACTACAAAACACCCTGCAATGCAATATTAAAAACACACACACACCAGTACAATGTCAACTTCCTCTTCACAATGTAAACACACATAAAATACTTTTTCACATAATTAACTTACCTGCAAACACCTCTACTATAAAACTCTAAGTAAAACGAGCAAACAAAAATTCTTACATAAAATAAAAACAACAAACACATTGCACCCCCACACACATCCTGCAAATTATATATACTAACTCCAAGATCGCACTACAGTGAAAAAAGTGTAGATTTCCCATTACTTAATGCAGTGAGATCTCGAACTACAGCTACCAATGCTCTTCAACTAATTCTACTGTTTTTCAAGATTGTAACACCTAGCTCAACATTGCATACTACAACACTAGTCAGCAGAATGACAGGAACAATGACAACTGAGTCGATCAACCAAACTTTGGTGAAGTAAGCTTTCAGACAACTGCAAATTTGTAATACCGAGTTCGCTATTCTAATGTTCGGTGAAATGTTTCTTCATTGAAAAGAAATAGACCCAAATAAATACATAAATAAAATGCCTTCCTCATTCAAGTTGATAGTGACTAATAGTAAGAAACAGGAAACCAATTCCCACCCTGCAGGGAAATCTTAAGTGTTCAGAGAACTTAAAATGAGAGGACAGGTCTCCCAGCTTATGGTAAGCAAGCTTGTACAGTTTTGTATCACAATTATTCTAAAGCACATACAAAATATATTCCATATTCACTAGCACAAAATTGAAATTTTACTTCTGATGTAAACCTTATTACCTACTTGCCTAGTAAACTCTATGGATGGAAAAAGCTGTTGACAGGGTCACTCTAGACATTGGAAGTGACTCATAACCAAGGATGAATGGATTGACAACTCAGAAAAGAAGTATGTTTGGCCATATTTATACTCAAATAGAATATGGTGTAAGCCTGATGAACACCACCACACCACAGCTAAATCCATGCTATTTTATTATTAAATACTATGCACAAATTAACTGCTTTCATCTCATATAAAGCCTTCATCAGAAACTGAAAGTATGATAACACAGTTTGTAAGTACTGCTTCAACCAGTCAAATTGCTAAAATCACATGCATTATGCTGAAAAAAACACTTACACTCTAAATGACTAACTACATAATGTATCTATACATGCAAACATTACAATAAATTCCACATTTTTTAAGATAACTTATGCATTAGTGTTTTTTAAAGCTAAAATACTGCTGATAACATTGCTGTCAGTCATATCATGTATTTTATCAACAGGGAGGGAGTCTCACTTGCGATTTTACTTCACATATCTCTAATTTTTCTTCCCAATGTCCCCCATTGCATCCTCTTTAACTTCTTCTATAACAGAAATTGGAAACATGCTGAAATTTTGACACTTCATTACATACTTTACTCAGGGAGATACTGAGATTTATTTCATCTACCTCATAAACATCTTCACAGATAAATTTTCTCAAAACTCTATCTGTCCTGCCCACATAAAAAAACGGGACAAGGTTTGTATATCACTAAATAAACAATACAAGTATTAAATTATAATGTAAATGTGAATGTAATACTCCATAATCTTATATATATATATATATATATATATATATATATATATATATATATATATATAATTGCCTTAAAATAAGCTTACAGTGATTACAGCTCCCACATTTGGAAGTCATGTTGTCTAAACCAAAACCTGAATTCGCATGTTTGTTTTGTTCACATATTTTTAATATTAAGTGACCTCCTATAGCTAAAAATTGGTACTTTCTCAAAATTCAAAACTATATCATGGATGCACTGGAAACTTTTTTCCTTTGCTTGCTTATATTATCCCGGAAAGTTTTGCTACAATAATTATATCACTAAATCATGGCTTTATTAAATTCTGAATTCTTCCTACCTGTGTTCATATTCACCACATACTTTGATCCCAGTAAAGGTAGGTAAAAGCCATCAGACATCTTTTTATATACTTCATCATGAATATTTTCTGTATAATCATTTGGTAACTTGTTTCTAAAAATATACTTTTAACTATCATTGATTCCGATAAAAATAAATCTATTTCAGAGGTCATTCTTGCTATTCACAAAAAAGAAAAACATCCATTAAGTAAACATTTTTTTCTGATGTAGGAATTGGTTTCTTGAAAACTGTAGGTATGTATTAGAATGCATTATTTTTGTACTCTGAGTCGAGTGAAAAGAATTGTTCTCCAATGTTTAAATAACAATACAAATAACAAATTAAATCCTTCTTTGGAAATATGTAAAGTTAATTTAAAAAAATATAGTGGAATTTATGTAATGCATAAATTTCATTCATTTCACCTCAGTGCTTGTCCAAAAAGTGATTTATGTACCTGTCCTTTGCTTTCATCCACAGACTACTCAGACAGACTCTTCTGACAATCACCTTTCATGTGTGACTGCTAAAAGTGGTGAAATAACACATTAACATTTTCATTTTTCTGCACTATGGTCCCCTCTTATGTCAATTGCCATAAAATGGAATAAAAACCAAAGAAAAAAGCACAAGTGTATTTTGTTGTGAGCGATGAGTACTTTTACCCTGCCTATAGATCTATCGGGTATCCTGCCAGAAGATGTCAAATGTCAACTCACTGCTGCCAAGCGACAACAATGATCACTGTCTTTCAGTTTCATCTACTGACTGCCCCCAAACATACAGCCACTAGTGATGATTGCACATGACCACCAAAAGTGGTAATTATACTCACAGTAAAGTTTTTCAAATGCTGCACCCTCATGTTGATCAATATTAAACTAAACAAAAGTATTTTGTATTCTGCTTTTGACAGTGTATGCTGCTGCCACTATCTACCATTCTATTTTGTTGCACGTTGGAATAAAAGTAAAAGGCATATCTACAATAGAAATATCTCTGAAGTTCCCTATGTCTGAATGTTCCAGAACTCTCCTGTTATATGATTAGAAACTGTTGGGAAGGCACTGTGATTGTTTGCTAAGGGCATCCAATTGCAGTTGTATAGACTGCAATGTAATTGGACGTGGAATTTCTACCAATGGCCTATCATTATGTTCATGAAATAGAGATGAGAAGTCATGCTAATAAATAGCATGACCTCTCAATTCAAGGTTAAATTTCACGTTGATTTTAATGTGGTTCTGTTTGTTAATTATTTGACTATTACAGTAACTCTACTAGCCAAATAATTATCTTGCAGATCTGCTGCAAAAGACAGAGCTGGATTGGAACCAATCAGTATGTGCATGTGCACAACTGTATTGACATCTGCAGGAAGGTCCTGTGGCATATTCCCACAGAAGAAGTAAGGAGCAAAGAAATTAATTATTAGTACTTGATATAACTGGAACAGGCTTTAAAAATGTAGTAAAAGTAACAAAACAGGATGCACTAAGATCAATGGCAAAGGTAAAACATTGACATAGACAAGAAGCCGTCCTCACTTAGAAAGATCCTCTCTCCCCCTCATAGACAATTCTTCTCCCCTTCACCAAAGCATATATTACACCATCTAGCCTCTTCTCACTACAACCAATACCAACCACAGAAATTCAGAGACTCCTCAGAAAATTAAAACCATGCTCTCTCTCCTCTGATGACCTCCCATCAGAACACTTAAAACCCGCTGGTAAGGCCACAGCATTCCCAGTTAGCATTCTGGTCAACTGCTCAATTACAGAATCCCATATCCCCAACCTTTGGAAAAAATCCAACATCATCCCACTTCACAAAGGAGGTAACTCCAATGAACCCTCTAGCTATTGTCCAATCTCTATACTCTCCCCACTATCAAATTACTTGAAAAAGTGCATCCATAAACAATTACTTCACCATCTTACACACAACAGCCTACTCACCCCCACCCAGCATGACTTTTACCCCTTACACAGCACAAGCACTGCACTTATCTCCTTCATGGATACTGTACTGAGATCCATCGACTCAGGTAATATTACTTCTGTACTACTACTAGACCTGTTGAAAGCTTTCGATAAGCAGCCCACAAAAAAATTTCTACAACACCTTTCTAATATTGGCTGCACCCCATCCACCCACCAGTGGTTTAGTAGCTACCTCACTAACACACAACAATGTGTAAAATGGCAAAATACCATATCAGAACACCAAACCAATCAAACTGGAGTACCACAAGGGTCCATACTTGGACATTTACTTTAACATATTTACCAATAACCTTCACACTGCTTTTTCTCTTAGCTGTATTATCCAATATGCAGATGATACTACCATTGTCTTCTCCTCAAATAACCTCCAACACCTCCAACAAATAACCCAAGATACCTTCACCGCAATCGAAGCCTGGTTAACCGAATCACAACTACTCCTTAATGCCAAAAAAACAAAGCTTCTACTCTTCACAGCAAAACCCCTCTCACCTAACTCTCACTTTCATATTTTCTCCCAAAGCAACACAGAAACTGAAATCATATCCCATGCTAATTTATTAGGCATTACCACTGACAATAAACTTACATTTGAACACCATATTGGTAATGCCATTAAAAAATACTGCAAATTAGGAGCCCTATACAGACATAAACATTTCATGGACAGCACCACCAAAAAAACTCTCGCCAACACTTACATGCTCCCATGTACTCCACTACTAGTAGTAATATGATCACAGCATGTGCAGTTATAACAAGGGAAGGTACCATATTTTTTACTTATGTCCAATTTATTACATTTAAGAACTTTATAACACAATCTCCATTTAAGGTTAGGACAGCTCTGATATGAGAAAGAGGGGACATCACTTACTATTTTGAGTATTTCAGGCATGTTTCTCAGAATTCCCCAGTTGTTCTTAATGATATTTTTAATACCATTTGATCTCCTATTGTACATGATAGCATAACACATATATCCATTCACAATATAGCTGTTGTTTACATCAGATGTTCTATGGGGTTCAGAGAAGTGGGGTCTCGCCTTATTTGATCTCTCAGTTATAACTTCATGTGGTATTTTTTGTAGCAGTGAATCATTGCAACCACAATGTTTATATTCTGTAGTCATTCTATCTAATTCTATCTGAAAATTCTCATATCTGTATTTAATTGACTAGCTCTTAACATCCATCCCTTGACTACACCTTTAAAAGTGTGTGTTGCATGCATATTATTCCTGTGAACATAGTGGTTAGATTGCACCTCTTTCCTGTGGATAGAAGTAGCAATACTATTCTTACACCTAGTCAAACATACATCTAAATAATTAATATTTTCTGCAGAAAAATTAACTGTAAATTTCAAAAAATCAGTAGTAGTATTTAAATAATTTATAAATGTATATATTCAGCATCATTTCCAGCCCATAAAAAATATGTTATCAACAAAATGTTTAAAAAATAACACTTTATCACAAAGAACATGAAAGGTGCCATAAACAAACTGTTCCTCCCATTGGAAAATAACACTATCGGCATATGGGTTTGCCATTGGGGTGCCCATGGCTACCCCATTTATTTGTAAGTACACACATTCATTAAACAAACACACCATTAGCCAATACTAATTCCACTAATTCACATTTGTTTCCACTTCTCTAGCTGCCATATTACTATTACATAAAAAACTACTTAATACTTCCAATCCATATTCAAGTGGTATGATGGTAAACAATGACTTAATATCAAGAGTTACCAACAAAAACTCAGAATTCCTGTATTCATTATACCAATAATACAATTATTGCAGAAAGCCTCTTGTGCAAATATCTTGATAACTCCACATGCTGTGATGATATTACTACTAGTAGTGTATTTAGACATTCAAATACAGGTAAGAAATATATTTTTAGGTGTTTTGTCAAGTGCAATACTACAGCTATTGTGTATATGGCATGCTGTAAGACATGCCAAGCATTTTATATAGGGAAGTGTATGAGAAGGCTAAGGGACAGGATTATGGAACATAAATCAGAAATATGATTCAGTCATTGTCCATGCGGGTGTGAATGACCTGAGACGTACCTCCCTGGACTACATGAAAAGAGACATTGAGGAGCTCTCCGATTATGTAGCCCAGACTGGTATGACCCTGACCCTGAGCAGCATCCTGCCTTCACCAAGAATGATGCCTCAGTACAAAGACAAAATGATCAGTTTTAACAATTGGCTTAATCACTGGTGTCATTCTAGGGGGATCGAATGTCTGTCAGCCTGGGATGACATGCTGGACAAGCCACGTTCCAAGGGATGGCTTGCACCTGTCACCACTGGGCTTCCGGATACTGGCCAAGGCTCTTGCCACCCCATAGTGCCTTTTTAGGCAATGCTCAAAGGACAAATCAACCTCCATAAACAAAAATGGAAAAAAATTAAGGGTAATGCTGCTCAACGCCAGAAGTCTAAATCTCAAGATGCAGGCACTCGAAGCACTTCTCAGTATGGAGAACATCGATGTCTGTGCAGTAACTGAAACCTGGTTCAAGGCTCCTGAGAGCACTCCAGCGCTACCAGGCTATACCTCATATCATGCGTTTCGGCCCCAAGTTCCAGGCCGAACCACAAAGGGAGGAGGAGTGTCCATTTTCATAAAGGACACCTACACCTCTCGATTGGTGGCTACCCATGAAGCATCAGAAACCATACAAGTTTTACTCACCATAGGCAAAACTGCCATACAACTGGTCGCATGTTATAGAACACCCTCCCAATCCCAGGAATCCCATCAAGCATTCCTGAAAACACTGGAGGATATGAATGTCACACCAAACACCATCATATTGGGTGACTTCAACTACCCCAACATAGACTGGGCCCACTATTCTAGCCCTAACACCCTAGCCCAAAGATTCCTGGAATTCATAAACTCAAATGCTATGGAGCAACTGGTCACTTCTCCTATGAGGAGAGATAATATACTTGACCTGATTATCACAAACATGGGGTCCAAATGCTCCACACCGGATATAAACCCCTCACTAGTAAGATCTGATCATAAACTGATCACGTTGGATGTACATATCCCACCCCCACCCGCAGAACAAAAGACTACAGTGAAAAACTTTTCAAAAGCTGACTTTGTGCTCCTTAAGTCAGAAATGATATCCTTTAAGCCTACTGGGTTAATGGAAGCCACATCCCAAAATGCTGAATCCTTCACAAAAGCCTTCTACGGACATCTCCAAGAATGCATGGATCAAGCAATCCCAACTAAAACCAAGACCCTCTCCACCAAGGGAAAACGCCCGGTTTGGTGGACCCCGGCTATAAACAAACTGTACAACAAAAGAAGGAAGCTACTGCAGGACAAAGCCAAATCCCACAAGGGAAAGGCTTCCCTGATCAGCACAAGTAAAAAACTACGTTCTCTCATAAAAACATCTAAAGCAAACTATGAGAAAAAGATTGCCAAGGATACCAAAGACAATCACAAGGCCTTCTTCAATTATGTCAGAACCTTGGGAGGAAATTCTCAGATATGCTCTGAGTTAGTACACAATGACAAAAAATTCACTGACCCTACCGACATTGCCAATATTCTGGCAGATAGGTTCAGTGCAAATTTCTCCCTCCCTCACCCCTAAAGATGAAGTAATTATCCCTGCTGAATGTAACCTACCTGTCATCACAGACATACAGGTGAAATCAGCACTCAACAAGGCAAAAACACAGCATCTATGGGACCCGATGGTATCCCGGTTGCGTGTTACGTGAACTTCAAGATGAACTAAACCCGCCCTAAGAACGCTATTCAATCTTAGCCTCACTACAGGATATGTACCTGAACACTGGCACAGCAACAGTGGTCCCACTCCACAAAGGGGAAATTCTACTGACCCTGGTAACTAGGGCCCCATAAGTTTGACCAGCCTGGTCTGTAAGGCTATGGAAAGAATCATCATGGAACTCATAAATGGCGACATTGGGGATCTGCAGACCCTTGATCCCACCCAGTTCGGTTTTGTAAAGGCAGATCCTGCCTCTTAAACCTGGTTGACTTCTTCGAGACAGTCACTAGTGCCATCGACGAGGGCAAGGCTGTCCACACTGCCTACTTGGAATTGGCTAAGGCCTTTGACACGATACCACACTCTGGCATCATTGACAAGCTCAGCAGCCTAAATGTAAATCCATATGTCGCAAGATGGGTAGCAAACTGGCTAAAAAACAGAACCCATAAGGTTAAAATTGCTGGAGCCATGTCAGACTCAAAACCAGTCACGAGTGGTGTCCCACAGGGCTCAGTCTTGGGTCCACTCTTATTCGGCATTTACTTCTCAGATGTGAAAGCAAATATGGGAGGATTATGGCTGACAAAGTTTGCAGATGACTGCAAACTGGGTGCCATAGTTGATTCACCTGCTGACACACACATCCTACAGAAAGGTCTCACTGAAATGGACAACTGGTGCCGGAATCATGGCCTCAAACTTAACACCAAAAAATGTATAGTCATCCCCTTTGGGAAAAACAAAGTGCCCACAAATTATCACGTAGACAATAACCCACTGAATACGGAAGAAGTAATCAGAGACCTGGGGACTCAAGTCGATAGTGACCTCTCCTTTGACAACCATGTTGCCAAAGTGGTCAGAAAGACATTCTACCTTGCCCATCTCATCATGAAGGGATTCTCATCCAGATCAAAGGAGGTCATTGTACCTCTATATTCCTCCCTTGTCAGGCCCATGATTGAATATAATGCTCCATTTGGGATGTATCTCACCCGGCACATGCAACAACTGGAAAGACCCCAGAAGTACCTCACCAAGAGGATCATAGGTCTCAAACATGTGCCTTATCCAGCTAGATTAAAGAAACTCCAGCTCTATTCAGTAGCATACCGCCTGCTCAGAGGTGATTTGTGCCTAACATATAGGGCCATGTCCAACCAGGAATTGATGGACATGCTCCATCTCAAAAAATCCAAATCCACCAGAACCACGCGAGCTAAAGATTTCAACCTCTGCACAAATATGAATAGGACATGCTGGAGGGATAGATTCATAACACAGAGGTTACCCATACTCTGGAACAAAATCCCAGTTCATGTGAGACAGAGCCCTTCATTGGCACTGTTCAAGAAAAATCTCGATGCATGGATGGGAGATCGCAAGTTTACCCCGGGAGTCACCTCAGTGTCACTACTAGACAGAGGTATAGTTTACTAAATAATGGGGTTCCACATGTGTCACTACTAGAGAGGCAAAACTATATAGTATGGGGTGGCGTAAGCCACATCACTGTTGGCTAGGCTTATAAATGCCCCCGGGCAGATAGCCTAGTACACTACTATGAAACTATGAAACATAGAGAGGTAACCAGTAATGCTTTAGGCATACACTTGAAAGAGAAAAGGGATAATCATGAATTTAGTTTTAGAGTAATAGATATAAGATATAAAAATAAAAAGGGTGGTGACTTGAATAATGAGTTGGAAGCAGATCACCCACCTGGCTTGAACATAGCGATTAGTGTTAAACCCATCCTGAAAAAAAAAAGACAATTCTTTTTGAAATAATTTTTATATATATAGATATATCTGTATGCATTATTTATTTTTTATTCTTGATTTTTACTTTTACATATACATGTGTCTTTTATCTTGACTGTGATAGGTGTTAGATTAGGACTGTGTCATGTGATCTTATTAAGGCTCTTAAATTGGGTATTTAAATGGATGGTTTGACTTGTTTTTTTACACACTGATGAAGGGTTGATCCTGAAAACTTTGTGATTTTATATTTTGTGTTGGAATAAAAGTGCTCTTCATTATCCCTACATTTCCAGATTTTGGATTTTTTGCTGCAGTTTTGGATTTTGTATCCTACCTGGTTCACCTATAAGCTGTTCTTGTATCCCATGTTTTACATTTTGTTTTTGGAACAGCCATGGGCTTTGGGATAAACAGCCTATTGTCATGACACAGTCCATGACTTCTGCTAGCAGTGCAGTGAGTGGTAATGGCTGATCTTTAAATCAAATGTTTCTAATATAACATAATCCGCTTCTGGTCTGTTTGAGGGGAACCAGATGAAGGTTTAACAGAAGATGAAAATGACTTTACTAGTAATTTGAAGGTAAAACTAACAGTATTAAAACATAAGGTAGAGTCCTTATTTTCAATGGCACTACCACAGTTTTATAACATATCTAGAGTGTGGGGTTGTTCCATGTGGTTTAAGGGTTCTAAAGATGCCCTCATACCACAACACATACCCCGACCTACTCAAAAAATTGCAGGAACTTAACTTTTACAAGCTTGAATGTAATTTACAAAAGGAGATCATCTCACTTGAGAATGAATTGCTTGATATGCTTTTATCTCATGAAGGTTCACTGCTGTATAATAATATGAATGAGAGATTAACAGTATTTGAGGAGAAATTAATCACAGTCAAAAAACATAAATTAAAGAGAGACATTAATGATTTTAAAAATAGGTGCATTTTTCCTGGCCCACGGTACGTCCCACGTTAGCAACCAGAGAAGGGGGGGCATATTAATCAGCAAAGAACAAGACAGACAATGGATT
Source organism: Protopterus annectens (assembly GCF_019279795.1). Lineage (NCBI taxonomy): Eukaryota > Metazoa > Chordata > Ceratodontiformes > Protopteridae > Protopterus > Protopterus annectens. The sequence continues at coordinate 1,098,427,203 of NC_056728.1, forward strand.
TGTTGGATGAGTTCTCTCCAAGAAAACTTATCAATACTACAAATAATGATTTGCTCATGGGGAATAAAATTAAACAAGCTTCTGACTCAAATAATGGTGCACATGTACCACAAGAATTAGCTATATCAAGAAAAACAACCCTGCAAGTGAACTCAAATGGTACATTCCTTCCAGAGTGAGGATTTTCAGCAAGGGAGAGCTACAATGTCAATCACTTTACCGGGGAAAATAGAACAGACAAACAAGAGTACATCAAGAAGTCGGGAGAAAACCAGGGATAAATCGATAGGCAGAAAGGAGACCAGAGGACAACAATGCAACAGATGGGGGAGCAAAGGGCCGAATACTGGGAGCAGGACCCAAAAGTTGAGAGAATAGAAGGCAATTCCATCATAAATCTATTGTCTACAATTGACAGAAAATTATTTAAAACTTTTAAATAAAGGTCAAGATTTTATACCTTCTAATGCTGACAATGTGGTGGCAGCACTTACGGATTTAAGGTTCTTTGTGAGGAATGTAAGTCTAAAATGTATCATTAAAGACTCTCCTTCTACGTACAGACAGGTATGTAAAAAAACTAATTTATTTGTCCCTGTTAATTGTCCAACTCTGAACGCATTTACTGAAGTTTGTGAGAGAGATGTTCGTAACTACTATGTGCAAGCTGAGAAAAAGAGATATTTGTCTTTATCTGAATATCAAGCTCTTGGTAGGTTACAAAATAATAGTGACATTATTATTAGACAGGCAGACAAGGGGGGTGTGGCAGTGATTTTGGACAAAGAAGTTTATAATGAGTTAATACTTGAATTCTTGAATGGCTATGACACTTTCACTGAAATATCCAAGATGGATGTTTCTAAATGCATAAGTAATGTTAATATGAGTATATATGAGCTGCAGATTAATAATGATATTAAGTTATTTAATTATTGCACAGTACTATGCCCTATCACTCCTATTCTTTATGGGCTCCCAAATATTCACAAAAATATAGCCCACCCACCAATGCAGCCCATAGTATCTAGTTCTGGGTGGGTGGCCGAACCCATTTCTAATTATTTACAGGTGGTTTTAAGTAAATATTTGAATAAGGTTAAAAGCTATATTAAGGACAGAAGAGACTTTCTGTAACAACTGTATGCTTGGTATAATGAATACAAGAATTCTGAGTTTTTGTTGGTAACTCTTGATATTAAGTCACTGTTTACCGTCATACCGCTTGAATATGGATTGGAAGCATTACATATTTTCTTATGTAAGAAAAGTAATATGGCAGCTAGAGAATTGCAAACAATAGTTGAACTGGTGGAATTAGTATTGGCTAATAATATGTTTATGTTTAATGAATATGTGTATTTAAAAAAATGGGGTAGCCATGGGCTCCCCAATGGCAAACACATATGCCAATATTGTTATTTCCCAATGGGAGGGACAGTTTGTTTATGCCACATGCCATGCTCTTTGTGATAAAGTGTTATTTTTAAACATTTTGTTGATGACATATTTTTTATGGGCTGGAAATTATGTTGAATTATATACATTTATAGAATATTTAAATACTACTACTGATTTTTTGAAATTTACAGTTCAATTTTCTGCAGAAAATATTAATTATTTAGATGTATGATTGACTAGGTGTAATAATAGTATTGCTTTTTCTATCCACAGGAAAGAGGTGCACTCTAACCACTATGTTCACAGGAATAGTATGCATGCAACACACACTTTTATGGGTGTAGTAAAGGGACAGATGTTGAGAGCTAGTCAATTAAATACAGATGATGAGAATTTTCAGATATAATTAGATAGAATGACTACAGAATTTAAACACTGTGGTTGCAATGATTCACTGCTACTGCAAATAGCATGTGAAGTTATAACTGAGAGATCAAATAAAGTGAGACCCCACTTCTCTGAACCCCATAGAACATCTGATGTAAACAACAGCTATATTATGAATGGATATAGCCATTATGCCACCACATGCAATAGGAGATCAAATGGTACTAAAATATCATTAAGAACAACTGGGAATTCTGAGAAACATGCCTGAAATACACAAAATAGTAGTGGATGTCCCCTCTTTCTCATATTGGACCTGTCCTAACCTTAAATGGAGATCATGTTATAAAGCTCTTAAATGCAATAAATTGGGCATAAGTAAAAATATGGTACCTTCCCTTGTTATAATTGCACATGCTATGATGATATTACTGCTAGTAGGGATTTTAAACATCCAAATACAGGTAAGAAATATATTTTTAGGTGTTTTGCCAAGTGCAACAATACAGCTGTTGTGTATATGGCATGCTGTAAGGCATGCCAAGTATTTTATATAGGGAAATGTACAAGAAGACTAAGGGACAGGATTTTCAAACATAAATCAGAAATATGTAGAGTGGTAACAAGTAATGCTTTAGACAGACATTTGAGAGAGAAAGAGGACAATCATAAATTAATTTTAGAGTAATAGATATAAGATATAAAAATAAAAATTGTGGTGACTTGAATAATGAGTTAGAAGTGTGTGAATATTCATGGATTACACATTTGGAAGCAGAAAACCCACTGGCTTGAACATAGCGGTTAGTGTTAAACCCATCCTGAAAAAAGACAATTATTTTTGAAATAATTTTATATATATGTGTATATATATATATATATATATATATATATATATATATATATATATATATATATATATATATCTTTATGCATTATTTATTTTTTTATTCTTTGTTCTTGATTTTTACTTGTACATATACATGCATCTTTTATCTTGACTGTGATAAGCGTTAGATTAGGATTGTGTCATGTGATCTTATTAAGGCTCTTAAATTGTGTATTTAAATGGATAGTTTGACTTGTTTTTTTGCACACTGATGAAGGGTTGATCCCAAAAGCTTTGTAATTTTATATTTTGTGTTGGAATAAAAGTGTTTTTTGTTATCCCTATGTTACCAGGTTTTGGATTTTTTGCTGCAGTTATGGTGAGTCTTCAATCACTCAGTTGTCCAATAAACAAAAGAATGGCCAATAGTGACAAGTTTTCTTCATCCTGCAAGACAATAAAACAAAAGCTAATAAACCACCTTAGAAAACTCTACAAGACATAAACGTAACTAAAACTCTTAACAAAGCTCATTAACTACCCCTCCAAATCTATCTAATACAGGCTAAAAAGGCATCAGAAACCCATCTCCCAGCCTTGTTAATAACTTCCTCTGACATACCTGTTAATGCCAACTCTGAGGCCCTTTCTATACAAAAGGAATGACTGGAAAAATTATTAGCTTTAAACCCCTGGCACTTCAACACTTTCCAAACCAACGTATTAAATTTCCCTGCAGCAAAGAGCTTACCAGCAGTGTCATGAAAACTAAACAATCTTCTCTATATGCAGGCAAACTTGACCATGCAGTAGTCCACCTGACTGTTCATAATTCTTCATCTGCTTTCAGCACCACCTGCTGTCCCTACCCCTTCTGATCCACCTTAGACCTCCTCAACCTTATCATTACACTGACTTAGTAATGTAAACATCCTGCCAATACAAAGAGCCTACCAACTCACTAATACTAAAAGCCCCAACATAAAAACAACCAAAACTGACCGCAAAACTTGATCTCATGGCAAAGGTACAACCGACTGAAACCTGACTAAAACCACTCTAAACAAAGCTCTACCTTATAGAAATCTCTTACCACAACCCAACAATTTAACTCTTTCCCCACACACCCCAATGGTTTGTCAAATCTTTCAAACCCAACAACATAGGCATTGCACTAAGAGCTGCCATATGCATTCTAGCTGTTCGAGGGGCTTCTCCAAACTTTCTCATGTTCACCAAATGCTAGTAAACTAAGTTCACAAACCAGGACCTATTTTGGAAAGGAAGATGTTCCCTAAACCCTGTAAAGGCTGAAATAGCTAAGATGTAAGCTCTGCTCATAGAACTAGACCAAGACTGCAATAGCAGCCAACCTGCTACACGCTTCCAGTCTCCCACACTTTGCTTGGCATTGTTACGGCCTGAAAAAACATATTGAGAGCCATATGGTGAAACCTATCAAACTGAAAATAAGATAGACTATCAGCTTAAAAAGTTCACTTTGCCTGACGTATGCTGTGCTGAAAAAATGAAATTAATTCTTAACTATTGCAGAACTATCTCCTATAGCAACAGTTGCACTAAGCCTGACCTAGCCCCTACTTTCTTCCATGCTGTTCCAATACTCATTAACTTTGACAAGACTGAATTTAGCTTAGTCAAGCAGTGCTACAACAAAACTATAAGATTCTCAGCCATTTAGCCTTATAACACACACACACACACACACACACACACACACACACACACACACACACACATCATTGTCATGCATTTAAACAACTGAGATGGATGGAAGCTTCACACATCTTAACCTCAAAACAACTCCTCACCATTCACAATCTCATCGACATACTGGAAAAAAGTCCCTTGTGATATATTCACCATCAAGTACTGTTTGCACTAATGATAAACTTATCCTCTATATATCTAAATAGAGCAATTCCCTACACTCTTCCTATGTTACCAATAAGTAGAACTCTATCCTAAATGCTCTAAAACAAGGTAGTAACTTTAAATCTTCCAAATGTCAGCTATAGCAATACATACTAGAACTTTGGCTATCTTCCTACCTTACACCAGGTTAAGCATAGTCCTTTAACCTGTCTTTCCTGATCATATCCCTCTTCTGCTTTGTTCATATCAGTCTCAACTTCTTTCCTTTTGGTACATTTTCAGGATTTCCTTTCCTTGTCACTTATGGTCCAGAGTAACATATTTAAACTGCTTGTAAACTTCTACATGTAATCAAAGTTTTAAATTCATCTTCATCATTGCATTATTGCATTCAGAGAAACCCATTTAAAGTGCGGTGTATCTCTATATGCATACGCTGTTTTAATTCATGTTCACCACTACATTACTGTATCTGTGTTTTAACACTGTATGTTGTGTATTCAAAGCTTTTTATACTATGGCATTTCATGGAGCTTTTTTCCATCTTGTTTTTATAGTATTGCATTTCATTGAGTTCTTCTCCCTTGACCTCTGTTAAAAAGGGACTTTTCCCAGTCAGATCATCTCATCAACAAATGCAAAATAAAAAAAATAAAAATATATATATATTATATATATATATATATATATATATATATATATATATGTAAATGTTAACTATAAGCTTATCTTATTAGGTTCCAAAGGATGATTGCAAATATCAGAAATGTTTTTGTTGTGTTTGCATATTATTCTACATTGCACATCCTTTTGGTATGATATAAAGATAAGAGTCTGCTATTACACATTTGAGCTAATTATATCCAGTGTCCCTAACTTATCAGTGCACCAGTCCCTGCTGTACATGAGGATTTGCACCTAATTTTCACAACACATACAATCTTACTTGTACTATGTTTCATTCATTGCTAACACTGCACAAGATTTTTAGAGCTAGCTATGACTTCAGATAAATCTCTTTAAATATATCATAAGCCTATTTTCCCTCACTTCATATTGCATCTCCTATTTGTATTAGACTAACTTACCTTTAATGTCTGTACAAACCGTCTAAAATTTCCCTAAATATTACATGATTGTCATATACTTTGTATCAGTTCTTAACCAATATTTTTATATATGTCTAATTTGTTGTATTTATTTAAACTGCAGATGTTTTTGCTCTATTTTTGAAGACTGGAAAAGAAATGTTCTTAAAATGTTTTGCAATAATTTGGAGCTTTTCTCCCTGGGCCTCAACTGAAAGTGGGATTCAACCCAGTCAGATTTTCCCAGTAATCAAATGTCAATAAATAAATGAATAAAAATAAGAAGGAAAAAGTAGTGAGTGTGTTGTAATAACAGTAACACTAATGTGGTATGGCATTTGGTAAGTGACTTGGGGCTATGTGTGTCTCATCAAGGCATTATGATAATATAAGTGGCCTGGATAAAGAGATATGAAATTTAAACATATGTTCTACATAAATAATTGATCTAATAACATACCTTAATGCATGTTGATGTTTAGTGTTTGATGCCTTTGGAATGTTTTACCCTGGTGTTTAATTTTCTTACTTCACATTATTTGATATTTCGAGATTGACAAGACAATGTCATAAGTGATATGTAAAATCCTATCTTCCTATGTTGTTAATTAACAAGACAATGGGTGTATTACATAAGCCAAGTGCTGAATCTTAGCTACCAGTAAAACAAAAATGTTAATAGTAATCATAGTTATTCCCTTCCCTTAACTGGGTTAGTTCTTCTTATCCAAAAGCTCATTTACATGGAAGACTAGCACAAAAAAGCTTCAGAATACAAAAGCTGGGTAGTTTGTTAATGTAGTCTAACAGAATAAATAATGTGTCTTTGCGGTAAAAACAGAGTAGCCCACAGAAATCCATGCTGAACATATAGACACAACTCAATGTGCATCCAGAGGTAAGGTCAGAATCACAAAATCTGCAGTAAGAGACAGCAGTTATAACCACTAGGGCACCAAGCACCTTGATTCTAGAAGATTATGCTTTGCAAGTAAATGCTTTGATGACTGAATAAAATATACCAAAAAGCATATAGCACAAATGTTAAATTTTCACTTTCCCTGTGTTTTGATTAAAAGGTATGCACTTTTCTGGTAAAAGAACATCTGAAAATAGGCCAGAATTAAACCTGATGAAAATACTAAAGCGAGATTAAACCATGCATTTATCAATGTTGGTCTAGGTTATACTGCATGCTAGAATAATCAAGAACTGGCAGATGCATTTGTTGGATAAAAAAAAGACAAGAATAAATGTTTTACTGGATACTGGAGTCTTAAACTAGAGCAAAGGAGCAGTTAATCCAAACTGTGTGCAAAAATGGTGTGTCATATTACATAAATTATGGAGCTATTATCCTGAGCTCAGTCCTGTAAAAATGTATGAACAATGTGAAAAAATGACAATTTAATTGTCTAACACTTTCCATCCAACACCACACAACATAATTTCAGAATTTATAGATGATTTGAAGCCAAGTTGTTAAGCTGTTATGATATGCTTATCAGAAATGAGTTTGGGAATGCCAGCAGATGTCACCTTCTCAGTTTACAGTAAGCTTAATAATTTGTAGCTACATACCAAAGCTATGAATTAATTGAGGAATTTGGGTAAAAGCCTCATATTGTTTCTTGATATATTCCCAGCTTGCTGTAGAGACCATTTAGAATGCATGATGATCAGTAAAGTACAGCAAGCATTGATTGAGCAGCCATACTTATTTAGTATGTATGTGTCCCATAGGAGTATGAAGTAGGGATTCTAATTATTATATCTGAGTAACAGAGTACTAATGTCCCTGACATGTGCAAATATAACAGGGCAGTTCTCAAGCTTTAACAAGGAGACCAATTACATGATTTAATGTCAAAAATATTCCATGTTTCATAAGGAAAAGGTCAGTGTATGGCATCCTGGTAAAGCACTTTTGGAAAGGGTGTAGATTTTCCTTAATAATATCTTATGGCTTAATCATTTTATTTGTTTTCACGTGTGTGTGTGTGTGTGTGTGTGTGTGTGTGTGTGTGTGTGTGTGTGTGTGTGTGTGTGTGTGTGTGTGTGTGTGTGTGTCTGCATGTCTATATATGAGTGTGTGTGTGTGTGTGTGTGTGTGTGTGTGTGTGTGTGTGTGTGTGTGTGTGTGTGTGTGTGTGTGTGTGTGTGTGTGTGTGTGTGTGTATCTGTCTGCCTGTCTGGCAATGACTAATACATTGATGTATATCCAGAACTGTACAACATTAATAAAATAAATATCTCCCTTCTTCCATTCACTTTTGAAAGCTGTTGTTTCTGCATCAACTGTACGGCACCAATTTTCCAAAGAATCTCGGAGAGAAAAGTTAAAAGGCAAACATACATAAGAAGAATAAGTATAAAGTAGCAATCAGTAATTCAGCAACAGAAAAAGACAACAATATGCAAAAACAAAAGGCTACCACATCAGCTGGAATCAAGCAAAATGATGTGTCAATCAAGGAAGAAGTTTTCAACAGAGTGTGACAGACAGAATATCAAAGTCAGTTATCATCACCTTTGGTTAGCAAGAAGTCAGCATGGCAGAAGTGAAGAAAGCTTTAGGAGTATGTACAGTGCTTGCAGCATTTGGTAACAGCAGCCAGTTAAGTACTGAGTCACATGGATAGACGTTGAAAATTAGGAGGAAACTCAGGGAGGGACAGAAGAAGAAAAAGGGGCAGGAGAGGTAAAGGATGGAGAGTTATTCGGGTGATTCCAAAGAAATAAATCCAATGTAGAGAGACATATGAGGAACATGAACTTCAAGGATATGAAACAGAAACATGATCTAATCTTTGAGTCTTGTCTGTTCCAGTCTTTGGAGATTTAAATAAATGAAGGTGCCACACTGGTAGTTCTTTGATTTGCAGCTTGTAGTTAGGCAACATTAGCATATCTAAAGAGTCTGAACAAGGTATGCTAGCCGACTGTATGATTATGACCACTGACCTTAAGAAATATTAGATGTTTAGGGGGAATGTAAGTTAAAGTATGGAAAAAAAGGTAATTCAAGACAAAAATTAGAGTAAAATATGAAAACAGTGAAGAGTAAAGAGAGGTTTTTTTAGATAACAGCATTGCAAATCTATCTTATACAGATTTAAGCTTTGAATCTGCATGCACTGGAGGTTAGTGTATAGATGTGAGACCCCAAGCTACCTTTGTCATAGCACTTTAGGTGTTGAAGGATGTAGCATGATAAACAGGATGCAGATTTTAATGTGTTTAACTAATGATCTTCCTGACTTGGAAATCGAATTTTAGTAAGCATTCAACATTCACTTCTAGGACCTCAGTAGAATTTGCAGTGGAGGGAGGAAAGTTAGAGGATGACAGCAGTAAGTTTGCAAAGGTAAACAACATGTAGTGAGTCTTGTCTATACACGTATGGTGGTAAGAGATAACAAGCCAGCAGTTAATGTTATAGTGGTTATGGTACAAGAGGCATAGCAGAGTAGGGTAGTATCATCTGGCTATTGGATGATTGCAGCAAGATAGACATGAGCATGTATGTCACTGACAAAATCTTTAAAGAATAAAAAACCCAGAATAGACCTTTGTGAAATACCTTGCTTAACTGTAAATAGGTTATACAATGCAGAGTAGCATCACAAAACTGTATGTCAATCAGGCAAATAGATTGCAATCCAGTAGCATCCAGACATCATAAAAGACTAAGCCTAAAAGAATACAACAGACAAAAGATAATGCTGACTATTTCAAATGAGCATTTCCCACCTGAACAACAGTGAAGAATGTTTTACAAGCCAATTTTAAGCACTATAACATTAAAAAAAAAATATATATATATATATATATATAGAGAGAGAGAGAGAGAGTTTCACTTTATAATCTCGAAATACTAAAATACCAAATTTTAGTATTTTGAGACTATAAAGTCAAAAGTGCAGTTACGCGAAACTGCATAATATCGAATGTAGAAATGTCGAATCTGCCATTGTGTTGTTGCATTCATGATGTGCAGTGTGGTTTGTAGATTTAGCTGGGGATTCAGGTAAGTGGTGTTCTTGTAAGGGTATTGGGTAGGTATTTTAGAGTGTGTGTGTGTGTGTGTGTGTGTGTGTGTGTGTGTGTGTGTGTGTGTAGTGGTGGGTTTTATGTGTTTGTGTGTTTAGTGCAACCTCTGAGTTAGTATATATACGCAGCGGGGATACAGGGGGGGGGCTTGCTTCTCTGCTTATAGGTAAGGTAGGTGTGTTTGTTTGTTATGTTGTTTGTGTGTGTTGTTTTGTTTGTTGTAGTGCTATTAGGCAGGTGTATGTGTGCTTGTTGTTGTGGTGGTGTGTGTATGTGAATGATCGCAATTTTGAATTTCGCGGTTGTGGGTGTCAGTTTTTTGGGCTTTCAGCTTTATAGTCTCGAGATACTAAAATTTGGTATTTTAGTATTTCGAGATTATAAAGTGAATCCATATATATATATATATATATATATATATATATATATATATATAAACACAGTTATTATTTAAGCTGTAGTAGGGTGGGGAGAAAGAGGCAGCCATCCTGGGTGGGAGGTGTTAGGGTGTGCAATCAGACAAGTCTTTTTTAGTTAATTATTTATTTGTTTATTTTGCTCCTCAAATTTGTGTTAGGGCAATACTGGGTACCAAATAAGCTAATTATGGCTCTAACTGTAGTCCAATATAATTGGCTGAAAATGTGACACATATATTAAATATACAGTAGATACAATTAGTTGCATAGGAAGGTAGAAGGAAGGAAGGAAAAGTTAAGGTAGAAAAAAAGAAAGAAATATGTAGAGCATGAGAGAAAAGGGGGATAGGGATACTTCATATGTACAATAACAGTGTATAATATCAAAACATGATAGCCTGGAGGGGCGGATGAGTTTAAATTATGTTACCGTCTGGATAGCACTTACAAGAGCTAAGCTGAACATTTCATAAGTCCAGAAACAGAGTTACTGGAATAATACCAGAATTAAGGCAAGGGTATATGCATTGTTTTACAGAGATGAAGGTTGTTTTGATGGTATAACTAGGCCATGCTGAGAGTTTGGAAAAAAGATAACTAAAGAACAACATATTTAGTAGATTATTATGAATGCTTTTTGTCATTGACTTTGAGAAGGGGGTGGATGACAGAAATGAACAAATTGTTAAGTTCCACAGCAGTTCACTACTACAGAGGAGGAAAACTAATCATGTGTTTCCACAGTTTTAAAACACAGGCCAGTATTCATGAATGCTTCTCAGCTAAAGCATCTTCTGTGTGGAGACATGCGTGAATGGGTGTACCTTCGTTGACGGTTGTACGTCAGGGCTGGCAACTCAGTATGTAAAAATCTACTACCAATCATTAGCGGACTGGAGTTCCGCTGTGGCGACCCCTAACCGGGAAAAGCCGAAAGATACAACAACAACAACTACCCTTCATGCTAAGCTTGGGTGTGCAATGAGCAGTGATGAGCATGCTGTTTGGTATTCATGAAACAGATCTACATGTTACACCTGCCTGCAAAACAAAGATAAGCATTAGAATATACTAATAAAGGTATAAGTAGGTAAATTACATGCTAGTGAAGCAAACCAACATGTTGAAGGGATTCAGGAATGTATAAAACCTTCACTAAACACTGCGCTTCTGTATGGCCTCAATTACAATATTTTTGGAATACAGCCAAGGAAGACGCTTAGAAAAAAAATGTTGAGTTACTGCTGCTGCTATCATGTGCAACATGCTTAAGTATAAAGTGCTGCTACTGCCAAACCGCAGCCTAGAAAGCAAATAGTATTTAGACCACATTTGACCTATCTTGGACTTTGTGATGCAGGATTTTGTGATGTAGAAATAACAGAGCACTATGGGGTGAACAAGAAGACCTTAGAGCAAATAGTTTATTTGCTGTCCTCATTTGAGGCCCTAAAAAATCAAATATTTCCATTCCAGTGGAAGCCAAAGTATGTGTGGCATTATGTACATCAGCTACAGGCACCTTTCATAGACCCACAGGGGAGATATTAGGGATTCCACAGGGCTCAGCCTCAAGAATATTGCACCAATATTTCAATGCAATGCTGCAATATGTAAGGACAAACATGGTTTCCATGTACACTGGAAGAGAGAGTTGCCACCATACAACATGCCCATGCCATAGCACATTCCCCTGTGGTTCTGGTGGCCATAGACTGTACACACATAGAAATAAAAGCTCCACCTAATTAACAGGGAAAGATGTACATCAAAAGAAAAGGTTATCACTATGTCAACTGTCAGGTGGTCTGTAATGCCAACAGCTCCCACATATGACACAGCTGTGACCTGTATCTCAGGATTTCTAGGGACAACTTCCCAGAAAGGCATCTAGTGGAGAATGTAGGTTATGCACTGGAACCTTGGCTAATTATTTCATGAGAAACCTATACAACCCCACATCAATGCACATGCTTATACTCAAAATAGTACACAGCATGTTTTTGACTTCTACAAGTTATGTTTTCAATGCCTGGATACATCTGAAGATGCCCTGTAGTATGACCCAGCCATCTGTGCCAAAATACTGACAGTCTCTGCTATGTTACATAATATTATTGTTAGAAAACAGTTACAATATGGAGAACAAGGCCAACAGACACACATGCTGCTGATGCTCCAGTTATGCCCTTCATATATATATATATATATATATATATATATATATATATATATATATATATATATATATATATATATATATATATATATATATATATATATATATATATGTATATATATATATATATATATATATATATATATATATATATATATATATATATATATATATATATGGGCATAACTGGAGCAACAGCAGCAGACACCCTTTGTTTGCCCTCCACCTCTACACCTATGTCCATTACAGCACAGGGTAACTCCTCTGAACTACCTGGATCTCACTGAGAGTTGGTTTGGTAGCAGGACCACCCCCAGTAGCTGTCAATTCCTGTGCAACAGTACTGGCTCTCCTTTTTACATTGGTTATCATGTCATTGGTCCAATGTCTGATTGGCTGGTAATCATGGCCATGGCCACCCACAGCATTCATATTATTGGCTACCTGCCACTAGACATGGTCACAGATGGGCTTGTCAGCTACAATTTTCACTAAGATGCATGAGCTATGTTGATGGAAGGCCTGGACTATAAACTCATTCTCACAATCTGAAAATGCAGATTTACATGGCCCAGATTTTTTATATGCCATATCATTGTACTGAGATAAAAAAATAGCCATCGGGCAAATCACTAAGGGCTGTATGTTTATAAGTTGATATTCATGGCAGCATAAAATATAGATTTATGCAGGTATCATCATTAATGACTTGTAAATAAGTGATCTATAAGAATACACACATCTAACACATAACTGTAAAATCCCCCATTCCCAACTCCAGCAATAGCAGAACTGAATAGGGGTAGACATTTGTTAATGTCCTGAATATATAACATTAGCAGTGAAACAAGGGTATGAAATAATACTTTTAAAATAAAATAACATTCTATAATTGATCGTCTGTTAACAATCCTAAGGACATGTTGGCAGAACACAACTTTTATACATAATACATGTCAAAGATCATTGCAATAGCAACTGTTAAACCTTTGTTACATTGCAAATTGTAGATACCATTCAGTTATGTAATAAAAAAATCAAAGACTCCATACAAATTAATCATTGCCCTGTCCAGCAACCACAAAGGGCAAGAACACAACACTTCTAATGAAGTAAAAGATGTTTATGTCAGACATATAAAACAACATTACCAGAGAATATTTTCTGAAACATCACTTTAACATTGCTACTTCTCCTAAGTAAGAAATGTATTTGTATCCTCAGAGAAATGTTCCCATAAACCCATGTAACATAAGATGAGGAGCATTGCTATAGTGTTACACCTTCTATACCAACACAGATAGGTAAAGTACAGATACTGATTTCAATTTTCTAAGAAAACATACTAAAATCATAACTGTAAGTAGTACTTGTAAAGAACATGACATACTTTGGCAGGAATTAAAAAAAAAATCTTCAAAAATAATGCAATCACTCAAACCAAAATATCTTACATTTTGAAGCAGTTGGTGAATCTATTATGATATAAATTCCTTAGCCCAAGGTTGTGCTTATATAGTGTTGATTAACCCTTTTGGGCATGTTGAATATGTAAATCAGGTGTCAGCTCATTGCAATTCACAAATCACTCAATTTGCTCAAAGTGCTCGGCAGGTAAACAAGGGGTGTGTGGACCTACACTATGCTGTGTGCTTGCCCTATTAGTACAAGTGTAAAGTATTCAGAACTGTAACTAGCTAATGGCTTGCAAGTGTGACTCATTAGCAGTACTGCGTGACTAATTATGTGTTTAACACTTCTGTTTGCTACTTTGATGTAAACTTACAGAAGGTGAATTGGCTTACACCAAAATCTGTGATTACATTGACTGACTTAAGAGATAACCTTTACACCACCTTTATTTTATTTTTTATTTTTTTATTTTACATTTGTTGACCGGGCTAGTCCAGCTGGATATATGTCCATTTTCAGTGGAGGCCCGGGGAGAAAAGCTCCAATGGTTATAACAAGTATAGGGAATACAAAAAATAAACAAAACAAAACAAAACAAAAATTGAGCATAAAAGATAATCAGACTTTAGTATAGGTAATTTACATGTCAGAGGAAATATACATAACAAGATAGTATTCCTAAGAAAAAAAGTTATTAGATAATTGCAATACGCAATTTGATAATATCAAAACGTAGTGTAAATAATACATAGTAATACCAATATCAATGTCATAAATTTTTTTTTTTTTTTTTTTTTTTTTTGTATATATGAGATAAGTTATATCCACAAGGATGTAATGTCAGTGGGAATCAGTCAGGATGTAGTATAGAGAGAAGGAAATATTGAGGTAGAGGAAAGGAGGAAGAAAGGTTAATCAGGATTGGTACAGGAGCAAAGCCAGTGTTTATTAAGATGGATTCTCAGTTGTTTTTTAAAGAGTGGAAGAGTGGACAAAGATGAGATATTGAGTGGAAGTTTGTTCCACATTTTGCCAACTGAGTTGGAAAAAAGACAATCTCCTGCAGCATTATTGGGTTTGGTACTATTAACTAGTAGTTTATCTGAAGAACGTAGTTGTTTCAGATTGTTGTAGGGAGTAAGGAGGTTAGAGAGTATTGGTGTTTTGGATGGTTGATATAGAATGTTGTGAGCTATTAAGAGCTGCTGATAAATAAGCTTGTTAGGAAATTCAAGCCAGTTTAGTTGTTTTAAGTTCAGGCAGTGGTGTGTTCTAAACTGGGATCCTGTGGCAAATCGAGCAATATTATGGTAAGATGAAGCAAGTTTCTTAAGGTTACTTTTAGAGAGATTAGTGTAAATAGGGGAAGCATATAGAAGGGTAGAGAGGAGGTGAGATTGGGCTAAGGTGGTTTGGGCTTCAGGTGTAAGGAAGGATTTGATTCTGTAAAGGGATCCAATCTTTTTGTTAACTACTTTTATTGTGTTATTGATGTGACAGTTAAAGTTAAGATTATTGTCAATAGTAATACCTAGTAGTTTTGTAGAAGAATCAGGAGTAATATGAGTGTTATCAGTGGAAGTAATAGAGAAGTCTAGGGAAGTAGATTTGCTGGTAGGTGCGAACAGTAGTAATTTGGTTTTCTTGGGGTTAAGGAGTAGACAACGGTCAGAGTTAAGATTATTGTCAATAGTAATACCTAGTAGTTTTGTAGAAGAATCAGGAGTAATATGAGTGTTATCAGTGGAAGTAATAGAGAAGTCTAGGGAAGTAGATTTGCTGGTAGGTGCGAACAGTAGTAATTTGGTTTTCTTGGGGTTAAGGAGTAGACAACGGTCAGAGAACCACTGTTCAACAGTGGTAAAGGTTTTTTGGGTAAGAGGTTGGAGTTCCGCTTGAGAAGAAGCAGTGCAGATTATAGTGGAATCATCTGCATATTGTATGCAAGTGGTGTTAGGGATAGCTGATTGGAGGTCATTAATAAAGATAGAAAATAGAAGTGGGCCTAAGATAGACCCTTGAGGTACTCCTATAGAGATAGGGAGGAGGGTAGATAGTGAACTTTTCCAGAGTACTGCCTGCTGACGATTTTCAAGATAAGAAGTAAACCAAGTTAAGGAGGAGGGATCAAGTGCATGAGATTTTAGTATGTACAGAAGAAGTTTATGATTAACCATATCAAAGGCTTTTGATAGATCTATGAAGAGAGAAGATGAGAGTTTATTGATATTACGGTTATAGTTGATGGAGTTGGTAAAGGAGAGTAATGCAGTAGTGGTGCTGTGGGAAGGTCTGAATCCATGTTGACTATTGGCAAGTAGGTTATTATGGAGAAGGTGGTTTAGGAGTTGTTTATGGATACATTTTTCCATGATTTTAGCTATGGGTGATAAGAGTGCTATGGGACAAAAGTTAGAGAAGTCATTAGACTTGCCCCCTTTGTGTAGGGGAATGATATGGGATATTTTCCAGATAGAAGGGACAATACCCTCCTTTATAGATCTATTTATTAGAATGGCAATGGGATAGGCAGTGGCTTTAGCTCCTATTTGCAGGTATTCTGCAGGAAGCTTGTCTGCAGATGGGGTAGTAGGTTTTAGTTTTTGTAGTAGAGATTGGATATAGGAGGTAGATACAGGTTGTAGGTGAAGGGGAGGAAGAGTAGTTTTTGAACTAGGTGAGAGTAGTTTAGAAGTGTCAGGAGAAAGGTGGTTTGCAAGAGTTTGGATGGCATTGGTGAAGAAAGAGTTGAAGTCATTG
Source organism: Protopterus annectens (assembly GCF_019279795.1). Lineage (NCBI taxonomy): Eukaryota > Metazoa > Chordata > Ceratodontiformes > Protopteridae > Protopterus > Protopterus annectens. The sequence continues at coordinate 1,098,443,628 of NC_056728.1, forward strand.
GCTATTTGTGTGGGATTATCTGGGTCAGAATCCTGAGGGTTCAGTGTGATTGCTTGGCCAGGGGATAGAAGATTATTAATACTAGTCCAGAATTTCTTTGGTTCTTTTCTGGTGTTTTTCTGTAATTGAAAGTAATAGTTCTTTTTATCTGTCAGAATAGCTTTTTTGGTGCTGTTTCTCAGCTCCCTAAAGTTTTGGTGGTCAGTTTGATTTTTGGTAGACCGCCATTTATCCCAGGATTTATTTCTGAGAATAATTTTTTGCTTCGTATTCTTGGTTAGCCAGGGTGCTGCTTTTGTTTTGGTTCTAATGGTACGGCTTGGGGCATGGTGATCTAGGAAAGATAGGAATGTAAAATTGAAGTATTCAACTGCTTCATTAAGTGGGAGATGTTTTAGTGGGGCCCAGTTACAATGTATTAGTTCGGCTAGAAACTGTGCAGAGTTAAAATGTTTTTATGCGTGAGAGTTTTATATGTGGTAGGTAAGGTTAGGTTAGTTTTGTATCTAATGATATAGGTTAGAGAGTGGTCACTAAGATCATCTGGAAGGATGCCTGAGTTGTAGGTTTGTAAGGGAGTATTAGTAAGAATCCAGTCCAATGTGGTTTCAGTATTATTGGTATTATTAGTTCTAGTGGGAGTATTAATGAGTTGTTTGAAGCCATATAGGTTGATATGGGAAGTGGGGTTATTACTGTTACAGGAATGCCAATCTATGTTAAAGTCTCCTAAGACTAGTGTCTCTTGAGGGAGTTTAGTTGATAGTAGGTCAAGGATGTGTTGAAGGGTGTTGATATTATTTCCAGGAGGGAGATAAGCACAGATGATATTTATGGATTTAGTAGTATTGACTTGAAGTTTAGAGCTGATAACTTCAGCATTATTGTCAATGGTAAGAGTCAGATTTAAGGTACTAATTTGGAGTTTTGTTTTATACAGAATTGCTACCCTCCTCCCTTTTGGCAGTAATGGTCGAGTCTAATGATGTTATAACCAGGTGGGGTGATTTCACTGTCTTTAATTGAAGGCTTTAGCCAAGTTTCAGTTAAACATAAAATGTCAAATTGATAGACTTCTAGAAGGGCATGAAGTTGACTAGTTTTGTTACAGATACTTCGTATATTGAGATGGGCAATAGACAGAGAATTGGTGGGTTTGGAGAATGAGAGAGATGTAGTTTTGTTTTGTATTTTGTGTGTAATGGTTTTATTATGATGTGGGCCTGGATTAGGATGAATATCTCCATCTAGCAGAAGGTGGAGAAGTATGAAATATTTTTGTTGTGGAAGTCTATAGGAGGAGTCAAGTATTTTCCTGGATCTAGGTTTCTTGAATTTGAAGTGTGCTAGTCTATGGTATTTGGCAAATTGGTAGTTGGCTTGTGTGGTTGGGTTTAAGAAAGTAGGAGATAAATGTGTTGTAGAGGTAGAGGTGTATTTTGAAGGAATTGAGAGAGAAGAATTCAGTGGATGTTCATAAGAGGTTAAGAGGTAAGTAGATATAAGAGAAGATACAAGTAGCAGATAGATAAGTGTTTTAAGTTGTGGATGGATGGATGATATAGGCATATTACGTTATATGGAGGTTAGTAAATAGGTGAGATATAGTTTAAAGGTGTGGTGTGGGGTAGATGTGAGAGAAGGGAAGATAGGGGATAAGGTGGGTTTGTAAAGTAGTGGGAGAGGTGTTAAGATAGGGGAGGAGCTAGGTTAAATTAGTGGGTGTGGTGTTGAGAAAGCGGGTTTGGTTAGTTAGGGATGTTAGAAATCTGATTGGAGTGAACTGGATAGGGTGTGTCTATTATTGGTATAAATGTAGGACCTCTGGGGGCGGGTGGAAATTGGGGGCAGGGTAGGGGAGCGGAGTGAGCCCGCAGGGTGAACGGAGCGGGTTGAGACAAGAGAGTGAACTACTAAGGAAGACAATCAGTGGAATAAGAGAATTTAGCAGGTAAGGTAGAAAGTGAGGAAGAAGTAGAGGTAAGTAAACAGGCTGGTATGAGGAAGATATACCGAACAGAGAGGTAGAGTATAGAAATTAAGTTGAAGGAAAATGAAAATATGTTTAAGAGGTAACTGTGACTCTGAGTAAAAATTGTCTGTAAGTCAGATGGAGTTCCTACAACTTAAACATACAAACAGAAAAGTTCAAAATAAATGCAAATTATATAATTCAAGCATATTACAAATGCATCAAAAGTGACTAATGCTAACAAATGAAAGGGAACTGCACACTCTTACTGCATACATTTGGTTGTACAGTGGCATGATTTAGTAGCAAAACTTGTACAAATATCCTATTCAGCCAGACTTCTACTGTGAAAGGACAAATGACAAGTGTGATAACATGAGTGTATTGCTTCCTAAATTAAATTTTTTAGCATTACAAAGCTGAGTATATGTGTTCTAATGACAGTTCAAGGAAAAACTAAAAACTTTTATTGGAATGCTATCAGCAGCACAAATGAGACTGGCACCATTGTGCTTCAATCAACACTCTGGACAGTACTGAGTACCAAAAATAAATCTGTTATGAAATATTTTTCTGTAGCTCAATGTATTAATCAGTAAGGTATGAGTAACAGAACAAGTAATGCAGGGTTTGATTCCAGCTTTGGATGTTTTGAAGTTAGTATTCATAGATAAAGAAACTTTTGTGTCCTGCAACCTGAAGTATAAGTATAATTTTCAGTGTTTGGGATGTAACAGCACAAGTGTGTATAATGGATGATAAGATAATTTTGTCATGCATCTCCTGCAGAATTCTGATTACTGATTGTAGTAATAACACAGTTTGTGTGCATGATGTAACAAATTTGCCATGAGCTAAAGTGAGAAGAAGTAGAAATCAGCAACAGAATGAAGTATGGAACATGGATCCTTAGTAAATGCCATTTGTCTGAGGAAGTACTCATTGCATTAATCCATTTCTTTAACACGGGTGTAAATTTTAGTTGTATATGCTATGTACAACATGATCTTGTGTAAGCTCCTGTGTGGCGCCTTCCTCAATATGTCTCATGACATAAAGGTATGATGTATAACAAAAATGCAAATTTTCATTGGACAAAAAGTGTTAAAATAGTGAATGTTTCAAGAGAATGCTATAGGTTCCAGGTTGAAATCAAGATATTTTAGAAGGCTACCACTTGGATAAATCATCCAGTTGCTTAATGTATTTCTATTTTGTTTTTGTTTTTTTCTAATTTTTCTTAGCTTCTGCCTTTGTGCAATATTTAACATTGTGCACTGTTGACTCCCACTGGTGACTTGCAGTGAAAGACAGATAACATTTTGTTTGGTATGCACAAAGAAACAGCCATAAGTAGTGCAGATGACAATGTTGCCAGTGTGCTTCAGTCAGCACTCTGAACAGTACTGAGTGCAGAAAATACAGCTGCTGTGTAACTTTCTTTAGAGCTCAATGTGTTGGCACAGTAAGTTCTGGATAACAGCAGAAGTAATGAGGGTTCAAATCCACATTACAGATTGCTTTACTGAGCGGTCAGAGTAAAGTGTTGTCAGTGACTTTTGATAGCAAATGAACATGAAGTACAAATGTCAAGATGCAAACTGAATGTTGCAATACAACTTTGTGTAATGAATGCTAAATAAGGTAACTCATTGTTTCTTACAAGAGTATCGTTCTCAGGAAAGCAGAGTTCCTGTGTATCCTGTAAGAGTACACCCATATTTACAGGAGAGTTTCTTATACTCCTGAAATGAGTACACTCATCACTGTTTTCAAAGACTAATTTCTGATGTCTCAGTAAATATACTTAAATAAAACAAAGGGAATAAGTCTGGATCTACAAGTTGACATTATTTGCTAAGCATGCACAGTAAAATGGTCAGCATGGAATATGCAGAGCTGGAGCTATTAAGAAGTGTTTACAAAAATGTTATGAAATAATAGGACACATTTCCATGTTTACAGTAAAAATGTAAAAACAGTGTGTTACTGTCATGTTGGGGTGGTATATTCAAGCAGTTGGCGATAGTAAAAAGTGACAATTAAAATATTGCTGGTAATGTGAAGACATTGTGAAATATAAATGCTCTTTTGGTAAAGCAGTTTTGACTATTACATATATTTTCATAACTGTATTAATTTTATAACAGCTTTATGACCTTCAGGCAAACAAGTGGTGCCATCCTATACAAAACATAAAAGCACATAATGTTGCCATTTAACAAAAAATGTTTTTCTAGGTTAATATTGCTTTGAAATGTAAAATTATTATTTAAAATAATTTGCATGGGTTCTGCAATATCACACAGCAGCAGTATGCTACCCGCTCTTGGCATACATAATTGGAAAGCTCTTAAACAGGGGAACAATTCCCTTACTGACATCCTGAATCTATCTTGCACACTTACAGAGATATAAATCTTTTGCTTAACCATAACACTAGTATTTTTAGCAAACAAAATAAGAAGTTATGTACTCACCATAATGTTCCATCTGAGTAGGTGACTTCATTTGTCTGCAACCTTTGGGTCTTGGATTTGACTTCGGATCCGAGCCGGTAACTTATTTTACAGCTTATGGATCCGAGCTCCTAGCTCCTCCCCTTACCCATAATCCCCTGCCAACCCTGACTGACCTCAGATCAAGTTTGCCCTTATACCAAATTTCAGACCAAAGTGTCCCAAAAGGGACCAAGAAAGGACATACAAGAATTGACTTCTGAAGGCCAGGGGGAAGGAGGCGGGGATGGTCGCAGACAAATGAAATCACCTACTCAGATGGAACATTATGGTGAGTACATAACTTCTTAATCTGATGTAGGGACTTCATTTGTCAGCAACCTTTGGGACAGAGTCCCCAGCTACCTGAATCTTGGGCGGCCATCATGGAAGGATGTTCTGGAGCACTGCGGAGCCAAAGGATGCTCTCCCTCTGGAAATAACGTCCAGCTTATAATGGTTGATAAAGGTATGAGATGAGGCCCAAGTGGCTGCAGAGCAAATATCATCCAAAGATATTCTAGATCTAAAGGCAGCAGAAGTAGATATGGAGCAAGTAGAATGCGCCTGTACTCCCTGAGGTGCGGGCCTCCCCGAAGTTTCATAGGCCAGAAAGATACACTGTGAAATCCATCGTGATAAGGTGACCTTAGAAATAGCTTTACCCAGATTGAATTTGGCAAAGGAAATGAACAACTGATCTGATTGTCTGTGACCAGTAGTCCTATGAATGTAGAAGCGCAGTTGTCTGTGCATGTCTAAGGAATGCAGCTTGTATTCTCCTTTATTCTGGTACTTAGGGAAGAAAACTGGCAGGTTAATGGATTGATTGATATTGGTTTCTGAGGCCACCTTAGGAAGAAAGGAGGGATTGGTCCTGAGGTACACTCTATCCTGATGAAAAATCAAGTAGGGAGGTTTCGCACAAAGGGCCTGAAGTTCAGAAACTCTTTTCACTGAAGTGATGGCGACAAGGAACGCCATTTTCCAGGAAAGATATTTAAGTTCGGCCGAGGCAGCTGGTTCAAAGGGAGGAGCAGTCAAGGCTTGAAGGACTAATGATAGATCCCAAGGGGGTACCGCTTCCTTGACAAGAGGCCTGAGCAGGAAGGCACCCTTGAGGAAGGTTTTACATAATTTCGCAGTCATCAAGGGACCTGACTCGTGTCCCACATGGTAATTAGAGATGGCTGCTAATTGAACCTTGACCGTAGAACAGCTAGCTCCCCATTGAAAAAGTCCAGTGAGGAAATTCAAGACGGATGGCAATGAAGCCGTGAAGGAATCTATGTTATGGTGTTCTGCCCAGATGGAGAAATGCTTCCATTTACTGCGATAGACTTTTCTAGTGGAAGGCTTATGTGCTGCCACCAAGATGGCTTTAACTGGTGAGGAGATGCCGGGAGTCCTGACTAAGAGTGGAACTGGAGCAGCCAAGCTGTCAGCTTCAGGTTGTCCAGATATTAGATCCGGAATGGGATCCAGAATCCAGGGAGGATTCACCAGATGAGACCACAGGTAAGGGAACCAAGTTTGATGAGGCCAGAATGGGGCAATGAGGATCATTCTGCTCCCCAACCGAGAGGCTTTCTGTATTAGTTTCAGCATCAGGGGTAGAGAAGGATAGGCATAAAGTAGACCGGGAGACCAAGCATGCACTAGAGCATCTCTCAGGGTTTCCCCGAGGGGGGGAATCAGAGCGAAGAAGCTGGAGCATTTTGTGTTTGAGGGAGTGGCAAAAAGATTGCAGCAGGGTTGCCCCCATTCGGTAAAAATCCACTTTGCTACCTGGGAATTGAGAGACCACTTGTAAGGGAAAGAATAGTGTGGCTGAGCTTGTCCGCCAGAATGTTGGACCATCCCAGAATGTGCATTGCGATAAGGAAGCGGTTGGTGGAGATCGCCCATTCCCACACCCTCATGGCCTCTCGACAGAGAGGGTAGGACCTGGTTCCCCCCTGTTTGTTGATGTACCAGACAACTGACATGTTGTCCGTCTGTATTGCAATAGTTCCTACGGGGAGAAGGTTCTGAAGTGCTTGCAATGCCAACAGCACCGCCCTCATCTCCAGAACGTTGATATGCAAGGAGGTCTCTGTGTCATTCCACATGCCTTGGACCGTTCTGCCTGAGGAATGCCCCCCCCCCCCTGAGGCGAGAGGTGTCCGTGGTCACCGTGGCGAGGGGAGGCGGTTTGCAGAAGGGTCGTCCCGTATAAAGGTCCAGGGACTGGAGCCACCATAAGAGGGCCCTCTTGCAAGCCCTGCTGAGTGAGATAGGATGGCTGAGGGGGAGAAACTGAAACGACCATTGGACTAGAAGGGTCCACTGTAGCACCCTCATATTCAGACGAGCGTATGGAAGAAGAGTTATTGCTGCTGCCATGGAGCCTAGAGCCCTCAGGACCAATTCTGCTGGTGGGGCTTTTAATTGGAGGATGGCCCGCACATGAAGTCTCAGGTTTTGAAGTCACTCTGAAGTGAGGAACGCTCGCAGACTTCTCGTATCTATTTTGGCCCCTATGAAATCTATCACTTGTGTTGGAGCAAGGGAGGATTTGTCCAGGTTGATCATAATGCCTAGATGGGGAGCTAGCCGGAGAAGGTGATTTCTGGCTGCGCAGAGTAGATGCCTTGTTGGGGCGGACAGGAGCCAGTCATCCAGGTACGGGAAGACCTGCATTCCCTGGAGTCTCAGGTGGGCCGCTATCACTGCTAACACTTTGGTAAACACCCTGGGGGCTGTGGTGAGACCAAAGGGAAGGACCCTGAACTGATAGTGACTGGCTCCCAGCCGGAAACAGAGAAACCTCCTGGATCGTCTGTCCATTAAAATGTGGTAGTACGCATCCTTGAGGTCTATTGAGCACATCCAGTTGCTCTCCCACAAGAGGGGGAGAATGGATTGAAGGGTGACCATCCGGAATTTTTCTTTGGTTACTGACAGGTTCAAGAGTGAAAGGTCGAGAATCGGTCTCAAGTCCCCTGTCTTTTTTGGCACCAGAAAGAACCTGGAGTAAAATCCTAATCCGAGTTGATCTTAGGGGACGGGCTGGATGGCTCTTTTTTCTAGCAGCTGCTGGATTTCTGCAGCTGCCGCCTCCCTCTGATCGGGTAGTACATCGGGGAGGTTTTTGAGTCTGGGGACATGCTGCAGTGGAATTTTGTAACCTCTGGATATGATACGAAGCACCCAGCAATCTGACATAATGGACTCACAAGCCGCCAGGTGCTTTGAGAAGTGCCCCCCGACTGCTTCCAGAGTGGAGCAGTCAGGCAACCCCTCAGGGCTGCTGCGTGGGCCGATCAGAGAAGGTTTCTCTGGACCCAAAATTTCTCGGGGCCCCTCTGCCTCTAGGGCGGCGTCCTCCCCATCCTCCTCTACCACGGAAGGACTGGTTGTCTGGAGCAGGATGAGAATGTTGCGATTTCCGGAACCACATCTTCTTCTGTCCCTTTTGGTTCTTGGAGAAGGACCTCTTGGGAGCAGAGAAGCATGGCAGACAACGTCTTCCCGTCCTTTTCGCTCTGGACAAGTGTCTCGCGAACGGTCTTGCCAAACAAGGCAGAACCATCAAAGGGGGCATTCACAAAGGATGCCTTGAAGGGCTCCACGAAGTCACAATGTCAGAGCCAGGCCTGACGTCTCATGACTAGACCTGCTTCGCTGGCTCTAGCGGCTCCCTCTGTGGCGTGGGACAAAAGCCGCATAGAGGTATTTGAAACAGATCTTAGAGTGGCCATACGAGTGGAGTACAACTGCTTGTCCTCCGCCGACATGGACTCTGGGGGGGAAGCAGCGTATTCTTTGATAAGTTCTCGCTGCATCCTGATGACATGTGCCATGTAGTTCAGAGACCTTACTGAGATGGTCGCTGAACTAAATACCCACTTCCTGAGGCGATCCATCGAGCGAGACTCCTTGCTCGGTGGATGGACCGAGGGGCTCTCCTGAGCTAATTCCCTCTTCGTGGCTGCCACCATCAACATGGCATCTACGGGGGGGACCCTTGCTCCAATGGGACCGGTCTGGAGGGGGACTCAAAATTCTATCTGGGCATTTGGGGACTGGCTCCAGAGTGTCCAGCTCCTTCCACGCCCTGGTGGTGATAAGGTCCACCAGGGGGTCGGCCGGAGGGGACACCCAAGAGGTAGACGGGCCTGCTTCGAATGCCTCCAGGAACACAGACTCGTCAGAGGAAGCCTTGGGGGCAGACCACCCTCGTGATCCGGAGCATTTCCATGATGTCTCCAAAGGAGACATCCTCAGGGGGTGACCTTGGAGAGCCTTCCCCTTCATCCAAGTCTGTGTCCTCTGTTAAGGACTCGGGGGAGTCCACGTGTCTCCTCTTACACTTATGCTTGCGAGGCACTTCCTCGGGGGGACTGTCCGAGGAGGTCTCACCAGCAATATCCTGTTCCAGTGGAACAACCTGGGACATCGAAGCAGGCTGTCCCTGTGGCCGGGTGATGGAAGCCTGGCCCAGCAGAGAGGGAGTGCAGGGTGGAGCCAATGCAAGGACCGGGGGTCCAGATGCTCTCAACAGAGCCCTCTCCACTACATCGAAGGCCGAGGGGGAGCCTCCCTCCCTGGAATCTGAAAGCCGGCTCCCACTCGGATCCGATGAAGGGATGGGAACTGGCGCCGAAGCCACCGGATCCGAAGGACCCGTGTGCTCCGACCTGGACAGATCCGAAGGCACACTGAATCCCTCAGATCCAAAGCTCGGCCCACGGCTCTGAGAGGTCGGATCCGACGAAGGACCCGACAGACTCGAGGGCAGGATCGGATCCGAAGTACCCGCTCTGAACACGGGAAGTGGGTTGGAGAAGGAGCTATCAGGGCAAAAAAAGGTGTCGAGCTCCCCCCTGAAGGGGGGGGAGGCAAGAGCACTCCCATCTGCAGCTGGGCCTGGATGAACCTTCTCATCATCCGGTCCAAGTCTGCATCAGAAAGACTATAAGTAGATCTCGACGAGGCCACCGAGGTGGGCCGGGGATGCCACCTCAATGACCTCGGCAGAGATTGGGTCTCCTCCTCCTTGGGTCCCGGGGAAAAGCAAGGGGATCAGATCCAAGGAGGAGAGGACCTGTAAGCCATGGAGGGAGAAGCCTGCTTAGCTGGGGGGGCCGAAGCGGAGGCCTCGGCCCACTGCTTGTGGTGCTTCTCCCTCCTTTTCTCCCTCCTGGCCTCCCTTTCCTCCGGCATCTTAGTGGGAGTTTGAGTCCCGGCTGGGGAAAGGGGGGCAAGAGTGGCTACCACCAAGGGCTGAGGAGGAGCCATGGGAGTACCGGAGGCCGAAGCTGGATCCGGGGGCAAAAGTCCCGCCAGAACCAACTTCGACCTCCGCTCTTTCAGTGCCCTGGGGTTGAACGCTGCACAAATGGAACACCCTGAGGACAGGTGTTCAACCCCAAGGCACCTAACACACCGAGTGTGGCCATCTGCCGGTAAAAGCTTATGGCCACACTCGGTGCACTTAGAAAAAATGGGTTTTGGGGCCTCCAACATTAGGAAAAAAATAACTACACAAACACACCAGGCCCAAAAAACACAAGCAACACACACACACTCTACGAACCAGCGAGGGGAGGAAATACACTAAAAATGAATAAAATTAACAAAAGGGAATCCTAAACATACACACTATTTAAGAAATCAAAGATTTTTTGTATTAACAAGTTTTTTCTCAAGACTTATCTAAAAGTCGCCAGGAGCTCTGAAATCCAGCTGTCTCTTCTAAGAGCGGCAAACTAGATCTGGGGTCAATCAGGGTTGGCAGGGGATTATGGGTAAGGGGAGGAGCTAGGAGCTGGGATCCATAAGCTGTAAAATAAGTTGCCAGCTCGGATCCGAAGTCGGATCCAAGACCCAAAGGTTGCTGACAAATGAAGTCCCTACTTCAGATCACAAGTTTTTCTTTCATAAATCTGCAATATAAAATCAGCATCTACATGACTGATACTAAAATCAGAGTATAGGCTATTGTCTTCCATGGAGATGTCACATTTACATTTTTTTGTAAGTCACACCATTTATCAGATATTATAAATCTAATGAAGTGACTTTACATTAGAGGATTTGGGGTAAAAGATCTCAGGAAGCATAGGTGTTAATTAGCCTCCTGCTGTTCAGGATTAAATGAGTTGATTATATTCTGTGTGAAGTTTGTTAAGCATAACAAAGATCATAGTTAATTTAAAGTGCACTTGCAGATGTATAACATTACCAATGTGTATTGTGATAAAGTATGACTCATCACAAGTAACTTCATTAGGTGTGTATGTCATGTATAGTGTGTATGGCCCCTTCCTCAACATGTTTTACTGAGATCAGTCAAATAAATGCAAAGGAAATTGTTTTACAGCAATAAATAATTGCCTCTAAATATACATCCAAATAACATAACAAAGTCCAACATATACAGACTTATCAGAATTGAATCTCCACTCATGTTGAAATTGTTACACCACAACCTACAATCTGAAAATGTTAGTTCTATTGTGGTATTAACAATTAATAAACAGAATATAGTAGTTTAGCCTTCTTTGTTTAGAGATGGCTTTAATTCCTAGGTGCCATCAGTCACTGTTTATGAAATGTATGTCCCACCAACCCATTATATCTCAGTTTAATTAATGTATTTATTTACAGCACTGATTTTTTCTAAAATTATAGAAAATGTCATGGCATATCTGTCATGAGAGTATATGTATGATTACCATCGAGTATGCCCAGAAGCGTAAATATATCATTTCAAATTTAAACCAGGTACCCTTAGCAAAACATATTTGATTAATTCACAGTGGAGCACATGTAAATACACTGAGCACCACAAATGATCTGGGTTGCAGTACAAAGCTGAGGCTTGGAATACATTAGCTACGGTTGAGACCAGTGAAAAAAACAGTCCACACACTGGTGAACAATGGTGTCACATAGTGTTGCCACCTATCTATTTTTTTGGACTATCCAGAAATCAAAATGATTGTCCAGTAGTCTGGAAACACTGTACAAACTCCAGTATTCTGTTTCAAAAAAAAAGAAGCAGATAATCAGAGTTTGTTTAATTGGCAGATTCACTGTGCTTTTTTACAGAAAAGTATTGTAAATTGGCAGAAAAAAGTATCACAAATGGAAAAGAAGGCCTTCCTCCTCACCTGACATGTTACTGACATCACAAAATGAGCAAATGTGGGCAGGGAGAGAATAGGTAGGGTTATGGGAGATGCAAGGGGTGTGGCCTTGGTTCAGTTTTGGCCACAACAAAAGGTGGCACCCCTAGAGTGACATGTAAAGGTACAAGCAGGATCTCCTGAACTAATGGGAGGCAGAATTTAAAACTCCTAACTCCCTGAATTGTGTAAGTATTTTGACCTATCACCAGGCAATACAATACCATGAATTACCAAAACATGTTTTTTTTTATTTTATTTTACATTTGTTAACCAGGATGGTCTGACTGGACACAGGTCCATTTTCAGTGGAGGCCTGGGAGAAAAACTCCAACATTAAGTAAAAGTACAAACACAGTAGTAAAATTTTGTGTGCATCAGTGATACAAATGCAAATCAAAAAGCATACATACAGTGAAAAACATAGTTAAATTAAACAGAAACAAAAACAATAAATGTTTAATAGTACATTACATCTACAGCATTTCTTCAGCAGTGTTTGTGTCATAGACTGTAATATGAGTTATAGTGTGAGTATATAGTAAGAGAGGCAGAAATTGAATGACTTATGTAATGCATGGGCACAACCAGTTATTTAGTAGGTGAATTTCTAGTGAGCTTTTAAAGAGTGTTGTAGAGGTGGCAGAGGTCAGAGCAGAAGGAAGATTGTTCCAGGTTTTAGCTATGGTGTGGGAGAACAGAGCTTTTCCAGCAGAAATATTTGCCCTCGAGATACAGAAGAGGGATTTATCAGAAGAGCGGAGAGAATGATTTGTATTATAGGAGGTAAGAAGCTGAGCTAGTGCTGGAATTTTTTCAGCATGTTTTGTTACATTATATGCAATGACTATTTGGTTGTAGCGCAGGAGATGGGGAAATTCTAGCCATTTTAGTTCCAGTAGTGCCTGACAGTGGTGGGTTCGAAAGGTGAGTTACTGGCAAACTTAGCTATTTTATTATAACATGGTTCGAGTCTAGCAAGGTCAAGTTTTCTAAGGTGAGTAAGAATTGGTAAAGCGTACGTTAGCGTGGACAAAAGGTGAGTTTGGGCTCGTGCTTATCGAAAAAGGGATTTCTTGTGTCTGTATAGCGTTCCCATTTTTTATGTACTTCTTTGATTATTTGAGAAATATGGACATCAAAGAGTAGATTTTTGTCAATTTCAATGCCTAGGAGTTTGGTATGATCAGATGGAGAGATAATAGTGCCATTATTGGCAGAGATAGTAAAGAACAGAGGGGGTGGACATAGTTTTCTTGGGGGTGAAAAGTAGCAATTTGGTTTTGTTAGGGTTTAGGATAAGTTGGATTTGTGTGATCCAGTTCTCCACAGAGATTCCTGGGTGAGTTGTAAAGTTGCAATGATTGGAGCAGAATAGATAAGAGTAGAGTCATCAGCATACTGTATGAGTGAAGCATGCTGTGTGGTGGTTTGGAGGTTATTGGTAAAAATGGAGAAAAGAAGTGGGCCTAATATTGAACCTTGTGGCACGCCTATAGTAGTTGGGAGTAAGGGGGATAATGTGCTTTGCCATTGGACCAATTGCTGCCTATCTGACAGGTAACTTTTAAACCAGGTTATAGAGGCAGGGGCGAAAGATAAGGAGGCTAGGGAGTCAAGTAGCAAGGAATGTGAGACCATGGCAAATGCCTTGGAGAGATCTAAACATATTGCAGATACACAGTTATTATAATTTCTTTGTTGGTTGCTGTACTATGTTGTTGCCGGAAACCGTGCTGAGTAGGTGATAGTAGATTATGCGAGTTTAGGAAATTCATTACTTGAGAATGTATACATTTCTCAAGTATTTTAGATAACAGTGATAGAATGGCAATGGGGCTATAGTTTGAGTAATCATATGAGTTTCCACCTTTGTGAAGAGGGATGTTATGGGATATTTTCCAAAGTTGTGAGATATATGATTCTTGTATGGAGCAGTTGATAAGGAAGGAGATAGGGTAGGATAAGGATTCAGCAGCTATTTTTGGAAGTTAGCTGGTAGGTTGTCCTCAGCAAGGGTGGTAGGTTTTAGTTTTAGGAGGAGTTTCTTAACTGTGAAGGTGGGAATTGATGAGAGTGTGAAGGGTGGGATGTTGTCAGGGCATTTTTCAGGGTTGAAAGTGGGGTTGTTTTTGGATAGATGGGAGGATAGTGTTAAAATGGATTCTGTGAAATGGTGATTAAATTGGGAGGCAATGTCCTTATTGTCCTTGGAGGAGTTAGGGGAGGGAGTGGATATTTTGCCTGGTTTTAGAAGGGTATTTATGACATGCCAAAACTTTTGGGGATCTTTAGAGTGTCTGTTTCTGAGTTGTAGGTAAATGCGTTTGGTTAAGCTAGTATTATCCATCTTTCAGGTCTTCCAAGCCTTGTCTCTAGTTTTTAGCTGAGCTCTAGTTTCCCTGGTTAGCCATGGTGCATAGTTTGCCTTGGCTCTAATTTTTCTAATGTGTGCGACTCTGTCAAGAACATTGATAAGTATATTGTTAAAGTAGTTCACGCCCTGGTCTTGGTTTAGGGTTTGTAGTGGTTTCCAGTTGCTGTGTTTTAGAATATTGTTAAGTTCTTGTATATTTAGTTTACAGTCATCTCTGACTTGTCTATAAACTATGGGTTTGGTTATGTTGGTATGTTTGCATAGGAGGAAAGTTGGGAGATGGTCACTAAGACCATCTGAAAGGGTACCTGTCTGGTAGTTTTAGTTAGGGCAATTAACTAGTGTCCAGTCTAGAATTTATTTTTTTCTAGGGGTTTTTGTCGCATCTAGTGGGTTCTTGAATAAGTTGAGTAAAACTGAAAAGATTTATATTGTTTGTGGGGTTATTACAGCAATAGGTTAACCAGTCTGTGTTTAGGTCACCTAGTAAGATGGTTTCTTGAGGGAGAGTATCTGTGGCCCATTGCAACAATTCTTCAATGGTGGAAGAGATGTTCCTTGGGGGAATGTAACAGCATAGAATTATGATAGTTTTTGTGCCATTTATGCTTAGGGTAGAACCTAAGGTTTCGCCATTTTGAAATTTAGGTATTGGGGTTTGTAGAGGTTTAATGTTAAGTGTATTTTTGAAGAGGATTGCAACCCTTCCTCCCCTTCTGCCTGCTCTGTCTAGTCTTAGGATATTATAACCTGGTGGTGGAATTTCTTTGTCTTTGATACTTGGTTTTAGCCAAGTTTCAGTAATGGTTAGTAAGTCTGGGGAATAGTGTGCTATTAAAGCATGAAGGCTGGGAAGCTTGTTAGATATATTTCTAATGTTGATGTTAATGATTAAGAAGTCTGAAATTTGCCTGGATGAGAGTAGACAGTTTTGAGGCCCGGGGTTTGGGTGAATATCACCTGATGTAAGTAGATTTTTTATGTTATGTAGTAGGTGATTAATTCTATGCCATATGTCTATGCTAGATTTTGGAGGTATTTTTCTAGTGTAGCATTGAGTTATGTGAGACATTTAACTATGTAATATTAAACTGTCTTTAAATAATGTAGAATAGATTGGGAAGTTTATGTGTGGGTAAGTATTTGTTTGAGTAAGTGTTATATGATATGCGGTATTTTCTAGTAATCTGTTTGTGTGTATAGATGTGATGTTTGTTAGATATGTGAGGCCTAGGCAGAGAAATCCTAGTATGAGTGGTATTTTTAGTGGGGGTGGTAGTTGGGTTTTGGTGGACTTGGGATTTTTGTATGAAGGTATGTAAGAGGGCATGGTAGGTGGTTACTTTGTGTGTTTGTATGGTAGAAACTGGATATGAGGTGTGTATAAGGGAAGGGATGAGGGAGGGGTGTTAGCTAATAATGTGGTTAGGAGGTGTGGATTGGGGAATTTCTAAGAGGTCTGTGATTGGTTGAAGGTATGGTCAGGTGGTATAGGGGTTGAAATAAACCTATGTGTGGTGGGGGTGGGTGGGGAATGGGGTTAGAGTAGGGGAGCAAAGTGAGCCGAGCATAGCAAGGTGAATGGAGTGAGGCAAACACTAATCCTCAAGAGAGTAAAAAAACTGTCTATAGGACTGGACTATTAAGGGCCAAGAGAGGGAGATGATCTCCATAAGTAAACCAGCCAATTTCTGGGAGTTGTTTTACTTTTTGTCCAGATTTGTGCTTATTAAGGAGAAGGTACACTGCTTAAGGGATACCTAGAGGGAAAAAGAAAAATGGTGCCAGTGCTGCAGAACCCAGAGCGGTAGAACAATACACTACATTTAATAACCCACAGATTGTGGTTTGCAGAGTGAAGAAAATGTATTTAACCTTGTTTCATGACTGAAAAAGACAGGCAGGGTAATTTTTTGTCAACAGTTCCCTTTATTCTTTGAGCAAGATATCCCTAGCATTGTGAGCCTTTCATGGGAGATGGGAGTGGGCTTGTTGAACATTGAGTTAGTCCTAGGAGGGAGAAAGGAGAGAAGAAAAAAGTACAGGAACAAAGTTGGCAGGGTAAACTAGATATATTTTAGTCACCTCCAGATTACAGTCTTTAGAACAAACTAGAAAGACCACAATAGCAACAGATAGTGATAACAATTCAAAGATATCAACAGAGCAATGCTAGTGAAAAAATAGCCACTGTTATTCCACTGAAAGAAGTTTTAGTAAAGTCAGATAATATTCTTATATCATCAATAACAGAGCTCAGTGATTAGCTTCATCCCTGGTAGAAATCCTACATTAATCCTTGCTACATTACTCATTAATTCTTGCTACTACATGTGGACATTTAAGGTATATTTGAGTAATTAAATTATTTAATAATGCTGTAACAGCATCTACTTTAATTAGTTATGCCATAATTCTCTATGCACACAGTAAGAATTAGTTATGCTATGCTTCTCTGTGCCTACTGGGTTTTGCAATGCTACTTTGTGCCCGTTTGTGAGTGTAAGTTAGATATCTAGTTTGTAATGCAAGTATGCCATTTCCTAAGCATTTTGACTCATTTACAGACTACAACTTTGACTAATATGCAATGCTTCTCTGTGCACACAGAAATAATTTATTAGGCCACACTTCTCAGTGAACACGTAGTTAGGCCATGGTTCTCAGTGTACGTTTGTGGCTAGAAAACAAGGAACAGTTGCTATAAGCCAGGTTAGACATAACTCCTCATCCAAAGCTACATTATAAGTTACATTCCACACAGCTCTGATGATTTCTATTCATTTTAGTGCACAACGATCTAATGCACAGTTATACCAGTACTCTGTTCTGCTGTATATGTGTATATCACAGGTAAAAATATGCAGTAATACAAAAAAATCCAGCCAAACCCATGGAAAAAAAAATACAGTTATAAAAAGCCCAGCAACCTCAAGTACAACAACTAATAATTACACAGTTTAGAAAAAAACAGAGCAGCAATCCCTTACCCTGCCGTTTGATTACACAACACTAGCTTACAAATAATGAGAAACTGGTGCAAAAACTTCAGAGGTAATAATACCTCATTTCCATGACCAGGTAGCTAGGGGTAGGCAGTACACTGATTGGATCAGTTTCCTGTAGGTTCAGGTTACATCACCTTATACTAGTCCTCAAGAGTGTAAAAAACTATCTATCGGACTAGATTGTTAAGGACCAAGAGAGGGAGATGATCTCCATAAGTAAACCAGACAATTTCTGGGAGTTGTTTTACTTTTTGTCCAAATTTGTGCTTATTAAGGAGACAGTATGCTACTTAAGGGTTACCCAGAGGGAAAAAGAAAAATGGTGCCAATGCTGCAGAACCCCGAGCGGTAGAACAATACACTACATTTAATAATCCACAGTTTGTGGTTTGCAGAGTGAAGAAAAATTATTCAACCTTGTTTCTTCACTGAAAGAGACAGGCAGGGTAATTTTTTGTCAACAGCTCACTTTATTCTTTGAGCCAGCTATCCCTAGCATTGCGAGCCTTTCATTGGGTGTGGGAGAGGGCTTGTTGAAAGTTGGGTTAGTCCTTGTTTCTTCACTGAAAGAGACATGCAGGGTAATTTTTTGTCAACAGTTCACTTTATCCTTTGAGCCAGCTATCCCTAGCATTGCGAGCCTTTCAAAGGGGGTGGGCGTGGGCTTATTGAATGTTGGGTTAGTCCTTGTTTCTTTACTGAAAGAGACAGGCAGGGTAATTTTTTGTCAACAGTTCACTTTATTCTTTGAACCAGCTATCCCTAGTGTTGCGAGCCTTTCGTGGGGGGTGGGAGTGGGCTTATTGAATGTTGGGTTAGTCCTTGTTTCTTCACTGAAAGAGACAATCAGGGTAATTTTTTGTCAACAGTTCACTTTATTCTTTGAGCCAGCTATCCCTAGCATTGCGAGCCTTTCATTGGGTGTGGGAGAGGGCTTGTTGAAAGTTGGGTTAGTCCTTGTTTCTTCACTGAAAGAGACAGACAGGGTAATTTTTTTGTCTACAATTCACTTTATTCTTTGTGCCAGCTATCCCTAGCATTTTGAGCCTTTTGTGGGGGGTGGAAGTGGGCTTGTTGAATGTTGGGTTAGCCCTTGTTTCTTCACTGAAAGAGACAAGCAGGGTAATTTTTTGTCAGACTTTCACTTTATTCTTTGAGCCAGCTAACCCTAGCATTTTGAGCCTTTCATGGGGGGGTTGGAGTGGGCTTGTTGAATGTTGAGTTAGTCCCCGCCTTTGGATTCTGGAACACTAGTTTACAAATAATGAGGAGCATTTCATTATGCTTTTTTCTGTTTTCTGTTCTATACAACATCTGAAGAGATAGGTCTGCTATCCATCCTGATGTGTTTCTATGTAATAAAGCAGGTCTGTATCAGAAGATTGACGTTTCAAAACTTCATATCTGATATGATCGACACCATATGATCAAAGTCTTGAAACTTTAAATCTTTTAACAGAGATCTCTGTACAGAGTGGAAAGAGAAGATTTCCCTTTTCTGCACTGTAGTGTGATTTCGGAGTTGGTATATTTAAGTAGTGAGGGTGTGTGGGGGTGCAGCCCCCCCACATGGGGGGTTCCCCCCTGTTTAGAGCATTTAATTGGTTTGTTTTTGCAGGTTGTTGTGTTTTATTACATTTTTGATGTTTTAAAACTTTGATTATATGTTGTTGACCATATCAGATTCGAAGTTTTGAAACTTCGATCATGTAATATAGACCCTAATAAAGCATCTAAACAAACTACCCCACCTGCTTGTCATCTATGTTAGAGAGGGATGAGTGACATGATGTCAGAAGAGGGATGCCTAAAATGGCATGGTGTTAAAAGAAGCATTGCCAAAGTGACTTATTTCCAGAAAGAGCTCCGGTTTCTTTAATTTGAGTCCAAGGTACCTGGTTGGTATTGGAAGAATATTCAGGATTGGGTCATCCGTACTGTAAGAATAATTTGTAAAAAAGGTCAGAAACAAATTTCAGATGTTAAAACTTGCTCAAATAATTTCTTATTCACAAAATATGAAATGAGCATACATAACACTCTAAACAATATTTGAATAAACCAATATCTCTGTTACTTATAAAAATATTAAAATTACTATGGAAAATGTTTGAAATAAAGTCCAAATTGCATAAAACGAATAAAATAAGAGGAAACAACCACATTTTTGCTAAGTTCATATTTTTCATATTAACTAAAGATATCCAAGTTATCAAAAGTGTATAGTGTTCACATGTTTGTGCAGTATTACAGTGAAATTATTTCACAAAGTACAGCCATTTCAGAGCATATTTCATAAAGTACAGTATTCCAAAGAGGTTATTGTGCATTGAATGTTATCGTCACATATTCCACTAGGCCTTAATGAATATGCATCAATTAAAAGTATTCTGAAGTTAAAGGCACTCTTTAGGTAGAATGGTGGTGGATTATAAATTTAAAATTAATAATTAATAAATCAATACAAATAATATAAATAAAGTGAGGTGGTCAGAGCAAAAATAAATAAATATACACACACACATATATATATATATATATATATATATATATATATATATATATATATATATATATATAAAATCAATTTTTATATAGAGGGAACCTTTTTTGGATATAATTTGTGTGTATTATATTATATTATGTTATGTATGTGCATGTATATGGAGACGTACATGCACATACATATATTTTTATGGCAATGAAATTTGGTAGAGTATTTTTAGATTATTACACATAAATTGTAACATATTTAATATGTATTTATGTACCGCACCCAACGTGGTTTTAAAAGTAGGTTTTAAGTTTACACAAAGCTTTAGCAATTATGTGTTGCAATGATTATTGATTCATGGGCTCTTAGTAAAATATACCTGGTTTTAATGGCAGTATTTAATAGCAGTTTGTAAGTGTATTTTGTATTTTACATTTTTAGTTTTACTTTTATTTTATTTTATTCTATATGGAGTGAAATTATGAAATATAAGTAGATTGCGTTTATAAGCTTGAACACATTAAAATATGGACCAATAGTTTATTCTATGCTTTTAAATAAAGAAAAAATGGGTATAGTAGTTAATAGAAAGTAATTAAAAAAGATAATTGAATAATGGAATAATGAATGTATGAGTATTTAAGGATGTGATTTCAAAGTCTTGTTTTGTCTGATGAAGTTGGGGCACTGACCCCTTCGAAAGTGTTCATTAAAACGGAATTTAATCATTGAACGGCCTGCTGAGTAATCTTACTTGGTTTTCACTTGCTTTTGGTGTTTTTTGCTTGTTTACTTAGTCGATTAGGTACATGAACACTTTATTGTACATGGCATGTCATAATGATGACAAATCTAAGAGTAACACATCACAAAGTGGCCAGAAATGGCCTATAAAAATATTATTATCTCTTTCTCCCTCATTCCCTGTCTCTTCCTGACTTCCATTTCATCAATATTTGTTTTTAGAATTTGCATAATGCCTGGCACTGAGTATCAATGGCAACAAATGGTAAATGACATTTCACATTTTATAGCAAAAACTGTTGAGTTTTTGCCTTTGGCCACATTAGTCTGCTGTCCCTCTGGCTACTGTGCTTAGCCTCATTGTGCTATGGAAAGAAGACTGGTAGCACTATGTGGATGCAGTTTTATTATATGTTGATCAGGGTGCACTATGTGGACACAGTTATATGTTGATCATTGTGGCACTATGTGGAGGCAGTTGTTATTATATGTTGAACAGGATACACAGTCCATGTTTTATTTTATGCTTTGGTTTAATTTTAGTAGATTTGATAACATATCATGGATGTATATAAGCCTGTAGTCACATAACAAGAATGTGGGTGCTTTAATTTTAGTAGATTTGATAACATATCATGGATGTATATAAGCCTGTAGTCACATACCAAGAATGTGGGCAAAATTTTAACAATGTACTTAGATGACAGATAACAGCTTTTGTAGTTATAGCTGTTAGAACTAGTTTTGTTGTAGATACCATTAGAGTCTTAAGTGTAGTTATAGCTGCAATTGTAATATAACACAGCAATAATGAATGAATGGCTAGTCAAATATCTTAATTGTACATCACTTCATTGGATCAGGAAAGATACCTTGCCCAGTACCCACCTGCTTATCATGGGAATCTTAGGTAATATTTACAATAATAACAAATACAGTTTCTACAGTAAGCCCTGACTTATCCATCAATATAATCTAGTACTGTCTTACTATGTACTGAACAAACTGCAGAAAACTTTACTCATATTGAGTCAGGACTTAGCCACAGTTCATAAATGGTTTCATCTCAGATGACTAGTAATTCATTTTAGCAATGTATTTTTCAACAATTAAATCAGAAGATCACCCAGATAGGTTAAAGAGATCTTACCAATTATCAAAGATTAACAACTTTCCGTTGTCTGCAGGTGATGTCTCATCATATGCATCCAGGTAGCACATTGCTTGCTTAACTTTAGAGCATATGATATGACCAGCGACAAATCCATTTCTGCTTGAGCTGTTGTAACTACCTAAATTCCAACAGTGCATTCCTTTTTCCTGTGAGTTATTGCTTCTTAGATACATTATTTTGCATTTGTGATTACACTTAAACTGCTATATTTTTACCATTCTAGCAGTTTTCCTGATTTAGCCCTGCACAGGATGTTCCTATTTTTAGTGAATGTCCAGCTTAGTTTGCCCTTCATTCAGCTTTGTGAATCCCCTCACCACATGTGATCTTTAGTACATGCACGTAGAATTTTGCCATCCAGTTCATTAAAGTCTACAGATTTTGCATTGCATCTTTGATAATGTGCTTGTATGTTTGATATTTTGTTTTTAAAATATATTTGTGAGTAGCATCTACATTTGTACTGGAAGCACAGAGAATTGTGTTAGACAGCATTCATATTTTATGCCAATTAAATGTCCATATTTTTATCTTTTCAAGGACTTTAGTTATATGTACTTGAGGTTAGAATAATAAATTACTGGTGCTGCAAATGCACAAGATAATAAAAGTTTAATCTCTTCCTCTAGACAGTGATGAATTAATTAATCAATTCAAAATAATTTTATAATTTATAATTCCTGCATAAGGGTTAGATAACCATTACAACCTGCAGACATTGAAAATCAGAGAATCATAGAAAATCAATTTTGTGTAGTGTGTGTTTATATTTCATTCAGGTAGCCATCAGGATTCATTTTGCCCTGGATACACTATGTGGAGACAGTCATTATTATATGTTGAACAGGGTGCACTCTGAGAAGGTAGTTGTTATTAAATGTTGATGAGACTGCACTATGTGGAGGAAGTTGTTATTATATGTTGAACAGGATACACTATGTGGAGACAGTCATTATTATATGTTGAACAGGGTGCACTCTGATAAGGCAGTTGTTATTAAATGTTGATGAGACTGCACTATGTGGAGGAAGTTGTTATTATATGTTGAACAGGATAGACTATGTTGAGGCTGTTGTTATAAGCTGATCAGGGTGCACTATGTGGAAGCAGTTATTATATTTTGATCAGGGTACATTATGTGGAGGTAGTTGTTATTATATGT
Source organism: Protopterus annectens (assembly GCF_019279795.1). Taxonomy (NCBI): domain Eukaryota; kingdom Metazoa; phylum Chordata; order Ceratodontiformes; family Protopteridae; genus Protopterus; species Protopterus annectens. The sequence continues at coordinate 1,098,466,232 of NC_056728.1, forward strand.
TGATCAGGGTGCTATATGTGGAGGCAGTTGTTATATATTGATTAGCATGCACCATGTGGAGACAGTTGTTATTATATGTTAATCAGGGTGCACTATGTGGAGGCAGTTGTTATTATATGTTGATCAGGGTGCACTCTGAGGAGGTAGCTGTTATTAAATGTTGATCAGGGTGCACAATTTAATGTATTCTGTATGGGATGTTTCAGTTGTTGTTATTGCTATGTAGTGTACTGCACACATGCTCTCTTGCTTCATATTGTTTTCATTGTATACACATATTTCCTTGCTTTATGGCATGATCAGCCAATGATCATGTCTACAGATTGTCGATGTGAATAGGCAAATGTTTGAAACCAGCATCAGGTCTAACATTATCATTTGTCATAACATTTTGCCCTGTTAAATTATGAGTACACATATTATTCCACTAGCAATACCTTTCATGTTCCTTTATGTGGTTCATGATTGTACCAGTCTTGATCACATATTCCCAGCAATTACTGCAAGGCATTCATTCAAATCAGAGACTTATAGGAGGCTAATTATACAAGACTAGGCACACTTTACATATAGTTACATACATTGCTGCTATGCATATAGAAGGTGGTAAGATGAAATCTTTAGCATTATCATGTATCTTCTGAAGTATATGAAGTCTGATACATAAATTTATGTTGCCATGTCCCTCATTTTGCAACTACATAGTGAGTGTGGTATTCAGCAATGATATAGAAACAAATACAATTGCATAAGGAATACTACAACATCCCTTGGACATATGGACAGTCAAGAAATATAATAATTATATTATCCATATAATGATTATTTTGCTGCAATGATCATGACTTGTGTAAATGATGACACAGAGAATGTTAACATGAAACACAACTGTTATGAAATTGCTGAGAACCAGAAGTGTCTATATGTCTGTACTCCTTACTTGCATGAAGCTTGGCATGGAGCATTGTAGACCACTGTTAATTTCTGTTCTAACTTCAAAATCTCAAAAATTAATTAAGCATGCACTAATACTGTGTCATCAGTTGTATGAATGAGTTTGCTTAACAGTGTGCTTAAGGAAGCAGTTTGGCAAAAAATAGTATTAGTAGCTTATATTACTTGTATATGGTTTAGCAGCTTTTTATACTTTAGATTTGTTGAGTTCACTGGGATGCTGTCTAAACAATGCATCATGTAAATGAAGTATGTACTCCAACACATTAAACTTAAAAATGTACAATGGTGTAGAACCTTTGCATGTACTTGCTAATTGGTATTAAGTAATATCTTGTAATATGTTTGACATGTATGTTTTGTATTTAAATTGCACATTGAGCACTCATTATAAATTATTCATAATGACAAAACATTTAATGAAGATTTGAATACAATGATCCTGAGGTGAACAGTTAGGAATGCTTGGCTGTCACTCTAGTGTTTGACAACTGTGATTATCATCCATCATTGACATGGTCAGTAGACCATAATGTGAAACAAGTACATATCACTCACAATACCACAATGTCCATAAATGAAAGGATAACTAAGTTATCTATGCAGCATATAATTACTTGTGATCAACATATTACTGTTCTGGCTGCTTGTCTTGATACATTAATTTTCACCCAAACATGTGATGCACACCATCTGCTCTGCAACACAGTAATAAGATCATTGTTTCAAATGTGCTCTATCTCACACTTGTAGCCAAACTTCTCTTGTGGTGCTTGGGGATGGTAAAAGTACTCTAGCTTGTTTACTTAGGTTTTCTATTCCAGCAGTGACTGACTGTTATATATGTGTGTGTGTGTGTGTGTGTGTGTGTGTGTGTGTGTGTGTGTGTGTGTGTGTGTGTGTGTGTGTGTGTGTGTGTGTGTGTGTGTGTGTGTGTGTGTGTGTGTGTGTGTGTGTGACTTGCGCTAGGGAAGACTGAGTTCATCCACAGATCTTATATGTACACTTCAACTCAGGAAAAACATTTACACATGGCTTCCCCATCAATTTCTTCCCCTTTTAGCTCAAACATCTACTCTGTTAAACAGTGATGAGGTCATCCTTTCAAATGTGCTCTGTCTCACATATGTAGTCAGACATCTCCTGTGGTGTTTGCAATTGAAGCAACATATCCCAGAATGTGAAGATAGATAGGCAGGTGTACAAATGCATTGACTGTTCCATGTGTCAGTGTGTAGGTGATTCCAGATGCAGGTAAAAATGGCTTAACCAATGTGTCTGATTTATAGATTTATATCCAGCAGAAGGCTCTCCCATCACTTTTAGCACACTCATGTCCTTGCAAAACAAGGATGATTTAATCATTTTAAATGTGCTCTATCTCAGAGTTGTAGTCACACTTTTCCTGTGGAGCTGACAGTTTATGTAATGTACTGTAGCTTGTGTATCTTAGATAGGTAGGTGTTCAAATCCAGCAATAACTCAACTGAATCACTGTTTGTGGGATTGTAAAAATAGGTAGGACTGACTTCACCCACGGATTTAATGTGTAGGGTTACACCAGCAGAAGGCTTTCCCATTACTTTTAGGCTAAATATCTGTTTTGCTAAACACTAATGAAGTTATCTATTGAAATTTGCTTTATCTCACCCTTGTAGTAAAACTTCTCCTGTGATATCAGAAATTAATACAATGCTCTCTAGCTTGTTGACTCAGGTAGGCAGGTGTTTGAATCTTGTGTTTTCTAAATATTGTAAGTATGTGTTACTATAGTCATAGGGATGACTGAAATATCCAACATATGTAGTTTGTATACCTCCACTAAGCCAAGATATTGACACAAGGAGAAAATCTTAAGACTGCTCTTTCACTCACTTTTAAGCCACACATATGCCTTGGAACACAATGATGATGCTATGCATTCAAATATAGTCAGTCTCACGCTGGCAGTAAAACTTCACCTTGGGTACATGTGGTTAATGCACAGTTCTCTAGAAAGTAGACTTACATGGACAGCTGATCAAACCCCAAAATGCCAACATTATGTGAGTGTAGTAACATGAAACACTGCCTTATCTATCATTCCCACAAACTCTTTCCATCTCTTTTAGGTCTAACATAGGACTTTCAACACACTGACAATTTCATCTGATTCAAATAAGTGCTTTGTGACCCTAGTGATAAGATTACACCTGTGATGCATGCAGATATTATTGACTTCTACAGCATGAATGTCTGGCTGGTTGAGAGAAGGTGTCAGACTCAAGGCTTATACTCCTTCCATGGCTCATGGGAATTCTGGTCTCCAGATGGATGCATGGGTTCAAATATTAGTTCTGACAGATAATTTCAGTGCTTTATTTGACTTGCTGTTCTCTACCTGTATCTGATTTTGATTTGAATTTATTCATAAAAGGTTCGGTTTCTTCAATTGTTTTATCTTTTTCTTATATTGAATTTTGTTTTAATTTTTTTGTACTTTTGTAGTATTAAGAGATCTTGGCTAGGGTCAGTTAGAAAAGTTAGAAAATAATTCCTTTGCAGACAGTGAATAACGCCCAGCTAATTAATGACAGGAGCTGAGAAATTGCATTTCTCAAAGATTATACTGCCTTTCACACCTTTAGACCAACTACTACACAGGAGGGAAATAAAGGTGGAGGAGTGTCAATCTATATTACAACTAATATCACATCAGACTAGTTAACATGTATGACCTACTGGGTGTCATATATGTGTAACTCACCATAACCAGGGTGTTGTACCATATCCTTGCAACATATAGGTCACCCTCCATATCCCAGAAAAACATACTATCTCTGTCAATGTACTAGACTCCCTCACAAATCAATCCAATAAGATATTCATGGGGGAATCTGAACTACCCCTCTGTAGATTGGGAATCCTACACAGCTTCAAATGCACAAGCCCAGTGCTTCTCAAACTTTGCTGTTGCCAACATCCCGGAGCAGTTGGTTTATTCTCTTCCCAGGGGATACAACCATCCTTGACCTTGTACTCACGAGCATGAGGGACCAATGTTCCTAGCCCAATGTAATGCCTTCATTCATCAGGTCTAACCATAATGCAGTATTATTTGAAATAAAAATTAAATTCAGGGATCCAGCAAAATCAATAACCTTTAGGAGTTATTCCAAGGCTTGCCTCTCTCTATTAAGCAAAACCATGGCAAAATCCCAAGCACCCCAAACCCCCTAAATATGATAGAATACACTAAGCTATTTACAAAATTTCTTTGCAGCCATATTTATAGCTGTATAGACCAAGCTGTGCCCACTCATTAAGAATAAGAGAAAGTCAAAAGACAAGCCACCCTGGTGGAATGACAAAATCAATCGGTTGTACAAGAAAATACATTCTTGGCCAAGCATAGGAGAAACAAAGCCATACTAAAAGCCCCCTGACCAATCTAACAGGCAGCTAACAGTGTTAAATATACTTCAAAGGCTAAATCTGAAAGAAAAAAACAGAGTCTGAGGCAAAGGAAAACCACAAAGCTTTCTACAGTTATGTGCGTAACCTCAGAGGAAATACACAACAATGTGCAGAGCTTATTGCAAATGACATCACCTACACTGAACCAGAGGTCATTGCCAACCTTCTGGCTGACAGGTTTAGCTCAGATTTCTCCCCCCACTCCTCCCCTGATAGTCCAAAGGAAATACCACATAACACAATAACCCCAACTATTACTAGGTAACAGATTATCAATGCACTTTCCAAAGCCAAAAACACTGCATTGATATGCTCTGATAATATCCTGGGATGTTTAATATATAGCAAGAAACATGACCTCTCTGTTCCAGTTGAATCACTTTATAACTGGAGCCTTCTGTCAGGTTTTGTGCCCAAGGAATGAAAGATGGCTACAGTCATCCCCTGCACAAAGGAGGTCCAACCACTGATCCAGGTAACTACAGGCCCATAAGTCTTAACAGCCTCACATGTAAGGCCATGGAAATAATCATCATGGACATAATAAATGAGGACATATGTAATCTGAAAACACTGGACCCATCACAGTTCAGCTTTGTTAAAGGAAGGTCATACCTATTAAATCTTGTGGACTTTTTTGAGATGGTCACCAATGCATTGGATGAAGGTTAGACTATGCCCACAACGTCCCTTGATTTGGCCACAGCTTTTGATACAATACCCTACTCAGGCATTATAGACAAGCACACTAATTTAGGTATAAACCCATTTATCACCCACTGGATAAGTGGCTCACTGGTAGAGCCCAGAAGGTCAAAATAGGTGGGGCTACATCCATCAAGAAGCCAGTCACTAGTGGAATTCCCCGAGGGCTCAGTACTTGGTCCACTCTTTTTTGGCACCTATTTCTCTGAAATGAAAGCAAATACTGAAGGTTTATGGCTGACTAAATTTGCAGATGATTGCATGCTGGGAGTTCTCATCAACTCCCCTGCATACACTAACATTCCTTAAGAAGGTCTAGCTCTGATTAACAAATGGTAGCAAAGCCAAAGTCTTAAACTCAATGCTAAAAAATGCATAATTGTACCCTTTGGGGAGTCAACCATCCCGGCTAATTACCATGTTGATAATATACCCCTAAGAGCTGACCCAGTGGTCATGGATGTAGGTATGCACATAGACAGTAGCCCTAACTTCAACCACCATGTGGCCACAGTGGTGAGAAAATCCTTTTATGCTGAGCAATTTATAAGTAAGGGCTTATCATCTAGGTCCAGAGAGGTCATTATCCCACTGTACTCTGCACTTATCAGAGCAGTCATATTGTACAATGCTCCCTTTGGTATGTACCTGACCAAGCATTTGCAGCAACTAGAGTGATCTCAAAGGTTCCTTACAAAAAGAATACAACACATAACAAACCTGCCTTATGCAGAGCACCTTAAAGCCCTTTGCCTCTATTAAGTCTCCTATAGATTGCTTATGGGTGATCTATGGCTGGCTTACAAGGCATCAGTAAGTCCCACACTTATGAATTTCCTACATATTTGTAAGACCAAAGTACAAAAAATACAAGGTCTAGGGACCTGAATTTTGTCCGTGACTTAAACAGAACATGCTGGAAAGACAGCTATGTGTACCAGAACTGCCCTTCCTATGGAACAGACTTCCCATCCATGTAATGTTGAGTTTGTCTATTACCCAGTTTAAGCACAGCCTAGATAAGGAATAGGAAATTTACACTGGGCCCAACACCTATGTCCCTTATGCACAGAGATACCTTATAATTGCCTGCCCCTCAATGTCTTATTTGGATACAGGACATCATTATTCTTTTGGGAAAGCTTGGCTTGGCTAGACATAGAAAGCCCCCCCCCCCAGAGTCATTAGCCTAGTAACAGTCTATTACTCTATAAATCTATGAATGTGAAGTTAGACAGGCACTTTCTCAGATCTAACAATGTATACGTGCCAAACAACACTGACCAACAAGAGTGGCTCCACAAACAAATGGCGATAAAGATAACTCTCAGTTATGTGAACCCTAACTGAGCTCAAGACCTTTGATCACTCAAAAAAAAAAATTTAAGGGATACATGACCATTCATTTCCTTGCTTATTACAGACTTTGAACTGTTTCCTCTCTGACATCTGAACATTAAAGTCTCAAGTGAGAGACACAGGTTCTCTAGAGTGCTGAGCTTGAGCGGTAGGGGTTTTAATCTGGCAATGTATGTCTGATAGACATTCTTGGCTTAAACTAAGAGTGGCGATATGGTACACTAACAGGTGTCTATGGTTAATTGTTGAACAGTATGTTCATTGAACAGCTATTCGTCAAATACTAATCAAATGGTCATATCATTGTAATGATTTTCATCAAACGATGATTGTTGGCCAACATAAAGGAAGCATTACCAAACACATACTTACTGGTAACATAGCTATAGGGAAACTTGCCCTTTCCCCTCTGTAGTGTGACTTTGGAGTTATTATATATAATTAGTGGGGGGTGTGGGAGGCACAGCCCCCCACAACAGGAACTTTAATACAACACCAGACACTCATTATGTGGGAGGCTGCACCACCCCTGCACCATCCCACATGGGGGGCTGCACCCCACATACCCCTGCTAATTATATATACCAACTCCAAGGTCACATTACAGTGGGGAAAGGGCAGGTTTCCCTATAGCTATGTTACCAGTCAGTATTTGGTAATACTTCCTTTATGTTGGTCAACTATCATCGTTAGATGAAAATTATTACGATGATATGGCCATTCGATTAACAGAGGTTTTGACAGTTAGTATGTAATGAACAGCCATTTAATGAACATGCTGTTTGATGATTAACCTTAGACCTCACTAACAGGGTCACCATGTTTGAGTCCACTGGCTCCATTTTAGGGGAGCCATAACCATTCCAATGTACTACTGATATAATGCCTTTAAGTGTGTGCTTCATGACGCATCTTTCTATGATGTTGGTGGTTGATATACAGCCCTCTGATGTATGACATCAGGCAGGTGTTCTAGTCTAGCACAATATATTGATTAATGGGAAGAATGGCTTATTCATCAGTTCTTGATGTATTCAATGCTGCAAAATGGTCAGATAGTGTGACTGGACCTGTGTTACTATACTTTTTTGTAGTTCTGTGATGCGTAGGGGATGTTAATGCATTCGTTGCTGTACTTCCTTAAGAGCATGCCCACTAGAATGATGTAGTAGATGCACGCTGTTTAGATCACAGCAGATTAGCTAAGGTTATGAGGTAGTTGCTATTTGTTCTTATAGGTTCATAGGTTCATAGGTTCATACTAGGCTATCTGCCCTAGGGCATTTATAAGCCTAGCCAGAGTATGTTTGGCTTTTGCCACCCATTTTAAATTAATTTTGCTATGCCCTTTTTTGAGGTTAGTATACTGTGCCTCTGTCTAACAGTGACACAGAAGTGATACCCGGGGTAAACCTACGATGTCCCATCCACTCATCAAGACTCCTCTTGAAGAGAATCAATGAGGGACTCTGCCTAACCTGGACTGGGATTTTATTCCAGAGTGAAGCGAGCCTCTGGGTTATGAATCTGTCCCTCCAGCATGTCCTATTTATTTCAGTGCTGAGGTTCAAGTCTCTGAAGCACGTAGCTCGATGGGATTTGGATTTTCTGAGGTGCAGCATGTCCCTTAATTCCGGGTTGGACATGGCCTTATACGTCAGGCACAGGTCACCTCTGAGCAGGCGGTATGCCACTGAGTAGAGCTGGAGTTTCTTTAACCGGGCAGCATATGGCATCTGTTTGAGCCCTTTGATCCTCTTGGTGAGGCACTTTTGGGGTCTTTCCAGTTGCTGCAGGTGTTTGGTAAGGTACATCCCAAAAGGGGCATTGTACTCGATTATGGGCCTGATGAGGGATGAGTAAAGAGGCACGATGACCTCCCCTAATCTAGATGTGAATCCCTTCATGATTAGGTGGGCTATATAAAATGTTTTTCTAACCACTTTGGCCACATGGTTGTCAAATGAGAGATTGCTATCAACTTGGGTCCCCAGGTCCCTAATTACTTCTTCTGTACTTAATGGATTACCACCTATGTGGTAATTTGTGGGCACTTTGTTTTTGCCAAAGGGGATGACTATACACTTTTGGCGTTTAGCTTGAGGCCATGGCTCTGGCACCAGTTGTCTGTTTCTATGAGGCCCTTTTGGAGGATGCTTGTGTCGGCTGGAGAGTCAATTATGGCGCCCAGTTTGCAGTCATCTGCAAACTTGGTCAGCCACAGTCCTTCCGTGTTGGCCTGTACCTCCGAGAAATATATACCAAACAAGAGAGGTCTCAGGACTGAGCCTTGTGGGACGCCACTTGTAACTGGTTTGGAGTCTGACATGGCTCCAGCAATTCTAACCATGTGGGTTCTGTCCTTGAGCCAGTTTGCAACCCATCTAGTGACATAGGGGTTTATATTTAAGCTGGTGAGCTTATCTATAATGCCCGAGTGGGTATTGTATCAAAGGCTTTTGCGAGGTCCAGATAGGCTGTGTGGACCACCTTCCCTTCGTCAATGGCCTTGGTGACTGTTTCAAAGAAGTCAACCAGGTTTAAGAGGCAGGATCTTCCCTTAACAAAGCTGAATTGGGTAGGATCCAGTGTCTGTAGGTCCCCAATATCTTTATTTATGAGGTCCATGATGATCCTTTCCATAGCTTTGCAGACCAAGCTATTCAGGCTTATGGGGCGATAGTTTCCAGGGTCCGTTGAGGCACCACCTTTGTGGAGAGGGACCACTGTTGCTGTACGCCACTCTTTGGGTACATATCCTGTAGTAAGGCTGAGATTGAACAGTAGTTTTATGTTTGGGTTTAGCTCTTCTTGGAGTTCATGTAGGACGCAGCCTGGGACACCGTCTGGTCCTATTGATGCTGTGTTTTTTGCTTTGGAGAGGGTGGCTCCCACCTGAGCATCTGAGATGTCAGGGGGGCAGCACTCTGCTGGGATAGATATTTGCCCTTTTGGTACGGGGGGGAGTTTGCGCTGAACCTGTCAGCTAGGATGTTGGCAATGTCTGTGGGTTCGGTGTATTTTTTGTCATTTTGGACTAATTCTGAGCATATCTGGGAATTCCCACCCAGGTTCCTAACATAACTAAAGAAAGCCTTGTGATTATCCTTAGTGTCCTGTGCAATTTTTCTCTTGAAGCTGGCCTTTGACGATTTTATGAGTGCCCTTAGTTTTTTGCTAATACTGATCAGAGATGCCTTCCCTTTTTGGGATTTTGCTCTATCATGTAGTAGCTTCCTCCTTCTATTGTATAGTTTGTTTATGGCTGGGGTCCACCAGACAGGTCATCTGCCTTTTGAGGATTGGGTCTTGGTTTTATTTGGGATTGCATGACCCATGCATTCCTGAAGGTGTTCATAGAATGCATTTATAAAGGATTCTGCAGTCTGGGCCGTATTTTCCACAGGCCCGGGGGCTTTGAAGGATTCCACCTCGGTTTTGAGGAGTGTGAAATTTGCTTTAGAGAAGTTTTTCACTGTGGTTTTCTGGGCAGGTGATGGGGTCGGGATGTGAATATCCAGTGAGATCAGTTTATGGTCTGATCTTACGAGTGAGGGATACACTTCTGGTCTGGAGCATAGAGTCCCCATGTTGGTGATGATCAGGTCCAGTATGTTTTCCCCTCTTGTGGGAGTGGTAACATGTTGTTCCATAGCATTTGAGTTTATGAATTCTAGGAACCTTTGGGCAAGGGTGTTGGAGCTAGAGTAATGCTCTCAATCTATGTTTGGGTAGTTGAAGTCGCCCAATATAATGGTGTTCGGAGAGACCTTCATATTTTCCAGTGTTCTCAGGAAGGCCGAGTGGGGTTCCTGAGTTTGGGAGGGTGGTTTGTAACAGGCTATAAACTGGAAGGCAGTTTTACCCACTGTTAGTTGCACATGGATAGTCTCTGATGCTTCGTGCTTTGCCACCAACCTGGAGGTGTGGGTATCTTTGATGAATATTGATACGCCCCCTCCTTTTGTGGTTTGGTCCAAGTTTTGGGGCCGAAAAGCATGGTATGAGGTATAACCTGGTAGTGCTGGGGTGCTCTCGGGAGTCCTGAACCAGGTTTCTGTTACTGCACAGATATCGATGTTCTCCATGCTAAGGAGAGTTTTGAGTGCATGCATCTTGAGGTTTAGACTTCTGGCGTTGAGTAGCATTACTCTTAGTTTCTTATCCCTTGTGATACCTATGGAGGTGGGTTTGTCTTTTGAGCCTTGCCTAAAAAAGGCACTATGGGGTAGCAAGAGCCTTTGCCAATATCCGAAAGCCCAGGGGTGACAGGTGCAAGCCATCCCTAGCAAAGCATCGTGGCTTGTCATGCATATCATCCCAAGCTGACAGGCATTGGATCCCCTTTGAATGACACCAATACTTAAGCCAATTGTTGAAATTGATCATCTTGTCTTCATATTGTGGCATCATTCTTGGTGAGGGTAAGATGCTACTCAAGGTCAGGGTCATACCAGCCTGGGCTACATGCTCAGAGAGCTCCTCTATGTCTCTTTTCATGTAGTCCAGGGAGGTACGTCTCAGGTCATTCACACCAGCATGGACAATGACTGAGTCATATTTGTACTTGCCTTGGAGTGACCTGAGTGCTTGTGTTATGTGGCGGATCCTAGCGCCAGCCATGCTGCTCACCGTGACCTTCTCCTTGTTCAGCCTGGTGAGCGGGACATCAGTGTGCCTGACGATAGAGTCACCTATTACAAGTGTATCAGGTGTGTTGTTTAGCCTTAAGGGCTGTGACTGTTCGGCACACTGGCTTTGTGAGATATGTGTTGCATGTGTTTTGTTTTGGGGTAGCGGTTGCTTGGGTGTCTGCTTTGGAGGTCCCTGCTGCTTAGGCAGATCTTTATTTAGAGCCTCCGAGTATGTTTTCGTGTGATTATGTGTTTGGTTTGCTGTCGTGGTAGGTCTATGTGAGACTGGAATTGTAGTGAGTGTGGTTTCCTTCTCCTCCTGACTGGTTATGCCAGTACTGAGTTGAGAGAGCTTAGCCTCCAGTTTGGTTATATGGTTGCATCTCTCACGTGTTGGAATTTGTTGGGAGGAGGAGAGGGTTGTCTGTGTACATGAGGCAGTTGTAACATTGCCTCAAGATTCCCATATTCACCAGCTGGACTGGAGAGGAGATTGACAACTGACCTTTGGACATGCTAGAATAATATTGGGAATTCCTTTATAATTGAAAACAAGGGCCAATGGGGAGCGAGGGTGTAGTGCTTTTAATTTTTAGTGCTGACTTATAATTGCTTTAGTGAGCAAGTGCCAGGTGACAAGTGCAATGTGTTACAGGTAACTTAAATGCAAAAATGACAAACAGTAACTTTCTTTCAAGCGAAGCAAGGAAATAAGTACAGTAAGCAATGCAGATATCACTAGGGATCCACAGAAGCACTGAGAAGCCGCGTTTTAGGTGGAATTAGCGTTCCAGGGAAATAACAAGCATACAAACAAAGCTAGATTCAGCAGGCCTGGATCTAGTCTATGCTATAGCAAACAAGGTGTACCAATTTCAGTAAGATACAGTTCAAATATTCAGGCACTATAAACCTTTAACCAGAAATTCCCAGCTCAGAAGGGCAGAGTCCAGCCTCTCCTCCCACAAGAGTGCAGACCACGAACCTTCTTAATGTAAAATAACTGGCCTGAAGCCCAAGTGCTTAAACCAGAGTTAATACACTTTAAGAATAACAGACACTGATCTCTCAGTCAGCAGTTCCCAACTTAGAAGGATGAAAGCTACCTGTCCTGCCACCACAGTGCATGCCACAAACCTTCCTAATATAGAACAACTGGTCTGAAGCCCAAATGCTTAATCCAAAAGACTTAGAATGATAGCTACACTTTAACCAAGTTACTACCAAGCAGTAATAAATACAACTGAATACTTTAAATAATGCCTGGATTAGTACTCAAGTTATACAAACAAAGCTAGATTCAGCAGGCCTGGATCTAGTCTATGCTAAGCAAACAAGGTGTAAAGAAATTCAGATATGCATGCACTATAAGCCTTCAACCAGAAATTCCCAGCTCAGAAGGGCAGAGTCCAGCCTCTCCTCCCACAAGAGTGCAGACCACGAACCCTCTTAATGTAAAATAACTGGCCTGAAAGCCCAAGTGCTTAAACCAGAATGAATATACTTTTAGAATAACAGACACTGAGCCCTCAAACAGCAGTTCCCAACTTAGAAGGATGTAAGCTACCTGTTCTGCCACTACAGTGCAGACCACAAACCCTCTCAATGTAAAACAACTGGTCTGAAGCCCAAGTGTTTAAACTAAAAGGCTTAGAATGAGTTACACCAAGCAGTAATAAATACAACTGAGAACTTTTAAGATGACGCAAAAGCAAAATAAAGTAGGAAGAAACACAAGTACAGTAAAAGCAGATTAATTTTTTTTTTTTTTTTTTTTTAGAAAAGTAGCAAAAGCAGTAGTAAATACAATTCTCATGCAGTGCAAGCTGGCACACTTGAATATGTAGCAATATTAGTCCACACACAGTTTGAAAAAATGTAATTAAATTAAAAAGGACTAAAAGCAAGTACAGAAAGGGTTTATTAGGTAGAATGCGGTAAAGAGATGACCTGGGGGAGTGTCTTAGATCAAATCTACAGTGGGGCGGGCACTGCAAAAGCCACCAAATTTAAACTACAACCAAGAATAGGGAGGGGGGGTGGGGAAACAGTTTCAACACAGATGTAAGGAATGTGCAAATTATAAAAAAATATATTATACTGTTTTCTATATATTTGCGGAGCAGTAAGACACAGATATCAAGAAGACAATTTAGCTCTATAATACAGAATAACACAGAAAATATACTCAGCTCTATATACTTGCAGATAGTTCTGTAAGGCTGTCTCTCAAACTAAGGTTCCAGTTTGAATACAGGTTGTTAATTAAAAGGAGACACAGCACTAGCTAAATTATATCAGCTGAAAGACAAGGCAGGAAATGAGGGGGATGGGGAAACAGTTTCAACACAGATGTAAGGAATGTGCAAATTATAAAAAAAATATATATACTGTTTTCTATATATTTGCAGAGCAGTAAGACACAGATATCAATATATATATATATATATATATATATATATATATATATATATATATATATATATATTATTTGTCAAAACAATAGAAATAGCCTCTGCAAGGTTGGTTTGTCAGTGTCTATGCAATAGAGTTAGTGAGATACGCACAAAGGATAACAACAGTTATTACAGGTCAGTGTACAGTCATACTTGAAATGTAAATTTTCAACAGCTCACTTAACAATAGACACAAATGCTTCACCTGTTTGTGATTTATGTTGGTGTACTGTCATACAGGTGTTACTAATGTATTCAACATCGCTCACTTCAGAGCAATACATGGAGTACAGTAAGATGCTATGCTGCATTCAGAGGTGTAGTTAGACAGACCTTTGTATTTCAACATATAATATGTGGCAGTTGTAGCAAGAAGAACACAGGTAATATGACTGATTGCACTCATAAAAATGCATTATACTCAAATAATTTTAAAATGATAAGTGATAAAATTTGCCCTGTGATTGATATTGTACAACACTGCTGGCATGTAAGTTGTTTTGTGCTATGTCTTCTGTGGGCTGCCAATGCATTAGTGGCCTTCCTATCAGACACACACTATCTCTCTCTCTCTCTCTCTCTCTCTATATATATATATATATATATATATATATATATATATACATACAACCCAAATGTCAAGGGGGTGACCACACTTGAGTCTTACCTTGATTTATGTGCATGTTAGTATATGCACTTGAACATGTCCCTCATTTTGCAGCTACATACATATCACATATGTTATAGTCAGATGTCTATAAGTATGGATAGTAGCATATAGTTCTGTAGATACTGGTCAAAGTGACAGTTCTGTGTATGTGCCAGGTCCTTCTGGATTGCATTACATAAATACATGGCATGTCTGACAGTCACACATTCTGCCATTCAAAACATGCAGGTTGCATCTGCAAATGCTTGTTTCCAGAATTAATACCACTACTGGAATAATTTTACAGGCGAGCATGATTCTTCATCATGTAGCCCCAATTTAACATGTGTGCACATTGCCATTGCAACTTCATTACTGTTCCTTCATGCATATACGGTGAGGTAAGGAATGGGTTAAACATTTTTAACTTGTGGTATGTATATTCAAACATCAATTCATTTCTAAGTAAATTATTTCCTTTGTTTTCTCTCATACTATACATGGCAATGACAGAGAAGTCCCATAACTTTGCACTACCTGCAGCATATGCAATGTCTGCTACTCTGTCTGCTTTCCTTGGCAACTAACTCACCTCTTAACTTTACATATTTATTAATAAAGAAAAACACTTTTTTGCACTGCAGCTGTGGCCATCTCATCTCATTTGGTCATCATTTCCTTTTTTTAATCATGTAGCTGTGTCCCAGAGTGGCCATGACTACCTCTATACTGATAAATTATTGTAATTACTGGTGTTGGTATACTAAACTGTTGATATATAACTACGCTTTCCTCTTTAAGCTCCACCTACCTATTGATATATTTACTTCAAGTTGCCCTTGCCTTGAGCCATCCACACATGCTCACTTACTGAGGTTAAGCTTATTTATAACCTATTGTTTATGCTGTATGTTCAAGCCTATCTGCACATCAACATGGCTACTAGCTGGTATTCTAGCCATGAACAGGTACTGCTCAAAATGTAGGGTTGCTTATCAGCTTGCATAGTCAATGAGCACTGCTCCTCATCACACTAAGATGAGCAAACTTGTAGGCTTAGAACAACATGCACATAGTTGTTAGTAAATCCCCAGGATAGTGTTTAATGATGTAGTGATTGTTTAAAATCATTATTCATTTGCAAATGGAAAGGGAAGCAATGCAGTGGAAAGATAAATGTATCCTACCATCCAGTAAGTGAGACAAATCAGCCAAATAAATACCAAAACCAAAAGAAAAGGCCGATAGACTCACAGACATAACATAAACCAGACACTGAATATAAAACTTTAATCTTGTACAGACAGTTAAGTGCTTTCATCCCTAAGGACTTCCTCAGAACTAATGAACAAGAAAAAAAACACCCATTTTATAGAAGTCAGTTAAGATTCTGTCCAGCCACAATTCATCAATCAAATAATTAAGTTAATGGACCATAAAAAACATGAAATTACCATCTAACTTTAAAAATATAAAAAAATGATAAGAATATACATTAATAAAATATCCTTTTATAACATGTTTAAAAACTCGCTAAAAATAATTTATTTAACGGAATCATACCCTATAACTTAGCAGCATGTATTTTAATACAGTGTTAAGGCAATGGCATAGCTAGAGTTTGTGCTGCCCAGGGCTGTCTTTGAGTTTGCACCCGCTTCCCCTCACAGAGTCATGGTCAAATGGGGCCGCCACATACATAGCTCTCCCTCCCTGCAGCCATTCCAGTGTCCCATTACTCAGCTATTTCTCCCTATTTACCATAAACACTGTAATGTACATATTGCTTTATGATTTACTTCTACAGTGATTATTTGGATTTCATTTAAAACTTTTATTTTAAATTTTGTAACACAAACACTGATAGAAGTCTGCTAAACAAAGCAATACAGTCCCACAATAAAAACAGACTTAGCATTAAAACTTCTCTGCCTTTGAAACACCATTGAAACCTACACTCAAAGAACATGCATCTGGCCAGTGGCAGATAAAGTTTTCCGTTGGGCTGTTTTCATATAATTGGTCTCTTGCACAAATATTTAGAACCATGCAGACATACATGAGTTCTTTGAATTGCCTTCCCGATTGTATTAAATTAAATTATATTCCTTGTATAATGCAGCACACTTGGTAGAGCGTGTTTTAAATTTATTGTTTTGAACATTTTTCCAGTAAACAATGAAACAAAATCTATGAATAAATAACGACAAAACTCCCAATTCAGAACATTTCCATCATAAAAGTCTACTCAAACGTCTATCATTACAATCCACCAATATCAGTAAATATGCACAATCTCTGCAGAAGTAAAAGTCATCTAAATAATTCCACATTAAAGAGCTCTAAAGAGATTAAAGAGAAGAGGTTACTGCTAACAAAAAAAAACTTATATTTCATTGTTTCATCTACAAATAAAGTGCCTGTTGCCCTTGAAGAATAAATTGCCTATGTTACATTAAAAAATGATAAGCTAGTAATATTGCAATACGGAATGGATGGCAAACTGATAACAGGTTCATAGTCACTAGGTATCTCCTACAAAGGAGGACATTCTCAGGACTGCAGTATCCACCCCTTTTAAAGTACAACACAGTACAGTATCAGCACTCCATCTACATAAGTAGAACCCGCAACCTTATGTAGCAAAAGCAAGTATATTACCTGTTGTACTACTAACAATGCAAACAGACTTGGCATAAGCAGCACTAAACTTCTTTTGCCCTGAAGCTCTCAGCTTCTTGTAATATCTACTTGACGCTCAACTATATCTCTCAACTTTGCAGCACAAGAAATCTGGAAAAAGTCAAAATTTATTGGGGGTGCAAAGGCCCAAAACCAGGGACACATTTCAAACATTGCTTGTATAATCTTAGAACATTGCTAGAATAAAATGCTTTGTGTTACCATGCATTTCCTGAAAGATAGGAAGATTGAAACTTAAATGGCTATCATTATTTAGTGAATTCAGTTCTCACTGATTTGCCAGAAAACCACAAATTTTAAGAGGAACAGACTAAAAGTATGAGCCAAACATTCCAGACATTCTGTGGAAATCTGTACAGTTGAGAGCCATGGATGCAAATTCACACTCATTAAAACTGCGCATGGGTGGACAGGAAGAATAGGATGCCTGTGTGACAATGCACACACAGACATGATGCGACAGGTGTGTGTGACCCAGCTATGTGACTGTTCTTAAAGAAGAATGCCTTTAAAAATTAACTATTAAAAGTGCTGCCAGGGGTGGACCACCCCTCTGCCCCCCCCCCAACTACTCCACTGTGTTAATGGAGACATTGTCATTTAAACCTGAATGTTCACTAGCATTCAGTCTCAATTTCCCACAGTAGTTCTCAATAGTCAACTTTATATTCCCAGGGGCCACCCTTGGGATTATGTAGCACCTGCTCTATTGCCATAAAATTATGCATTTGATTACTAGCCCAAACTGCTTTATGTTTAAAAAGAGCACTTGCATCTTTTTTTTAATATTAATACTGTGGTGGTGGTACTGCGGTAGCATTGTCATCTCACAGTAAGACGTTGTCCTGTTCGATTCCCAGATAGCGCGTCTTCTGTGTGGAGACATGCGTGAATGGGCGTACCTTCATTGAAGGTTGTGTTTCAGGGCTGGCAACTCAGCACATAAAAATCTACTGCCAATCATTAGCAGACCGGAGTTCCGCTGTGGTGACCACTAACCGGGAAAAGCCGAAAGACACAACAACATAGTAGTAATATTCCTGGATTCGTTTTCTGAACTGAAGTTCCAATATAGAAACAGAAACATGCCTCAAAATATGGTAAATACACCACTCTTTTACTGTTGCAATCATAATATGATGTAAATTTAAACTTATAATTAACACTTCCAAGAGAAAACTCACTTCCCTCAAAAATGTATTTACACTGGCCAGATGTTCCACATTTTTGTACTCATATTTCTTTTCTTATTAACTTTGCCATTGTTGGGGAAATCACCCCTTTCTAGATTCTTTTCAATGTTAGCTTGCTGAGAATAAGTAAATAGGGGGTTTAGAACCTAATATATCACTAAAAGCACTATCAGGTGAAATAATGTTCTAATTTTCTTGATGAAAGACAAACTATGATGACTATGCCTAGTGCATTTAATACATAAACTATTTTGATAACTCAACCTCATTTCTTTATTCATTTCATTACCATATCTATACATTAAACCTACTCCCAAAATTGGCTTATATTTGTTCTTCCTACCTTCCAAAATTTCATTTATAATGTCACAAAGTAATTATAATGGATATCTCCTTTCTCAAAACTTTACAAAGAAGCTCAATTTCAGTATTCAAATCATTGTCATCAGAAATAATTCTTGATAGCCTAACCATTTGGCCTTTGACTATATTTTTCATTTCTTTTTTTTTTTGGGGTAACTATTAAAATGTAAGTATCCATTAGAAAAGGTGGGTTTCCTGTATAACACTGACTTAAATCTAACATTCTCAAGATCTGTAAATAATCTAAATAATTAATATTTACATTAGACCAATAATGAATACACTTTAAAAAAACTAGTAGAAGTTAAATATGCAATAAAGTTAATCAGCTGTTCAGAATCACCTTTCCAGATAATAAATATATCACCCAGAATGTGTAACATGGTAACAATGTACTGTTAATAATCAGAACTAAATATACATTTCTGTTCTCAATAACACATCATCATGTCAGCAAACAAAGGGGTGCAGACATCCCCCATTGCTACCCCACTAATTTGTTTAAAATAGCCCCCTTCAAAAAAGAAATAATTGTTGCTTAAGATGATTTCAGTAAGTGAAACCACACAATTTACTTCTCTGTTGGTCAAAAATTCACAACTACATAGGATGTCATTGAACCATTCTAGCCCAGTATCATGAGGGATACATGAAAACAGGTCAACTACATCAATACTCACCAAATAACAACTAGGGTGAAAAAATTCTGATTTTATCTGCCCCAAATAATTCTCATGAACCCTTTAGTATTTAGGAAAATCTTAACCTAAATGCTTTAACTTTTCTGTCTACAAATAAAACTAATGGATATGTTTCCGATCCATTAGCTGCAACTATGGATCTGAAGGGAGGTGACTCAATATTTTAAATCAATTTTATGAATACAAAAAAATAGGAATGATTGGGGTGTTGTACTGATAAAAACATATATTTTGTAGTCTATTATCTGTTGTTTAACTAAATCTTTCAAAAAGAGATCAATTTTGTAATAAACTGGATTAATTTCATTCTTAAAATCCTAACATACCAAGAATCACCGTTCAATAAAGAAATCATTTTACTAAAATAATCAATAGTATTCTTGATTACAATGCCCACTCCCTTGTCAGGTTTCATAACCATGATATGCCTGTTTTGACTAGTTAAACTGTGCCTGCAAAACTTGTTACGCTTGGAAAAAAATTCAGAATATCTTGAATATATGCTTTTTCAAAGTCAGATAACAAGGGATGAAGAAATGAATTTACAGTACCCTTCCTAGTTAGAATGTTACTTAGATTGGACCAATGACTTTCCCTTATACAAGGTTTATCTAAAGAATGCAAAAGGGACAAATCTAACTTTCTAACACAGAGTTTAAAATTGAAAACAATTTCACCTATAACATTAGCAGTATACAGGGACAAAAGTGAATCCCTTGATAAACATATCAAAAAAACTTTAATCCATCTCAAGGTCACTATGAATAAAAATCTTAAATCCCTGATGAATAATGACAATATTTATACTTACATCATTCATGTCTTTTTAAAATTTCTTCATTATTATGAACATTAGAATTAAAGTTAAAATCCATTGGGGAAAACATCAATAGCAGATGGTGCATGTGTAAAATCCATCTCAAAATCTAGGATGTCATGAAAATAAATTTCAGTAAAATGTAATTCCAAACTTTCCTCATCCTACCTCTCCTCTTCATTGATGAAGTTTGTGCATTGTGTTCCCCTACCCACTGTCCAACTCTGGCATTCCATTGGATCAGTGTGTCTGACCACCTCAAACGTGGCATGGGATGTAAATTTTAAAAATTCTCCCTATTATTAGGTTTCATATTACTCCTTTCCCTATCAAAATTATGTCATGAACTGTTCTTTATTTTGGTTAAAGGATTAGCCAATGTTGTTGACAATCCCTCTCACCTCTAAAAAAATCTTTTTAAATTTATTTCATTATCAGTATTAGCAGACTTATCTACCCTGTAAAATACTTCACAACTGTCACTCGTCTGGTCATGGGGGGTTCCTCCCTTGATTCAGCCTGCACAACAATATGATGGTTCCCCCTTCTCCTTCGTATACTGCTGGTGCATACACAAATGAACACTCTCTTTCAGTGGCCTCTGATACAGCTAGTCTTAGCAAAATAAATACCCTGGTGCATGCATCTTTGTCAGAATAAGCTGCTTGTATAAAATATTGCACTCTTGCTTAAATATTTTCCAGTTCTCTGCAATATTCTGATCAAATACAAGTGATGATGGTTTTTGAAATCTGTCTTACCATGCCAACAAATTACAGTAAAATACAATGCAACCCAAGTCCACTGGTAACTGTATGAACATGCACACTTATGCATATACCAGAAATTCATGCCAGTACTTGTAACTATGTCTAATAGCACAACAGGCCTCTGAGTAAGTGAAGTTTGTGAAATAAGTCTACCGGGCACAAGAATACTCTTGAAATCACTGTACTGCAAGAAATTGCCTCTTATCAGTGCAAGAAACACTTCAGAATAACTGCAACTCTGCGAACACACTGGGCAGAAGAAGCTCAGAGTAAAAAACATTTGGAAGTAATTACTCTTTGTGAATTAACAGTACACAGCACACTGAA
The DNA here is from genome assembly GCF_019279795.1 of Protopterus annectens. NCBI lineage: Eukaryota > Metazoa > Chordata > Ceratodontiformes > Protopteridae > Protopterus > Protopterus annectens. The sequence continues at coordinate 1,098,487,319 of NC_056728.1, forward strand.
ACTTTCCCAAAATGGCTGTACTTTGCAGTGCAAGAAACACTCTGTAATAGCAGCACAAGAAACTTTTCAAAATGGCTGTATTTTGGCTGTACTTTATAAGATAGTTGCACTTTACGCACAAATAAATTCTTTGTAATAAACGCACAGTAATAAGCACACACTGTAAACACTTTTACATACATTGAGATACTCCCAATAACTCTGCTTATGACCTGAATAGCTTCAATCAATCCAAAACAGTAGTTTATGCCAAAACACAGTAGTTTGCCAAAACACATGCAGTCGCCTTGCTTTATGTATGCTTAATGTGCCCTTTATGCCCTCATTATATTCGTTTTGCTCATTTAATCTTTTATCATGCCCATTATACTTTTCTTGTGCTCATTTTACTCTAAACATACTCATTTTACTTTACCATGCCCGTTTTGCAATTCCGAAGTAATTCCAAACCCCTTATGTGCTTTTCTGATAATCATTTTATCAAATGTCTTAATTTTAAACATTTCATTTAATTAACAAACTTTTTGTGCCTCCTGCTTGCTTAATAATGCATTCTGTGCCCTCATAATGCTCCATTTTATCTTTTTTTTTTAATAAATAAATTGTTCATGCAAGTTTTCATTACCTTTGGTTCATTTCTCGCCCTTTTTTGTACTCGGTTCACTTAGTTTACCTTCACTGTTAACTCTGCACCTCGTAACTTTGAAAAGTAGTCTCTGGAATCCCACATCTGACACCATGTCACTCATCTGGTCAGGATAAAACAGGCAAGCTTCTGTGGGTTCTGTTCAAGCAGCTTTATTATGTATAAACACATCCGGATTGAGTCTTAATAACTTTAACTTAGATAAACTTTTAAACAAACTAGTTATCAATCTCATATATGCTCACTCTCTGGATGCACTCTCAAAATGGCACTGAAGCTAGCACTTGCTTGCTATTTATATGCACGTGCTGTCCTTGAAATGCTTCTTAAAGGTACAACACACACACACAATTCTACAACAATATTGTAGCTGATTAACTTCAAACAATAAGTCACAAGATTTTTTTTATTTAAACAGTCCAATTCATCTAAAGGTATCTCCATTTTAGCCTCATTATCATTAATAAGAAGACTCATAATCTTAAAGCAACATTCATCAAGCACCTTAACAGGTTCCTGGTGTAATGAAGATCCCAACTCAATGCCATTTGGAGATTTATAAAGCCTCAGATCCTTAGAAATGATGTTAATTGATAAACAATGCTTGATATATGCATTATCTATCTGCAAGGCTTTGAATTTACCAAGATGTCTTTCAAAAAGCCTTAAAGTACAGTCAAAAGTATTGTTGGTCAAATTGTCACTAACCAGATAGAAATCCAAGTCGCTATGTATTCACTGATTGTTACTGAATGAAGTTTCAGTTCACAGACCAGAAGAAAAACAGTTCATTCTCAACTAATAAATGAATTTTTCCCAATAAGTAAGTGACCATCTCCTCCTGTGGCTTTGGGAAACCTGGCTGGATGTTGCTTCAATATAGCTTCATACGTAGGCAGTGAAATCACCCCTTCCTGTTGAGCTGAATGAGGAAAGTAAGGAAAGTTCTGGTATGTTGAAAAAGTTGGTATGTACCATCTGAACAAACATCAAAGGGCTACAACAATGCAGCAGAAGGACCAAAAGACATGGAACTATGTTGAGTTAAAAGTTTCACCAAATACAAACATTTACCACACTTATATACAAAAATCATGTTTGTATTTGTATTTCTGAAGAAGTCTTTGAGACAAAAGTGTTGAGTAAAGGTTTTTTATGCTAATTCCTGGTTGGTGTCTTCCTCTGTTGCTCCAGTGTTTTATATTTATTTGGTTGGTTACACTGGTGGCCATTTATTTGGTATTAATTAAAGATCTTGAGAATGTTAGATTTAAATCAACTTTATACAGGAAAATTGCACAGCCCGCGGTGGTGCAGCAGTTAGCATTGTCACCTCACAGCAAGAGGTTCTCCACTTCAATTCTCGGCTGCAGTGCCTTCTGTATGGAGTCTGCATGTCCTCCCTGCAGTCCAGTGATTTTTAAAGACATTTAAGTAGGTGCATGTATGAATGGGTGTGCCTACTTTGAAGGTCGGGTGTTGGGCTAGCAACTTGGCACCGTAAAACTCAACTGCCAATCATTAGCGGACCGGAGCTCCACTGTGGTGACCTCTAACTTGGAAAAGCCAAAAGACTTATTTTTTAATAGTTAACATCCCCTCAAAGGAAAGAAAAGTTTAGTCAAAGGCCAAATGATTAGGCTATCAAGAATTATTCTGAGGATGGTTATTTGAATAGTGAAATGGAACTTCTTTGTAATATGTTTTTTGAGAAAGGTGATAGCCATTAAAATTATTTTGTGACATTGGAAATGAGATTTTGGAAGGTAGGAAAAACAAATATAAGCAAATGTTGGGAATAGGTTTAATGTATAGATATGGTAATGAAATGAATAAAGAAATGTGGCTGAGTTATCAAAATGGTTTGTATTAAATATACAAAGGATAGCCATCATATTTTGTCTTTCAACAAAAAATTGGAACACTATTTCACATGATATTGCTTTGAGTGATATAGTAGGTTCTAGACCCCAGTTTACTTATTCTCAGCATGCTGACATTAAAGAGAAGATTGAAAGGGGTGATTTCCCCAACACTGGCAAAGTTAATAAGAAAAGAAATGTGGGTACAAAAAACATGTGGAGCATGTGGCCAGTGTAAATACATTTTTGAGGGAAGTGAGTTTTTTCTTGGAAGTGTTAATTATACGTTTGAATTTATATCACAGTATGATTGTAACAGTAAGGGAGCAGTGTATTTAGAGCATTTTGATTCATGTTTCTATTTCTATATAGAAAAAAATGGAATATTGGTTCAGGAAAAGAATCCAGGAGCATTACTATGATATTAAATAAAAAGACTCCAATGCTCTTTTTAAATATAAAGCAGTTTGTACTAGTAACAAAAGTCATTATTTTATGGTAATAGAGCAGGTGTTACAAAATCCCATGGGTGGCCCCTGGGAATACGCAGTTGAGTGTCAAGAACAATTGTGGAAACTGAGACTGAACGCTAGTGAACATCCAGGTTTAAATGTCAGTGTCTCCCTTAGTACATTAAAAATTCATGCTTCTAATTTACAGGATTTTACACTTTGACCAACTACTGAAGATCTAATTGATACAATCCAAGCCCCCATCTTCTTTGTTTGACAGAGATACTTCAGGTAAGAAGAGGTACAACTGCATGTCATCAGCACAGTCTGTGACACCCTCAAGTAACCTTTGTACCCTTCCAGGTGGATGGTGATGAATAGGTACCAACCACCATTCACTTCTTTTATTACTGTGGTTGAATGACAGAAGTTGATGGACCCACCCCAAACCCAATCTGGCCTAGGATGCTGTTTAAAAGAAAACCTGTTGTTGTAAGAATACATCCAAAGTTGAAATCAAGAGAATTTTGCATGATAAATACTATGCGGATGTGACAGAGTAAGTCACATATCATTCTAAACTTGTTCCTGATAGACTTGGCATTTGAGTAAAACCCTATCCAGAGCTGCAGAAAGGACACATTTTTGTGTTCCTTTTGAAAAGTAAACTACATGGGTACATCATACAGGATCACATTTCGCTTATCTGAGCCATGCTTTGCCACATACCAGAAACCACACAACATGTGAATAAAACCATGCTGAAGTCCTCATGTGTCCCAGTGCCACTGAGGATGAATGCCAGCTCCTGCAGGCATAAATAGTGCCATCAGGAAGACACTGGAGTTAAACAGCATCAAGGCATAAAATTGGTCCACACTGTTGATAAAAGGTCTACAGTCTGAAACAGTGAGAAGTATCCTAATGACTAAGTGTACTTCCATTAAAACATTTTAACAACTACTAGAACTGGCAGCTAACAAAACTACTAAAAATTAATTAAGAAATAAAAGTACCCTCCCCCCATCCCTGCTTTGATCTCTCATTTTTCCCCATTTACCATACCAGCACATCTCTGGATCTCTGACCTGCTTGTTTCCAGGCCACCTCTAATAAAAGTTTTAATCAGATGAACCCCCAACTTCATGGGTATCAATGGGTATCAGTCTTGTGATACCCATTTGTAGTACCCCTTACAGAAAGCCACACCAGGAGTATTAATGCATGCACTAGCCAGTCAAGGTCCTAAGATAAGGACAGTGATATGTGCAAAGATATAGCCCTTCCCAGTTAAATGGACCAAATGTAAGGCTCCTGGTCTCCACCAGTGATTGCAGAGGCAGTAAGTTTCCTCTTGACCCCCTCCCTTTGGTAGGAGAACTGGTTGCTGGTCATTTCATCCAGTCCTCCCAACCAACTCTACTAGCAATTAGAGTCCATTCCTAAATTTAGGTCACAAGCAAAGGAGATGGATACACTGCTTCTACCATATCAGACAGGCTATTAACTAATGAAAGCAGTGAAGCATAAATGACACTAGCAAAGAGGGAAAACAAGAAAAAGTAAAGCAAAATTTAAATGTAATGCAATGCAATACAATGCAATGCTATACAGAAGAAATCTAAAATGATAAAGCAATAATTGAACTAAAAGATTTGACATTATAACCAATATTAAAAATATCCAGTATTGCAAGGTAATGTGAGTGGTGTTCACATAACACATTGCAAAGCAATAGTGATACTGTTCATAATGATGAACGGCCAGTCAAGATCCTCCATACATATTACCAGAAGGCCAATCTGACTCTTGAATCAGCCTCTGAAGCTTAACAGAAGGGCAGGTAACAAATACCAAAACATCCTTTTGACAGGATGCCATCAGGAAAGAAGTTGGTGAAACCTGGTGATATAAAGGATAAATCTATAAGAATATATGAAGGCCTTATTAAAGAAGATCACTGAACTAGGACAAAGTAAAGCCAAGAAGTCAAGAATCCATAAAACCTCAGGTCCAAAGGACTAGTCAGATTAACATGGAGCAGGAAATAAAAGCTAGCTGTATACAGAAGCATTCAGGATCACAGGTCAACATAATTAAACCAACCCATATCTAGCAACACCAGAGTTGAACCGTATATGAAAATCAGAAAAGAATGTTAAAATAATAAGCTGACAAGGGTGCTTCCAGGTTTCAGGATAGCACTAGGAACTAAGGTTGGGTGGCACAGTGCCAGGGTAGTCCTATGGGCTAGGCTTGTAAAGGCTCCAAGGCCATCAGCCTAGTACACACCTATGAACACTCATAACACTCTGTGACACAGTGATACTAGTGTTCAGTAAGTCAAGAGAACCATAGTGGGCATTTCTACAGCAACTTCAGTAAGCAGCGTATGAGCTCTGGAACTTAGCATAAAAAACAAAACTCAGCTGACAATTCTAAATTCAGATTTACTATAAAAAGACAACTGTCTCACTCCATGAAGGTATGAAAATGCAATACAGCTAACTTCATTTGTTGAACATTTCTAAAATAATCCAAACCACAGAGCAAACAGGAGATAGAAATGATGCTGCAAAAATAGCTAACTCCACAGTGTTAAGAATGATTGGATACATATAAAATAAGAACAAATGCTGACAAATCCAAGTCTAAACTAGGGTAGACACCTCCAGCCTAAAAAAAAAAAAGCAAACAAACAAAGAATAAATAAATAAATAGGAGCAGCTCACTGTGCAAATAGGCTATTGTGAACCCATCAATACATATCTATAGCAGTCTTGATTTCAGTCCTGTTTTAACATTGTCATATATTTCTTTACTAAATGACACAGCTGTGAAGAATTTCATCTGAATCTCACACTCACAATTATTATATTTTTTTCAGATACACTGAACCACTACTCCTTCAATAACATTTCATCTATATTTGGCTCAAAATGACAGCACAAGCCACCAAAGTCTGTAAAGCTTTTTGGACACTTAAAATGCTAACTCTATAATCAAACTCGCTGTGAGGGTATTGACAAAAAAGCAGAGAGAAAATCCAGTGTACAATGAAAATGCTACACATAAAATTCTTTCATATTTCAGGAAGCAAAGCAATGAAGATGTTACTACTTTTGACAGAGACAATATTTCTCTCATAAAAAAAACACGTTTCAAGCCTATAACTAGTGACCTCAAGAAGAAGAAATTTCTAAAATTTAAAGTTAAATTTCTACAAATCCTGATAACGTCTTGTCTTATGAGTGGTGCTAACCTCACCCATCAACTCTTCATCCTGAGTTTCTTCACTGGTTACATCATCAAAGTGTGGTGAACAGCTGTTGTGGTGACTTTGCATGATGGTCGTCACTGTATTGACCCTGGGAATTATGCAAGGCTATGGAGAAAGTATGGTAGCTGAACTAATAAAAAAACAGTTTAGGTGACCTTATATCTTTGTATAAACAGCAGCATGGCTTTGCAAAAGGAAGATTTCCACCTTCTTAACTAGATTGTGTTTTTTGAAAAGGTCACTCAGGCCATAGATTAACAAGCAGTCCATGCAACCTTGATGGACCTTACAAAGGCCTTCAATGCAATCTGAACTTAAATTGGAGCCCTATAATCTTTGCTATATACAAGACTGACTATCTGACAGAACATGTTCTGTTAAAGTTGGTGGTGTTTTCTGTAGACAGAAAAGTATCACAAGTGATATTTCACAGGGTTCTAGCCTAGGCCCCTCCACTTTGTTATATACTTCTTTGCCATGAAAGCTGACATCAAGTGGATTATGGCTGAACAAGTTTGCTGGTAATTACAAAATGAGTGCAATTAGCAAATCCTGCCCTGATACAAATTCTTCAGCAAAGGCTAGACCAGGCAAAATCACAGTGTGTCAGAATATACTTCATGGCTTCCTCTGGAAACTCTGGCATTACTATCACTTGCCATTCTGACAACCTTCCACTTAAATCTGCCCCATTCATCAATTTACTTACCTATGTTAATAACATACTCTGCTTTACTCAGTATATCCCTCTTCTGGCTATAACATCCTTGTACCTTGCAGACCCTATCATTGATGGTATCTCCTCAAAGTCCAAATAAGTTATACTCTCACTTTAGTCCTTTCTTATTAGGTCCATAATTGAATATAATGCTCCCTTTAGTATGTGGCTTGCTAAGAACCTAAACCAACTTAAACAACCTCAATGTTTCCATGACAAAAGATCTCAGGTCACAGCAGCCTTAATACTGTAATAAACTAAAAATAACATGTCTCATTACTCAGTGTTGTACAGACTCCTGAGAAGCGACATCTGCTTAGCATTCTGTGTTATGATATAACCCAGCACTCTTTGAACTCCTTTACCAGTGGTAAAACAAACAATTCCATAGACATAAACCTTCACTGAAACATCAACAGCACCAAATGGCATGATATGTACCTAGCGCAATGCATTTACCACTTCTGGACCTGGCTGACTTACAAATCAAATGCAGTACATCCCTAGCATCCTTTAAAACCACTCTGGATAACTGGATGGGTGACTGCAATTTTTCACCTGGGATATGTGCAGAAAATCTTCTTAATGGGGTACCATGGTAATTTCCAAACAGTACTTGGTTATGTGGTTGAGCTTTTTAATGGTCTCTTTGGCCATAACCTTGGTAAGAGCCTATGAATCAATGAGCATATGAAGTAGCTACTTGTATGTCTACTACCAAGTTCATCTGAATGCTTGAGTTACCCGAGTGTTTTAGTAGATTAGGCTAAATGAGGATAGCTCAAAGCTATATACTTATGATACTCCTTTAGACAAACAGACATTTCTAAGATCACTGATTGGAATCTCATCACTTTAGAGGTGTTCCAAACAATGATTGCTGGACAGGGGCTTAGTAGTAAGATCTGACTTATATTGTTTAGGTGTGCTTCTTAATACTGGTTACTGCTTACTGGCTATGTAGAACTTGTATGTTTTCTGTATGCCTGTTTGGATTTTTCTAAATACACTTATTTCTTCCAACCTTCCAAACTCATGACAGTTGACTGGCAAAATTAAATCGCCAGTTTGGTGAGACTGCATAAATTCAGCCCAGAAGTCAAAACCTACAAACTTTTAACTATACCAAACTAAAAATGATCATATCACAATCCATATTCCTCCATGGCTTTATTTTCCTTCATGACTCCATTTATCTCTATTTCAGTTCACTCTGAAAAATAATCCAAGGTACAAACATTCTATCCGTATCTTCCAAATGAACTCTACCTTGTGCCATTACCTTATAAATTACTACATCATAGTCTATCCCCTGGATTCAGCAAGCTCTGCATGGAGTGCAAGAATAGTGCAAGAGCTGCTGCACACAATATGGCCAGCGAGCGATCCAGGAAAGAGGTCCCGGGATGTGCACAAGCACTCCTTCACTATTCCTGCATGGACACCACTGCTATATGCTAATTACCTCATTTGCTGGTGAAAACAATGCAAATGAGGTGAATTAGTGATCCAGGAAACAGACAGGCGTCTGTGCAGAAATAATGTAACCTGCAAAAATGTATTCAGTTACTAACTGAATACATTTCTGAAAATTACAAAACGGAAGCATGACAGCTCTAAAGAAAGCAGGTTTTCAATGTAGTAGGCATGCCAATGGCCAAATATATGGCCATTGTCATCAGAAATGGTTGCAAAATAATAAAAAAATAACTTTTATTTTTTTGGGTCAATTTTGGCTGTTTAAGCTTAGGGCAGCAGTGAACAAATGGGATCGGCCTGAAAATAAGAAAAAAAGTTGAAAACAAGATTTTAAACCCAAAGCAGCATTTTTGCCATAATAGTCAATGGCATACATAAGACAACAATACCAGGGAATAGTGGTTGCTAAGGGGGAAGGCTGAGTGTGAGTGTGGTAACGATGAATTAGCATTCTGTTTTATGCAAATGAGGGACTTGATACTGAATCATAGATTTCTTCTCAGTGTTAACCAACTGTGTAGGTGAAGCAACACCATTGTATAAGTATAAGAGGTAGATGACCTCATAAGGGGGAGTGTCATGCATGCTGTAAGCTTATTGGAGCTCTGTGGCCCATGTTTGCCCTTAGCTAAGCACAGCTAAGGAAGGGGGGGGGTGTCTGAGGCTGCCTAGCAGTGTTTGCATTGCCTAAACAGGTGTGCGTATCACTCACCAGGTTTTAAACAAACAAAAAAAAACAGGAAATAGCACATCTGAGCACTGGGTATGCACACTGTGCCTCGGGGCTTAAACTGGAAGGCAATTGGAAGGGAAAACAGCAGTAGGAAGGAAATCAAGGAGAACTAGCATAGCTGGCAGGTGAAATGTATCAGAATCAGCCAATTACAAATGGAACAGCCTAGCACACTACTATAAACTATCCAAACACCTTCCAGTCTGTTTTTTTCCCACAAACTCTACACCACCGGTGTACACAGATGGGGGACATTTTACCTGACAAAACTAACAAAATGTTAGAGGCTGCTGTTGCTCTCATACATCAATATGTACAAGAGGCTGAGGGTGGTGAAGATGTGAATGCTGATGACCAACCCACAGTGAGGAGAAGGAGAAGAGTGTACAGACCCAGGGTAACCTACCAGGGGCTACATGAGCTGGAGATAGTGAAGCATTATAGCATTGACAGGGACCTCCTACAGCAAATTGTTGAGCTGTGCCAGCCATGCCTTACACACAGAACCAACAGAGGGGATCCCATCCCAGTGGATACCAAGGTATGTGTAGGCTTAAGAATATTAGCCACAGGTACCTTCCAGAGGGCAACTGGGGATATCATGGGGATCTCACAGGCATTAGCATCCAGGGTACCCACCAGTTCCTGGATGCCATGTCAGCAAATGCCGGTGAGTACATATATTTCCTCAACACCTGTGAGGCATTGGCCAGCAATATGTGTCTCTTCCACCAAATACCAGAATACCCTGAGGTAGTGGATACTATAGACTGCACGCACATACACATCAAAGCACCACCCGGTGAGTGGGGTAGGGTCTACATAAACCGCAAGGGCTTCCCCTCCATCAACTGCCAGGGCATTATCCTGAATGTGCGTGCTGGCATTCCTGGAAGCTATCACAACTCCCACATCTGGCATATGACACAGCTGTACCAGGCATTAGCCAGTGGGGACATCCCATATGGCTACCTAGTAGGGGATGCTGTCTACGCACTGGAGCCATGGCTGATGACACCCCTCAGAAATGCACACACACACCTGAACGAGAACTCCATAATGAGGCACACGCACAAACCAGAATCATAATAAAGCGTGTATTTGGGATGCTCAAGTCAAGGTTCCACTGCCTGGACATATCCGGTGGTGGCTTGCAGTACTCTCCAGCTACATGTACACAAATGTTCATAGTATGTGCCATGCTAAACAATATGATCCTGTGGAAACAGCTGCAGCAGGAACAGTATGGGGCAAGGCCACACAGCCACCCACCATTGCCAAGGTCATCACAGGCAGAGAGGGACTCAGAGGAGGAACTACCTGAGCCAGCCCATGTAGGCAGAAGGAGGCATGCCCAGTATGCCCAGACCTTGGCAAAGAGAAAATGCATAGCATATACACTGACATGGTAGGAAACCAGGGAATGACACCTCTCTGTGACTCACACATACAGTAAAAGGGATGCTAGACATGACAATACCTGTGGAGTGTACTATGTGCATCTAACATAGTCAGCCCTCCAGCACCATCCTCAATACTGGCACAGCCACAAGGTAATTCAGTCTTCCTATCAACTGCTGAATGGAGTAGTATGTTCTGATAGTTGTATCTATGGTATGGATGTAAGCATGCAAGGGAATCGGGTGGCTGAATGGGATGGCAGCAAATAGTGGACACCTATATGGGCAGCATGAAATCCATAACAAATACTGCTGTCAACATACTAGGCAGTACTAGACAAGGTGACAAATCCCACTGCAGTACATGTGGTGGCCCAAATGTGTGTCCATAGAACACACACAAGCAAGTGAGTGAGGCTCACATACCCAGCACCAGCCTCAGCCAGCAGGACAGGTATAGATGACTACAACGAAAGGCTGGGCTAGGGCCTCCAATTTATGGCAATGGTTAACAGCCCCCTCCAGACCTATACAGACAGACTACAACAGGTCTGGCAGTTGTATGTTAGTTCTGAAAGGTACAAAATCTGAAACTGAAATGTAGGTCAATAAAACCTAAGATCTGTACTCTATCAATATGCCACCAGTCTGCATGATAGGTCAGAATACAAAATGAAATGGAAGCCAACAGAGTACCTGAAATACCAGTACAGTTATAGCAAATGTTTAAAGTTGTCAGGTGTGCCCCCCCCCCCCCACAATCCTATGTAGAAATGCAGTAACATGTAAGTGTGAGATGTAATAACAGCGGAGCACAAATTACCTGAGCTGGCCCAATCTACAGGATAGATTGTTGCATGTGTACAATATGCGGGTCTATATCACATAGTCAAAGTGTCAAAACTTTGACTATGTAACTATCGAACCCAAACGTATGAAAACTTAAAACTCCGAACACTCAGAACAGCGATTTTTTTTCCCAGGGAAAAAAATTGCTGTTCCAGTACAAAACGCAGAAACACACAAACACTACATACTGTTTCTAATGTGGGGGGCTTTGACCCCCACACCCCCATACCCCCTATTTAAATATACCAACTCCAAGATTGCACCACAGTGGAGGAAATAGCAAAGCCGTGGAAACGGCGCACCAAACTTTTTCCCAGGGAAAGAATTTGATGTTCCGCGGCTTCGTTATTTTTAGACTTCGAACTTCTCAGTTCAAAGTTTAGACATTTAGACATTTGAGCATTCGGACATATGATATACACCCCAATATGCAGGGGTCCATGTGTTAGGTTGTCATGTGTTCAATATTGTGTGGAAGTGGTCAGCATGTAGTCATAGAGGGTTGTATCTCGGTGGCCTATGGGCAGTACTGTGGATGACAGGGGCATGTTCCGACAACTGCAGTGCCAACCACAATGCTTCTCAGTGATACCCATGTCAGCAGTCATCCATACTCACTGTCCAGATGTCAATATCTGTCACCGTCGGAAAGATGGACATGCCATGAATGTGGGCCCATACATACACACAATACACAGGTGGAAGTACCCTAGACAGTGTACATAAAATGTAACTGTCAACTGCACACCACTTTGGAATTGTACATACAGGTCAGCAGCACATTAGTTGTCTGTGTAGTATGGAATACTGATGTAGTCTGGACAATCACTGGCAAACCACAAAAGGCACAGTTATAAAGTAATGAGAGACTGCCTATGTCCCTGCACAAGGCAGCATAAGGGGAATGTCCCAGGTATATCTGTGAGTCAGCTGCAAGTAGCTTCCATATCACACATGCACTCAGCTCACCCTACCATCAGCCACAGGTTTATCACAGGTCATATCCTTGCTGTTGGGAAAGTGTACAGTATGACCCCACTTCTGTATGGGAATACCCACAGAATGCAGCATGCTGAAGAGGTGTCCTATGCAGGTGTGTCCCTAGCTGTAAACAGCACCCTGCCTGCATCCAACCCAGTGGGTCAATATGTACAGGAACTATTGCCATTAACATCTTGCACACTTTCCCTGTCACCCCAGGGGAATCCACTGTCTCAAAGCCTGGGAATGTAGGCATGACAGAATGCACTGGCCTTCTACAGATGGCCTGCATCACTACTAAATGGCCTACAGTCCTCTGTCAAAGGCCGGTGCCTCACCCGTAGTGCCAATGTATGGTATCTCATGGGCTCCCAAATAACAAACTAACACAGTCAACAGAACACAAATGTAAGGCCATGTTGACAAATCCCAGTAGTATGTCCCCCATGTCCTACTGCATGAACTGTGGACCAATCCATAAATATTGCTGGGATGAAGGGCCAACTATAGGGATACTTCCCAGATATTGCTTGCATAATGTTAGGATGAGGGTAGAATAACAGAGTGGGGGAGTGTAGATGTATGGACATCATGGAGTGTGTGAAGTCAGAAACATGCCCATACTACCCCTGCCTGAAAACCCAGTAATGGGTGGCTACAAACATGCTCATAAACCACAATGTGAAGGGGAACTGATCAGATATATGAGCCCTGCCTCTGAGTAACCTTGGTGAATCTATAAAGCTGAGAGGTATGGCCACAGGAGGATATGGCCATTCTGTTAGGTCGATACATGTACAAGAAGGGAATCCTCAGCCACCATACTACCAAGGTGCTGGACCATTTACACAGACCCATCAGCAAATGTCTGTAGCTACCCCTCCAGAATGGCAGGAGTGTGCAAGAATGTGTAGACTGCAGACCACAATACTGGACTCAGCTTCATTCATCTTGTATTTACCAGTAAATAACTGTGAGCAAATAATTATATCTGTCAGTAGTCAATGACATAATACATCACAGTGTAAAACAGTACATATGTCTGAATATCTCTGGTAACACCAACCATGTAACACAAGCAGCACAGACAGCAATAGTTACAGCATCTCCATATTGTCAACCTATCTACAGATATCCTGAAGAAACAGGTTGCTATCTGTAGGTTGAGAACACCAAACCCTGGACTGGAGTACAACCCTACCTGGAATGGACTCACACACTCAATACAGAAGGTCATACTGGGCATGCTCCTACACTTAGAGAAGTGATGCCCATGTCTGACAACACAGTGGACTATACATATCTGTCATTTGCAGATGTCTGTGTGCACACACCAAATTGTACACCATTTATGCTTCACACACACATTGGATAGGAACACTCACACATATACAAGGCCAACCTACTATAATATGTCAAACATACACACATAGAGATGTGGGAAAGACAGAGACAGACAGTGACAAATAAAATTCCATTATGAGGCCTGCCCCACCCACTACACATCTAGTTGGCTGATATCACATGATCTGCTGATGTCAATCACTGTAGACATTCCTTTTGGTAGCCCTCAGCCCTATAGTATTTGTGGTACTTGTGATAACTGTGTAACACAATAGTAAAAATCAGTATTTATGTAGCATTTGCATACTCAGTCCTGTCAAATGTAAAATTGTGTGTGACTGAGTGTGTGTGTGTTTCCAGAGGAATGATTTATGGCCCATTCATACACACTGCACTTCCCATTGCCCATGTTAGCACTCCTGCTGATGTCAGTCACCTTGAAATAAACCATCACCCATATCTCAACCCTATAAGTTCCGTGGCACTCATGATAACTGTGTAATAATGTAGTGTAGCAAATGAGTTAGGTAGGAGTTCTAATCCTTGACATGTCTACTGTGATAATGTATGTGGAGGTGAATGATTTTGAGGCCATTCACAGTCACTACACCTGCCATTCCCCTACTTTAGGACACCTGCTGACGTCAGTCAACTTGAAATAACCCTTTGGCCAAGTCTCAGCCCTATAAGCTATGTGGTGCTTGTGATAACTATGTAATGCCATAGTGAAGCAAACTGGTTAGGTAGGAGTTCTAATCCTGCCCTGGGCAACTGTGATAATGTGTATGAGAGTGTATGAGTCTTTGATGACACCTGATGTTTTGGTAATTTACACTTACTATACTTCTCTTACCCCTCCTTTAGCTCTGCAGCTGTTGTCACTCACCTTCAAAGATACCTTTGGATAGCTCTTTGAAATATAAGCTCCATGGTACTTGTGATAACTGTGTAACACTATAGTACAAATACATAACTAGGTAGGGGTTTGAAACCCAGTACTGGCAAGTGTGTGTGATTGTATAAATAACAAGATCCATTTCAGGGTAGGTTTTGCTACATTTTTATATTGAGGACCCATATGTCCCAATATCACATTACAAGGCCAACAATTGTCAAACACAGTAGAGGTTGTTGTAGACAATCTACAGACATACATTTATATATAGGCAACCATTATAATACCCAGAGACCTCTCTCCACCCACAGATCATACACAAACATACTTGTCACTTTCTCTCTTCTTTTCTTTCTTTCCCTCTGTCTCTCTCTCTCTTCACCTCTGTGGTAGATGTGGAAAAATGCATCTGTTTTACATAGGCAGCAGCTTGACTTTAGTAGGTAATGCTCATGATCAACTGATGGCGTGTGCACAAATTGGAGTCCTTAACTTGCTAATTGCACATGGAACACTTGTGGTATCATTCCTATAGCCAATTGAATGGACACACACTCCTATAAGTAAGCACTGCAAGTGGGTGTTGGCCCTTCACCTTCACTGTGAGCAGGACTTCATGTTGGTGTGTGACAAAAAGCACAAACAGCATCACAGATTGTAGTTGGAAATACCTCTTACAACAAACACTGTGGAGACAGGCCAACAAACTGGAGGAGGATGTTCCAGGCATGGGGACAGAATGCAAGTATTGCTGTTCTACATTTGAAGTAATGTTGGTTTAACAGGGTTTGTGTGGGTATGGAGGTTCTGCATGATTTAAAGTCTGGAATGACAGTGTTATGTGGTTGAGAAAGCTCTCACCTGTAGGGCTATCTGCAGACTGGACAAAGTCTGGCTTCTTAGATTTGGTGTGTTACTCACACATGTTTTGTATTTATAAATGCAGTAGCATACTCTGATGACTGTACTCAGTAAATGGTAACATCCATGTGTGTTACTGACTTCATATCCCTCAGAAGAGATCTATCACAACAAACCCTGTTACACCAGCAATGTTCTCAGTTTATAACTGCAATATGTCAATACTGGCCCTGTGTTTGTGCCTCTGTCCCCCAAGTCTGTCACCCTTTGTTCATATGTCATGCAGTAAGAGGTGGATATGTACAGTATACCATTATTTACTGACATAATTCCTGATATCAACCCAGTGATATATCAGACTTCCAGACATATAATGTATAGGAGGCCTAATAGCTGAGGATAAAACATGGATATTCTGTTGTAGTCTGTACAGTAGTGAGTTCTGTGCACTTATGGTGATTGCTGACAGAGTGTCTGGATTATGTAGCAGTGTATTGTGATCATGTTATTTGGCCTGTGTACAGACTGGGGTAGATGTCAGTGTTCTTGGTCCTGTTCTATCTGACGTTGCATGCTGCTCCAGTTTCTGATACCCTATCAGCCTATATGTTTGTAGGGCCAGACGGAAATATGTCCCATACCATAATCAGGCATCAGACTACACTGTGAATTGGGCCAGTATATGTAGGGTTAGTGTGTGAGTGGCAAACATGATGATGACTTTTGTTCACACAGGCCATAAACTGTACTATTACTTAGGCTTACCATTATGTGACTGTGACTGTGTTGAGATCAGTTGTGGGTATGCACATTCACACTGGCGTCTGTTACTCCATGCTGTTACACACCTGTAGTGCCTGCTATATTTGCAATTACATGTGTATTCCCCCATAGGTAAATTGGGTTAGTGTTGTGGCTGTCTGTCTGTAGTGTAGACAGTGCTTGGTGACATGCCTAGCAGCGCAGTGTATTTACCCTAGTGTGATGTTATGTGCAGATATTTGTCAGATGTACTGTTGCCTGGCCACCATACGTGTTGTGCATTTCTGACAAAGCAGTGGGTTGGTGTGAAGATGTATGTCACTAACTAGTGTGAAGTAGTGGCTTGGGACCTCTGCTCCTCCAGTTAATATGTGTTAGGAGAGCAGGAGGGTGTGAATGCATCAACTGTGTGAGCTTATCTATTCCAGTATTTGCGATATATCCCCATTTTCATGGCTTTAAACATCCCCTTTGTCAGGCTTGTTCTACATTTCCTGCACTAAGGTGTTCTGTGTATACCTCCTGACTGACCAGATTGTTTCATACTGTCAATGTTTATTGCTCATATTTCTTCTATATTCCACAGGATCATTACTGTGATTTGTGTGGCACTTCACTTTGATGATTTTATGATGTCTGTCAGTAACTGATGGTGTACATGTCAGTTTCAGAAGAGCCTTCCTTCACAACATGTATGTTGACACAACCCCTGTCACTGTAGCAACATTCTACATTTATAACTGCAATACATACATTACGTTCCCTTGCATATATATATATATATATATATATATATATATATATATATATAAATATATATATATATATATATATATATATATATATATATATATATATATATATATATATATATATCTGGATTCCATACATTTGGTCAAATTACACTTAGTCGAAAATGATTCCAGGCAATGCCCTTCACTGAAAGCTCACTTGGTCAAAGTTCATTTGATCGAAAATGGAAAATAGCCCCTGCCCCACTGCAGTACAACCCTGGAGTGAGAATATTAAATAAGGAGGGGTGTGGGGGGCACAGACCCCCATATTGGGGGGTGTGGTGGGTGTAGCCTCCCCACATTATGCCAATAGTTTTTACTAAAGATATATATATCAATGCATTTCTAATGGATATACCTTCTTATAATAGTGAATACATTACAATTATGTGGGGGGCAATGCCCCCACACCCCCCCTTAGATAATATTCTCACTCCAGGGTTGAACTGCAGTGGGGCAGGGGCTATATTCCATTTTCGACCAAATGAACTTCGACCAAGTGAGCTTTCAGTCAAGTGAGCTTTCAGTGAAGTGCAATGCCTGGTATCATTTTTGACTAAGTGTAATTCGACCAAATGTATGGAATCCATATATCTATATCTATAGCTATATATATATATATATATATATATATATATATATATATATAGAGAGAGAGAGAGAGAGAGAGAGGAAGATATATAGACATATGTGTATGAAT
The DNA here is from genome assembly GCF_019279795.1 of Protopterus annectens. Taxonomy (NCBI): domain Eukaryota; kingdom Metazoa; phylum Chordata; order Ceratodontiformes; family Protopteridae; genus Protopterus; species Protopterus annectens. The sequence continues at coordinate 1,098,505,075 of NC_056728.1, forward strand.
ATATATATATATATATATATATATATATATATATATATATCTACATACATACATACATATATATAAACAACCCAGCCACTGGGGATGCACAAGCCAGTGCATTTCTTTGTGTCAGTCCCAAGCCCGGATAAATGGGGAGGGTTGCATCAGGAAGGGCATCTGACATAAAACTTCGCCAGATCATTTCATGCAGTCACCAATAAACATTTTCATACTGGATCGGTCGAGGCCCGGATTAACAATGACCGCCAGCAGTACTGTTAGCCTACAGGGTGCTGGTGGAAATTGGGCTACGGCTGGCCGAAGGAGGAGAAGAGGTGGAAGACATGGCCGAAGGCAGGAAGAGAAGAGAAAGGCTAGGACTGTGGTAGTGAGGGTAGGAACTTTGAATGTTGGCAGTATGACTGGTATAGGGAGAGAGCTAGCTGATATGATGGACAGAAGGAAGGTTGGTATATTGTGTGTGCAAGAGACCAGATGGAAGGGGAGTAAGGCTAGGTGTATCGGAGGTGGGTTCAAATTGTTTTATCATGGTGTGGATGGGAGGAGAAATGGCATAGTAGTTATTCTGAAGGTACATTATGCTAAGAGTGTTTTGGAGGTAAAAGAGTGTTGGATAGAGTGATGTTTATGAAGCTGGAAATTGAAGGTGTAATGATGAATGTTGTTAGTGCATATGCTCCACAAGTTGGAGTGAATTGGATGAAGTGGTGATGACTGTACCCAAGAGTGAGAGAGTGGTGATTGGAGCAGATTTCAATGGGCATGTTGATGAAGGGAACAGAGGGGATGAGGAAGTGATGGGTAGGTATGGTGTTCAACAAAGGAATGCAGAAGGTCAGATGGTAGTGGATTTTGTGAAAAGGATGGACATGGCTGTGGTGAATACGTATTTTAACAAGAGGGAGGAGCATAGGGTGACATACAAGAGTGGAGGAAGATGCACACAGGTGGATTATATCTTATGTAGGCAGGCCAGTTTGAAGGAGATTGGAGACTGTAAAGTGGTGACTGGAGAAAGTGTAGTTAGGCAGCATAGGATGGTGGTTTGTAGGATGACGTTGGTGATCAAGAAGAGGTGGAGGAGTGTGAGGGCAGCACCAAGGATCAAATGGTGGAAATTGAAAAAGGGTAATTGTGAGGTGGAGTTCAGGGATGAGTTAAGGCAGGCAGTGGGTGGTAGTGAAGAGTTGCCAAATAGCTGGGTAACTACAGCATAGCTAGTAAGGAAGACGGCTAAAAAGGTGCTTGGTATCACATCTGGACAGAGGAAGGATGACAAGGAAACATGGTGGTGGAATGGGGAAGTACAGGAGAGTATACAGAGAAAGAGGTTGGCAAAGAAGAAGTGGGATTGTCAGAGAAATGAAGAAAGTAGACAGAAGTATAAGGAGATGAGGTGCATGGCAAAGAGAGAGGTGGCAAAGGCTAAGGATAAGGCATATGAAGAGTTATATGAAAGGTTGGACACTAAGGAGGGAGAAAAGGACCTGTACCGATTGGCTAGACAGAAAGACCGAGCTAGAAAAGATGTGCAGCAGGTAAAGGTGATAAAGGATAATGAGGGAAACATACTCACAAGTGAGGAGAGTGTGTTGAGGAGATGGAAAGAGTACTTTGAGGGGTTGATGAATGAAGAGAATGAAGGGGAGAGAAGGCTGGATGATGTAGGGATAGTGAATCATGAAGTACAATGGATTAGCAAGGAGGAAGTAAGGATAGCTATGAAGAGAATGAAGAATGGAAAGGCTGTTGGCCCAGATGACATACCTGTGGAAGCATGGAGGTGTTTAGGTGAAATGGCAGTGGAGTTTTTAACCAGATTGTTTAATGAAATCTTGGAAAGTGAGAGGATGCCTGAGGAATGGAGAAAAAGTGTTTTGGTATGAATTTTTAGGAATAATGGTGATGTGCAGAGCTGTAGTAACTACAGAGGGATTAAATTGATCAGTCACAGCATGAGGTTATGGGAAAGAGTAGTGGAAGCAAGGTTAAAAAGAGATGTGATGATTAGTGATCAGCAGTATGGTTTCATGCCAGGAAAGAGCACTACAGATGTGATATTTGCTCTGAGAATGTTGATGAAGAGGTACAGAGAATGTCAGAAGGAGTTGCATTGTGTTTTTGTAGACTTAGAGAAAGCATATGACAGGATGCCTAGAGAGGAGTTGTGGTATTGTATGAGGAAGTCAGGAGTGTCAGAAAAGTAGGTAAGAGTGGTACAGGATATGTACGAGGGTAGTGTGACAGTGGTGAGGTCTGCGGTGGGAGTGATGGATGAGTTTAAGGTGGAGGTGGGGTTACATCAAGGATCAGCTCTGAGCCTTTTCTTATTTGCAATGGCGATGGACAGGTTGACAGACGAGATCAGACAGGAGTCCCCTTGGACTATGATGTTTGCAGATGACATTGTGATCTGTAGTGAGAGTAGGGAACAGGTGGAGGAGACCCTGGAGAGATGGAGATATGCTCTAGAGAGAAGAGGAATGAAGGTCAGCAGGACTAAGACAGAATATATGTGTGTGAATAACAGGGAGGATAGAGGAATGGTGAGGATGCAACGAGTAGAGCTGGCAAAGGTGGATGAGTTTAAATACTTGGGGTCAATAGTTCAGAGTAACGTTGAGTGCAGAAGAGAGCTGAAGAAGAGAGTACAGGCAGGATGGAGTGGGTGGAGAAGAGTATCAGGAGTGATTTGTGACAGACGAGTACCTGTAAGAGTGAAAGGGAAGGTCTACAAGAGGGTAGTGAGACCAGCTATGTTATATAGGTTGGAGACAGTGGCACTGAAAAAAAGGCAGGAGTTTGAGCTGGATGTGGCAGAATTAAAGATGTTAAGATTTGCACTGGGTGTGATGAGGGTGGACAGGATTAGGAATAAGTATATTAGAGGGTCAGCCCAGGTTGGAAGGTTTGGAGACAAAGCCAGAGAGGCACGATTACGCTGTTTTGGAAATGTGCTGAGGAGGGATGCTGAGTATATTGGGAAAAAGATGCTAAGGATGAAGCTACCAGGTGACAGGAAAAGAGGAAGGCCTAAGGTAAGGTTTATGGATGTAGTGAGAGAGGACATGCAGGTGGTTGGTGTGACAGAGCAAGATGCAGAAGACAGGAAGAAATGGAAACAGGTGATCTGCTGTGGCGCCCCCTAACGGGAACAGCCGAAAGAAGATGATGATGATACACATATGTATAAATGTGTATCTATATACTTTTATGTGTAAACATGAGTGTTGTATATACCTTCTCAGATGTATCTCACCATATTAGTCTATGTGTATATTTACATATAATAACATGACTGATTCAACACTATTTTTACTTACAATTGTAGTAGTCATAGTAGTTGTTCACTACTATTCAGTATATGTACTCAATGGTATATTTGAAAAAACAACAGACATTTTCACAGCTCAGAGGGCTTAGTGTTTAACTGCTGTGACTATAGTGTACAGGGTCCTGGGTTCAAGACCTACCAGGGCCATTTATTTTGTTGCTAGGCAGAAAGGGACTGTTGGATACAGAGAGGTTAAGGCCGTTCTGAGCAGCTTTAAGAGGGTTTGCGTGGGTTTGCATGATGGTAAGCAATGCTAATGTAAGGTTAAATGAATAAGCACTTACACCGTGTAGGCTTTACTTACCAGTGCACAAATCTGCTTATGCTAACATAAGGTTAAACTAATAAGCACTTACACCATGTAGGCTTCGCTTACCAGTGCACAAATCTGCTTAGCATTTACATTTAAGCAATGCTTACACCTGCTAAGTATAGCTCAGCTCTGGTATCCAGTGATCACATTCCAATCTGATAAAATAATATGGTAATGGCATATTTAATAAGTGTATTTAATTCCATGTACATAACATGTTTCTATGTGCTGTCATCACAGTAGCAAGGGGTGTGAGTATACTGTATGAGACACCTGAGTATACACGGGTAGTACCACAATCTTTTTTCTTTGTATGTGTTTCATACTTGGGTAGTATCCCAGCTTATATGCAGTCACACCTGCATGTATTGTATCATTACATTACTACTTTTAATAGTACTTTTCCAAGTAAGAGAAGATTGCAGCTTGTAGTACTAGAACCATACACCCCTGCATGCAAAACTGGACTCTGAGTACTGACTATCATATTCTTGGTGTTTGAACTGTATGTTTTTACACATCTCCTATTAGATATTGATCTGATATGTTAATATGAACTGTAGACTACTATGTTTTTAGGACATGTCATTGAGGACTGCTGTTATGTAGTAATGGCATACCTATCAGTTTCAGACATCTATCTGTCAAAACATTCATCCTAATGCATAACCTGTTGGCTAGTTACTTTCTGTCAGTCCTCTGTACAGATGTGCAGATGTCAGGTATTTATCTTGGCTGCTTACAGGCAATCTCTGATTGACTGACACTTGCATGTTTGCCCAGCTGTCTTATGAATGCCACAGCTAGGAAACCCCACTCTGTATGCACCACATGCCATAGATACCTCAACCAGACTACTACAGTCAACAGAAAATGTTTGGGTACAGGTCCCTAACCCAGACACTGTCCATGTTATGCAATATATGTTGCATACATATCAATTGGAGCACCTCACTGGCCCTCTTCAAGAGAAAACCAGATGAGTGGATGTTGAATTTAACTGTCACCCTGGGGATCACTCAAGTAGCATTAGTTGATAGATGACCTGCTGACAAATTTCAGGTGTCGTGATACCAGGGTACTCACATGCCCTACTCTTCTCATCTCTCCATGGAAATTAGCCTGGTGCACATCTAGGAACACCTGCACCTATGGACCTCAGTACTGACAAATGTGTTTGTGCATTATTGAGTATAACAGTGTCTGTGTGTTTGTAAATTTGTAGTTGAAAATCTTCTGAGGGCCTTCTCATTCACTACACCCCCCTATTGCTATACTTAGAAAGGGCTGCTGCTGTAATTCACATTAAATATACCTTGTGACACTCTTTCCCCTATGTGCTACCTGGGGCATGCAGTACCAGCATAACACTGTTCTACAAATGGGCATATAGCCGTGGGTTACCCTCTGAGTCCTTGCAAATGTGAGTATGTGCGTGTGTGTGTGTGTGTGTGTGTGTGTGTGTGTGTGTGTGTGTGTGTGTGTGTGTGTGTGTGTGTGTGTGTGTGTGTGTGTGTGTGTGTGTGTGTGTGTGTGTGTGTGTGCAATTGTGTGTGTGTGTGCATATATGTAGGATACAGCATTCTGAGACCACATTCTCCAAAAACACTAAACCTTGACATACATTATGAGGGATGGTGATGTTGCTGACATTAGGAGAGCCATGACAAACACTCACCCTACTATCCCTGTGGCATGTGCAATAAATGCATATCCCAGTAGTAGCACTGATTAGATAGACAAGGGTTTGTATTGCAGTCGTGGTCAATGTGTGATTGTGGGTATGTCAGAGCAGTATCAGGGGTTTCAATGAGTACAATATCCAATGTGGGGTGTGGGTGCTGGGTATACTGTCTTTACACCATGGTACCCCCAGTACATGTCCCAAGGTCCACTGTATGAAAACCACTGTCGCCATCAACCATACAAGAAACTAATTACACTATCTAGCCCAATGATGCATGTGCTGTGTGCAAAAACTCTGTAACAGTATGGTCACACTGACAAGGTAGTCAGCACTGCTAAACCCAAGTCTGTCAAATGTGTCTATGACTGTATGTGTTTGTCAATGTGTATATGACAGTATGTTATACTATGTATTGTCCATTAACACCCAGTACATCCCCCATTACCATATTGTACAAGGCCTGGTGATGTTGTTCACTTTACAGGAAGCTTGGGACACACCTCACCCTACAAGATCTGTTGTGTGTGAAATTAAGGGCAAACACATTAGTATCAATAAGTACCTAGGTTGGGGCTCTACTCTCACTGTTGCCAAGTACGTGTGTGTGTATGTAAAGGAATCTACTTCAGTTTGCAGAAAATATATTTCCCTGGGGATCATTTGTCAGAGAACTAACTGTCAAAAGGTGACATTTCTAAGCAATCATCTTGTGGAAATTCATTCCATCAGAACAAGTAGTGGATGTGTAAATGCCCTCTTTCTCACTGTACAGCTGTACAGCGATACTGGAGTTGGTATATAGTTGGGTGTGGTTGTTGTGGGCACAGCCACCCACATTGGGGTTGTTGTGCATATCCCCCCGTTTATTTTGCTGTTATACTGTACAGTTTATGTTAAGAGGTTAAGAAATTGTTCATCATACTATGTGTGGCTGTACGCCACCCCACACCCTCCAAAGTGGGTGGCTGTACCACCCACACCAGCACACCTATGTTTACCAACTCCAGGAATGCACTACATTGGGGAAGAGGACATATACCCTGCCAGTACTATTTTCAATGAAATTAAACTGGCGGACTGATTATTTACTGATGTGATGCTTTGGTAATTTGGTCTTGGTGGAATTACATAGACCAGAATGAATTCTCTGCAAAATGAAGTACAGCCATGTGAACAGTATTCTCTGTGTATTGCATCAACACAAAAGCCGTGGTGTGTGTATTTACAGGCATTTGGTGTGTGCCACCCACTACACTTACCATTGTCCACTGTAGAAGAGCTGCTTACATCAGCCATCCTGCACTCACCGATATACACCTCTCAGACCTATCAGCCTTGTGGCACATGCAGTAACTGTTATACAGACCTGTTACTTGTGTTCAGCTGTACCCAGGATATGACACAGTCAATGTGTCACCACAGTTTCACACCCCTCATAGGAAAAGACAGCAGACCAACATCCTCCTGACACAAAGACACCTAGAACACAAACAGAATACATTATGGAGACCACAACCAGTCAGTGTTAATAACAGCTATAATGCATCACAGCTGGACAGCTGCACACCCTGATGTGTAAGCATTAAACATTCCAGCTGACAACATGTTAAACAGCATTACATTGTCAGTCTTTAGTACATTCATCCTGTGCATCAGAACCATATTAGCATGTCCCTGCATCAACGGTATGGATAACAGGGATATGGCACAGGTATCATCATATGCACAGGGTGTGGTGTGGGTTTTTCCAGAGTCCTAGGCTGAGCCTTTTGGTTGACATCATGTGTGTGGGTTAGGGGGGGTCTGTGTTAAATGGCCTGTGCAGACGTGGTGTGTGTAAGTATGGAGGTGCCCTAGCTGTATTGGCGATGTGTGTGTGTATGTATGCCCACAGTTCTGCCATGTGGCTGCCCTATGCAGGTGTATGTTGGACAGCTGCAGACCATACGTGGCAGGATGTACAGTTCACCATGTCTGGCCATGGACATGGGAACTGCACCTGTCAGGGATTGCACGGGTGCCACCAGGCAGAAGCGAAGATATAGTACTCTCCCCTGATGATGACAATTGTCCGCTGGATCCACATCCCTGTTTGGACCAGCCAGGACCACGTGCACGTGGCGTGCTGCATTGTGGTGTGGACAGCACCCCTCTGCAGTGCCGGTGCTGGGACTGCCATTATGGGAGCGGCCGTGAGTTGTTGCATGTCCACATAGACCTCCACCTGTTGGCATTGCTGACCTACGTCCACGTGGCCGACGCCCTACTCCCACCACATGCTCTACCACAGACACCACATGATCAAGGATTCCCACCATCTCACCCAACCATCTATTCATGACCTCTGCAAAATAACAGTGGGCACCTGCAAGATCATGGATGTTGTCAAGTACAGCAGGAAGAGTAGCTCTCTGGATCCTCAGACTATCTCTGGTGTAACATTCCATAAGTGCTTGTGCCTCCATGATGGCCCAAAACGTGCATCTGGTGACACCTGTTGTGGCACTTCTGCCAGGGGCATGATGGCCAGCAGCCCTCCTATGAGCACCATTGTACATCTGCCTGTGTGATACCTCGCTGGTCATCCAGCTATGACTGCTGTGTACAGACACACTTACCATAGTCCCCACACTTTCCTGTCCCATGGCACCAACCACCAACTGTCCCTCATCTATGGCCACCGGTGATGGGGTATGTATGGGCATTGTGACTGTGTGCAGGGATGGGATGGATAAAAGTGGGATGTCAACCAATGGCACAGATTCAGCTCCGGACAACCCTGCCTGTACCTCATTATGCCTATCATCGTTGTCAGAGTCTGTATGGACACTAACATCAGTTTGCCTGCATGAGGGAACCTGATCCACCTCGCCACCTGTGAGGGGCAGACAAGAAATGCAAACTAAGACCTGTACATTATGGTTTACTTCCACACACTTACACACTTACAGGTGAGGAGGCACAATCATATTACACAGAACTCAGTTCCCAACAATTGACATCCATGACATATGGCACTCAATATCAGGCAGTGCAGCCATTCTAAATCCTGGTTGCAAACAATATACATAAGTGGGATGCACTAATCATGTTAGTAGGTGATGCCCCTTCCCCTGGGACACACTGCACCCAAGTACACATTAATGATGTGCACCTGTACAGCACACTGGCATGCACTGTACACCATACCTCACAACTATACAAATCATTGCTGAATGTGTTAGATATGTAGCAGTTATGTTTGCTCTGTTCTTCACAACCCCTATGTGTTTGTCTGACACATGACTGTGATGATATGAGGACGGATGTCACTAATGAATGACTGACATTTGATTCCCGGATCTCATCATCATCAGTTGATGTATGTACAATAACATCTGTGTACACTGATGACCTTCCAAGCCTCATGTGGATTTCAGGAGCATACACACCCCTGTTGACATGGCAGCCTCTTCTATGATATGAAATGGGGCCACATTACTGCTGTCAGAAACATTACACACACTTGATATGTGACATATGACCTATGCAATCCAATCCTGCATCAGATGACTGTCAGTCATGGAGATGCCGACTGAGATGCATACCATATTGGGGGTGCATAACTGTGCACACCCTTAAACTAATGGTTTGTTGAAACACCTGCTAACTGAAATACAGCAGTCACTATTCCTGGAAGGAGCACAGTAGCACGGCACATCCCTGCCTTTGCATAATTAGGTCTGTCTTCCCTACAAAGGTACCACAACTCTGCCAGATTGCAAGGCCAGCTCATGTGCACAGCCCATGGAAGTCACACAGGGACTTTGGTATTGCTGTGGAGTGTGTGTTATGTGTGAGCCAATTCATAACCTTGAAAGTGTAAAGATACTGCCATTCTTAGCTAGCTTTGGATGTATGCTTCAGTTCACTGTTGTATTTGAAGCTGACACTTCTCCCCATCCTCACCCTTACTGCAGATGCCTGGCAACTGTGGCCCACACATGAGTGTTAGTTTGCAGTGTTCCACAGTAACTCCACCATTTCTACAGGCCTACTTTCAGGTAATGAACAGCAACCGTAAAGGTGTACACTGGCATCAACAGCCTTCACGTTGGGGATGGTGGCCCTGATATGATGTGAGCTGCTGCTTGTGCACCACATGTAACTTTAGAACTACTGTCTGTAGGTTTGAGCCTTGGTCTCATGACACCATTACACATTGTAACACATGCCTTTGGAAGACCTGGGGTCATGCTTTTCCTACTGGTACAGAGGCCTGGATGATGTTTCTTGTTTGATAAATCTCCCATCTACTTATCCTATCCCATAAGGCACACTTATACAGACTCCTGGTGAATGTTGACACAGGTAATGCACAGGCAGGACTTGCTAGACATTTGTGCAACTGCCTTAGTGTTGCTGCATGTATCTGGGTAGCCTCCCTGACCAGTTTGAACTGTGTATTGTCATCTGTATTAGATGGCCATGTGTGCCTTGTCAACATCATTGTCATCCCATATTTAATACACCTCTAGATGACTGTCTGCATTGTTTGCCATGGACTACACAAGGGTGAAGTAATGTTATTTTACCCTATTCCTGACTACTTCCTTTCAGATATGGGATCCATGTCATGCCTTGGAAGATATCTGCAAGCCATGGCTTCCTGTGTTTCAGGCAGCTGGCCAATTGTCATGGACATACTTCTTGGACAGCAGACCATTACATGGTGTGACATAGAGGCCTATACTTGATGGCAGGTGTGTACTGCAGAAGAGAGAATGCTGTCAGTACATCACAAGCTGCCTCCACAATATGTTAATTGGAGTGTGTGCACACGTATGTTCCAGTGTATTCTAAGGTTTGTAAACCCCATATTTGTTGTCCTAACATAGGATTCTACTTTATACATTAATTGCACACATTAGGTACACATTACATGTTGTAAAAGGTGTGTCATGTGTTATTGTGCTCTGTCATTGTATATATCAGGAACAGTTGACACCATCATAGAGGTGTGTACACTGTTGTATTGACTGTATGAGGGTTAGGTTTCATACATGTCCCTACTGTAGGCCATTTGTCCCACCATTTGGCTTGTCTCTGTCCATTCATCTTGCACTGACAGGTTGTGAGGTATACTGCAGGACTCCTACCTACCCTTCACCATGGTGACCACTGTGATGCTGTGCAGTTAACACCAACAAAAGTGAAGATGTTTATCATGCATTGTAGGTAGGTGTGATAAATGTGTACAGGGCATATAGCATGGCCAGGGTATTGGCAAACATGAACAAAATAACCCCATACTCACCAGCCACAGGCTGCTGCCCCAGTTGTTTACCTGAGGGACCTACATATTTGTGGGAGAGAGTTAATTTTAGTAGCCACTCGTGGCATTGCTACAGGGTGGAAGCAGCATTTCAGAACATTAACAGTACAGCAGTACTACAGAATATGCAGCACAACACTGTAGTTGTGCACATGTATGCATTACTAAACTCCAGCTACAAACTATCTTCTCTGATATATGCATGCAGATTCTCCACAGATAGAAATGTAGAATCAACACTCTTCTAGTTATGTGCACTGTAGCCTTACCTGCACGCTCCTCCGACATTGGTTGGGTGCCACCCACCTCAACAATGCTGGGTTCTGCTTCATGGTGGGTGTGCCCGGTGAGTGCATCAAGGCTGGCAAGGAGCTGTTCCATACATGTCAGTGGGGGCTGGATGGCTGCACCCCCACCTGTGACTAGCTGTTCCCTTGCTATAATAGCTGCTCGGTTCCATGCATGATGAAAAATATAGCTGGTGCAATGACGGACCTGCTCATAATGCCTGTTCTGTTGTCCAGCATCATTCACCCTGTGGACCAGTTCTTCCCACAGGGCTGCTCAGTCACGTAGGGCTTCTGTGCCATGTCCGAACAGGACATCATATTGCTGTATGCGATACTGAATGATTACATCATTCTCCAATGAAGTAAAGGCTGGTAGCCTTCCTCGTGGTATGGCAGCTGGAAGACATGAACAGGAGAAACAGTTACACGACTTCATATGGTTGTCTACTTGCACATCAACACAGAATATTACTTGACAATATTCCAAACTACGACATGCAAGTGTGTTGTTTATTTATATATATATATATGTGTGTGTATATATATATATATATATATATATATATATATATATATATATATATATATATATATATACACACATATATAGAGCAAACATTCACAGATATATGTTTACACACACACACACACACACACACACACACACATATATATATATATATATATATATATATATATATATATATATATATGAGTATGCATACATTCCCTGTATTACAGTGATTGTCCTGCAAGATATGTTCATGAATTTATCCTGAGCTCTTCTAGCTTAATGGTTACATACTGTGATTATGGTGTACATGTTGCTGGGTTCAAAACTGGCAAAGGCTGTTTATTTTGCTGCTGGGTAGAACAAGGGCTCATGGAGAGAGAGTGATTAAGGCACTTTAAAGCAGCTTTAAGTGGGTTTGCATGGGTTTGCATGAAGCTAAGCGGAGCTAACACGCAGTTAAATGTACAGGTGTTTAAACTGTGTGGGCTTGTCTTAGCAGTGTTTACCAATGCACAAATCCGGTTAGGTATGATAACTACTGTTTACCTATTCTGTGTTTGAGCATATGTCAAATGGTTTGCCCACAGCTCAACGATGGTAATACACGGTTAAATGTATAGGCGCTCTATTGAATGTTAAGTTTGACTAAACAAGCATAGATTATGCATATCATGTGGTGTAGTGGTATGGTCCATGACTGCAATGTACAGGGTCCTGGATTCAAGGCCTGGGGCTGCTAGCTTTTTCATTAATGTTACATGACCGGACTGCATGATAAGTTAGGCAAAGCAAGTACAGCTTGTCATGTTCAGGTGGTACAGTGGTATGGTTGCTGACTGTAGGGTAAAGGGTCCTGCGTTCAAGCCTTGACAGGGCTGATAAGTTTTGTTGCTGGCCACAACAACGGCTGATGTTGAGAGGATGATTAAGGCACTTTAAAGCAGCTTTAAGTGGGTTTGCATGATGCTAAGTGTTGCTAGAATACGGTTACTCCGTTTTAGCTTCGCTTAGTGGCGTTTACTCCAGTTAATCCCTGCACTAATTTCTTTGAAAGAAAAGAAAAAGGAGTGATAGGAAAGTGGTGAAAAAAGGGGCATGCAGAGGGAAAAACAAGATGAAAGATGGATAGGGATGTGAAGAATGGGAGTAGGGAAGGTCCATAGCTGTCCATTTCTCCTACAGCAACAGCTGTGCATATGTATTGAATTTGGAGATGAATTTGGATACTCATACCCCTGTGAGAGGGGTGAGGACAACAGTAATGTGTTGTCTAAGCAAACTGGACAAGATTAGATGTGTCTAGTGGACACGTCTGTGAAAGGGACAGCTATGTATGGGGCATAATTTTTTTGTGGGAACAGATTGCCCTTTTTTTAAGGTGAGAGTGAGTTGTCGGGGAAGGATAGTAGGTATATGTGGGGAGGGAGGTTGGGTAGGAAAACAGACAAGACAGACAAGACAGCAAACAGGGGCGGTGTTTGACACATGTGGGGGGGGTGAACATCTTGACGGGGAGGGTGGTTGGGAATCAGAGGCACGAGCCCACAAATGGATGCAGTGAGACTGAGGTATCCATCCATGGGCAGTCACCACTGCACCTTCATGGCCCCAAAGGTGACTGTGCTGAGGGCTGAGCAGAAGGGGCAGACTGACCCTCAAGATGCACCACACAGCCCTCAAGCTGGCATAGCTGAGCTGCAAACTCCTTTTGCATCTCCCGACACACCGGACCCCAGACCTGATATTGGGTGATGGGTTCCTGTCCACATACAGTCCGAGGGAGGGACGAGTGGGCGAGGAAGATCCGGGGTGGGTCCCAGATTTGCTGGGGCCTAGTGCCATGGCCAGATGAGGCGGGACAGGCGGATCCACTGGGATCGTCCTTCCCAGACGAGCTGGGGTGTTGACAGTTTACAACTTATGTTAGTTATGAACAATACAATGCCAGGATTAGTTATAACAGCATGCATGAGTGTTTCAGTAGACACCATAACACAATTTTCAGTCAGTTGCATAGCAAACAGAACACATGCATATATGGAACCACAGTGGATATTACAGCAGCATGCAGGTTACATTGATAGCAAGATACCACCAATGATTTCATTTCAACAAGGAACAGCAATAAACAGACATTAAAATATTGATTGGTATAACAATGAGGAACAAGTCCCAACAGTAGGTTTGTTAAAAACATACCATTTATTTTTTTGGTTGTATTATTGTTGCAGATAGGGTGGAGGTGAGACAGATAAATGAATAACTATTTATTACATTGCTCACAACTGTTCTGTACATTATAGTCTACTCAGTAGTCTCCAGATATGACCTGAAATTACAGCTACCTATGGGCTTGGGGTTGGCCAGTGGGTGTTGTACACAGTTATCAGTTCAAACTTCGTACACCTAATATACAGCTGTACCTGCCAGACCTGTGGAAAAAATTGGGTTAACACTATCTGACTGTTTCTACACATTAACAGGGTTCGGCTTTAATTTTTGTACAGCACCATGGGTGCTGGGGACAGTGAGCAATAGCCATGATGGTGTGACACTTGGACATTTTTTTGGGAAAACTAAGAGGTCTACATACTTCTCTTGCTATCATCTGCAGTCTTGGGGCTGGCCAGTGTGTGCTCTATACAGTGTATAAGAGACACATCCTATGGTTAATATCCAGTTTGCCCTACCTGCCAAAGCTCTGGGAAGATGTGTGTTTACACTACCTGATTGTAACAATACTCCCATATTCTTGTGTGAAAATATACAGACGGCTTAGTACCACTCCTGGGATTCAAACCCTGCCAGTTTTTTCAAAAAGTAGTCATAATGCTGATGCTTATTAGAACAAGCTATCAAGAAACTGCTATTTCTTGTGTGAGTGTTTTCTATTAGTCTGTGATTTGGCCAATCTGACCTTGTACTTCTTATATGCCTGCATGGCAGACAGTTGTTCTACTGTGTACTCACACTTACAGATATTACATTACAGGAAACAAGGATTAGCAAGCATTTTTAATATTCAGGTATCGGATCATAGTGCAGGTGAACTTTGTTATGCTTAATCTGTTGTACAAGACTTGACTGTTTGCCACATGAACCTCAGATACTTAATGCTGTCAGAGCCATATTTGCCATGCAAAAGCTATACACATTTTCAGTTCCAACTAACACATTGCAAATAAAACACAACAGTCCAGAGTTGTATTGTTTTATTGACAGGTTATGACTGTTTTATGTATATCACTAGCATTATCTGTGGTAATTTCAGTTTTATTTGGTTTAAACAATACACAGATTACAGCAGTGACAGGTGATATTCTGCTACTTTCAATTATACTGATAAAACCGTGTTACAAGAAAAACAAGTGAAAAACAAGTAAACACCACGGACTCCTTGCTCCAGCAAACAGGAAATTCAAATGTCCTTAGCAGGAAATATGGCAACACAAATTCCTTAACGCAAAATTTATTAATACAGCGTTTTCGCCGTGTGCATAGACACAGCTTCTTCAGAGTGAATAAAACAGGTACTAGATGCACTGAAACAGATTTTAAATCATTCACTAGGAAGTGATGTCATGGCCAATGAATTAAAGGTACAAAAAACATTAAAAATAAGAACAAAATTATTATAAAATGCATTTGCAAAAAAGCACCTCAATAAAAGGTCATGTTAAAACCTGTAAGCAAACAGTAATAAGTTGGTAAGTAAACAACTTATGAGCAATAAAATAAATCCTAACAGTTAAAATAACTAAGAATTCTGATAGTTTATTTACAGTAAAAAATATATGTATATGGAAATATGCATATACTGTAGTATAGTATTGTTATATATACAATGTGATGTAATACAACTGGAGAATGTCAGTTCTACAAAAAAGAAGGGAACTCAACATGGGTATGAGCCTAATAGGGGAGAGTGTAAAATAACAAAAAATTAAACACCACACAAAAAGTAGTGTAGGAGAACTGTATCATCTTAGATAACTTCTAATTTTTAATACTGAAGAGATATTACAGTTCTCATTTAATCCTGGATGCTTGAATGCATCTGTTCTAAGTTGCCATTCCAATTCGCAAAGTTCCAATAATAATGGTATAGGGCCCCCCCTAATGGTACCCAGTATTTGGTCTATAGCCATAAATGAAAAACTATGGCCTGGGAAGTTTATGATATGTCTAGCAAGTGCGTTGCTCTCGTTATTGTTCCTGATCGCATAAAGATGTTCATAAATGCGGTCACGGAACCTACGGTCGGTCTTACCGATGTAGAATGACGAGCAGCAGTCGCAAAAGGCCACATAGACAATGGATTTACTTTCACAATTAAGGGGGGCTCTGATGTTGTATTTTTTATTACGGATTTGGAAGGTTTGTCCAGATCTGACTTTTATACATCTATTACAGAACCCACATGGGAACATACCCACTTTTCTATTAAATGATATTTTGGGAGTGTTCCTCTGCAATAATTCCTTCAAATTATTGTTCCTTTTGAACACAAATTTGGGACTAAGACCAAATTTTTCTATAAGTAAAGAGTTACTCAAAATAAAATCCCAATTTTTGTTAATGATAGTCATTATGGCCTTCGAGTCTAAACTGAAGGTCATAATATAACTAGTAGATGGATCAAAGGTAATGGGTTCAGAGTTTACCTCGATAGTTGTATGATTTATGTCGGTAGTGACAACAAAGTCACTACCTGGGTAGGTGGGGGACAGTTGGTGGTTGTCCACGCTCAAAATGGCCTTGAAAAAACCATTTAATCTTTTCAAATGCACTTCCGAAATAAGTTCACGTATAAGGTCAAGTGGATAATCTCTATTAGTAAACATGTCGGATAGAAAATCACATTCTTTGTGAAAATCCTCCAACGTACTGCACATCTTAGCCGCCCTCACTAATTGGCCCTTAACAATGGCTTTTTTCTGCTTGAAAGGGTGGTGGCTTGAAAAGTGTAAAAAAGAATTGCAGTACGTTGGTTTTCTATAAATGCTAGATGAGTATGAATTAGACTGAATATTTTTGAACAGTCTAATGTCAACATAGTCAATTTCAGTGTTAGAAAATTTATACGTGAATTTCAAGAAATCAGTGGTGATATTAATAGAAGTGATGAAAACGTCAGCGTCAGAGAGATTACCCCTGAATAACAAAAATACGTCATCCAGGTATCTCGTTTAAAATTTTACCTTTGTCATAAGAGTTGGGGATGCAAAAAGCAAATGTTTCTCCCAATATCCCATGAAGAAGTTTGCCACAGATGCCCCGCAAGGGGAACCCATGGCAACTCCTTGTTTTTGGAGAAAATATTTTTTATTAAAGATGAAGTAGTTTGAAGAAAGAACAATATCCAAAAGTTCAGTAATAAGTTCAATTTCTAGTCTGGGTGCACCCAGTTCGTGGAGTAACAATGCAGTCCACTCAAGAGCTTCTTGATGGGGTATTGAAGTGTATAAGTCCACCACGTCAACAGTGAGGAAATTGTCATCACTGTTGAAGGGTAGACTATTAATACGTTCCAAAAATGACCAGGAATCTTTACAGACCCCAGGCAAGAGATGGACGTATTTAGATAGAAGTTTGTCTACAACTTTAGCACTAGGATAAGTCATAGAGGACCTTCCGTCAATCAAGGCCCTCATAGGTGGATCCACTAAGTCTTTGTGGACCTTGGGGATGCCGAACATGACCGGAAGCTTTGGTAGCATGATATCTAAGTAGTTATAAGTGTCCATATCAATTTTGTTTGCAAGATACAGATCTCGGAAATAGCCTCTTATCCTATTATATGCAGTATGAATTTCACTAATAGAGGCTTCTGAGTAGGCAGGTGAGTCCAAAACCAATGACATTTTTTCATTATACACTTCATTTTTAAATATAACCAACCCACCTCCCTTGTCCGGTTTCATTAACCGTACGGATGCATGACACAGGTTGGCGAGTGAATTAAGTTGTTCTTTAGTGGTGTTAAATGACCAGTTACAGCTTCTCAAGGGGGAGTCGTTGAACCAGTGCCTAAGATCTAACTCACACACCTGTTCGAAAAGAGCCAATGAAGGATGGAGTGGTGGGTTAAAAACACTAGGTAGTTTAAACAATGAAGCGTCTGGCAAACTACTTTCATTGTTAAAGAACAATTTCAAGTTTAATTTCCTCACGAAACACTTAAGATTGATAATTTATTTTGTAATGTCACCTAGTTTGCTTGGAACAAAGGTGTTTCCATGTGCTAGAAGTTCAATAAGGTCTCCGGGGAGGGAAATATCACTGAAATTGTAAATTTTGAAATCACCATTACGGTTGCAAACAATTTTAGGGCCATTTTGTATTAAAGCATCTTCATTATTGTCTAAGGCTCCCGACAAAGTCAAATTCAGTTGACTAAGACCAGTTAATTCCAGTTCTGCTTCCTGTTGTTCCGTTGACGGAACTGGCGCTGGTCTAAAAAAGGGGTACTAGTATGTTGGTTCTGTCTAATATTAGGCCTAGAGTTAGAATTGTTGTTAACATTAAGGCCTCTTATTCTATTACTTCGTCTGGGGCCAGTCTGTTCAGCATTAACTGTAAGGTCAACACAAGGGGGTGGATTGTCATGTGATGACTGGGCAAAGTTGTCTAACTGGGATACCCCTTCCCCTAGTAGTGGTCTTTTATTATCTAGAAATTGAAGTCTGGGGTATGCAGAGTTGTTAGTGTATGCTTGCCTATCCCTTGAAAGTTTTTTATTTTTGTTTAATTTCAATTTATTTAATAAGGCATCAATGCTAGTTAAAGTTCTGTCATAGTCTATTTTGTACTTGGAAAAGTCCAAGTCAGCAAACTTCCTAGTGAATGATTTAAAATCTGTTTCAGTGCATCTAGTACCTGTTTTATTCACTCTGAAGAAGCTGTGTCTATGCACACGGCAAAAACGCTGTATTAATAAATTTTGCGTTAAGGAATTTGTGTTGCCATATTTCCTGCTAAGGACATTTGAATTTCCTGTTTGCTGGAGCAAGGAGTCCGTGGTGTTTACTTGTTTTTCACTTTCAATTATACTGCCAGCTAGATCAGTACTCATCCAGTCTCGCGGCACAGCCTTTGCAACCTGCTGCCATGTGCCTCCACAATTGAAGCCCTCTCAGCTGTAGCTGTACAGGAGACAGAAACATTTATGACTACCCATTCATCACATACACAGCCTGGACTATCTTAAACAGCAATTGATACAGATACTTACACACTACTGGGGCATTCCCTGCCCAAATGTCTTGTTCCCAACTGATCCAGAAGATCCCTCTTTCTCTGCTTGAAATCAGCATAGTGATGCCAAACCTACTCACCAGTCTGAGGGATCCCAATAGCACTGGTGAGTTCACAGGCGAGACAGTACCAGGCCTCCGCTTTATATTCTGAGCCCTTACTGGCCCTGCAGCAGTCTCAAATCATGGTTTTCAGCAAGGAGTTCAACCATGACCCTGGACTCCAGAATGCCCCAGCGTTGCACACGAAAGTGAACACCTTCTCCTACTCCAGCCATGGTGCCTGCAGTGATGAGCTCCAACTGGTTATGGGCTGTATTCCTGTCTACAGGGTTTAAATAGGGCCTATTTCCTGCACTTTGCCATGATTGGTTACTTTAGAAACTGCTGAGCTCAGCTTAGCTACGGGCAAACCTGCTCAGCTAAGGTTGGCAGTGCTTAAAGGGGTGGGTTCAGCACTGCTTATCACTGGGCAAATCCACTTAGCTGGGCTATTCATTCCTTAGTATTCATATGTACACAGTGCTTACACCCAATCAATATAGCTGTGTAATGCTTAGCATTGCTCATGTTTTATTATATTGGTCTACCACCTGTATGAAATTGATTCATCATTCATTATATAATATAGATTTATTTACCTTCCTTGACATCCCCAATGTGCTGTGATTAATTTATTCTTGTGTGGCTATACTGTATGGGGCACTTGTGTTTAAATGGGGGTTTCACTACTTTATTACACTATCACCTCACACCTGGGCCTAATATACTACTCTGGTTGAGAAAAATCAGTTACCTCTTACATAAATATACAAAAAATTAAAATGCTAATGTTTACACATACAAAAAGGAAATGGCTTTGGTGAGGCTCGAACCGTGAAACATGCAAGGTGTAGAGTATAACCGTTACACTATTGCACTTATGCTTATGCTGGATGTCTATTGCTTTTTAACTTATCGTGCCATTTCAGCTGGGTTAAGCATATCTAAGCAACGGGCACACCCATGCAGCTATGCTTAAACTTTATTGCATATATATAAAAAAAATAATTTATTTGTTTTGTTTTTTTATTTGTACCCTTCAGAATATCCATGCTAATGCTGAACCTGTTATTCTATCAACTTTCTGCTTTGTAGGGATGATTGCCCCTTATGGCTTTGTCCACATTCCTTACTCTGATGGGTTGGGAAGTGCGTGCTATGTGCTTTTGCTAAATATGTTATTCTATCAACTTTTGGCTTGGTTGGGACGATTGTCCCTTATGGCTTTGTCCAGATTTCTTACCCTGATGGGTTGGGGTGTTATAAGCATTCTCACTCATTTTAAATTGCCAAATGGCAATTCTGGAGTGCAGGGAGCGTTTCTATTGTGAGAGCTCTGGTTTCAGACACACCTCCTGTGTTCATACACAGAACCATGCCCATTTTACAACCCGGCAGCATGCCTTCATACATATGCATGGCGCACTGCCATGCTGAACAGGAACGGTCCCTGCCGTGCAGAAATTACTTATACTTGCATGGCTGCTTGCTGAATCTGCAGGATTGTCTTTCTTTTCTGGCTTTGTTAGCTAAGCCTGCTATGGCTGATATGCAACTGGTTTAGTAGAACCAATGAATCTATAACCCTATGAGGTAACTAATGAAGGTATTGTCAACATATATGATAATATTTTGATTTAGGATTTTTCCAGTCAAGATCAAGATCTACATCTTATTAGACATCAAGTTTAGAAAGTTTAAGGTGTCCAGGCTTTGTGTCATCTATTAAGTATAGTGGCCATGTGTGAACTTTGTATGGTCTTAGAGTTAGTCCGGTTAAATTCAAATCAATTAGAAATATGCTAGAAATCATGATAATTAATGACTTACTCAATTCCTTGGTATGGGGCAATGTTTTTACAAGTTCATTCCAGACTTGTCAGATATAATAGTAGTCCTCATAAAACTACAGACCATAATGCTATTTGGTTTTGGTCACTGGAATGAAAATGTATTTTGAAATGATAAAAAGATTAACTACAGGAACACCTGCACTGAAATTCTCTGAAATGACACAACCTGTTTCTGATGCTAGTCAAAAAAGGCTTACAGTAGTTCTATGGCAAGATGGTAGACAGATAGCTTAGGTCTCATGAGCCTTGAGTAATGCTGTAAGATACAATGCTCAGCTTGAAAAGAAAATGTTGGCCATAGTTTGTGTTTGTCAGCAATTCCTTTCATCTGTTGTAAAACAATCATTGTGAATCACAAGTAGTATCAACATATATTGAAGATGGCTATTCACAAAGTTCCAGCAATGCCACAAGCATGTTAGCATCACTGCAACAGAAGATTTGCAAGTTCAGTAAAAACCAGATAGGCTAATGTATATCATTAATACCATAAATGTCGCAGATTTAATGAAGGTAGACCAATGATTTCTTTAGACTGCTTTTGTTTTACACACGCCTGCTAAAATGCTAGAAGAGCTTAAATTCAGTATGAAAGAAAACTTGAAACTACAGTTGCTATGAGATATAATTAGTGGAGGTCCAGACAATGCTAAATTACTACATCCAAATGTTCTTGCATACTTTATGAACTTTCTGGTAAACATAGTTGTTCAAAGCTGACAGTCATTACTCAGTCTTGCCATATTGATGAAAAAGAGGACATTGGCCTAATGGGACTCAACAAAGTGCATACAAATAAATAAAATAAAATAAATTATCAACCTTTGATGATTGAAGAGATAAAACAAATGGTACAGAGATGTTATGTCTGTAATACTTTTAGAAAACAAAATCAAAAAGAGAAAAATATACTGCATGAAATTACAGCTCTTCTTTGGAAGAGGATGGGAGATAATTTGTTGCAGTGCGTTATCTCCTGGGTGTGGATTGCTATTCTAAATTTCCAGAAATTGTGCACCCACATCATACCAATTTTATAGTACTAAAATCTATCTTTTCAGGGTGTTGTATTCTGATAAAGTGATAGCAGACAATGGTTCATATTTTATGAGCCAATACGGTGTTGCAGCAGTTAGCTTTGTCACCTCACATCAAGAGGTTCTCTGGTTCGATCCTCGGCTGGGGTGCCTTCTGTGCAGAGTCTGCATGTCCTCCCTGTGGTTGTGTGGGTTTCCTCCAGGCACTCCGGTTTCCTCCCACATCCCAAAGACATGCTGTAGGTGGATTGGACACTCTAAATTGGCCCTAAGTGTGAGTGCGCGTGTGTGTGTGTGTGCCTTCTGTGGAAGGTTGGGTGCCGGGCTGGCAACTCAACACCGTAAAACTCTACTGCCAATCATAAGCAGACAGATGATCCACTGTGGTGACCCTTAACCAGGAAAAAGCCGAAAGAAGAAGTTATCTTGTTTTTTGATGCAAGGCAAGTTTGAGCAGACAAACTCAATTCCTATGAATTCAGAAACTAATGGAATAGTAGAATAAATCATACAAACAACACACAATACTTTCAAAATGTTTGACAATTCAGACAATTTGGTAGCTTTTTGTCAGTTCTGGAGTGCATTCAGCTCCAAATGCATAAATATATTTGTTCATTATTTGGCAAAACATACATGTCGTCCCATGGAAGTGTGCAAGTCTTTTCTGTAACAGCTTGGTTCACAGTAAATGGATCAATTGACCAAGTCATTTATAAATAACTTTAGGAACAATAAAACTAATGTGACAACATCTGCTACTGGTGAAGTGAGTAACGTTGCTATTTACAAAAACGTTAGTGAACTAAAATCTACTGGCTTGATTAAAGGGGCAGTGGCTACAAAGCAGATAAGTCAGCTGTTTTTGAAGTCTCAGTTCAACAAGGAAGTGATGGGCATGAATTAATACAGCCCCTTGAGGAGACACAAGATTTAAGAAGTCCGGGTTGTAATATTACAACACAAGCTGAAATAAATTTATCAGATCCCAATGTGCTGGGAAATAGACCAAAGGTTCTAATAACTGTGAAATCATTTTTTCCGACACTACCATTTCCAGTAAAAATGAGAATAATGGACAAAAGGCAATGATCTCACAGCAGAGGGAGGAAACTCAGGAAGACCTCCCTTTAAACTTAGATGATGAATATCTGGTTTATAATATTTCTGCAGTGACTTTATCAGCAAACCAACTCTCGGTCTTAAACAAAGGCTTGACCTTTGTTCCCACTGCACCTTCAAAACTACGTAATGTGATACCGGATCTGAAACTTTTTGGAAGGAATATAGTTCTTAAAAACATGTTTGGTTTTAATGTAAACAGCTTCAGTGATGAATTAAAAAAACAAACGATTTTATGTCTTTATCTCATCAAACTGTTGATGTTTTTTTGAGTACTTGTGAAAGTGAAATAGCTAGTTATATTAATTCTAAGCACTCTCACATTTTTTTCAATTTGGCATGATGTGACTGGAATGCTTTAACAGAGCTGATAAATAGCAATGATTTGATTATTAGACCAGCCAATAAAGGAGGGGCAGTTGTTGTCTTGGATCATGAATGGTATATTATGGACATGAACAGGATGCTACAAGAGGCTACAACATATAAGAACATTAAGTACAGCAAATTTAATTGGATAGTGCTTCATGTCAAGAATACCTTGGATGATTTACTACAAGCTGATTTATTACTGGATGAAATGCATCAGTTTTTGAAGGTGGAACACCCGCTTATTCCTACCATCAGCGGTCTGCCCAAAATCCATTAGGATCGAATGGATCCACCTCTGAGACCCATAGTATCGGGCAATGGTTGGTCTACAGAACCTCTGTCCATATGGATAGAGAGGAAATTGAAACCTGCCTTGGCTAAGGCATCAGCTTTTCTCAAGGATACAGCTCATTTTCTTAATTCTTTATCACAATTTACGGATACCTATATGATTGGAAATAGGTTTTTGTTTGTGACTTTGGATGTCAACAGTTTATTCACTGGTATCACCAATGTTTATGGGGTGAGTGCTGTTAATGATTTTTTGATGAAACATGTGATCTCTGATCCTATTGTAATTCAACAGTTATGTATTCTCTTATGTCTTGTATTGGAGAATAGCATTTTTATTTTTTATGAGAACTTTTATTGGTAGTGTTGGGGATTGCTATGGGAACGCCTTGTGTGAATTCCTTTGCTAACCTCGTTCTCGTTCAATGGGAAGATCAGTTTGTTTTTAATGATGAAAATATTTGGAAAGAGACAGGATTATTCTATCACAGATTTGTGGATGATATTTCCCTTCTTTGGTAAGGTACCACCAAGGAGCTCAAACAATTTGTACAGTATCTGGAAAGCACCACATTTTTTCTGAAATTTACAATTAATACTTCTGATACCATAATAGATTTTCTAGATGTTAGAATTTCTATGAATGACAACAATTGGGTAACCACTGTGGTTCACAAGAAAGAATGCTGGAAAAATTCACTTTTCAGATATGACAGCTTGCATCCTAGACATATCTTTCCAAATATAGTAAGAGGACAGACACTTAGGATTTCTAGGCTATGCACAGATGAGCAAAGTTTCATCAAGGAAACTGAGGATCTGATTTCTAAATTTGATAAGCATAGCTATGATAAACAAGATGTTACACATATTGTTAATGACAGTCAAAATACTGAAACAAACCAAAGGGAGACCTTGGTTCCAGAGAGATTATAATTCAGCATTACCATCTAACAGTGTAGACAGACAGCCAGATACAAGAATGAGACTGACACTTAAAAAAAGTAGTGACTTAAAGTAGATCTGCAAGATAATTAGAAGTAATTGGAAAAATTTTGTAGCTGATGATAATATCAAGAAAGTGGTCAGTGATTGTCCACTGTTTTCCTTTAAGAACAACATGAATCTTAATGTCTTCTATGTAGGAATGTTGATTCATCAGTTTATAATGCAATATCATCTAATAGGACTGGAACTTTCTCATGTCGAGGCTGTAAAGCTTGCAAATATATTTGCTCGGTACAGACTTTCTCACATCCGACAACTGTCAGGGTATACCAGCCTAAATTGCATGCTGATTGCTGCACGATGAATGTTGTATATCTTGCAAGTTGTGACACCTGCACAAGTTTTTATATGGGGAAAACTAACTGGCACTTGAAAGACCATCCCCCAGATTCTCTATGCCTTGCACAGCATGTAAGATTGGTGCAGGAGCTCTAGCAGGCAATTTGTATGCCGCGTGATCCAGGAACAGCCTGCAGGGGCGTGCACGAGTGCTCCTCCACTAGTCCTGCACGGACTAAGCCCCTGTATGCAAATCACCCCATTTTCAGGAGAAATCCATGCAAGTAAGGTGATTTTGTGATCCAGGAAGCTTGGAACTGGCTGTGCAGGACTAGTGAAATCTGCAGAAATGTACTCGGTTAGTAACAGAGTACATTTCTGCAAACTCCAAAACAGAGCTATGACAGCTCCTAATAAAGGCTGCACATCATGTAGTGAGCATGCCAATAGCCAAGTATAAGGCCATTGACATTGCAAACAGTGAAAAAAATACAAAAATCAACTTTTATTTTTTTTTAGCTGATCTCGGCTGTTTAAGCGTAGGGCAGAGGTGCGCAAACGGGATCAGGGGAAAATAACAAAATAAACCTAAATTAAGCATTCTAACTAAAATCAGTATTCTGCCATGCAAGTCAATGGCAGGCAGAAGACAACATGGCCAGTGAGTAGTGGTTGCTAAGGGGGGAGGCTCTGTGTGAGACATGTAACTATGCATTAGCAGGCAATCCTATGCAAATCAGGGGAATGATAATGAATCCCAGTTTTTCCCGGCATGTGAGTCAGTCCCCAACAGTATAAGAGTAGGAATAGGTTGGTGCAAGCCTAGGAGTTAGGTGACATCATGGGGGGGTGTCAGGCATACTGTAAGCGGATTGGAGCCCTGTGGCTCGGGTTTGCTACTAGCTTAGCACAGCTAAGCTAGGGGGTGTGTCTGATTCTGCCTAGCACTCTTTACATTGCCTAAGTGGGTGTGCGCACCACGCACCGGGTTTTAAAGGCAGAAAAGAAAGTTAAACCAAGAAATAGCAGCACTGTGCACATTTGAGCACTCTGTTTGTGCAGTGTTCCCCCAGGCTTAAACAGGAAGGCAATAGGAAGGGAAACAGCAATAGGGAGGTAATCAAGGAGAACTAGCATAGCTGGCAGATGAAATGTATGAGAAGAGAATCAGCCAATTACACAGGCAGCAGACCAGCCCAGCCCAGAACACTACTATAAACTATGCAAACACCTTCCCTCTGTTTTTTCCCACACTCTACACCACCAGTATAAACAAGCAGGGAACTTTTGCCACTCACAACAGCAAAATGATAGGGGCTGCAATAGCTATCATACAACAACTTGTGGAAGAGGCTGAGGGTGGTGAGGATGTGAATGCTGTCCACCAAGCCACAGTGAGGAGATGGAGAAGAGTGTATAGACCCAGGGTAACCTACCAGGGGCTACATGAGCTGGAGATAGTGGAGCACTATAAGGTGGACAGGGACCTCCTACAGCAAATTGTTGAGCTGTGCCGGCCACACCTGATACACAGAACTAACAGAGGGGAACCCATCCCAGTGGATACCAAGGTATGTGTAGGCTTAAGAGTACTAGCTACAGGTACCTTTCATAGGCCAACTGGGGATATGATGGGGATCTCACATGCATCAGCATCTAGGGTATTTCACCAGTTCCTGGATGCCATGTCAGCACATGTCAGTGAGCACATATATTTCCCCAACACCCATGAGGCGTTGGCCAGCAATATGCAACTGTACCACCAAATAGCAGAATACCCTGAGGTAGTGGGTGCTATAGACTGCACACACATATGCATCAAAGCACCACCCGGTGAGTGGGGAAGGGTCTACATCAACCGCAACGGCTTCCCCTCCATCAACTGCCAGGTCGTGTGCGATGCCCAGGGCATAATAATGAATGTGTGTGGTGGCTGCCGTGGAAGCTATCACGATTCCCACATCTGGCATCTGACGCAGCTGTACCAGAGATTTGCCATTGGGGACATCCCTGACGGTCACCTAGTGGGGGATGCTGGATACACACTGGAGCCGTGGCTGATGACATCCATCAGAAATGCACACACACCTGAACAAGAACTCCATAATGAGGCACATGCACAGACCAGAATTATATAGAGCATGTGGGATGCTCAAGTCACAGTTACAGTGCCTGGACAAATCTGGTGGAGCATTGCAGTACTCACCAGCTACATGTACCCAAATTGTCCTCGTATGTCCCATGCTACACAATATGATCCTGCGGAAACAGCTTCAGCAGGAACAGCACAGGGCAGGGCCACACAGCCCCCCACCATTGCCAAGGCCTGCACAGGCACAGAGGTGACTTAGAGGAGGAACAACCTGAGCCTGCCCCAGTAGGCAGAAGGAGGCATGCCCAGTATGCCCTGGCCTTGGCAAAGAGGCAATGCATAGCACATGCACTGACACAGGAGGGACTCAGGGAATAACACCTCTCTCTGACTCTCACATACAGTAAAAGGGATGCCAAACATTACACTACCTGTGCTCAACCATGTGTAGGGAGTGTACTATGTGCATCCAACATAGGCAGCCCAGCAGCACCACCCTCAATACTGAGACAGCCACAAGGTAAGTGACTCACACATGCTAGTCAGGAGGGTTCACATTCCCAAAAATAGTCACAGCCAGCAGGACAGGTGTAGACAAATACAAACAAAGGCTGTGCTATGGCCTCTAAATGATGCCAGTGGGTAACCCCCCCCCCCTCCCAGGGCTACACAGATAGCCTACAGGAGGTCAGGCAGTGGGATGTCAGTTCTAAAGGGTAGGAAGTCTAAAACTAATATGTAGGCAAATAAAAGCTAAGATCTGTAGTACATTGGTATGCCTCTAGGCAGCATGGTAGGTAAGACTACAAAAAGAAATGGAGTACCTGACATACCAGTACAGTCATAGCAAATGTGTACAAGTATCAGGTGTGCCCTCCCATCCTACGTAGAAATGTAGTAACAGCTAGGTGTGCCCTCCAAACCTGTGTAGAAATGTAGAAATAGTCAGGTGTGCCCCCTTCATCCTATGTAGACATGTAGTAACAGTCAATGCCAAGTGATCGATGGATACCCTGCAGAAACAGTATGCTACCTGTAGGTTTACAACACATAGGTCAGCACTGCAGTACAGACTACCTGGACTTGATCCACACATTCAATACAGATGGGCATACTAGGCATGCTCACACACTTAGAGAAATGAAGGCAATGTCAGTCAGCAACACACTGAAAGGTCATACTAGGCATGCTCACACACTTAAACACATGAAGGCTGTGTCTGCAAACACCAGTGGACCAGACATATCTGGCAGTCGCAGATGTTAGTGCAGACACTCCTCAGTATGCACCACACATGCTTTGCACACAAATTACAAAGACGTGCAACTGGAGCGTTTCTCCACAGGCCTCCGCTGAAAATTGGCTTTGTTCCAAGTCGGACTTTCCTGGTTAACAAATGTTAAATAAATAAAAATAAATAAATAGATAAAAAATATATCTAAGGACAACACACTATAATAAGCCAAAGGTAGACATACATAGATGTGTGGAAGAGTGTGACTGTGACAAGGAGCCATCCAGGCCTGTCCCACCCAGCACACAGCCAAAGGGCCACAACCACATGAGGTCCAGCTGTCACTCACTGTAGATACTAGCCACTGGTATCTGTCAGCAATACAAACTATGTGGTGCATGTACTAGCTGTGCAACATGACTGTACAAGGAAGTAGTCATCTAGCATCTGTATACACATACTTGTGAAATATGACCCTGTGTGTGGCCACATGTGGTGTGTCAACCTCTAGATGAATGGGTTATGGCCCATGCACACACACTGCCCTCCCCATAGCCCTACTATGACAAGGCTCTGCTGAGCTCATCCACTGTGAAATACACATTTGGGAGAGTTGTAGCCTAATAATCTCCTTGGTGCATCCCATAACTGCGTACTGCTGTAGTTTGATAAACTAGTTAGGTAGGAGTTCAAATCCCAGACATGACAACTGTGTGTGTGTGTTTGTGTGTGTGTGTCTGTCTGTCTCTGTCTGTGTAGAGAGCAATGATTTTTAGGGTAGTCACACTCCCTACACTTCAAATGTTCAACTTTGGCAAGGCTGCTGATGTCATCCACTTAGAAGTACACCTCTGGGAAGGTTGTAGCCCAGTAATCTCTGTAGCGTGTCCTATAACTGCGTACTGCTGTAGTGTGATAAATTAGTTAGGTAGGAGTTGTAATCCCAGACTTGGTAAGTGTCTGTGTGTGTGTGTGTGTGTGTGTGTGTGTGTGTGTGTGTGTGTGTGTGTGTGTCTGTCTGTCTGTGTAGAGAGCAAATGCTTTTTAGGGTAGTCACACTCCCTACACTTCAAATGCTCAACTTTGGCAAGGCTGCTGATGTCATCCACCTAGAAATACACCTCTGGGAAGGTTGTAGCCCGGTAATCTCCATAGTGCATCCTATAACTGTGTACTGCTGTAGTGTGAGACATTAGTTAGGGAGGAGTTCTAATCCCAGACTTGGCAAGTGTGTGGGTGTGTCTGTCTGACTCTATGTAGGGAACAATGCATTTTAGCCTAGCTACACTCCCTACAATTCAAATGCCATACTTTGGCAATTCTGCTGATGTCATTCATTGTGAAATACACCTTTGGGGAAGGAGCTCTCCAGCAATCCCAATGGTGCTTCCTATAACAGATCCATGCTGTAGAGTGATATAGACCTCTGTTAGGGGTTCTATACCCACACATGTCGGTTGTGGATATTTTGTGTGTGTTTAAATGTCTGTGTAGGGAGCAATGCATTTTAGCCTAGTCACACTCCCTACAATTCAACTGCCCTACTTTGGCAATCCTGCTGATGTCATCCAATGTGAAATACACCTTTGGGGAAGGTGTACTCCAGTAATCTCTGTGGCTATAACTGCTTAGTCCTGTAGTGTAATAAACCAGTTATATAGGAGTTCAAATCCTAGCATGTCAGATGTGTGTGTGTGTGTGTGTGTGTGTGTGTGTGTGTGTGTGTGTGTGTGTGTGTGTGTGTGTGTGTGTGTGTGTGTGTGTGTGTTTGTAACTCATATCCTGTATGGAGGTGGTTGTGAGTGTGTAATAACTGGGCCCAATGTGGAGTGGGATTTGCAAATTTCTTATATGGTGGCCCTAGTATATATCAAAATGTCCACTATACAGGGATAACAGATGTGAAATAGCCAAGAGGCTGGGGTGCGGATCCATACCCATACACGTGACATCAAGGCCAGGCAAACACAGTTGGCAACCCCAGTATTACCCAGAGAAAACTCTCAACCCATGTCTCATACACACACACACACACACACACACACACACACACACACACACACACACACACACACACACACTTGCCTAGGCAACAACCAATATGTTGGTAGTACACTGCATATAGCCCAATGATACTAACTCTGGAGTGATTGCAGTGGGCTACAGAGGGCATGACACCCTGTCTATCTGTCCAATAGGCATGTACATGCAGACAGTGCACATTCCCTATGTTCCCCACTGGACACCTGCAGCACCTGTGGTGCCATCAAATGTCACCTACAAAGGACATACCATGCCTGAATACATGCCCTGTATGGACAGACATCACTGACACCAGGGAATGCTTTTAGCATGCTATCAATGTAGGTGCAGGGTAAACCTGCTGTCCATTACCTGTTCCTGCCACAGGAGGCCAAGACTGGCACATCTGATGATAATCTGTGTACACAACATGGGCCAGACACCCCAGATATAGTTCCAGATGTCACTGCACATGCATGTGGGAGGTGTGCACATCCTAGACACTGTCCATTTCATAGACTAAGGAACACATACATGGGAAGCGATGCACAGCATTGGCCACACGCAATAGTCACCCAGGTGACTGGATGGTGGATACAATACTCACCTGAGTGGGCAAATCCAGAAACTACACCCCTTAGCCACAATGTAGACCATTGTCATGTGGCCTGATGCCAAGGTATACCCATCACCTAGCCTTGTATAGCCATCTGGCACAGTCAACCACTACACACCCGTGAAGAAATGCACACATGCATGTCAGTACTGGCACCATGTGTGTGTGTGTGTGTGTGTGTGTGTGTGTGTGTGTGTGTGTGTGTGTGTGTGTGTGTGTGTGTGTGTGTGTGTGTGTGTGTGTGTGTGTGTGTGTGTGAGTGTGTGTGTGTGGGTTGTATGATGTATATGATCACATTCACACTTACTACAACCCCCATTGGCCTACTGAAGCATGCTGTCTGATGTCAGACACCTCCCTATACCCTTTGCCCTTATAACCTCCGTATGAAACCTGTGGTGCATGTGATACCTGCACAGAAATGTGTTGTGGCAATCTCACTAGTGATGAGTTGTATTCCTGGCCCTGCCAAGTGTGTCAATTTGTGTGCGTCCCTGTGAGAGTGTGGCTGTGTTGTCACTGGCACCTGTTCATGAAGACAGGCACATGTACTACACCTGCCGTATAGCTACCATATCCCTTTTGCAGATGTCACTCACCATCACATATATGTTCTGAAGGCTCCTCACCATGTAACCTATGTGGCGCATCCAGTAACTGCATGGAAATGTGATAGCACTACATAGTCATCAGGGGTTTGATACCCTGTGCTGGTAGGTGTGTGACACAAACATGCTTAGGTTTTACTCTCCCACCCCTCCCCAACTTGTCTTTGACTCTGTCTGCCTCTCTCACTCCCTCTCTTGTGGATGTGGAGACCTACATTTGCTTTGCTTAGGCAGCAGCATGTGTATTTTAAGTGATGCTCATGATCAGCTGATGGCCTCTGCACGAATTGCAGCCTTCCTCTAGCTGATTGCATGTGGAACAGCTGTGGTAACATTCCCTTAGCCAATTGCATGGAAACACGCTACAATATCTAGGAACATCATGTTGGTGTTGGGCCTTTCCATTCCCTGTGAGCAGGAACTCGATCTGTTGTTTGGCAAACAGCATCTCAGATGGATTGGAGATTTACCTCTAAAAACATACACTGTAGAAACTGGGCAACACACAGGAGGGGTATGTGCCTGACCTGACTACAGACTGTAAGTGCTGCTATACTGCATTTGGAGTAATGTTGGTTTAACAGGGTGTGTGTGGATATGGTTGTCCTACATGTTGCAATACCTGCCATGTCAGTGCTCTGCGTATGAGGAATCCCCATCTGTAAGGTCATCTGCAGACTGAGTAGTGTATGGCACCTTTGATTTCATGTGTTACCCACAGTGCACCTATCTGTGAACTGCAGAAGGTAGTGTGAGGATTGCAGTCTGTAGATGTTGGAACCATGACAGTTACTGTCTTTATATCCCTCATAGGACATATATTGCAACAAACTTTGTTACAACAGTAAATATATGAGGTTAGCACAGCAACATGTCAATATTGGCCCTGAGTATGTGCTTCCAGTCACACCTCTGTCAACCTTTGTACATATGTCAAGCATTAAGAGATGCATATGTGCTGTACACCATAATTAGTGACATCATATCTGATAACAAGCCAGTGAGATATCAGACTGCTACACATGTTATGTACAGCTGGAGTTATATTTGATGCCATAACCTGGACATTCTGTGGTTGTGTGTACAGTACTGAGGTCTGTGTACTTATGGTGAATGTTGACAGTGTGTGTGTAATGTTACTATGTACTTTGGCCTGTGTACAGACTGTGGTAGATGTCATTGTTCTTGGTCCTGTCCTATCTGATGTTACATGCTGCTCCACTGTATGTTACCATATCGGCTTACATGTTTGTAGGACCATACACACACATGTCCCATACCACAGACAGGCATCAAACCACACTGTGTAGTGGCCGAGTTTATGTAGGGTTTGTGTGTGAGTGACACATATGAGGATGGTGTTGAACAGATAGTCCATATACTGTAATAATATGCTAGCGTATCATATGTGGCTGTGGCTGTGCTCACATTGGATGTAGCTATGCACTGTCACACAGGTGTATCTTACCCTGTGCTGTGACATGCCTGTAGAGCCTGCTATATATACAGGTATATGTGCATTCCCATATAGGAAATGTAGGCCAGTGTTGAGCCAGTCTGCCTGTAGCCTGTGCAGTGCTTTGTTACATGCCTAGCAGCTTAGTGTACTTAGCCATTAAGATGTTATGTCCAATACTTGCCAGATGTACTGCTGCCGGGCCTCTCTTAACAGTCATGTATGCCAGACAGAGCAGTGGGATACTGTACAGATGTATGTTAATATCTAGCTGGTAGTATGTGGCCATGGCACCCCTGTACCAGCAGTTAGTATGTGTCAGGACAGACAGGGGTGTGTGAATGCATAACCTATGGGGGCATATGTATACCAGTCATTACATATTATACCCATATACATGGCTGTTAACATCCACATTGTCAGGCTTGGCCCACATGTTTTGCACTAAGGGGTTCTCCATATACCTCTGGACTGTCCAGAATGTGTCAGAATGCCCACATATATTGGCCAATATCTCTGTTGTAGTCCACAGTAGCAATACGTGCTAGCAGCGGTACTGAACTATGATGTCCTTAGGATGTCTGTCAGTAGCCAATGGCGCACATGTGAAAAGCAGATGTGACCACCCACACACACCATGTCTGTGAAGACAATCACTATTACAGTAGCAATAGTCTACTGATATACCTGCTAGACATACCTGATATCCCCTTGCGCTATGTAATTGGGACTATAGGGGCTGAGGTAGCCCTACACTCCATGTTCAGGGCATATGGTGGAAATAAACGTATACAGAATTATCCAGATATCTATATATATATATATATATATATATATATATATATATATATATATATATACACACACACACATATACATATCGACATATATAGATGGGTATGTATATGTATGTTGATATACATATACACACCCAGATATATACATATACAGAGCAATATATGGCTACAAATATACAGATAGTGATACAAAAGCACATATATGTATATCACGCTGCCATTCCTGCCAGCAGTCCACTGCTGTTGTATCCCCTACACATACGGTGGGGCTGGGGCCATATATATGTGTGGGCTTCACCTACACCATACATGTGTGTCCATATGCACTCCAGAGGCCAGTGTATGTAACAGTGGTATACGGGCTTGTATTATTGTGTCTAGGGGGGATGCACCATAAATAACCTAGGCTGTTACAACATGTGGGGGTATCAGGAGTGAGCTGCCTTAAGGAATCTGGATGTACAGTACCATACAATTAACCTATATTGATATTACTTACATAAATCGGGTTATTGCAGGCCTACTGCCTCCTGCCATACAGACTGTTCTGTTTGTCAGTGTGCCTGTGATGGTGTCAGTTATGCCTTGTTATGTAACAGTTACATCCCATTTGGTCCACTGAAGTTTTTACCACCTAGTGATTGTATACAGAGTGTAGATAGAGGCTGCTTAACTATACACCTGCATTACTTACTGTTGATTGTTTGGTATCCTGTGGCCCAGTCTGTCTTTACTATTGTACTATTTGAAGGGCTTGGCCTGGACAGCAACAGCTGTGAACCTTTCCAGACTACTGTATTAGTATAACTGTTTCATAGTTGCATTACTCTGTTTATATGGATGTCAGTGTCTGAACAGCTATATGACATGGCATATAAATCTGTAATAGTACACAAATAATGGTTTTCATTTCTGCAGACCTGTGTGTGGTGTTTTATCCTATGACCTCTCTGTGGGTATATGTTACAGGCAACGACTGTTATTTGTATGGGTGGCTCATCCAGTGTCCAGTCATTAAGGAGTTAACTGAAGGCATAGTGGCTGTTCCATATTGTGTGCACTTACTACATAAGTATCTTACTGTACATATCTCTGCGTGTGTATGTGAAGTCACATGTATATCTCTATATATATATATATATATATATATATATATATATATATATATATATTTATATATATATATATATATATATATATATATATATATATATATATATATGTGTGTATATATATATATATATATATATATATATATATATATATATATATATATATATATATATATGTATATCTGTATCTGCATATATGTGTCTGTGTATATCTATCCTAGGGATGTTGATAGCTTCCACTATTTACATTTCCTATGGGAGCCAGACTGTACTGCATGATATGTTACCAATACCAGCCTGACATCATACAGGTGGGATGTATTGCTGTTAACATCTTACGCCCATGTCGTGTCAGGTCCTGGTTATGGGATCTGCAACACTTGGTAGTGTATTGCAGGGCGGACATGTTTGGCTGTGGGGGGGTGGTGGGCATACCTATTCGTACAAGACATATATTGTTTGGCACCTCTCAACCCCATTAATGGTGCATGTGGACATATATGTTTTAGTTAATCTCCCATTGATATATACACATGTATGTCCATATATACCTATATATATATATATATATATATATATATATATATATATATATATATATATATATATATATCTGCTTACCTATATATATAGCTATGTCTGTATATACCTACATAGATATATATCTGCTTACATATATGTAGCTTGCTGTGTATATGTTGACATATAGGTGTAGACATATATATATGTGTTGATGTAGCCATTTGCATGTATATATGTTCAGATATATTTATATATATATATATATATATATATATATATATATATATATATATATATATATATATATATACATATATAGATATGTTGTATCTGTTTAGATATTAATATATTTACACACACACACACACATTCATCTAAATGGTGGAATATATTCTCTGTACTTTTTAATGTCTGAGCTGGATGATATGTTTGTGAAAACATCAGGGTTATGTATGTCTGGCATAGCTTAGAGGTAAATCACTTTGTCTATGGTGTGCAGGGTCCTGAGTTAGACCCTTGCAGAGGCTGTTTATTTTGTTGCTGGGCAGAACACGGGCCATTGGATACAGAGTGATTAAGGCACTTTAAAGCAGTTGTAAGTGGGTTTGCACTGGTTTGCTCAGAGGTAAGCACTGCTAACTTCCGGTTATAGTTTCTTATACTCAGTTTACTTCTGTATTGCTTAATCTGTGTAGGCATTGCTTATCCCCATGCATACAGGCTTAAACCTGCTTACTGCTGCTTAAAAGTGCTTACTCCTGCTTTTCCCTGTGCTAATTTCTTTAAAAGAAAAGAAAAAAGGTTGATAGGAAAGTGGTGAAAAGGGGGCACAAAGAGGGAAAGACGGTAGGGAAAATAGCTAGGGATGTGCAGAAAGAGTGTAGGGAAGGTCCATAGCTGCCCATTTCTTCTACAGCAACAGCTGTGCATATACACTGAATTTGGAGATAGGTTTGGAAACGCAAATCCCTGGGAGAATGGTGAGGACAACAATAATAAGTTGTGATGCCAATTAGACCAGATTACATGTGTCCAGTGCACACATGTGCGAAATGGACAGTTATGTATGGGGCGAGATTTTTTTTGTGGGAACAGATTGCCATTTTTTATTTTTTCAGGTGAGAGTAGGATGTTGGGGAGGAGTAGTAGGTATATTTGGGGAGGTAGGTTGGGTAGGTTAACAGACACGATAAACAAGACACATACAGGGGCGGTATATGACCCATGCGGGGGGTAAACACCTTGATGGGGATGGGTGTTGGGATATTGGAAGCCCACAAGCCCCTTAGTGGTAACAGTGAGACTGAGGTCCCCACCCATGGGCAGTCACCACTGTACCTTCACAGCCCCAAAGGCTGTGCTGGGGGCTGAATTGCAGAGCCAGGCTGATTCTCAAATCATGACAAGCAGCCTTTGAAGTGGTTTAGAAGATCACCAAACTGCTCACTGATCACTCTACGCACCAAGACCCCGACCTGGCGACGGGTGACAGGTGCCTGTCCATGCTCACTCCCGGGGGGTGAGCCCCATCCCCTGAGGCAGTTCCACCCAAAGGTTGTGCAGGATCAATGGACAGGGAGGTCCCAGGTTGGGCTCCAGACATGCTGGTGCCTGGTACCACAGCCAGCTGAGGTGGGACAGTTGGGTCCGCTGGGACCAGTCTTCCCAAGCATGCTATAGTGTTTACATTTCATCATCATTTGTGGGTTAGTAATAGTTAACACATTCCAGGGTTAGGTATAACAGCATGCAGAGATATTCCCATTAACCCAGACACCAGATATGTAACAGTTGCATAGCAAGCAGAACACATGTATATATGGGACCACAGTGGTAATAAGAACAGCATGCAGGTACATTGATGGCACCATGCCGCCAATGTTGGAATAATTCAGTATAGCACATGCATGGGAACCATTAACATTTTATCAAACAATTGGACATTATCAGAACATAGGTGTCATTACATACCAGTTGGGGTGGGTACGTTGATTATTGTTGGAGATATGGTGGGGGGATATGTTAATTAGCAACTAGTATATTCCTGTAGTCCACATTACTTTCCTAGTTAGTGCTGTTATCTGTACCTTACAAATCTTACTACACTACCCTATATCCTTAGTTTGGACAGTGATATGGCTGTCATCATCATTGCACATGAACCGGTATTACCTGCAGTATACACCTCTTACCTGGTATACCTGTGAAGGGAATGTTTGTTAACACTAACTAACTGTTTGTACACATACTCCCGGATTCCGGGTTGATGTTTTGCACTGTGCTATCCAACTCTTCCAGCACAGACTCTGGCCATGTGTTGACCACATGCTGGTGTGCCTGGACATGTCTATAATATTGCCCTCTTCCACTTTTAGTGACCTGGCACACACATATACATGCTTTCCTACACAGTTATATTATGTAGCACAGTGTGGGTGAAAGTGACCAGTGATACTTTATTATTCAGAGAAACTGCAACACTCATACTTCCCTACAATACCAGAGTGAACAGTACCAATACAGGTTATAATGGTCTGTATTTCACAGCACAGTGTTCGTATCCAATATACCTGTGGGAGCAATGTTTGTTAGCACTACGTGACTGTTGCCACGCAAAGTTCCAGATTATACATTAGTATCATGCACATACATCTCACTCTGTTACTGCACAAACTCTGGTCACAGCTAGACAACATGGGAGTGCAGATAAGACATACTTGACATATTACTCTCCTAACAGTTTTGCAGGTTGCTACAGTGACAGGTGTGTTCTCATAGATGTTTGCCAATCACTTGTATTCCCTGTTTGCTGGCTAAACATCTGGGATCATCCCACAGACTTATTAGAGGGACAGGGGGACAGGCAGCAGATATGGGCACATATACTGGACATTCAGCCTAATTCCACTCCCAGGATTCAGAACATGGCTGTGTCTGATACAACTTAAACACTGTCCATCACAGTTGTGTCTGCTATATAGATATTGATGTATATCTCCTATCTGCTTTCTGTCATATTAATCCCCTGTGCTTTTGCATTCTGACCTTGTATTACAACATTCTTATACAGATTTCCTAGACAGTTATATGTTGTAGGACAGTGTGGGTGACAGTGATGTGTAATACCTCATTATTCAGAGCAACTGCATATCATTCTTGTATTTCTTGGCACAGTGTTGGTATCTGACAGACCTGTGGGAGGAATGTTTATTAGCACTACCTGAATGTTCCCACACAGAGTACCAGATTCCACATTACTATTATGCACATACATCTCACTCTGTTA
This sequence comes from Protopterus annectens, assembly GCF_019279795.1. Classification (NCBI taxonomy): domain Eukaryota; kingdom Metazoa; phylum Chordata; order Ceratodontiformes; family Protopteridae; genus Protopterus; species Protopterus annectens. The sequence continues at coordinate 1,098,543,535 of NC_056728.1, forward strand.
CTGTACACACTTTGACCACAGCTTGACAAGCTGGGGTGTAAATGGGAAATATGTGGCTTCTTAGTCACATAAGTTATTGGGGAGTTGCTAGTGTGCCAGCTTTGTTCTCATAGCTGTGTGTCAATCAGTTGTATTTCCTGTTTGCTACCTATACATCTGGGATCATCCCACTGATTTCCCAGGGGGACAGGGTGATAGGCAACATATATGGGACACTTTAATAGACATTCTGGACATATCTGTACAGTTGTGGGGAATGCTTTTGTATGCAGACTACTACCATTGGCCGGATTCGAACCGTGGCTGTGTGTGCTAAAAAACAACAGTTCACAGCCCAGTTGCATGTGCTATTCAGTTTTTGTTGTCTGCATTTTCCCTGTTTACTGTCTATGTGCCTCTCAGTTGTACTAAATGGCCTCTGGGGATTACACCTGTCATATACAGGCATTCCTACACATTCAATTTAGGGTGCACAGTGTGGGTAACAGTGCTTAATACTACAGTACTATTACATGATTGCATATTTACATTACAGTATGATACCAGGATATACACATGCAGTCCAGCAGTTAGACCTATTTTGTCAGGCTATTACAGTTTTATTGACTTACAAACAATATGAGACTCTTACTGCCATATTCTGTAGTGTATGCAGCACTTGCTTTGAACAATATAGGTTTTATACTAGCAATTAATTTACTACTACTTTTATTTTTATTTCCTATGACAGTAAATGCATGAGTATTACTGACCTGCCTCGCATCACAACCTCGCCAGGTGACTGATGTTCATGGCCCACTCCATTGCAGCTGTGGATGACATAACAGGAATATTTAGCCATACCTATCCATGATATACCTGAACTGGCAATTATTACACACATACTGGGATGATACTTACACACGCCTGAAACATCCCCTGATGCTCTAGCCTCTTGGAGCCACTCCTCCAAGAGGTCCCCCTTACGCCGCTTCAGGTCGGCATAGTAGTGCCTGACCTGCTCACCAGTTTGGAGTATGCCAGTGGCACTGGTGAGGTTGACGGTGAGACAGTCCCAGGCCTCCGCCTTATATTGGGAGCCCTGGTACTGGCCCTGCAGCAGTCTCTGAGCATGGTCTTTAACTAGGAGTCCTGCCATGACCTTGGACTCCTGGATGCACCAGTGCTGCACCCAGAAGCGCACACCTTCTCCCCTTACTGCCATAGTGCCTGCAAGGGGAATCTACAACCATCTATGAGATGTATTCCCACCTCTTGGGTTTAAGTAGGGTCGATTTCCCACACTTTTCTGTGACTGGCTGGTTTTGAAAAGGCTAAGCTATGGGCAAACCTGCTTACCTAGGGTTGGCATTGTGTAAAAGGGTATACCACTGGGCACATTGTGTTAGCTGGTCTACACATTGCTTACACCTCCTAAGCTGGCCTGTGCAATGCTTAGCATTGCTTACATTAGACTTTGCATTCTATTTCATTTTGGACATTGATTTCTTATTCATTGCATCTTATATATCTGCCAGGTATCCATGATTAATGTGTATGTACATGCTATGGGGTTCTTGTGTTTTATTGGGGACTTCAATGCTCTATTACAATTACACTTCACTTCTAGGCTTACTGCTGTACTCCAGTTCACATATTTATGTTATGTTGTGGGTTATGGAACATATAACTGTATACTGATTCCTTTCACAGGTTCAGTTTGGTTTTACTATGGTGAGGACTTGTTTGCTGATATGTCATTCTTCTGCATTTCTGTGATGGCTTGGTTGCTAACTACTGTGACTATGGTGTATGGAGTCCTGGGTTCAAGACCTGCATGGTGGTTTATTTTGTTGATGGCCAGAACAAGGGCCATTAGACACAAAGTGATTAAGGCACTTTTGAGCAGTTGTAAGCAGGTTTGCGTGAGGGTAAGCACTGCTAACCTGCCGTTACATCTGCTTACAGAGAGTTAGCTTTAGAATTGCTTAGCCAGTGTAGGCATTGCTTACCGTCGTGCAAACGGGCCTACGCCCACTATGTAGTGCTTAAACATGCTTACTACTGCTTATTTGTGCTTAAACCTGCTTACTAGTGCCTTATTCATTATGACACTGACACCTCACATGTGCATTTACTGCAGTACTCCAGTTCATAAAAATATGTTATTTAGTGGGTTATGCAACATAAATGTTACTCATAATGTGCTTTGCCATGGAAAATGCTGCAGTGGGACTTGAACAAGGAATGTCTGCTTGTAAGGTGAATGCTCTGCCCACTAAACTATTGCTATGCTGCTTCTTTTGCATACATCTTCCTTGTTATCCTCTTCAGCCATTTAAGCTACATTAACCATAGCTAAGCGATGGGCACACCTGCGCACTTACGGTTAGCGTTAATCGGATTTAAAAAAAAATAAAAGGGTTTCTTTATTTTATTTATATGTACTGTTTCTGTTGTACACATGGGGGATTGTTGGTGGGGATATGCAGACACCTATAAGCGGTTTTGCTCATTTCTTACCCCTTTCTGCTGTTCTGCATTACGGGGGCGGGTATATTCTGAGGGCTCTGCTCTCAGACATGCCAATGCACTCTTACACGCTCTGTGTAAGATTAGGAGCTCAGGCAGTGCACCTCATTATTATGCATGGAGCGCTGCCATCCTGCTCCTAAACTGTTGCTTTCTTGCAGGACTAAACTAGTCCTGCATGGAAGATTAGTAAATCCGGGGGAATATTTTACAAAACCTAAGTGATATAAGATAAAAAAAATAAGCACAATGCCCTTTTTCAGCATATCAAAGAGAATTTGAAGCATATTTTTTTATTTTCTGTTGTACAGATCTGTAAACTGAATAAAAGAGGTGGAGATTTATGCAATCTAACTGAAACAGCTGAGGTTTAATGTATGGCAAACCTGCAGGCTGATAAGGCTACTGGATTGAACAGTATGCTTCCACTGAAACCAATTCTAAAGGGTGAAGGCTTAAACAATAGTTTTGATTTGTTAATGAACATTTTTATATAGCAAGAGATTCTTTATCTATGGTGATCTGAAGAAGGATTTATCCAGAAAGCGCTAATCCACAGATAGCCTTTTATGCATCAATAGATATTAAAGATAATGTATACTGTCATCCGAGTCTATGTGGTATTTCTTTTGTTATTTGGACTTTTTTACCCCAACAAACATTTCATCTTCGTAAGTTGGTGGGTTTTTCTCAAGTCATTTAGACCAGTACCTCTTAAATGAAATAAATAAATAAGACATAATCTGCTAACACCTAACGCATCTCCATTGCTACAGCCTTGGATCTCCACTGCCAGCCTGTTGGTAGCACACTCCCAAGGTACTGAAAGTAAGTTAACCATGCCCATGGCACACACACTGTCTGATACTGTCAACCAGATGTCAGGTCAATCATTACCACACACATCTTCACCAGCCCAGCATTCAGCAAGGCATGATGTGACTAAACACCCTGTAACCTAAAGCCACACCAGAAGTAATTAAACAATGAGGACTGTTAAAACAACCACATAACCATCAGTTATGCAACAAAATATTCCCCTCCTCAAGCACAGAAATATCAGTAATAATATGTATGAAACACACACATAGGCATATCTGTAACAAGTTGTCCTGCACCAAGTGGAAATACATGCATAGCTGTAACCTAAAAGGCCTCTGTAACTATTGACCAGTGTTGGTCATATTGTATAGAACCTGTCTAGTTAAAAATAAATAAATGCATATAAATAATTATCATAAAAGCCTTAATCAGCTTTAGGTAATTATGCAATACTGTATTGAAGCACTACACATTTCATACACTGTGAATCTTCTATTTCAAAATGGTATGAATATTATTTCTGAAACTGGTGACCCACACATGGTCTCCTTACTGGACAGAATCTGTACATAAGCTCTTTTCTGACTCCACACACAAGCTAGTAGGACTAGAAGCCCTTCCTGCCAAGTGAAGTGACAGGGAGTAGGAAGAAACAGTCCTGATGCAGCTCACTGTGTTTTTACATAGCCCCAAGTCTGACCACTAAGGCCTGTTGATTTTTGTCAGGTGGAGCAGGCAATGTTAAGCAGCTGAAGCCCATAACATGCCCCTGACTCATACGGCAGTCAGACGTTCTTGTTCTGTAGTCCAGTATCCTTCCATGTGATGTTGTCCTAATTTAGTCAATGACAAGCTCAATGAGGAAGGGTCGTAAACACAGAAGATACAGCAATAATACAGGAAATCTCATGTCAGTTTGGGGTCATATCAGGGTTCCTCTGCAATGCCACTTATTTCCTCAGTATTCAGATGCAAACCTTCTGATGAAATGGTATCTCATATATCTCAGCTTTGCAACTCAGATTTTATACCCACTCTTGCGCTTTTACTCATTCACTAATTCATTTTCCATTTATCAACTTAATCCAGTTCATAGTAGCAGGGAAGCTAGTATATTCCATTGTTAGGATCAGAATAATCCAGGATAGAGCACTGGTCTATCAGAGGACACACACACACACACACACACACACACACACACACACACACACACACACACACACACACACACACACACACACACACACACACACACACCACACACACACACACACACACACACACACACACACACACACACACACACACACACACACACACACACACACACACACACACACACACACACACACACACACACACACACACACACACAGATAAAGACACTCACATACATATGCATGCACACACCTATTAATTAATTAATTATTGGCATGCCTATCTCCTGGGTGAATGGAGAATCACAAGTTCATCTATGATGTGTTTTAGGATGTGGGAGGAAACTGAAACACACTACTTATGTTTATGCCTGAGGCTATTCTGTCTATACCTTCTGAGTAACTCAGTCAGTCTCATGTTTTACTATGCTTCGATTTGACCCCATACCAGTATATCATCTATTCTATTAATAACACCAAAAAGTCATTTGAGTATCAGTGCAGTACACCTCTGAAGCCCTTCTGGTGCTTACGAAATGCTCATGGATTCATGGATGAATTAAAAGTACACAACTTGGACAGTTCCTCATCAGACCTTATTTGCCAAAATCCCAGATATGCATCAAGCATAGACAATACCTTACATCTGCCATGACAGCCACTACACCTATTGTACAAATTGGATCATTCTGTCATTTTATAACTTTATTCAAGTCTTTCAGCTCTATACAAATACACATTTTATGTACAGTAACCATGATGGTTACCCACTCTGTAGTTTTACTTCATTTCTGAATCATGCTCATTGTCTCTATGCAGTATCTTGGCTAGAACATATAAAACTACTGCTGAAACTTTCTTATAGTACACATTACTGGCTGCAGTATACAAACTCTCTGATACACTGTTGATAAACAGTACCTGCATTAAAAAATAATTCCCTAAATAAATTCTCAGAGCTAAAATGTTGTGACCCACATTTTAACTTTGCATTCACAGTGAATACTTTCCATCATACCAAGCTTCTGACAGGTCAGACAAAAACATATATGGTGTATTTCCATGATCACCTGTCTGAAACAAAATCCTTACAGGGACTCATACCACAAGTTAACAACTTTTTCAGTGCACTCTCCAAAAAGGATCTGTACCAAAAATATGGAAGTCAGCTTGTCATCCCTATACCTACCTGAAGGAGGCACTAAAACACAATGGACTATTATCATCCAATAATGTTGGCATACATTAGTGGTAAAAGTTTTGAAGGGGTAATTTGTATATGAAATGCTGAGAAATGAAAACTAAATTTGGATATCAGTCAACAATTTTTTTTCTTTGTTTTTTTTTTTTTTTTTTGCGAAAGAATATCATATATGTGAAATTTACTAAATATTTATCTGACTAAATGATAAGCTGTTGATATGGGTCTATCAGTGGATGGTTCCATGTCATTTCATCAGTTACCTTTGACTGAATCACATATGATCAAAAGAAATGACTGAACATATATTTCACTGAAAAGGCATGTCTTCAAAAACTATGGAAGTCTACAGAAGATGCTTATGGAATTGTTTCTGAGCATAGGACTTGTTAGAGTGTACTTTAGATTTTGTGTGTATTAGTAATGCCCCCAGTTAGGCTGTATCCTCAGATTTGTAGCTGTTTGTGTTTGTACACCAGCACTGATTTGCTGTGCATGTTTTTTTTCTCCATGAGTGCGCAACCTTGGAGATAGAATATATAATTAAAGGGAGTGTGAGGGGAGTAGGTGAGTTTCCCCTTGCAGAAAAGCTTATATATATATATATATATATATACATATATATATATATATATATATATATATATATATATATATATATATATATATATATATATATATATATATATATATATATATATGTATATATATATATATATATATATATATATATATATATATTTATATATGTTGTTCAGAATGTGTTTGACAAAATGGCTTTTCAGTCAGATATACTTTCAATATTTTTTAAACATATATATATATATATATATATATATATATATAGTACATTATACTCTGTATGATTATGCATTGCACTGTGCATGTTCACTAGAAAGTATACACACAGTTTTTTTCTAAGTAATTAGATTGAACTACTTTGTTATTGCTGACATTTCTGCATTTTCATAATGTTTTGTACTTTACCTGGTCTGAGCCTGAAATTGGTCAATATTGGCCAGTGTACTACCCCGGTAAACAAATATAGATAAAAATAAAATAAAATAAAATAAAATAAAATAAAATAAATTCAGTTAAAGGTGCATTAGTTGAAAAGTCATAGAACCCAGTCAATGTGGTGCATTTTGATTTCACCAAAACATTTCATTCTATTCCTCACAGAAAGATTGTTCAATATTATATCTAAAACTAATATTGGTGGGTATATTATTAAGTGAATTGCAAGCTGGCTGATGAATAGGAATTTTAGAGTTAAGACTGATGAAGTTACATCTGAGAAGACATTTGTCTCTGTCAAGGGTCAGTTATGGGACCAGTTTTTTCACCTTCTTCATCTCTGATTTCTCACTGTATAATGACCCCATGAGTCAGCAAATTTGGTGATGAACCAAAATCAGGGCAATTGTAAATACAGTAAAAGATCAAGCAAAAATAGAGGGATATGTGGATCCTGTGTATCTGTGGTACCTAAAGAATCATGTAGAGTTCAATGCCAGTAAAACAAAGGTGTTATAGCTGGATGCAAAACCCCCTATTACCCATATGTGATTAGCAATGTAATTCTTGAGGGGAATGATTTTGCATTATAGTTGATAGGAGGCTTAATTATGATGATAAGGTTGCTGCTGATGTCTTATTGCTAACTAGAAAGCACTATTCAGCCATAAGGGACGTTCTATGCAGTGTTATCAGCAGGGACAAAAGGGTTCTCATCCTTATTTATAAGGCAATAGAACACCTACAATGGATCACTGCATGGCAGCATTTGTCAATAACTCCTTACAGGTCAATGGCTCCTTCTTAAAATGTCAGAACTTGAAATGCCAAGTATCAACATACAGAAAAAAAAGACTGAAAACACAGAAGAAGAAGGAGTCTCAGAAATTGCTCTTCTCCTTTAAACTTCTTTTTTGCAGGAAGTCCATTTCCCCTTGCACCCACCCTCATGTCGGGGGGCAACCACCCTCTGAACTTATTTATACTGATTGCAAGATCACCATACATCAGAGAAAAGCGAATATTCTGAGAAATGGCAAATGTAAGTCCATTCCTTTGGCCATTCAGCCCCATATTTCAGGACATACTTTAGCGGGTCCTGACATGTCAAACAGTTACTGTGTCAGGCACTTGGGTTTTGTGGATCGGTTGTTAAAGCTATCTTTATATTCAGTCACTTACAGATTATTTAGGGATGATTTATTTTTAATCTAAATGCAGGAAAAATATACTTTGGCTGCCATCTTGGGGATTAAGTTGATGTTATATTCACTGGAAATAACAAACAATAGACTATTTGTGCGCAATCCCATTTATGAAACATAGAACGATACTCCACGTGGAATAAACTGTGCTGAAAGTACAGTGAATAAATAGCCAAAACAAAACCTTATTGGCCACAGAAACGTGACAGGCTAATATATGAACAAGCAAATAAAACTGTAAGGCATAAAACCAAAAACTTTAATACCTATACCTGCCTATTCAAGTTTTTGTAAAGTTTTTGGTTTTATGTCTTGCCTTTTTATTTACTTGTTTGTATATTAGCCTGCAGTGTTTCTGTGGCTGATATGTTTTTATTTTGACAATCCCATTTATAATATTGTTTTGCAAAGAAAGTCATTCCATGGTAGATTTGCTGAAGTATGGAAAGGACTGCCATTAGTTATTAGAAAGACCACCAGTGTTGAAACATTTAAAGGTATTATGGATGAGTGGGGAAAATATGTATTTAACTATTCACTGATTTTGTGGAAAACTCATGCAAAATCTTCTTGGAAGCTCTGAGTTTGAAATCCACATACTTTTAACATTGAAAATACAGACATATAAAAGCAGGCTATGTGCAATTTTGAAATAACTCTCATCTGAAAATCAAAAACAGCTACTTTCATCTATGTTGTTTTGAATATGCAGTTTAATAAGACATTCCTTTATCAGCATGCTCCATATAATATCAGTGAATGTGCTTGCAAGCCATTGTCAGTTCTTAATTTGATAGCCCCCTGCAAACTAACCTTGCACTGCTCTTGCATTTGTGCTACTATTGATTGCACCCTCTCACAATATGTCACTCAGGAAAACTATTCAGATGCAGAGGTTATATTTCAAGAAATGTACTAATGTGCTAGCAAAAAAAAAAGATGATCATTATGATAAATAAATGAATGAATAAACAAAATCTTTAGAGACAAGAACAATAACAAACAAAAACTCTGGATAAAAAGGCTCTTCATACCAGAAATTAATATTTAAATGTTTAATTAATAAGCATTTAAATAGTAATTTCCATTGTAAAGTGCCCTTTTCTATAGAGTTTGCGCTTGTTGTTTTGGTATTTCATTTTGGTGCTGTTACACAAGTGATTTTTGTTTTTGTTTTGCTAAAAATGTTTAGTGATCTGCTTGTGTCTTCAAAATGTCAAAATTAGTTAAATGTTGCATTTTGTTAGTAGTGTATGATGTTATACACAACAGAACTAATGCAGCTTTCTGGAGCTCTGGCATTTTGCTTTGTACTTTATGATCATGGGGGAGTATCATACAACATTTTTAAATGGCAGTGTCAGTGGTGCTACAGGTAGAACATTTACTTTTGGTGAAGAAGGCTGTGGGTTTTATTTTCAGACCAGGTAGATCAATTGCTGACACAACAGTGCAGTATAAGGACTGTACTGCACTCCTGAGTGTGCTGTCCTTTGGATGACATGTTAAACCAAGGCCCTATCTGCTTGAGTTGGTGGTAACTCAGTTAGATGTAAAAGATCCCCTGGCACTTATTTTATTTATATACAAAAATAATTCTTATTTACAAAATATTTACATATTTGCAAATATTTACAAATGTACAAATATTTTCATATACAAATTTGCTTACACAATCATAATAAATGTTTATCTTTGTTACTCTCCAGTCCTTTGTCCATAACAACCATCTGATTTTACTTAATGTTGTCAATAAAATCCATTTGCTGTTAAACATAATTTCATTTATTCTTTCATTTCATTAAACTCATATAACATAAAATAACTTTGCATCTATTCTTTTAACATATTATTTACTTCTGTTATTATAATATCCATATTTAATCATATCCATGTTTATTTTATCCACTTCTTGTGTATCTTCAAAACATCTTTATATAGTCTTCCCTATAACTTTTTTACTCTTTTACATTTGAAAAACACATGTTCTGTAATTTCTTCTTCTTGATAATAAATATATTCTACCTACTTATATGACATATTTTCTTTTACTGGCAGTATATCTATTACCAGTCTCCACAAAAATTCTTGACATTCTACTTTCTGATTATACCATTTGCTTCTTATTTTTATAGCCTTAATTTATTTCATCTTTTAGATTTTCCCATGGTTTTACATTGTAATGCTTTATCATCACATTCTTATACAATCCTTTTCTATCTTTTTCTATGTCATTGATTTTTATTTTCCAAAATATTTTTCATGATAACATTTTATTTCTTTATTTAAATACTCCTTTTCTCTTTTACTCTTTTTTATCTCACCCCAAAATGTATCATACTTATAAATAAACAATTTTATTACTAATCTCTCATATTTTTCATGTATGCACTTTAGCACACGTTTAATGAAGGATCATATACCACTGGGTTAATTAACCTTAAACCTCCTTCTCTATTTATATACAAAACTCCTCTTTTGACTAGGTTTAATCTAGAACCCCATATAAATAAAAAAAAATCTGCAATGATTCCTTTTCAAATAATGTTAGCAACATAAATACTCTTGCTAAGAATGTTGTTTTCCTCATCAATACTCAATTAATAAAATAAGCCTTTGTTCTGAAATAGTATTTATATCTTTCCTAGAAAAGGCAAGTTTATTTTATTTCTTCTTTTGTTTTTTTTCCATTGAATTCAACTTACATCTTTATTCCCAAATCTTATACCTAACATAGAAATGTCATTCATTGTAAAATATATACCCCTGCTCTTTACTACATCACCTAAACCTTTACATTTCTCTTAATTTAAAACCACCCCTTCCCTTTCATCTCTAGACACTCATTTGTGCATGCTTTTACTTAGTTTTCCAAATTTTGTTTTTTGCAATTATTATAATGTCATCTTATATGTTAACAGAATTAGAATGCGTAACCCTTCAGGTGTTATTTACCCCACCTCCTTCATTTTGTAATTTATTTCCCATACTCTTACATTCATAACTAATAGAAAGCATGTACAACTCATTAGACATCCCTGTCTTACACCACTCTTCATTTGTACCTCTTGGCTTAACCAGTCATTTTTACTTTATTATTACCATGTGCTGACATACATAATTTCCTAAGTTTTTTCACTTAAATTATATTCTTCCATTATTACCCATAATATTTCATGTCCAATTGTGTCAAATGCCTTACTAAGGTCACCTAACAGGATTTTTGTGTCTTCTTTTTTATTCATAATATAATCCACATTTTTCTATCATTAATAAAACCTTCATTTAACCATTCATTCAAAATCTTTATTTTTTATTTTATTTATTTATTTATTTTTGCCAGTCCCTTAATTTTTTTATACACTTCATACCCTATGGTATCTGGCCCTGAAGCAAATCTATATTTACTTGTCATAATACATTATGTAGCTCATTTAAAGCAATCTCATGCTCTACCTGTATATAATGTAGGACACTATTCATAAACTTTTCCTGAGTTCTTTCTATTCCTCCTTTTACATTTTTTTATTTTTCTCATTACACTACCATCTTCCTTTATTAATCTGCTTAAGTAACTCAATGCTTCTCTTTTTCCTTGTAAAATTCTATTTGCTTATATAGCAGTTCTTGTATTTTTTTCTTGATTTCTTTCATATAATTATTTTTCTTTGTCAAAATACTTTCCATCATTATTTCTAAATCTTTCAATGCATCATTATATGTTCTTTTATATTTTTCTTTCTCTACTTTTCTCATATCATATTGCCACTGTAAAAACATTTTTTTATATTTTTCCTTAAGTATCATTCACCATTCAAAACAAATGTTATAAAATGGTCTTATAGTAATATTACTAATATTTTCTTTCTTCATTCCATGCTTTCTCATTTTTTCCTTTTTATCCTTTGCCTATTTTATATATTCCTTGTTTTCATTTGTCTCTAGCCATATTGAACGATCATAAAATCCTGTTTCAACTACCGCCCCTTCTCCTATAAGTAAACCTTCTCATACTATAAAATAATCTATTTCAGTTCTATACATACCCCTTTTGTAAGGCCATGATTTTTTGTCCCAAAGTTTAAGTTACCATATTTTATGGTACCATGTCTTATAACGTCTAACATTTTTCTTATATCCTTTACTTTCTTTTAATGCCTGTCTCTTAAATCACAATGAAAGTTTCCTTTTATTATAATATTCATATTTATCACTACATAGTCTAAAATCTGATGACATAACCATCCCCCTACAACTAATATAAGCATATAACATTATAATTCTACATACTTGTCCTTTCCATTTTAAATCTACAATGGTTATTCTTCACATTTTTGCTAAAGTTACATTTACTATATTTACTGTATTTCTACACAAGATGGTTATTCCAGAACATCTCTCATTTCCCAAATTACAGATTATATTTCCTCTCCATAATGTCTTTGTTTGTAATTTTTCATTTGTTAAAAATCTTGTGTCTAATATAATTACATATGCATCGCATGTATTACACCACTCAAAAATTCCTATTCTTCTTACCATATTCTTAATACTATTCACAATTATAGAAAGCACTCTAAAATTTTAATTTCCCTTTGAGTCATGGTTTTAAAAGTTCATAACTAATTACTAGGCTAGTTTTCTTAATAGGCCATTCTAAATCTAGCCAATTTTCTTCCCAAAGGTGAAAATCCAACATTGTACCTTGTGCCTGGGAGTCAAACACCTTAATAATTGCACCAACCACCAATCATTAATTGCATATATTCTTTTTCACCCCTTTCCTTTCTTTTTTCTTTAACACTTATTCCTTTAATTTTTTTCTATCTTACCCTTTTTTACTTTACTATCTCTCAATTTATGTATTCTTAATCACTTAGTTCAGAACCTTCTTCTATGTCCTCTTTATTACTTTTTCTCACCACAATTTTATTCTATTTCTACTACTTCTAAAATTTCTTCTGTTTTTCATTTTTTTCTCTTTCGTTTCCCTTTCCTTACACTTATTTTTATTTTTGCAGTCCATCCATAAATGTCCAGTTTTGTTACATATATAGCATTTTAATTTTTGCATCATGTCCCATTTCCCCACAAATATAACATTTTATTTTACCACAGTTACTTAACAAATGCCCTTCTTTTCCACAAAAAATAATGTTTTGGGTTGTTCCCAGTATTTTACGACACTCCTATTCCCCTCCACATTTATAATGCTTGATATATGTATACTTTTTTCCTCTTTCTATTTTTAACACAATACTACAAACCCAGTCACCAGTCTATAAACCCTTTTTGTCATAAACTTTTGCAATGTCCAGTACTTCTTTACATAAGTTTTCAAATGTCCTTTCAAAGTATCTCTTTTGAAATCTGAAATTGTAAATAAATTGTCTTCTTTACTTTGAGTACTTAGCATATATTTACATTTTACATTTTCTCCTGTCATCTTTTCTGCTACTGCACTTTTGCCTTCTATTACTTTCTCTACATATGTTTTCTTTTCCTTCTCAGCACTATTCTTCTGGATTGTCTCGTCATCCTCCTTTTGTATTTTCTACATAATGTGCCCCTAGGATACACCTTCTTCATTTTCTGGCTCACTCTGTACCACCATGTCTTTAAGTAAATTATCCTGCAACCTTCTCAACTGGAAGGTTGTAATTATACAGCCATCATTTGTTGACTCAGCTATATCAAATAGTTTTTTTTAAACATGTCCTCAAAATCCTGCAGATATTCTCTGCTCTCAATATTTGCTTTCTTCTCAATTTATTTCACCACTTCATCATCTCCTTTTCTCTACATCTGCTTCTGTACTTGGAACAGAAACAGGAAGTGCTCCTCAAAAACAAGTCCCACTCACAACAATGACAAGTAGGGGAAGTTCCAAAATGTCATTGCCAAATTTCCACTATTAGCATAAATACCACCTCAGGTCTCCCTTGAAAAGAGATTACTAGCCTAAGAAGATTAATCTGGTCAATAAAGAATAAAAAATGATGGTAGAAAAGCAACATATGTCATTGTAGTGTTCTAATATTTAAACAACTAGTTTGGAAGATTGTGTGAAAAGTTAAATCAGATAACATTATAAAGTAGTAAATATTCCTCAGGGAATGCAGTATGTAGGATAACTATTTTCTATGCATGTAACAGCTATGTAATCACATAACTGAATGACATGTTATGTGATTGCTTAGCTGTTACATTATGTAACACATCATAACTGAACAATGTGGTATCTGCCTACTTACCTCCTGAATTGCCACATTAAAAAATATAACTTGTGTCTCCAATATGTGCTTTGATGCATAGAAAGTGTTATACAGCTTACACCTCTGTTGTGCATGGTACATTTAATATGAGTGGAATGTGAATCAACTTCTTACTGACTGGAGCTGTGTCATTTTTCATCCCAATTTATGACTGTGAGGAAATGCAACATAAAACATCTTAAAATGGTTAATAAAACCAATATTTAGCATTTCAATCTTAAAATATAAAAAGACCGACATGATAGTGCATAGATTGAAACATTTCTCAGTATATTTAATATGTAGGATAACCATTTGCAATTAGTTAACCAAACATCATGCAAACAGCCTCTCACATCTCCTAAAATTGCACAGTTAAAACCAACAGCCTATAACTCTAGTGTATAAATCTGTGCACTCTATAGATAACACAGCCTGCAGTTGTGCTGAGTATGCTGCAATTAATATAGGTGGTGGATAGGAAACAGATTTTACTGTTTAGAGCCATAACATTTTGCTATATATGTTAGGACCACATGGAAACATCATATGATATTTTAACATAATTATTGAAAAGCATAATGTGGCATTGCATTACAGAATACCAAAACAAAGAACAGATTGCTTAGCAAGGAAAAAGTGGCTGTAAATTTGGTTTCACTCTTTATACAACTTATCACTAATTGTAATATTAAAATTGTATTACCAAGCACCATATCATTTTGAAGATTTTATTCATTTGCATACTGATTTGCCTTGAAATTTCCTAATTTGCATATGGCATTGATTTGATGGGACCAGGCATGTCGAAGCATCTCTGTGAGTGAAGCAATATGGTGTGCATGAATGCAAGCTGTCTCAAAACTGATTATTAATAATGAATTCCATAGTTTAAAGACTTGGAGCTTTTTACTTCCTGGGCCTCTGCCAAAAATGGGCTCCTACTCAGTTGAAATGTCCCAGTAATTGAATGTCAATAAATAAATACTGGAAAGAAAATGCTTTAATGTTATATAACAGAATAACAAGAAATACAGGCAGTACATGTAACAGAAAACAAAAGGACCTGTTAGCTTAGTGCAACTTGATTAGATTGTTAAGAGATGAACAGTCTTCCATACTAGACAATTTTGAAAACATGAGTATTGTTGAAAAAAGTGACTAGAATGCAAAAAGTAAACAGTTAATGTTACTTAGGTCTTACAGTAATAATCCTTGGTGATCAAGCCATCCATCAACAAATATTGACATTTGAACTATACAGTCTTGCACTGGTATATCAGAGATATTATACATCACAGTGAAGGACAGATTCTAATAAGCATTTAAGAATCTGTACTTCATATTGCGACTGAAATCAGAGTTTCTATCTTCAGATTTGCCTGTGGTCATCCAGCCTAGATGTTCTATGCATGACTGGTGTACTGCAGCTCAGCTAAAAGACAATGTTAGTGGTAAAACTGTGTTTCTTTAGAAATAACAAACATTTGCTCTGGTTTCAGTGAAGGTTTAGTGATACTTTGTTATCAGCAAAAAAAAAATAAAATACCAAGAAGAAATGCTTCTAAAACTGTGAAACTTAATTTTCTGAGTTGTCTCTAATCATATACATGACCTTATATATCTATTCTTTGGGTCTATGTCAGTTGATTGAGTTATCAGAAACTCAAAATTCATACAGTCGAGACCATATGATCAAGTTTCTGAAAACTTGAACATAAAAAAAAGACAAAAAAATAGAAAAATCTACATTTTTACAGGGGGCACAAACCTCCCCTGCACCCCCTGCAAATTATATATACCAACTCTGAGATCGCACTACAGTGAGGAAAAATGTAAATTTCCCAAGCCACACTGAACTGCAATCTTCATGACCCCTGTTCTTCACATTTTCTGTTTATAGTGTCTTTTATCTGTTTTTTTTTTCCATTCATCTGTATTTTCCTAAACCCATACTGTAGGGAATATGGTAACTAGACTTTCATTAGAAGATGTTTTAGTAATTTTCAAACCATTAGCTCGTATATACACACAAACACACACACACACACACACACACACACACACACACACACACACACACACACACACACACACACATTTTCAGTCCTCCTCTAACCAGTGGAATCATACCAGATAGTTTAAACATGCCCAAGTAACCTTAGTGGCTAAGGCAAAAACCTTTTTATCAGTAAATAATTACAGACCTTTTTCAGTTATCTGTCATCCTCAGCAAAATGCTTCAAAAATCCTGTACAAACAGTGATATGAGTATATATGTAGATATGATCTTCTCCATGACAAACAGCACACCTTTCTTCAAGGTTTCAGTGCCATATCTGACATTGACCAATTAACCATTCAAATTTACCTGAACCTTGAGAAAGAGCATTATACTTCCAGCATTTTTATCAACAGCTGTTAATCACAACTGCCTATTGCTCTGTCTAAAATATCATGGGTTAGATTATACTGTTTTAAATTAGCTGCTCTGTTTAAAACATCATGGGTTAAATGATATTGTTTTATTTAAACTCATCTATTGTTTTATATTATTTTTGAAGCTAATCCTCAAAGAACATTTTTATTAAAATCCACCACCAGTCATCATCCTGTGGCTCCTTTAGAGCAGCATTCCCAAAAGGGTCAGTAGTTATTTCCCTTCAGTTTTATATATATATATATATATATATATATATATATATATATATATATATATATATATAAACTTTTTTATTTATTGTCATCCTTAACATTAATTGCAGTATGTAGACTGACAATGTCTTAGTTATTCACTCAGCAGCTACTGTAAAATGCTTGAGAAAAAACACTTATGAGAAAATATAGAACTATATGACATCTAATAAATTAGCTGTCAGCTTTTCCCAAATGGTTATAATCTTATATGCAACTCCATAAAAACTATCAAAAGATCCCAAAATCATGATAAAAAGTCTATAAGGTGTAATATTCCCTCAGTTCAATAAGCAAAAATTACTGTTTGTATTTATCAATACATAGGTTCTCACTAAGAACATTCCACACAAGACAAGCTTCACTTTCTGTAACCACCCATCAGACAAAGTACAACTGAAAAAGCCTTCAATAAAACTGAATGAAATTGTTTACAGTATGACTTAAAATGCAGGAGTACTTACCAAGAATTCTGAGAAAATTATTTGAGTACCTCAGCAACATAAACATTCAGAAACTGAAACATCCTTCAAGCAGTAAAAACAACAGTTCTGCTTCACAACTACTATAAAACTATATGTGTGTGTGTGTGTGTGTGTGTGTGTGTGTGTGTGTGTGTGTGTGTGTGTGTGTGTGTGTGTGTGTATGCATACCATCTTATTTAATTTTTCTCTGTATACATTATCCTCTCCTTATCTAGACATGTATCTGTACTATTGTGACACAGTTCGCAATGCATGTAATATTGTTTTTCTGGTCTCTAAACTTGGATAATGGCTGAAAAGGGTCCCAGTGCATCCATTAAAATTAATTAATTATGTGACTTAACTTTGTACAGATCTCCTTTACTTCTAAATACCTCCTACACTCATAGAGTTTCCAGTGTAGTCAAACCATCACAAGATAACTTTTTTAAATAACAAACAGTGATACACTAAAAGGAAATATGCTACCACTAACATTTGCTCATCTGTACAAACAAAATTTCTTCTTGAAGTTAAACTGCATTTCCCAGAGCTTACATATCTGAGATTGTACTTTTTATGTTGGAGGCAGCCTGACTTTGGGATCAAAGCCCTCATAAAAACCTCCAAAGCTAGTTATGAAAACAAAATTGTCACTGATTCTAAAGACAACCACAAAGCATTCTATAGCTATGTCAAGAGTCTCAATGGCAACATTCAGATCTGCTCTGAGTTACAGCACAATGGCACTAAATATACAGAACCAACTGATATTGCCAACATCCTGGCAGATAGGTTCAGTACTAAGTTTACCCCCCTCTCACCCCCTAAAGAGCCCATCTCTATACCGGAAGAATGCAAAGTTCCTGTAATCACAGCTGCACAGGTACAAACCACACTCTCCAAAGCCAAGAACACAGCATCCATGAGACCTGACAACATCCCAGGCTGCTTTCTACATGAACTATAGAACGAACTGGCACCCCACCTAAGTACCATGTTCAATCATAGCCTCACCTCATGCTTTTTGCCCACTGAATGGCGCACAGCAATGGTTATCCCTCTCCACAAAAGGGGAGCCACCACAGACCTCAGGAACTACCACCCCATTATACTGACGAGCCTGGTCTGCAAGGCCATGGAACGTATCATCAAGGAATTTATAAACAAAGACATTGGTAATCTCCAAACTCTGTACCCCACTCAGTTCAGGTTTGTAAAAGGCAGATATCATGTCTCCTAAACCTGATAGACTTCTTTGAAGCAGTCACCAAAGCCATAGACGAGGGTAAGGTGGTTCACACAGCCTATCTAGATCTCACCAAGGCTTTCAACACCATCCCCCACTCTGGAATTATAGACAAACTCACTAAACTAGGTATAAATCTCTATGTCACAAGATGGGTTGCCAATTGGCTCACTGACAGAACCCACACTGTGAAAGTAGCAGACTCCATATCCGACTTCAGGCCAGTGACAAGTGGAGTACATCAGGGTTCAGTCCTGGGTCCTCTCCTGTTTGGTATCTACTTCTCTGAAGTACAGGCTAACACAGAAGGACTTTGGCTAATGAAGTTCACAGATGACTGTAAACTAGGAGCCATAATCGAAACCCTTAATGATGTGGACATCCTACAGAAGGGCCTCACTGAGACAGATGCCTGGTGTCAAAGCCATGACCTCAAGCTCAATGCCAAAAAGCGCATTGTCACCCCCTTTGGTAAAAACTCTGTACCCATGAACTACCACATAGGCGGTAGTCTACTTAACACTGAAAGTATGATAAGAGACCTTGGGACACAGGTGGACAGCAGTCTCTCCTTTGATAATCACATCGCCACAGAAGTCAGGAAATCCTTCTACATGGCACACCTCATCACAAAAGGTTTCTCATCCAGGAAAAAAGAGGTAATTGTTCCCCTCTACTCATCACTCATTAGACCCAGTATAGAGTACAATGCCCCTTTTGGTATGTACCTCACAAGACATCTACAGCAACTGGAAAGGTTGCAGAAATACCTCACAAAGAGGATTACTGGCCTCAAATAGATGCCCTATGAAGACTGTCTAAAAAAACTCCAGCTTTACTCCATTGCATATCGACTACTCAGAGGCGATCTCTGCCTAACATAAAAAGCTATGTCAAACCCAGAGCTGTTGGACATGCTCCACTTAAAGAAATCCCAATCCCTCCGAGATGCATGCTCTAGAGACCTAAACTTTGTCACCACAATAAACAGAACATGCTGGAGGGATAGATTCCTGTCCAAGAGACTTCCCATACTCTGGAAGAAAAACACCTATCTGTATCAAGCAAAGCTCCTTATTAGCACTCTTCAAGAAAAATCTTGATGATTGGATGGGAAATAGGGAATTCCCCCAGAGGATCACTTCTGTGGCTCTGCTTGACAGGGGCACAGGAAAATAAATTTCTTGCGTGGCGAAAGCCAGGGTACTTTTTTGGCTAGGC
Source organism: Protopterus annectens (assembly GCF_019279795.1). Lineage (NCBI taxonomy): Eukaryota > Metazoa > Chordata > Ceratodontiformes > Protopteridae > Protopterus > Protopterus annectens. Next base: position 1,098,563,330 of record NC_056728.1, read on the forward strand.
TTATATAGGCCCTAGGGCCAATAGTCTAGTACCTACCTATGAACCTATGAACCTTTAGTTTAAAAGTAAGAATTAAAACCAGGGAAATCTTTTGTTTATTCACCTGCTTGAAGGCCTCCTCTAGTCACAAGACTAAATTAGTCACTTTTTCTGTTTAAACATGTTGAGTTAAAAGTGTCCTATGTAGCTTGGTGGTAGAGGGATTAGTAAAAAAAGGAGAGGATGTTTTTTTTTGATGAAAAATGGAAAGTGAGGTTGATTGAGGGGCTGTAGCCCTACCTGAAAAGGCAACAATAACCAGAGATCAAAATTAAGATTTAATATTAAAGATGGGGACCTAGATTTGGACAGATTCTACATGATTTAAGGCATTTATTAGGGCTGCTATTTGGGTATGCAAAGTTGTTAGTTCTGATTTTTTTGCACAAATTATATAATACAATGTTGCCCATAAAGTAGAAAGCATATGTTGAACATGAGATGGCAGTCAGAATACATGGGCAGTTTTCATTGATCTGTAGCTTGTAACATTGGAAGACAAGCCAAGAATAAAAAATATGATGTTTAGAGGAGTAGGGAGTGAGGGAGCAGGTTATTTTATAGATTTTTTAAAACAAAGCTAACATGCTGGAATGGGTTTCCAAGAAGTCACTGGGAACTGAGAGAGATTATCAGTTATTGTTAATTCTAGCTGAGTAAAACATGGTAAATCAAGAATAATTAAAGTAGACTGCAATGTAGTATGGAAAAGAACATGTTTGTGGTAATTGTGGTGACCAGAAAAATGATGTACTTGAAGGATGACTCATTCTCAGAAATCATGATTTTCTGATGTCAGTGCAGCACAGACTGCAATTTACAGAGGTGATTACAGAATGCAAAAATAAAAACAAGAAACACGTTTATGTTCCCAGTAGTTCTACAAGTATTTCTACAGAGATCATAGAGGCAGTCACTAGTACAAATCAACAATGGTTTAGTTGAAAGAACTGCTCCAATTGACTTATAAAGATGATGTTGAAGAAATGGAAGAGCTTAGCTCTTCCAAGGTGGTAGAGCCTTTGAGGTCTGTGGAACTATCAGATAAATAAGTAGATCAGAGTGACAGAAAAGGGAAAGCTGACATATTCTCAGTGTCTGGTTGTCAATGGCATGAGAGGAATTCTTTGTCTGCTTGACTGGAATGATCAATTGGCTAGGCTGCTGCAAAGTGTATTTGTTCAACAATGTGATAGCTGTATTAAGGATGGAACTTTGCTACTGGCACTGAAAACAGTGGATACATTGATATGATTAGCAAAGAGTTATAGTGGGCGTCTGCATAGGATGTCTAATTCATAAGTTAATTTTCTCAATAGGAAGACTGTAAGTTCTAAAAGTACATGGAGAAGTTACTAGTGGACCTCAAACAAGATTTTCTTTGCCTTCATTCAAGATATTACCAATGCTGTATATGTGTTTTACTTTATACAGTGAGTAAAGGTATACAGTGAATTTCTGTTAGTCTTAATTTTCTGTGCTATAGTAGGACAAATAGTGAGCAGAAACACCCAAAAAAGTATATGTATGAAGTCTTATTGAATTGTGCTCTGCATTTAATTAAAATATATCCTTTTTTGTAAGTTATTTTTTTCCTTTCTGTAAAAAGAGTACAAATATTCTACTGATTCCCTTTAATGGTGATTTTTACCAGCTCTCTTTTTAAACTTGCAATGTCATGTCTTGAAACACATGAAAAAAAAGGACCAACAATACAGATGAGCAAATATCAAACAATGCTTTTTCTTCTTTAAATTTATTTATGTGTTGGGTATAGGGGAGATAACACCTACACTTATACATACCTGGTCTGAAATTGTTATACTTTCCAAGAAATGCCACACACAGATTTATTAGATTTAATAGACAAAACAAATTGTGAATGCTACAATGTTAGAAAATATTCCTTAAACATTGTTAGTAATAGGCCTGTTTTCAAGAATCATAGATTATAAGTCTGGCAGGGCCATTATATTAGTTTGTTTATAAACTGTTAAATTAAACACTATTTTCTATTGCAAAGTTTGATAATGACTGATATTTTAAACCATCTGCAAATGTATTTTATTAAGGGTACCAGGAGTCAATAAAAGGTGATAGGGCATATTGTTTAATCAAGCAAGAGTTTAGTAGTGAATTATAGGAGATCTCTGAGAAAGATAAAAATAATGTTCTGCATTCTTTATGAGTAAATGATATAGGAATAGAAATGAGTAGGAGGTCTTTTGTGAGTAATATAAGGTCTCTTATGTATTAAGCAACTATCAAACAAAGGTTAACTTCAAAAGTGATGAAGTATGGGTAGCCACTGATAGAAAACAGTTTATGCAATACTTACAACAATAAAGAGCTGGTATGAGTCACCACGGAGGGTAAATTGTTTACTACTTTCCAGAATATCTTAAAATCAATTTAATGTAGTGGATTTATATATTTAGGAAGTAAATATGATCTAACATATGTGGCTAACATATACTGAGTTAAGCTATCAAGGGCTGGAAATGTCTTGAAACCACAACTGAACTGACTAATACACTTATTTAGAATTTTAAAGTAATACAGATATTATCAGTAAATAATGTGAAAACCTATCAGATTGTTAGGCTTAAGGTTTAAACATATAAAATAAAAACACTTGTGTATGCTCAGAGAAAATAACTGAAACAGCACTTTAGTGTAAAATATTTTTGTAGCTGTTTTCGTCAAGAAAATCAACTTCTTCGGAAATAACATTCAAAGTTAAAACCAATCATTTAAAAACAAATTCAAATACAAAAATAACCAATCACTTTAAAAAATAAATAAAAATGTCACCTTTTAACCCTTTATTAGGTGGCTAACATACATTCATTGAGAAAACAGTTAATATTGATGGTTTCATTTAACCCTGATAGTTGATATGCTCCCAATCTAATTTGCTATTCTGTCTCTTTTACTTCCACTTGATTTTTATAGTTACCCCCTCTCATATCCATCACAACCTGCTCCAAAACAGCAAATAAAAATCTTTTATACTTTGTGCACTTAACTGAATATCTATAAAGGGCATTGTTAGTATCTTTAATTTTGTTAGCATAGATGTGCTCCTTTATTGTTTTGCCTAGACTACTAGTAGCCATACCTTATAAAAACTAGGACAACCAGAGCACATTGCAATGTAAACTAGGCCCCTAGAACAGCAATTGAACCTGCCTGGGATTCTTATCGTATATTCCAAATGTCTTAACGAAATATATGGTCATTCATATATAAATTGACAGGTGGTGCAAGTGTTGCATTTAAAAGTGCTTAAGCTTTTCTTAATGAGAGGTGGAAAAATTCTTGTGCTATCATTCTGCAGTAACTGTTTTATAGTAATATTGTTCTTATATACAAAGAATGGATGTCCTCCTAATATATCAAACAGGTCATTAGTGCCTTCAATAATTTTCCATTTGTTGTTAATGATGTCCCTAATACTATGACTATCAACCGACATGTCTAAACAACATCTTAGGTACCAAGTTCAAATCCTCCCTACCTTTATTAACTTCTGATGCCTTTTTCTTAAATCATTTTATTAATATAAGTTCAAATCCTCTTTAAACAAATTTCATGAGCTATTTGATGCAAACTATGAATATTATAACCTTTTGCTTTAAATAGGGATGTGATAAATCTGATCTCATGTTCAAAGTCACTATTCCTACTTGCCATCTAAGAGGCCCTAAGTAATTCACCTCTGGGAATATTATTATTAATAAAACTAGGATGGTTGCTCTAGTAGTGGAGGTAACTATTAGAAAAAGTGTTTTTGCAATGTATTTTATTATCAAAAACTTTTGCTTTAAAGTCCCATTCTAAGCTGAAATCCAGAAAACTCACAGAATGTCCATTGTCTCCTGGAACAAACCTTAAAAAAACAAATCAGGAACAAACAGTTAGCCACCAGCCAACCAGAGAAGCACTCCGTTATCAAAATAAAGATAAAAAATGAACAAGTAACTGAAATGAAGTGAAACAGGTAGTCTCCTTGAATTAAAAAATATGTATTTATTCTAAATGATGAGCGCTTTCGCTTACAAAGCTTCTCTGAAGAAGCTTTGTAAGCGAAAGCTCTCATCATTGTGAATAAATACATATTTTTTAATTCAAGGAGACTACCTGTTTCACTTTGTTTCAGTTACTTGTTCATTTTTTATCTTAAAAAAACAGAGCTTTTATTTAAACACATCATCTATGAACCTTCTATAAAAAATTATATTATTAAAATAATTGTCGGTAGAGTTTCCATCTCCCACCATCCTATTACCACACTGGTGAAGGCTGGGACTAGTAGACCCCCATTGCAATGCCTTTTTGCTGCTTATAATATTTTTTGTTGAAGAGAAAAAAATTGTTTTGTAATAAAATCTCAAGTAGGGCACAATAAAAGTTAAAGTTTTATCAATATCAGTATATTTATTCAAAAATAACCTGACATACTCAATATCTTCCTGTTGTGATATAGTAGTGAAAAGTGACACAACATCAACAGTTAACATATAATTTTTAGCTTCTTAAAATTTAAAGCTTACATTAAAGATCCTTATACTTTCCAAAAAGTCCCAGGAGTCTTGGGTATATGATGGAAGCTGCTGAACAATTAGACTGAGAATGGAAACTAAAAACAACAAAATGCTTTCTGTACTTCCATTTGAAGCAGACACTATAGGCCTAAAAAGGGGGGTTTATAATGGTGTTATGGATTTTGGGTATGTCAAAAAGCACACTTACCTTCAGATTTTACACAGACAAAAAAATTAAATAACTCTAAATTCATGTCACCGGTCATGAATAACACATATAAACAACTTTGACTGTATTTGTAACTTTTTTGCATATCATTTAGTGTAACCTCAAGATACTCTTCTGTGTTACTTAGCATCTTTTCTATATATAAGTAACATAAATATAAGCAACAACATTCATTATGACCAATCCACCCCCTTGTCTGCCCTAATAAACTGTAATTGGGCCAAACTTCTTAATTTATTTAATGCTTTTCTTCATCCACTGTCTTATTTCTCCTTCACAAAACTGTTCAAAAGTTCTTAATGCATGATGCAAAACTGGATTGTAAACTGAAGGTTTGCTTAAATACCTATTGACATCCACATCCTTCAACAAATTCATTACATTTAGTTTTCTATTAAAAAACATAACTTCAAGATTGTTTTTTGTTAAATTTACTCTATGGCTCGGAATGAAATTCAAGTTCCAATACCTTGTGATGAAAGTCATTTAAATTATTATCAAATAAGTTAAAGATTCTAATATTGGAACTTACAGTTTTCTGAGACTTTATCTCCTTGTCCCCTTACTCCTGCCCCTGTTCCAATTCGAGTAGTTCTTCCCCCTTCCTCGATTGAAGTTTTTTGAAGGGACATCACCGTTGTCATTATTTGAGGAAGAACTAGTACTTGGGGAGTATAGAGCTGCATAATTCAATCTACTAGCAGCATCTCTTGTAGCACCCATTAGCTCACTGCTAGTTCAGCTGTTGTGTTGTCATTTCCCAATGAACCACCTGCCAGTTTTAAAGAAAGAGACATTTTCAAATTCTTATTGGTACCATAAATAATATTATTAGAAGGATTCACAGCCTGATTACTGCCCATTTTGTAGTCTTTTTGGAACCTGTTTAAGTTCAAAACATAGGTAGTTTGAGACTCATAGGCTAATAGATCTTAGACTACCTTCTTCTGTTTGGGCAAAACCACAATCTTCTTATATCTATCAACTGCAACAAAGAAATTGTAATATTCATTGTGCAAATTAGGGTGCCCACGTAATAAACCTATTAAGTCACCATCAGTTTTCTCAATGTTAATTTTCAATTTCTTCAGAATAGTACAATTACTTTTAATAAGCAGTTTTAGAAATTCTAGACCAGCTTTATTAAAAAAAAAAAAAAATCAATTTATGAAAAAAATATGTCTTTCTTAGTAACCGCATTAGAAAATGTTGAAAAACATAACCGCTTTGGCACTATTCACAATTTAATACAATGTTAGAAATATTTGTTCTCTAAAGAAACAGCCCGAAATTTCTTAAGGTTCTTTTCCAATTCAATAAAAAGGGCTTTTGTATGTATCTATCCAAATGTCCATCTTGTTGAACACTGATACTTGATAACAAATTGTAGTTGTACTGTAAAACTGCTGCCACATCTTTAAATCCAGGGTTAACATAAGTGCTGGTATTTTTAGGCATTTGTTGAACTTTTATAACTGTCTCTCCTCCATAAAAATATTCATTAAAACCTCTGTGCCAATTCATTCTCATAATGCCATTGAAATTCTTCTACCCTGCTAATTCAAAGACTTTTGCATTTCTCCTAAGAAAACCATCAAGCCTTGTAGTATCGTATCCTGACTCTCAGGAATACAATGCAGGGTTAAATTTAACAGCTCATCCTCGGAAGCACACACCACCAGGAAGTCCTGAAAAAAACTCACAAATGCAATCAAAAACTGGAAACAAATCCCAAAAAGTGACAGAATGGCAAATTAAATTGAGAGCAGATCAACTGTCAGGGTTAAATGAAACCATCAGCATTAAGTGTTTTTCCAGTGAACATAGGTTAGCCATCGAATAAAGGGTTAAAAAGTGTTTTTTTTTTCATTAATTGAATCTTTAAATGATTGGTTACTTTTGTGTTTGAATTTGTATTTTAATGATGGATTTTAACTTTGAATGTATTTCTGAAGAAGTCAATTTTGTTGATGAGAGCGGTCAATAAAACACTTTACGTTAAAGTGCTGTTTCAGTAAATTTCTCTGAACACACACAAGTTTTTATTTTATTTGTTTATTAGTGTGATACTTTTTGGGATTTGTTTCAAGTTTTTGCCTGTATTTTTATGCTTTAAATATGTTGAAATAATACATATAAAAATGGTAATGCCACTTTCTATTTAATTAGCATGGTAGGTTTACAGATGGATGCATTACTTCATATTTGATTTATAGCACATAGTCAGACATGGGTGTCTATATAATTTTTGAAGCAGGAGTGTAGCTATAAATATATTTACAAGTGTTACTTATAAAGGAATATTCAGTGGGACACTGAACTGAGTTAACTTTGATAAAAGTGATTTAAGTAGATCTCAATTAGTTGTTTGAAGGCAGTAAAGTAGTAAGAACAGGGAGAAGAGAACAACTGCCCCTGTGTGCAAAGTGTTTGAGAGTGAGAGATCAACAGCTTCTTCAAAGCCCTGTCAATATACTCGGTATCCTACAGACTACTAAAAAGTGACCTGTGTCTGGCATGCAAGGCATCCTCTGACCTAATACTGATGGACTTATTGCACATCAGTAAGTCAAACGCCATCAGAAATAATCAGTCTATGGCTCTAAACCTCTTCTACAGCATCAACAGACTGGTTTGGAAGGACAGGTATATCTCACAGTGGATACTGCTGCTCTGGAATAGATTACCCACTCATACTAAACAAAACTCATTCCTGTCCATATTCAAGCACAATCTGGGTCTATGGATGGGAAAAAGAAAATTTACTCCAGGACTGCCCCTAATGGACAGAGCTGGCTCCTTAATGCTTTATCACATACATGGGTCCCCTCCAATTATCCATGGTATGATCCCAGTTATTCTCATTAGGGGTAATATATAATTACTGATCATGGGATGGGTTTGGCCAATCTGTAACCAAATGGGATAAGTTAATTTGAGCACAAAAAGAGAAATTGGGTTGACCTAAAATGACCCAGAAGGGCAGCTAGCCTAGTACTTATATATGAACCTATAAGAAATTACCATAGTGAATACTGATGGGTCACTATGTCTATCTGGATATGGATATGGGCTAATAGACTACACCAGGAATTGAAAGTGTACTTTGTGGAGGTTCATTACCAAGATAATTGGCCTATAACCTGCATGCATGTTCAAATAGACTAACTCAGTGATGCATCTATGACCCTGGTCCAGATCCTTAATGATATAAGGCAGTACTAGGGACTGACATCACTGGTAAGTATGAGTTAATGCAATGGAAACAGGTCCAACAATCTACCAGCCTTAAGAGAAAGACTGGAGAAAAACTTGATCCAGGACAAAAAAAGTGTAAGATGCCATGCCTGAAAGAAAGTAGAAGCCAGGTCACACCACTGTTCAGGAGCACCACACAACAAAATCACCTCATAATGTGATTCTATAACATGCTCTGTTAAGTCTAACATAACATAACATAACATAACATAACATAACAGAACATAACAGAACATAACAGAACATAACATATAACATAAAGTATCTAAACCTTTTCTGCAACAGCAATAGAGCAGTTTGGCAGGATAGGTATAGCTTGCAGATGATACCACTGCTGTGGAACAGACTCCCCAACTATATAAGAAAGTTCAACCCTGTCCATATTCAAGATTAAGTTGGATGTATGGATGGGAAAAAGAACATTTACCCCTGGACTGCCACCCTGTACTACTAATGGATGGATGCACCTCCTAACTGCTTTATCCCATGCATAAGTATTCTCCAATTATCAATGGTCTGATCCCAGTTATTCTCATTATGGGTAATATATAATTATTGGTCATGTGATGGGTAAGGCCAATCTATAACCAAATGGGATAGGTTATTTCAAGACAAAAAGGGAAACAGGCTAGGCTTAAAATGGCCTGCAAGGGAAACTAGCCTAGTACTCACTTGTGGATCTATGAAACTACAGAGTCCCATTTGGTATGCATTCTGTAGCCAAATATAAGATGAGTTAGTAACATAATGAGGCCTCCAAAGACTGCAGTAAGAGTTAAACTTACACCAACAAAAAAGAAAAAAAAATGTGGAACTCAAATATAGCAAGAAATGAGAGTCCATTTATTTATTTATTTATTTATGTATTTATTTATTTATTTATTTATGTGTTTGTTTTTATTGTGTTAATTGAGGTAGAGCTCTGACTCACATGTTGTTTCAGACTCAGCTCCGCATCACTCACTGAAATCTATAGATGCAAATATAACTAAAAGCAGTGAAAGATTCAAACAATTTACAAACAAGTATAATGCAAAGAAGAGGTTGTAAAAGGAAAAATCAAATCAAATAATATAACAGAAAGTTTAAAAAAAATCTACTGCATGGAAATAATCGACAATGTAATTAGTATGGTTACAAAACATGGAGAGTTTGTGTACCTAAAATTTCAATGTACATAGCTTTATGCAAGAAGAAGGGGCAAGGGAAAGGAAGCTAAATGCGCAGGTGCTAATCAGTAAGGAGTAGTAATCCTCATTAAAGGTCAGGATGCAAGCAAAGGAAGGAGAGTGGGTAAGGGAGGAGAATTAGATAACAGCTGACCCCATTATTCTGTAGGCAGCTATATTTTGCTTCTTTAAAAATGAATGCTTTGACTTCTGTTTGAAATGTTCTAGAGTTGTTAGTTTCTTTAAGGCAAAAATTGCCAGAGCTGCCAGCCTAATAAGGGTGTTTATTTTTTGACAAAGTAATATAGAGCCCAAGCTGGAACTAGACATAGGGATGCAGTTGCATGTCTGAAATGTGAGGTGCCTAGTCAGTAAGGAAAATAAGTTATGTTAAAGAAGTTTCTGTATTAAAGTTTATTAAACTTAAATTTTTTTTTTTACACAGATAGCCACTTTGCTTTGGGTGTTTTCTTTTGCAGTCTGGAGTTATAGACTTGCAGATGTTGTTGATTATGGCTTGGAAGGATGACATTTTATGCATAGAGGCTGGTGCTATTTTGGCAACGGCCATGTTTAAATGGGCAAGTTGGACTTCATTCCATATTACAATCTTGCCTACAGAAGAGCGGAAAGAAGTGATCATTGTTGCCAGAATAATAGTGTGTTAATTTTGGAGATGGTAGCACAGATGTGATACTAGAAGTTTAGATTCTGATATATCCAGATGCCAAGGTATCAGAGTGTGTAAGTACTTCAAGTAGTTGGCAGTCCTTTTTGCAGATGGACCAGGTGGAGGAGATTTAAGATAGTTTTGTTTTTATTTTTTTTTTATTTTGTTTTGTTTTGTGCCCAGTGGCATAGCATGTGGTGCTAAGAATAATGGTGATGTATTTTTGCTAGTTACTGATACTGGTGAGGTTTTGTTCTGTCTTTTAACTGCTAGATGGGAACACTCTGAATTGTAAATTGTCATGTCATCTGCACACAAAGTAATGGTTATCTAGTATAAACTATGAGTGGGATGTCACAGATGATGGGGATCTGTTTTGTATTTTGAAATTATTGTGGGTGAGAAAGTCATTAAACCAGTTTTGGGTATTGTTATTAAATTTTTACATGGATTAAGGAGTTTAATGGGAGAGAGCAATAAACCAGGTGATACGCCTTGGGTACTTCAATGAAAACTGCTAGTCAATAAGCCCTTATTCATGTTTTTAGAATGTTGTCAGTAAGAATGTATAAAACTGTCATAGTGCTTCTGCAAGAGTAGAAACAACATTGGCGGTTGTAAAGCACATCTTTTTGCTTTATTCCCATGGTAACCAGTTAAGCCCACTGAACATAAGTGTCCATTCTCAGTGACTTTTCTAGAGTTGCACAGTAAGCAAATGGATGACAAAGGTATCAAACCCTGTACCCTGGACTATCAGAAGCAACTTGATAACAGCTCAGAGCCCTAATCCTCTGTATTAGCTATCAGATAACACCTTGCTTTTTAATGTAATCAGAAACTTGAGAGAATATTGTTTTGAGAATATTTCCAAGTATTTGAAGAATCTGAAGCCACAGGCTGTTTGGAGCTTATTAACTTTAGATGGGCTTTTTAACAGTTTGTTTGAGTAGTTTTTTGTTTTTGTCCTAAAACAAAACAGCAGAGTGAAAGATGGAGGCTCTGGGATCAGTGGGGATGAATCTGTCAAGATGGAGGCTCTGGGATCAGTGGGGATGAATCTGTCAAGGACTTGGAACATGGAAGAAGGATGAAGAACTCAAACAGCAAATCTGGAGCTGGCACATTGCCTGTGGAGCACTGAACTGGGATTTCTATGAAAATAACTTTTTAGGGGCCCTACCTGAAATCTGTTGACTACTTCCTAGAACTTTGTTATTTACATGGCTGGACTGTAATGACCTATGGATGAGGACTTTATGTCTTTGGAAACTTTCTCAGAAGCATACATTTCTCTCTGTTGTCAGTTTTGTGTGATGAGTTATGCTGTATCAAGCCAGAGTCCATAATTTTTATAAAGGACTTTCAATTCTTTTGCTTGCAAGAAGTTTTGTCTTGCTTTTAAAAGCCTGATGACTTATAGGTTCATAGGTTCAAAGGATGGTACTAGACTATCGGCCTTAGGGCCTATACAAGCCTAGCCATAACAATTCCCTGGCTATTTCTTCCCACAATATTTACTTCCCTGGACCCCTGTCTAGCAGGGTGACTAACATTATCCCTGGGGAGAATTGGTCTTTTGGAAAGAAGTGATCCTGTAAGGTTAGTAGAAACGTAGGTAAGGTTTTAACTACTCAATTTGTGTCAGTGTTGTAAAGATATTAGCCCAATTTGTTCTGGCTATTCTTGTTTAAGGGCTGTAATGCTTGTTTGAGCTTAGGTCAGAATCTTTAAACGGTTGAAGAAGAATTTTTAAAGGAAATGTTAAGGTTACAATAGCAGAGCACTGGGGATTGCAGAGATGTACTGGGCTGATCATTTATTATTAGGTCAAGTAGATAGTACTTTACTGCTTTAACATTAGGCCTGGTTAATTTCCTGTTCAGTAGCATAAGACTCAGGTTAGACAGGAATTAACAAATATCATTGTTTATGGGTGAAGTAAGCTTATGATAAATTCCTTGGGAATGACAATGTTATCAGCTGGTTTGATATGTTGGAGTACTACATTATTGCTTGAAATGGTCCTGATTGACTGAGGGTGGGGAGCTAAGCAATAGAAATTACAGTGTTACATTTTTGTTAAGGGGGAAATGTTAGGTAAAAGCCAGTTGAGTCCAGCTCATTCACCTACACATTTGGAGACTGGAGAATGGATGGGTGCTTCCCTAATCCCCATTCTTCTTATTATTATTGTGAGAGATAGCAACAGAGAATGATTGAGAAGGAGTTTTCAGTCAGGCATCATTACAGCAGTCATGCAGATATACATAGAATGGAGTCAGGCACACTGAGGAGAAATTCTAACAGGACTTGGGGATGAAGTAACACACCATGCTAAGTAGTTAATCCATGCTCAAGAACATAACCTAAGGCTATGTTAGTTTGATTCAATTTATGCTAATGGGGACTGCCACAACCCTACACCCAATTCCAAAAGAGGAACTGGGTCTGTTTAACCATAAATCATTAGGTACTATAGACTGGCAGAGGTTCCCAATATACAACCGTAGATGCATTGACCTCAGTGGAAAGTTTCAGTGAAGTAGCTAGACCACCTGTACGTTGGAGTTGGTTCTGCAGGCAGTACCTGGTGGGAAGCCATGCTGCCTGCAATCACAAGTTCCACACACAGGTGGAGCTGTACTGAAAGTACCTGTGTGTCATCCAGGAGAGGCCAAAGATCTCATGACTGTGCAGCTGAGTTTTTGTTAGACTGCCCTGAAATTCAAATGGGATGGCTTGCACAGACCTTTAAGGTAACAACTGATGTAATTCCATGGTGTTCTATTCTCCACACTTGCCCTGTCCCAAGAAAGCAGGCATGACTGTAGTGATGATGTCAAGCCTGTATTCTCCTGTCCCATATACAAGAGGAGCTCCTGTGCAAGGCAACCTCATGGCAGCTCTACCTGCATGAGAGTCCTGGTACTGCAGATAAACTCCCTGCCTACAGTACCAGGTTCTGCAATCAAGGTAGAGCTGTGGTACCAGACTCACTGGATCTGCCAACTACTCTGGTAAGTCTTTACTGTACCCATCATAAATAATGCAAATCATTAGCATCTCATCACCCATTCCTAACATAGTGATACTTCTGACCATTCAGTAGCTCGTCATTGAGCGGTGCTGAACTAGGTGTACCCCACCCTTGGGAAGATGTCTTTCCAGGTAGTTGAAAGGACAAGCACATTAACAGCAGCATGAGCCAGATAGCATAGGCTTTATTCTCTGCTACTGTGAGTATGCACAGCAGTGCAGCAAGTTAAAGAAAGACTGCTGAAAAAATGTTTTTGTGAAACAGGGCTATTTACTTCAAATAACAAGGTAAATGTAAATGGCATAATATAGAAAGACAACACACACACAAAAAGACAGAATAAATCTAGGCAACAGTGAAAATAAGAAGCAAAACTCTCTAGCATTTTGTTGAAAGCCTTCATGGGGAGACAAATAGCTTTATGCAACCTTTATATTTATATACTTTCTTAATCAGTGATTAAAACAATTAATTAAACTTAATTAATCAATCATCTCATATAATGCTACAGGGAAGCAGAGAAAAACCACAATAATACTAAACTGAACACAACAAGCTAGAATAATCAGTTTCATTGTTTAAACCCAGGGGCGGCTCGTGCTATAGGACTGCAGGACTGCAGCCCTCCCACCTAGAAAACAAATAAAAATAAAAGTAAGAAACGCAAAAAACATAATTCCCAGAAGTCGGCGCACTCAATAGATACACAGGAACACCCTCAGACTGCTTTCTCAGCAGTCTAGATAGGGGGAAAGCATCTTGGCCCCAAGCAGTTATCTAGTCAAAGGAAGGGTGGATCGTCAGCAAGGTGAGCAGTTATCTAGGCAAAGGAAGTGTGTGTGTGTGAAATACCCCAGTTGCTATATGCTGGTGGCTAGAGCAAACTCATGGTGGTGTGGCAGAGAATACCTCAGGCTTGAACCTTGAATGCAGGTGGCAAGGGCCTGAATTTCATACCTACCACCATTTGTAAAAAGATGTGCAGATTTTTGTCTCATATTTGATCTGTTCTGTTCCTCATAATATCTGTGGTTTCTAAATATTTAAATGCTTAGATATTTGATGGTGCAGAGGTAGTATTGTTGCTTCACAGCTACAGGTTCCCAGTTTTGATTCTTGGTTGGGATGCCTTCTGTGTGGGGTCTGCATCTTCTCTGTGGGTTTGCTTGTGTGTCCTCCCATGTTACAAAGACATGTATCTGCATTATTTCTTCCTGGGCCTCTGCTGAAAATTGCTTTTTGTTCCAAATCAGACTGTTTTGGTTAACAAATGTTAAATAGAATTGACAGGCATTTGAATTTCAGACTTCAGGTTTCTGAATGTCTAATTCCTTACATATTTGATGGTGCAGTGGTAGCATTGTAGCCTGAATTTCATACCTACCACCATTTGTAAAAAAATATGCAGATTTTTGTCTCATATTTGATCTGTTCTGTTCCTCATAATATCTGTGGTTTCTAAATATTTAAATGCTTAGATATTTGATGGTGCAGAGGTAGTATTGTTGCTTCACAGCTACAGGTTCCCAGTTTTGATTCTTGGTCAAGAAAAACTGTTTTTGTGAAACAGGGCTATTTACTTCAAATAACAAGGTAAATGTAAATGGCATAATATAGAAAGACAACACACACACACAAAATACAGAATAAATCTAGGCAACAGTGAAAGTAAGAAGCAAAACTCTCTAGCATTTTGTTGAAAGCCTTCATGGGGAAACAAATAGCCTCACAGCTACAAGCTCTCTGGTTTGATTCTTGGCTGGGGTGCCTTCTGTGTGGAGTATGCATCTCCTCCCTGTGTTTGTGTGGGTTTGTTCTGGTATCCTGCCATCTTACAAAGACATGTGTCTGCAGTATTTCTCCCTGGGCCTCTGCTGAAAATTGTTTTTGTTCAGTCAGACTTTCCTGGTTAACAAATGTTAAATAAGTAAAATTGACAGGCATTTGAATTTCAGACGTCATATTCTTCAGAAAATACATAGTAACACAAAACCTTTTATTCTAGCAATTTTCTAAGTTTATAAGATGAATATTTGAAATTTGTCCCTATTTTTGGGACTGTATTCCCCCAATATTGATTTGTCCAGGTGTTTTGTGCTAAGGTTGACAGCTATGGCAAGAACTGAATTCACTGAATATGTTTGAGGGCTGTATTCCCTCATTACTGGGTTTGTCCAGGTGTTTTGTGCTAAGAGGTTGACAGCTATGGTGAGAACTGAATTCACTAAATGATAGCCATTTAAGTTTCAGTCTTCCTCTCTTTTACAAAGCAGCTGATTTGGCACAGTGGTGTGTTGCTCTGACTGTTTTGCACAGGGACCTTGGCAGTAAAATGTATGGTGGTAACACAGCATTTTATTCTAGCAACTTTCCAAGATTATACAAGCAATGTTTAACGTGTCCCTGGTTTTTGGGCATTTGACCCCCCCCCAATAAATTTTGGCTTTTTCCATATTTCTTGTGCTGTGAAGTTGAGATGCAGTTGAGTATTGAGTAGATTTTACAAGAAGTTGAGAGCTGCAAAGGAAGAGAAGTTTAGTGCTGCTTATGCTTTGTCAGCTTGCATTGTTAATAGCACAACAGGTTGTGTACTTGCTTTTGCTGCAGAAGGCTGTGGGTTCTACTCCCACAAGGGGTGGATGCTGCCATACTAAAAATGTTCTCTTTAGCGAATATACTAACTATGAACCTGTTATCAGTTCGCCATCCATTTCCTACTGCAATATTACTAGCTTATTTTTTTAATGTAATATAGGCAATTTATTCCTCAGGGGCAACAGACACTTTATTTCTCGATGAAACCATGAAATATAAAGGTGTTTGCTAGCAGCAACCTCTTCATTAGTTACAGATTTCTTTACTGTGGAATTATTTAGATGACTTTTACTTCTTCAGAGATTATGCATATTTACTGACAAGGGTGGACTGTAGAAGTTCCACCATTTCCTACTGCAATATTACTAACTTATCATTTTTTTATGTAATATAGGCAATTTATTCCTCAGGGGCAACAGACACTTTATTTTTTGATGAAACCATGAAATATAAAGGTGTTTGCTAGCAGCAACCTCTTCATTAGTTACAGATTTCTTTAATGTGGAATTATTTAGATGACTTTTACTTCTTCAGAGATTATGCATATTTACTGACAATGGTGGACTGTAGAAGTTTGAGTATATTTTTATGATGGAAATGTTCTGAACTTGGCAGTTTTGTCATTATTGGTGCATGCATTTTGTTTCATTGTTTACTGGAAAAATGTTCTGAATTGGGCAGTTTTGTCATTATTGGTGCATGCGTTTTGTTTCATTGTTTACTGGAAAAATGTTCAAAACAATAAATTTAAAACACCCTCTAACAACTGTACTGTATTGTACAAGGAATATAATTTAGTACAACCAGGAAGGTGTATCAAAGAGCACATGTATGTTTCATGTGCAAGGGGCCTATGATTTGAAAACAGCCCAAAGTTAATCTTTATCTGCCACTGGCAAAATGTATTTTCTTTGAATGTGGGTTTCAATGCTGTTTCAATTAATGTGAGTTTCAAGGGCAGAAAAGTTTTAATGCTAAGTCTGTTTTCATTGTGAGACTGCATTGCTTTGTTTAGCAGATGTCTTAGTGTTTGTGCTGTAAAATGCAAAATAAAACTTTCAAATGAAGTCCAAATAATCATAGAAGTAAAGCAGTATACACATTAGTGTTTATGGTAAATGGAGTGAAATAGCCAAGTAATGGATCATTGGAATGGCTGCAGGAGGAGGCTCCATTCGACCATGATTTTGTGAGGGGGAAGGGCAGCAAACTCAAAGACAGTCCTGGCTGAACTATACCTCCCAACTGTCCAGATTTTCACAGAACGAATAGATTTTTGCTTTTTATTTTTGGTTTGCTCCTCATAAAATTCATAACTTTCAGAAAAATGTATGCTAAAGTAAGATCTGTTATTCTATCAACTGTCTCAGTTTATACAAAAGCAATTTTTAGTACTGTTTATATGTTCCCCCAATATATTTGGCCTTGTCCAGATTTATTGCATTAACAGGTTGAGAGATACATGCATATAAATTGCTTTATAGAATTAGGCATAGCCAAACCTCTCAACTGTCCCCAATTTTGGCTCAAAATGTTGTTCTTCCCCTAATAATCCCTCTGCAAAATAGCAATTTTGGAAGAAAACATGGAGGGTTTGCAATTAATAGATAACTGTAATAATCAGAGTTATAGATTACTTTTATTTCAGAAATGCATGTAGATTATTTTATTTTGTCAGCTGCTCAAGTTAACAGTACTAATATTAAAAAGTGTCCCTTCTTTGACAGGTTCCCAGCTGTATTGTGTGGCTATTTTATATTTTTGCATCACATTTTGGTCCATTTTTCATAAACTTGTGTTTTTTTTTGGCAAATTAGTGGTAAATCATTAAAGACTGAAGTTAGAAAGTAATGACAGATATTTGAGTTTCAGATTTCATACCCTTCAGAAAATTCACACTAATGCAAGACCTACTATTCTATTATCTTTCTAAGTTTATAAGAGCAATATTTAAAAAATTGTCTATTTTGGGGCCTTTGTCCCACTTCTATGCATGGCTTTGTCCAGATTTCTTGCTCTGCGGTTGAGAGGTATGACAAATGTGACAGGGCCATCACAGTCAGACAGAGACATTTCAAATTGTGACATACTTGTTGCACCCCACTCCTCCATGTAGTGACTCTGGATGTGTCCAAGCAAGGCAAGAAGCAGTTATGCAGTGTAAATGTGCAGAGTATCCCCCCATCCAAGGTAGACACAAGTACTACAGTGGCTTTTCATCTGTCCTTGATTTTGCAGAATGGTCTGGTTTCTGTCATATTTGTATACTGTTGATTTATGCTTATTACTCAGAAAGGACTTGTTGCTCTGTGTTTAAGTAGCAATGCTTTAATGACCATCAGGTAAGCTTGTCTGAGATCGTAAGATGCAAGTAAGCTTTAATAAGCATACTGTTAATGAATTGCCAGCATTGAATGCCTTTCTGTTGTTGCCATGCAGAGAATACTTACATAACTAGATACTGTATAAGCCTTGGGTATTGAAATGCATATGACAGTATTTGTAATAAAGGATAGGATTACATTATTTTAAGAAGCTCATTACACTTGTTGGAGACATCCAGTCATCTCTGCAGGCTTTACCTGTAAACTAAACAGAATGCCAATCTATCATGTGTGGTCCATAATCTCTACACTAATCCTTTAAGCAATGTATCTTGAGCTTGTTTCTTGTTTGCTTTTCATTTTTTATTTTGATCATGTTTTCCCCATGAAACAAGTAAATAGTTGTCAGGCAGCAGGTATTTTTTGATAAGAAATATTTTTACAAGTGGGGGCATCACAGAGATTGCTACTTTCAGCATGTTACTTGGTACTTTAATAAAGCTGAATATAAATTATAATTAGAACTGCAATGCAAAGAGAAGTGGTTTGAGTTGAGTGCTGCTTTTTTTTCTTATACTTGATTTTGACTGGCATTCCATTAATGTATTTAAAAAGTAATTTATTTTTTCATGCATCACAACCTTTTTGTTTCCATCTAGATATTAAATAAGCTGTCATGTGGCCAATGCATTGAAATATTTTTTTCTTCTACACTTCATTTTGTCTTGATTGGACTTTCATAATGATGGTTTGGCACCCAGGGCAGCGTATTTAATTAAAGTTAGTTTTTGTGGTTTTGAGCATAGCTCCTCCCATTTCTAGTTGGTTACATCCCTTCCCATTGACCCCACCCATTCAGCTGTCTCCTGCAGCCCCCCTGTGATTTGAAGTCACCAACCACCACTGTTTAAACCTCCCAGGAAACAACATATTAAATATCAAAATATGTTTTGTTTCTAGTTGAACTAACATGGAGCATTTACCCAACCTTGGAAGAATTAACCGTAACTAGAACCAAATATTTTAATGCCTTAATTTCACCACCATGTACTTCTTTAACATGATGTGCCCTACTTCTAACCAGGTGATCACTTTAACATCTTTAATAAGTTCCTAATTTCTAAACTTGACTTTACTTTTAGTCTGTCCACTGTACCACTTACTAACTGTAGAAGAGAAAGAGTAAGCTACCACAGAACTGTGGCAGTTAAATAGTTGTTTCAGGTTAAACAAATTACCTTGAATTCTAATTCATTAGTAATTAATACCATTTGAACACATGACATCTACCAAAATCGTACATATTTTGAGCTCCCAAGAAAGTCATTTTACAGGAAATTTATATGACAATAATTCCCTCAAATCAATGGACTTTTTGTAAGAAAAGAACTCTAGAATATTTGCAATACCTTAACCCAATAAGAGTCTGGCGACCAAATATTCCAGTAACAAGCATATGCTTAAATGGTATATTTAACCCACAATACAGTTTATAAGTATTATCCTGAAAGTCTGACCTAGCTCTTCTCTCCCAACTCATATGTGTCACTCTGACTCCCCCACTACCTTATAATCTTAAAGCACTAGCTCTTGCCTTACTTATTATATCCTTACCTTAACCTCTCTGAATCAATTTTCCAAATACAAAAATCCTGACTTTCTATCACTAGTTTGTGTGATATTCCCACTTACTCTCACAAACTCACCAATACACAAAGAATAAACTAAATGTCTTGGATGCATACGCTTTGCATGAAAAAATTATTAGCAGAGGTAATTTTACAAAATAATATAGTATAAATATATTAATTTACCTCACCAATTATAGTAATATCTAGAAAATACACTGCATTACCACATGCTTGATGAATAAATTTCAAACCTGCCACATTAAGACAATTTATCCACAAAATTAATAGTTAATATTTATTCTCCCTTACATAAAAAAGTAATTAATCTATATAATGTAAATTAAGTACTACATTATTCTGGAAAAATCATCATTAATCATCATTTCCCTCTCAAAAAGATATTATAACATTTACATACATAGCCATACCAAACTTCTGTAAAAAACAGTCATTTCCATATCTAGAAATATGTATTAAAGAAAGATATAAAAACAACAAAAGAAGCATAACGACCAAAAAATAAGACACTGACTTTAATGCATATGTATATGGAACACTGGTATAAAGATGTTATACATCCATTCTATGCCAATAACTTTTTCCCATCAAATTCATCCTACTTTCTCTACCACATCATTAGTATTTTTAATATAAGAATTAGTCAACACATATCCTTAGGAAAAAGTCCAACAAATGCCATACATTTTCTAAATTTCCACCCGCCCCTAGAAACAATAGGTCTACCTGGTGGACATCAATGATCTTTATACACTTTATGAATGGAATAAAATGTAGGGTCTAAAGGATGCTTGATAAATGACATTGAAATATCTGAACAGGATAAAAATGTCATTCCCCTGTGTAGAAAGTCAAAGAAATCATGTTGAAAACTATCCACCAACCCTTAACAATCTTAAAATAATTACTGTCAGCATTTAATAATGTTTTACACACTGCATCATAATCAGATTCATATTTACCACATTGCCCCCATTATCAGATTTATATACAATTACCCTATTCTGCATATTTTGTAAATTAAGTTTCCATTGGGCTTTACTTAAATTAAAATCTTTAATTGCTTTACAATGCTTTTTAAGACTCCTTAAACAATTTACTTTTACATGTAGCTTCGAAAATATTAATACTGCGATTTAATACATGCAGATTAAACTTACACATCTATTAAATGCAAGGCAGTTTTAACCTCTGTCTTCTTCATCAAAAACAAAAATATAAACAAATATCATTCGTGTCCTAATCCGAGGATAAAAGTTCCATAGCAATTGCAAAACTGTCTTCTAGAACAAAATATTTCACAAATTTTTCAAATGCTGAATCATTCTTAAACCAACATTTCACTTTCACCTTCTCACAAAATAAAATTGAATGGTGTCCCAAGAAGGTAAAGTTGTTGGTACAAAATGCAATCTGTTACTTAACAAAGCAAGAGCAAGTGCATCAAAATTAATGTCTGTCAAGTTCAGAAGCTGTAAAGTCTGTCCATGGTACAAATTGCCAATTCCTTCTTCTACAAGCACACTGAACTCTTGTAGTTCCATGTGCTGTCATTGACCTCCCTCTATTCTCACTACTTAAAGAAAATTAATCTCAGGATCCATCTTCAAATGTGACTGAATGCTGTGTATCTTCTACTGAAGAAACTTTCAAACTGTGTGCCAATATAGATTCCAACATCACTATTGAATTTGATTTGCTCTTTAAGCACACAGCCACATGGTTTTACAGCTCTACTGAGAAAACAGTTTATTATTATTAAAATCTTGTTGATCCTGGATAGCTTCTTCTTTTTCTTTTCAATCATAACGGTCTCAAAAATTTTTTTTGCATTTATCCTCTATTTAGTATAATTTACTTTGCAAAAAATCTGCCTGCAAATCACTTGTCAATTCAGACTCCAGAGATTATTTCACATTCATCATGTTATTGTGTTTATGGGAATCAAACTCATTTAACCTTTCATCCATTCTTTGCAGAATTGTAAACTAGCTTTGACCCAACAATTCCATAAGCTCGTGGCATCACTAGGAAACTAAAACATTGAACCTTTATCATTTCTGAAACCTCTGGAAATTAAATTCAAATACAGATACCTTTATAAAGACATTTTATTATAGATAACATTCAAGTCCCTTTTTTCTCAATGATAACAGCTTAGAAAGATTGGACTGCACCTCAATATCTGTAACATATTCTACAGGATCCAGAATGAATTGATGATTAAGAAATTATAAAAATATAGAGGTTGTAATATAATAAAGTCAGTTATCTCCATATGAAGGCATTCACTGAAGTGTTAGGGAGTTCTGCTTTTTAAATTGTACAATATACACTACACGGCTTATTTTTATTGTGGGTAGCTGACTGTTACACCACATTAGGAACACAGCAGAACTGTTAACAATCTTCATCCTCTATTGTAGGATTTGATTCCCTCATCATTCATTTGTCTGATTGTCTGAACGGGTAGATTTCTGTGGATCAGTGAACAATGCAAGAAACAAAAAAATGCTAAACAACATTAGAGAGAACAAAACAGTTGTAGGGCTTTTTTGAATGAACTGGTCATTAGAGTAGTTGGGAGGGTACACTTGACAATCAGAAGATGACCAGAGGAAAATAAAATTATGGAATCCATAACAGTTCACTATAGCACTAATATGATAGCCCTGAATCAAATAAGATAAATGACTGAGAGGACACCTGAATCACAAATGGGAATAAGTGTAAAAAAATAGCAAAATGGTTTGGTGGGATAGGTATATCTTGCAGAGGGATACCACTGCTCTTGAACAGACTCCCCAGCCACATAAAACAAAGTTCATCCCTGTTGATAGTCAAATGTAACTTGAATCTATGGATGGGAAACAGAAAATTTACCTCAGGACTGACCCCTGTACTACTAGTGGACTAATGTAGCTCCTAAGTGCTTTACCCCATGCATGGGCCCTTCAAATTATCTATGGCATGATCCCTGTTATTCTCACTAGGTGTAATATATAATTATTGAACATGGTATAGGTAACACCAAACTCTAACCAAATAGGATGTATTAATTTGAGCATAAAACGGGAAATTGGCTAGGCTTAAAATAGCCCTCAAGGATAGCTAGCCTACTAGCCTAGCACTTACCTATGAACCTAAGAACATATAAAAGATATAATGTATTGGGCAGACATGTCCACTCAAGTAAAATAAGTTTTCCAGTCCTCTGCCTACTACAAGGCCTAACTAAACAACAACTCAAAGGAAGAGTTTGTAGCATAGCCAGAACCAGACCATCTGCCATCTCTAGTGAGCACTGTTTTAGTCTGATTGAAGGAAGCCACACATTTCATATGAGTAGATTACATTTCAAGTTCCCTGAATACATCTCCTGTTATATCTAATGGTAAAAGAGAAGGTTGGAAATAATACAACTTATATTTTTTACAAATTAAATCTAAATTCAAGATGGGATTTTTTGCATGTTTTTTGTTCTCCAGTACTTGCTGGCCAGCAAGTCTTAACTGCAATGCGTATGTCCACCAACTTTTCAGGATGATAATTGATAGTTAGGAACACCATCTTCCAGGAAGCCAACATAAATCTTCTATTTAATGAAATAAATATAAATACAGTGATGTTTTCCAAACTTTATTAAAAAAGTGATTCATCAATTAACCTAATCTAAAAAGAAAATCAATTAAATTGCATAAAAATATTTTTAAATACCTATCCCCTCTCCTGATAGCTGAGCTGCATGTTCACAAATCTGAAGGCCTACTATGTTTTCTGCTAACTGTGTGAGAACTATCACAGATCTGTGATGAAGGCTACTACATAAATGTATCTTGTATGAGCCATGTACTTCTACCAGCCCATAAACTGCACAATGTACACTTCTGTGTTCAGGAGGTATCAGCACTGAAGAAGGCCATGCTGCCACCTTGTCTGCAGAAGGCCATCCTGCCACTTTGTCTGCAGGAGGCCATACTGCCACCTTGTCTAGAGGCCATACTGCCACTTTGTCTGCAGGAGGCCATACTGCCACCTTGTCTGCAGGAGGCCATATTGCCACCTTGTCTGCAGGAGGCCATAATGCCATCTTGTTTGCAGGATAGGTGAGCCTAAATCAAACATTCCTTCCATTCTTCTTTACCACCTCATCAGTGTCCAGACTACACTAAGTAATCCTGGGTCACTGGGCTACCAATTGGACCTTTATCCACTTGTACCACAGAGCTTTTGGGCGTGATGTTTTCATTCAGCCTGGGAGATAGAGGATTCAGTTTTACACAAGATGTCAAAGGAGAAATTAAAAAATTATGGAAAGATAGAAAGCCAGAATGTGAAGAGGGTTGAAAGTGTAACTAAAAAGAAAGAGTCAGAGAGAAAGAGAGGGAAAGACACTTATGGTATAAAAAAAATTATGGAAATGCTTTATAGAAACAGGTGCTGATGCTCTAGGAAATGACTTCCATTACAGCATATTAGGTAGAATGAAAATAATACGGAACTATACCTTATGAAATCTTTTACTTGAATACAAGCACTTAAAAGGATTCATATTAATAGGCAAAAGATACATAAGTATGTTGAGAAACAAAAATGTTTTTAGGGGCACGTTTAAACCTACCTAGAGTCATGTTTTTCTAAAATGCAATATAGCAAAGAGCTTTTTGGAAGTGCTGCAGCACAAGGTGAATGAGCCTATTTTAATTTACTAATAACAGAGTCAAATGAAGATTTTGTTAGTTATTGGTATAATCCAGTAAAATCATTAGGAAAATTGGACATTTCATATTGCTAAGTGTTGTTTGGAAAATACAGATTTGGAGATGCTTGTTTATTTTATTAATACAACTTTGACTGTGATGTGATATGGGAAGATATATAAATGTTTGTATTATTCAGTAATAACCCCATACTCTTGATGGAAGGGCATACTTCCAGTTAAGATTGTATTTTTTCACTAATTTATTTATTAGTTTATACATATTCATGTTTACATTGAGTGTGCTAGTTCTACTAGGCTTTTAGCCCATTTTTAGGGATAATTTTGATATACTGTACTCAAATACTGTATTCATAACGGCTTAGGAAAATTTGGCCATGGTATCAGGGAGCTTCTCTCATCCTTTAAGCATTGTACACATTATACATCATGATTACAATACATGGTGGCTATTGATTACAGAAAAAGTGACAGCAGATTATGTAAGGTGGGAGTAGGGGAAGTAAAAGAAATTAAAAAGGGAACCCAATAAGATGGTAAGGGAGCTAAAGTAATTAGAAATGAATGAATTGTCTATCATAAAAAAGGGACAGCTATATGAGAAGAATATTAAAAAAAGATAAAAGGATGGTTATACAGTATGTGCAAAAATATATTTTGAAGGGTAGGAGAGGGTGAGGTTCTTCTTCTGAAACTGAAATGAGCTGTAAAAGCAGAACATTTGTTGGAATATGAAGGAAGGTAAGTTTATAAAAGAAGAATGTTGAAAAATGTAGTGTGTGTTTATTTCTAGGAGACATTAAGGGATAGGAAAGGGGAAAAGTGGTAGCAATGGAATGCTAGACAGATGAGGAATGAACAAACAAAAAGCAACATTAAATGAAGTAGAAGAAAATATCTCCTGGTAGAGATTTAATTATTTGTGTTTCATATGAAGTTAAGTAAGAAATTACCTCATTTTGCTCATTTACTTAACACAATTATTGATTTTGTTACCGGTGTACAAGAAAGGCAGTATAGATACATTTTTTTTCTTTTTGTTGTTTTTGTCCACATTGTCTGTTGACAATCAACCTACTTCTGTCAGGCATCCCATGGATTCCTCATTACTTGGATGATAGTTGACCAGGAATGCCATCATTTTTACAGCCAACAGGGGTGGTTCAAATGCTTTCTAGGTTTTCTATGTTTTTGCAGTGTGCCTGAGAGGGGATGTACAACGGCTGATTCAGGTAGATGTTCCTTCAATTCCATGAGAAGAGTTCCCTTCTAACAGTCCTGTCCCGCCAAAGCACCTAGCAGTGGTTTCACTGGTACCCATTAGGGAAATTGGACTGATTTACTCCTAAGAGTGAACTACACTCCCCATTCCTTGGAAGAGGTGAACAAGACATACTCCTTCACTCCTGTCTCTTCCTACTGAGTCCTCTACTGCTAGAGCTGGTAATCAAACCTAGTTACCTGAGTCACAGTAAAGGCACCATCCATCTGTAAAACACAGCTATGCAAATGTAGCATGGTTGAATTATTATTATTATTTGTTTGTTAGAGGGGGAAGAGAAAGATATAAGAAGTGGAATACCAATAGCTTTGTTAGTTGCAGATTTAAATATCTTGAGAATATTGCAGAGAAGAAAAACACAGTAAAAATGATTCTTCAAAATGATAATTATTTTTTAGTAAAGGCAAGAGTATAAATAAAATTTTTAACTTAGTATGGGAAGTGTGTCTCAGGAATATACATGAAGGAGAAGCAAGGTAGTTAATGAGATGTGATATATTCAAGGCATATAATGATGTCAGTCATAATTCATTATGGAGCATGGTAACCATTTGAAATGTCAGAACCCAATACAGCAAATCCCAAAACATGGAGATTGAATGGCCAAAAGAACATAAGATGAAATGCCGTTTCTCTGAATATTCCCTTTTACCTGAGGTACAGTGATCTCAGAGTTGGTATATATAAGTTGGGGGGGGTTGCCCTCCACATGGAGAGAGCAGGTGTGCTTGCACCCCTGCAAAAACAAGTTTTAAGCTGAAGAACAATTTTCAAGATCTACACTTCTCTTGTCTTTTCAGTCTTTTTTTTTTAACAGCTGTTCAGCACTCAACATTTTGAATGCCGACCATTCAATAGGGAGCCATGGAGCATATTAAAGATAAAATAATTTTACAGAAGGATTCAGTACTATTATGTATATGATAAGGAAATAATAGTTGTTTTGACAAATGGATGAAGAAGAATAAACATTAGGTTAACCAATGTGCAAGACAAGAATAAGCCTGTATATATCTTTCCATTTTGATTAGTAATAAGCAAGTATATTACTTTTCCATTTCCAGATAAAATACCAGAAAATTACAAATTTGGAATTTCTACATATCTTATCTCTTCTGAAACTTATTATTTGTAATACCATCAGTTTGCTTTACAGAGGTTTCTGTACCTAGAATCTGTTTTAATGCCAAATATGTATATACTCACTAAAATTATAATGAAAACCTGATAATGACCAGAAATTATCCAAAAAATCCCAGGCATATTTTGTGGATTTCATCTTATGACATTGAAATTTCATTTTGTTAAGAACTATAAATTAATGTCCGTGGTAATGAATGCTGTGATTAATAACATCAAGCAGATACTGGAACATTGGAAGAAGAAAATATAAAATGGGGTAATTTCCCTGTAATGACAAATTATGCAGATGATGTAACAGTGGTTGTTAGGAAGTTAACTTTATGAAATCATTCATTATGGACTTGTTGTGGGATAAGATATGGTTTGTGGGTTTGGAGGTGAATTTAAAAATAATCTCAAAAAAAGTAGAAGACAATCACAGAACTGAGAATATTTACTTTAATAATAAAAAATAAGAAATTGTAGACAAGACTTCTCAAAAGATGTATGAGGAAATAACTGGAAGAACTGAAGAATGTATACAAAACTGCATGGTTGGGAAGATGCCTAATATGTCATTAGAAAAAATATTATTTATCAAATACAGTTTTACCGGGGTTTAGTATACATTTTGTGAGAGTTTATAAATTGCTGAGGAAGTTGGATTAGCCATGGTGTTCACTATCTGACCCCTATTAAAAAGGGAATTATATGTAGAAAAAATAATTTAATAAAGCTTAAGATTATTAAATCCTTGTTTCAGATAGGCTTAGTTTTATAGATCTTGAAGAAGGGTGCCAATGATGAAGTAATACAGTTATTTCCAAAGACATACGGAGACATCATTAAATTTGTGAGAATGAGAGTACAAGGACGAAAGACATGAGATGCAGTATGTTGCTTGATCCCGTGAAAATGGGAAGATATAGAACATTTTAAACAAGCTAGTTAATAAAAGAAAAATTTGGAATGGTATCAAATTTCAACAATATTGGGCAGTAATAACTGGTAATTCTTAGAGGAAAGTAAGCAAAAATTCTTTAGATGAATAATGAAAATAGTAGTCTTTAGAAAAATAATGAAAAGAATAGAAGACTAAAATGGAAATATATTATTCTGGAGACTAGCCCATAAGAAAACAATTGTTAAAGCAAAGATTAAATATAAAGTGAAAGAAAGAGAAAGAAAATGATGTCCTCTGAGAAGTGGCATGATGAAGAGTAAACTTTACGCCATGTTTTTCTTTCTTGTAATTGAATGTAGGAGTTTTAGAATAAACTAGGAGATAATCTGCATTGCCAAGAACTTGCAGATATATGGATGATATGATTTACAATTACTATAGTGATTGTGTGGCAAGAGGATCAAATGGAGTTGCTACAGTTTTGAAGTGATATGTCTGGAAATATAGATGTAAAGATGAGGTGAACTATTGTACATCAAGAAATTGGATAAGAATACAGACATAAAAGAGAATGGTGCTATCATAAGATCAGATAAGAAAATGAGCATATGCATTTTTAAATGTTTCTTCTTTTTATTAAGGATATAAAAATATGCGATTCAGTTGTATTTCAAAGTATTGTCGACTTTTTATATATTTATGTTTAAGAATGCGATAATCTCTAATAGCTCTGTGAATGAGAATTGAAATTAATAATATCTTTATATTTTCTTAGCATAACTGCTGAAAGACAAGCCAGAAAGTTTATATGAGGCATGAAATAAAAACAAAATATGGGGTGCTGGGTTAGTATATGAACTCAGAAGGAAAAATGCATGTATGCAAAGGTAATGCAAAATTATTATGTTATAAGCAGGTCTGAAAATATAACTAATACAACATTAAACTGTTAAAATAAATAATGGCAACAAGTAGAAAAAGAGAGAATTTATTAGTATGATTTCATATAGGTCTCTAACAGAAGGAGATAGCAGTTAAATGAGGTATAAAATACATTGCTATGAATTTTGAAAGTATATGCTTAGTTAAAGGATATATTGAAAAAAAACTCGAGGACATGTATTTTTACATGGTAAAGGAAGTGCACAGTTTTGAAGTAAGTTAGCTAGAATTTTTTTCAAATATATTTTTTATTGGTTTTTGCAAGATTAATACAAAGGAAAAACAAAAACATAAGAAAACAAAATAACAAAAAACATAATATATTACATACAAAAATCAGTCTTTGCTGTACAAAGAGATTGTAACAATTGAGTAATCATATATATTCTACTATAGCAGGGCAATAGCTAGGAAAATCAAAAAAAAAAAAAATTTATAACAACTGCTTTTTTAGTTCTTGTTAAGATTGAACTCCTCCTACTTTTTAAATGTATGTATGGACTTTCTATTCTTTTTGTTTTTTTATTGGAGCTTTTCTCCCCGGGCCTCTACTGAAAATGGACATGTATCCAGCTAGACTAGCCCGGTCAACAAATGTAAAATAAATAAAATAAAATAAAATAAATAAAAATAAAAATAAAAGGAGAAGAAGTATTAACTACTATCCTAAACACCTGGGGTTGCAATACCAAAACATAAACCTTAGGGATAGATAGTAATAAAGAGACTCCCTTATAATAACTAATGTGATATAAGATAGGATATAATTATCCTTAATTAACCAGAGGATGAATAATGGTTAGAGGAAAACATGTATGTCTGATGCGAGAGTAAAGGGGGTATATTGTTAGAATAATACTATTTACAACTTGGATGCCTTGAGAAGTGTATAAAGGGACATCACATTAATGTGAGGTCAGTGATATACCTTTGCTCCTTTTTTTATAAAAGGATGTTTTTTGTATAAGTATCCCTCTGATAACAGCTTTGGCAGCAGTCCATTTAACATCAAAGGGGATGGAGCGCATATAAGATTCAAGCTCAAACTGTTTCAGATATTGGTTAATTTCATTTATAACATCATCGTTTTTAAAACTCGTCAGTATTTATTTGTTATAGGATTAGAAAGTTCGCACACAAAGGTCTTCACAGATTATGTTTATAGTAATGAATGCTGTATGATGGTTACTTTGTTTGAATTAAGTCAAAGAGACTGCACCAGTAGTCCTGGAAATAGTCTTTTTTCTTTTTTACTGCTAGAGCAGAGTTTATGTGCAGATATATACTTAATTATCATTGTTTTAAAATTCTCCCAAGAGATTCCTGAGGGGTTTACCCAGTTCTTAGCTACAGAGTATTTGAGAAGAGCACACACAGATATTAGGATGTGTCTCCGGACTCCTGTTAAAGGTTTAGGAATTATATTCAGGATTGTGGTTTGCCAGGAGAAGGTAGTCTTCTTGTAGCCCATTTTTTCCAGTTGAGCTCTAAGGGAGCATCATAATTTATATATGTTTTTACAACTCCAGAAGATGTGGAGTATATCTGCATGCTGGAAGAAATAGAAAGGACATGCTAGATTTTTGTTGTACCCAAATGTTAATAGGACTGCTGGAGTGTAGTATGAGTTATTATTGATCATAAGCTGGGTATAAATTAAATTCTTAAAAGGGGTTAGATTTAGGATTTTCTGAATTGCTTCATATTTAGACTCAGTAGAAATTTCACCTTGTATGTTATCCCAATATTTAGGGTGGCCACAGTGGTGCAGTGGTTAGTATTGTCGCCTCACAGCAAGAGGTTCTCTGGTTCGATCCTCGGCTGGGGTGCCTTCTGTGCGGAGTCTGCATGTCCTCCCTGGGGTCGCATGGGTTTCCTCCGGGTGCTCCGGTTTTCTCCCACATCCCCAAGACATGCTGTAGGTGGATTGGACACTCCAAATTGGCCCTAGGTGTGAGTGTGTGAGTGTGTGTGTGTGTGTGTGTGTGTGTGTGTGTGTGTGTGTGTGTGTGTGTGTGTGTGTGTGTGTGTGCCTTCTGTGGAAGGTTGGGCACCAGGCTGGCAACTCGACACTGTAAAACTCCACTGCCAATCATGAGCGGACAGGTGATCTGCTGTGGTGACCCCTAACCGGGAAAAGCAGAAAGAAGAAGAAGAAGATGTCATCCCAATATTTGGAGTACAGAAGCGATTGTTGATATTTGATGTTTATTAAGAGCTTGTAGGCATGAGATAGCATTTTGTTCCCAAGGGAAAGGGTTTTGATAAGTGATTGTGTTAGAGTTACCTTCTGCTCGCACACTTTGGTGTTAGCAATTTTTTTGTTTTATTAATGAATTAAGTTGGCTTAACATGGGGTCATATCTACTTGGGGCCCCAAAGTGTTCTTTAACAGCAGCAAAGTTCTTAGGATGGTAAAATTGCCATATCGTAGTGTTTTTAATTATGGGAAGGCTAGATAGGTCTATCATGTTATTATTGATTTTTACATTTGGGTTTAGATTAATTGGTTGGAGAACAAGGAGAGTATCCTGTAGATTAAAAGAGTGCAACAATGCTTGAAAGATGGGAATTTTATTTTTTAATGCAGGTAGAATTTAAAATTTGTATTCACTGTTAAGCATTAAATATGGGATAGAGTGAGGGTTTAATTTGAGTGATTGTATATACTTGCACCAGATTTTGACCCTGATTGGGGTCCATGTATCAACCTATGGTTCATAGTTCGCAAACTGGATCAAAAGGTTTGCATTTATTATATTGTAGTATAGATTAAAATTGGGGAGGCTCAAACCACCTTTTTCTTTTGGGAGTATTTGTTTTTTATAAGAGATTCTGGTTGTTTTAGGGAACCAAAGGAATTTAGAGATGGTGGTTTCCATTTTATCGAAAACATTTTGGGTATATTTAATTTTATGGAGTTTAGATGAAATAATATCCTAGGAAGAATGCTCACTTTAATGATAGCAGCTTTTGACAGTAAGGATAAATTGATATTTTTCCATCTGAATAAATCATTGTTTATTTGTTCCCAGATTTTACTCAGGTTTGCTTTCATTAAATCCTGATGTGTGTGCATAAAGTTTATTCCTAAATATTTGATTGAATATTTGACAGGTATGTCAGACAGGGGGAAGTAGGATTCTAGGTGTTTATGAGGATTTAATGGGAAAATAGAAGATTTTGTGGGATTTAGTTTATAATTTGCAGCAGCAGAAAAGAGACTTATTGACTTACGAATTTTATGAAGATCACTATTCAGGAGTTCAAAGTAAATGTTTAAACCATCTGCAAATGCTGAATATTTTATCTCTATGTTAAAGACTCTTGGTATATGGTGATAGGTTTTTTGGTTAATAAGTAGCAGGAGAGGTTCAAGATAAATATTAAACAGATATGGTGAAAGGGGACAGCTTTGTCTAGTACCATTAGTGATTTTAATAGGGTGGGACATTGTTTTATTGATATCCAGAGAGGTAGTAGTGTTGTTGTAAAGCATTTTTATAGTGTTAATCATAAATTCAGGAAAGTTGAAGTATTGCATGGTTAAATATAGGAAGTTTAGGTCCACATTGTCAAAAGCTTTAGTGGCATTGAGTGCAAGTGCGTATCCTGGGTGGTTACCATTTTTTAGGAGTAACATTATTGTGTCTAAAGTGAGGGCATTGTCACATAGTTGTCTTTGTTTCTTGAAACCTAATTGCTCAGGGGAAATAATTGAAGCCAAAACTTTCTGCATTCTACTTGTTAGGATAGATGTCAGAATTTTAACATCTATATTAATGAGGGCAATGGGTCTGTAGCTAAGAGGGTTATGCTTGTCAGAATTAGGTTTCGAGATGAGAATTGTTTTAGAGTTGTTCATATATTTATCAGTAATCCCCTTGAGGTTGATGTAGTTGTAGAGGTTAAGAAGAATTAAGAATTTGGTAAAATTCCCCTGTAAAGCCATCTGATCCTGGCACCTTGTTGGGTTTGAGCTTTTTGATGGCCAACTTTATTTCATTCAGTGTTATAGGGCTAGCTAATAGATTATGCTGTGTGTCACTTAGTTTGGGAAAGGTTAGCTTATCAAGGAATTCTTTGTAGATGTCTTTATTAGTTTGATTTTTGGGGTTGTAAATTTCAGTAAAGATATCTGTAAAGGAATTAATAATATCATAATTACTGTATAAGGATTTTCCTTTATACTTTAATTCAGATATAGAGTTTGGGTCATCTTTGAGGTTTATTAGTTTGGCCAGTGATCTAGAGGGTGTTTGTGTCCATTCTGAGTATCTATGCAGGCGTCTTAATTCGGCTAAGGATTGGTTTTGTTGATGAAAGGAGTATATTTTGAGTCACATGTAGTTTATTTTCTAGGTCCAGAGAGTATTTATTTTGAAGTTGTAAATCAATCTTTTTGTACTCATTAGTGAGGTCAGTGATATACCTTTGCTCCTTTTTTTATAAAAGGATGTTTTTTGTATAAGTATCCCTCTGATAACAGCTTTGGCAGCAGCCCATTTAACATCAATGGGGATGGAGCACATATAATATTCAAGCACAAACTGTTTCAGATATTGGTTAATTTCATTTATAACATCATCCTTTTTAAAGATATTAATATTTAACATCCAAGTCAAACTGCTGCAGCAGCCATTGAGGTGTTGTGTTGGGTTGATACTCAGAGATACATTAGAGTGATCTGAGATAGATCTTGCCTCAAGGGCAAAATTATTAATTTTATTTGAGAAGACATCCAAAATTAGGAAAAAGTCAATTCTAGACCAGACTTTATAAGGTGCCGAGAAGTAGCTATATTTGTTTGCCTTTCTATCATAATCAAATATTTGGAATGGGTTGATTAAGCTGAAATTATTTATTAGGTCATGAACAGATGCAGTCAGTTGTAGGGGTTGTTTCCTGTTTTTGTTTGAGCTGTTGCACAAGGGGTCTCCAATCACCACCTATAATAAAGAAATGGTTGGTATATTGTAATAATAGATTGTGAATTTCATAAACAAATAACTGCTGGTTTGTACATGGACTATATATGTTTAGAAAAAGTATAGAGCAGTTTAATTGAGGGCAAGAACAAGAAAATAGACACCACCGACCATTAGGGTCTGATTTAGTGGTTACAATTTCCCCAGGGAAGGTTTTTTTAATTAAGATGGCAGTACCTTTTGATGAAAGATTATTTCCCGCTGATATTATATGTCTGATCCAGTTTCTTTTCCTATCATTATTCCATTGGTCATTTGTCAGGTGTGTCTTTTGTAGATAGAAAATGTTAGAATTATCCTGGTAAATTAGGTGCATAATCAATTTCTTTTTTTATTTTCCTGAAGACCATTTATATTCCAAGAGTTAACTTTAAACATTATGCTTTAAGATTTAAGTGCAAAATACCGTACAAGTAATTTTAAAGAAATGAATTTGTATAAACTTATTATATTAAGCATAATATTAGTTGATGTCTATTAAGTAAAAATGTTAGTTTGAATAGAGTGGCATCCAAATACTCCACCACAAACCTCGCGCCTAACCACAAAACTCCCTGAAATGATCTTATATAATACACAAACAATTGCATATTGCGTGTTACAAGACAATTTTGCATGTATAGAATAGCATTATAAAGTAGCAGGGAGACAAACATACTGATCCCTATATTCCAAGTGCCAGCAAGCATTGGACTACCCACTCCCTTGACGCTCCATGAAAAATTTAATTTAACCTGCAACTGGAATAGTGCCAAAGGCATCATAGCTCTGAATAAAATACGTTGGAAATTAACATTAGATATCATAAAAAGCCTGCTCTAGTCAGGATTTTATTATTAAACTATTTAGAAGTTTAAAGTAGTTAGTTATATCTTGGGATAAATACAAAGATGCCCCTTGTTTACCACTAGAACCTGACCAAGGTGTAACAAACTGCTGTACTTGCCCTTATTCAAAAGTACAGAACCAAGAATCAAGAAGCAGGTAGTCTACTTAGGCTTTAGTGTATGCAACCTTTGCTTATGATCATGACCAGCAAGATACCATCCTATCTAATCTATTAGACTGCCCTTCTGTAATATATATCTAATATAAACTGTCCTCCCTCTCACAAAATAAAACATGAGATAGGAGTGAGGAGAGTATCTCTAGTCTGTATTCATAATATACTAAGTCAAGAGAAAAAAAATCTACAGAACAGGAGCATAAAAACATTTGCATCAATTTGCATTACATCTCTTATGTTAAAGCAAGAACAGCATGCTTAAATATTAATCCAGTAAAGCAATCTAGTGCTTTAGATTATTCCTGATGCATCATATATTAAAGAAAGTGCAACCAGCAAAACATTTCAATGCAGCAGATAATGAGATCAAGCATGGGAGTAAGTATGTGCGTGTGTAAGACTGCAAGTAATTCAGGTCCCCGTACCATATAAAGCTTTAGTTAACTGCCCTAAATTCATACATACATAATAGGTGCTCATTACCATTTCACACAGTTTAGACAATATTAATTAACCCATATATTAAATTATTTGCTAGTGTAATTTCTTGGACGTAAATGATGAGATATGGGTGCAGGTGGGGAAAGGAGGTACTTGATGGAGTTCACCCTAGCAGAGACCCAAAGTAGCAGCTGCATTGTAACATCTAACAACATTTTTTTTGTATTCCCCTCTCCCCAGCTTGAAACCCTGGAGCACTTCATTGGCAGTAGATTATTAAAGAGAGTGTGGGGGGGAGACTCATACACATGTTATATATAGCTGTATAAGTAATTCAAAAACCTTATATGAGGAAAACATATGTACAGTACTTTTAAATCCATTGTTCTGCAGCAACTGGAGGTCACAGGAAACCTGATATTTTCAGAAAATAGTTATTTTGAAACAAAACAGACTATTTCCAACTGAATCAGTGCCTGCAGCAATCCCAATGATGCACTGCTTCATTTTCGGTGACTTCCCGACCTTGTGACATCATTTGCTGACATTCCCATTGAATTCTGGGTAATGGAACACCGAAACAGTGCTGGAAGCCTGGGAAAAGGCTTGGAGTGCAAGAACAAGGCCCAGGAAATCCACAGAGAACCCCCACAACCAAAGGCAAGTAGGCCCAAGCACTACTTTCATGTCAAACACGGGAAACAACCTCCAGGACAACCAGAATGTACAGGAAACTCCCAGATGTACTCCATGTAAGTCGATTTACAGTTAAAGGTGATTCCAGACCAAAAAAGTATGTTTGGTTATTATTTCATCAAGTTATGGAAGTATTTAAATTGTTAAGGAAAAAGCACAGTGATTTAGATTTTTAGTGCCATTTAGTGAAATATTGACAGATTAATTGCAGTTTGTTGAACATTTTGAACCATCTACATTAATCCTGGCTGGAAAAATCAATTGTAGCAAGCTTTTTGTTTCCATATAAGTCAGAGCTTTTTTTTTTTTCTGGAACTCATTGCTTAAAGCCTTTTAAAGATACCAAAGCAGAATGGTTATTTAGTTAGTTTCATTGTTTGTCATATAGCTGGTTTACTTCTTGGATATTTCACTGAATGCTCTCATGAATGCTTTTTTTGCTTCATCCACTATATTAGATATGTCTGGTCATTGTGGTGGAAGGAAAGAGTAGCAGAATACTTAATTTGAAAACGTGTTTTATTTTTAATTAAAAATGCACAGAAAGGAGATAAAGCTTGCCTTTGAATCTTTATGGATTGTGGAAGGTCCTGGTAAACTGTAATTTTGTGCCCTCTCCATGTAATAGACCTTTTCTTTTTTGCAGTCATAAGAATTGTATTTGTATGTGCAGCATTTAGTAACCTGGCATATATTTGTCTAGGAATAGCTTCAGCCTGTGATCTGCATAGTGCTCTGTGAGCTCTTTCAATTACAATGTGTTTAGTAAGGGCTTTGTTGTCAGTGATTGTTTCGAAAATTTCTGTTAGCATGACGAGTATTTGAGTTTGGTCAAACTTTTCTGGAATGCCTCTTATTATAATGTTGTTTCTTCCACTATGTGCTTCTAAGTCTATTATTTTATGTTGCAAATCAGAGATAGTTTTGTCATTTAAACTGACTTTTGCCTGTAGATCCTGTATTTTCTTCACGTTTTCTTCAGTTTTATTTTCAGTGAGGTTTAGTCTTGTGATTATTTGATCCAGACTGGAGCCAAATGAGTTAAGCTTGTCTGAAAAGCTTTTTATATCATCTTGGAGAGGTTGTAGGGGTGATTTAATGTCATCCAGTGTAAACACAGGCTCCCCTTTGGTTTTGGAGCCTCCTTGTTAGGTTCCTGTAGTGTTTTAATGGTTTTCTGTTTCTTGGTTGTTATATCCTTTTTCAGGGTAACTACTGAGGACAGTTTGGTCTTAGATGTTAGAGTTTCCAAAGAATCCTGCTGAGTAGTCATCTTAATGAGATTGGTACTGTGTGATTTGATCACCTTTCCTTTTACTCTCTCTATGCCAGAACTCAGATTTTGAAGAGAGGCCTGTCACCATGAGGCTGCCTCCACCCAGTCAGTCTCTGAAGAAGTAAGCACAGGTATAGAGTTGAAAAGATCAAATATGTTGATGATTTCCTTCTCTTTGTATGCTTGTTGATCAATATTATCACTTTTTTGTGATGTTTAATGCCAGATGCGGGTTACAATAAGCAGATGGAATTAGGGTTCCCTATCACTTCATCGAGTACATCAATATTGAACACTTACATCGTTGAATATTCACATACTCAAATTTTGTGAATTTTTTTTGCAGTACAGTGAAGATCAGGATTTTTGCCCTTTCCTCACTGTAGTGTGGTCTCAACGTAGGAATATATAGTTTGTGGGGGAGTGTGGAGGGCACAGGAACTGGAGGTCACAGGAAACCTGATATTTTCAGAAAATAGTTATTTTGAAACAAAACAGACTATTTCCAACTGAATCAGTGCCTGCAGCAATCCCAATGATGCACTGCTTCATTTTCGGTGACTTCCCGACCTTGTGACATCATTTGCTGACATTCCCATTGAATTCTGGGTAATGGAACACCGAAACAGTGCTGGAAGCCTGGGAAAAGGCTTGGAGTGCAAGAACAAGGCCCAGGAAATCCACAGAAAACCCCCACAACCAAAGGCAAGTAGGCCCAAGCACTACTTTCATGTCAAACACGGGAAACAACCTCCAGGACAACCAGAATGTACAGGAAACTCCCAGATGTACTCCATGTAAGTCGATTTACAGTTAAAGGTGATTCCAGAGCAAAAAAGTATGTTTGGTTATTATTTCATCAAGTTATGAAAGTATTTAAATTGTTAAGGAAAAAGCACAGTGATTTAGATTTTTAGTGCCATTTAGTGAAATATTGACAGATTAATTGCAGTTTGTTGAACATTTTGAACCATCTACATTAATCCTGGCTGGAAAAATCAATTGTAGCAAGCTTTTTGTTTCCATATAAGTCAGGGCTTTTTTTTTTTTCTGGAACTCATTGCTTAAAGCCTTTTAAAGATACCAAAGCAGAATGGTTATTTAGTTAGTTTCATTGTTTGTCATACAGCTGGTTTACTTCTTGGATATTTCACTGAATGCTCTCATGAATGCTTTTTTTGCTTCATCCACTATATTAGATATGTCTGGTCATTGTGGTGGAAGGAAAGAGTAGCAGAATACTTAATTTGAAAACGTGTTTTATTTTTAATTAAAAATGCACAGAAAGGAGATAAAGCTTGCCTTTGAATCTTTATGGATTGTGGAAGGTCCTGGTAAACTGTAATTTTGTGCCCTCTCCATGTAATAGACCTTTTCTTTTTTGCAGTCATAAGAATTGTATTTGTATGTGCAACATTTAGTAACCTGGCATATATTTGTCTAGGAATAGCTTCAGCCTGTGATCTGCATAGTGCTCTGTGAGCTCTTTCAATTACAATGTGTTTAGTAAGGGCTTTGTTGTCAGTGATTGTTTCGAAAATTTCTGTTAGCATGACGAGTATTTGAGTTTGGTCAAACTTTTCTGGAATGCCTCTTATTATAATGTTGTTTCTTCCACTATGTGCTTCTAAGTCTATTATTTTATGTTGCAAATCAGAGATAGTTTTGTCATTTAAACTGACTTTTGCCTGTAGATCCTGTATTTTCTTCACGTTTTCTTCAGTTTTATTTTCAGTGAGGTTTAGTCTTGTGATTATTTGATCCAGACTGGAGCCAAATGAGTTAAGCTTGTCTGAAAAGCTTTTTATATCATCTTGGAGAGGTTGTAGG
Organism: Protopterus annectens; assembly: GCF_019279795.1. Lineage (NCBI taxonomy): Eukaryota > Metazoa > Chordata > Ceratodontiformes > Protopteridae > Protopterus > Protopterus annectens. The sequence continues at coordinate 1,098,602,057 of NC_056728.1, forward strand.
GGTGATTTAATGTCATCCAGTGTAAACACAGGCTCCCCTTTGGTTTTGGAGCCTCCTTGTTAGGTTCCTGTAGTGTTTTAATGGTTTTCTGTTTCTTGGTTGTTATATCCTTTTTCAGGGTAACTACTGAGGACAGTTTGGTCTTAGATGTTAGAGTTTCCAAAGAATCCTGCTGAGTAGTCATCTTAATGAGATTGGTACTGTGTGATTTGATCACCTTTCCTTTTACTCTCTCTATGCCAGAACTCAGATTTTGAAGAGAGGCCTGTCACCATGAGGCTACCTCCACCCAGTCAGTCTCTGAAGAAGTAAGCACAGGTATAGAGTTGAAAAGATCAAATATGTTGATGATTTCCTTCTCTTTGTATGCTTGTTGATCAATATTATCACTTTTTTGTGATGTTTAATGCCAGATGCGGGTTACAATAAGCAGATGGAATTAGGGTTCCCTATCACTTCATCGAGTACATCAATATTGAACACTTACATCGTTGAATATTCACATACTCAAATTTTGTGAATTTTTTTTGCAGTACAGTGAAGATCAGGATTTTTGCCCTTTCCTCACTGTAGTGTGGTCTCAACGTAGGAATATACAGTTTGTGGGGGAGTGTGGAGGGCATAGCCCACCACAATAACTTCTTCACATACATGAATATCCGATGATGTAAGCTTTAAAAATGTCACACTTTTAGCTTAACATCTAGATAAGGGCATTGGGCTGGCACCTCGGCACTACAAAAATCCACTGCCAATCATTAGTGGACCAGAGGTCCGCTGTGGTGACCCCTAACCAGGAAAAGCTGAAAGACATTAGTTTTAGCTTAACATCTAGATAAGAAGTGGAGGCTATTTATTTATCATTGCATTGTCTACAGACACAACATGATAATAAATACATTTTAGTATGTTTTATATTTGTCTTATTTTGTTGTGTTATATAAGAAATTATAATGTTTAAAATTCTTTGTGCTTTTTAGCATTTTAAATTCCATTTGTAATGGCATTTCTTATAGCACTTAACAGTTTGATCAATTTGAGGAAGCTTGTTGATTGTTTTATTAACTAATTAAGAGCCTTATATAAGGCATTGAATGTTGGGTAGAGTTTGTCTGAAGAAGTTCATTGTATAGTGTAGATGAACAAAAGCGCTTACAATAAAGAACTGGGATTTGTTTAGCACTCCTCAGCTGTTCTTTTGTTACTTTCAGTGGTTTTTCACAAGTGTCCTTTGGTTGGTTTGTGTATGATGGCTAGTGGAGTTGCTGCCATTTCCCAGTCTCTTTTCTCCCAACAAGAAGATGAAAATTCTTCAACAGGAGGATTGACTACCAAGGCAAAGGCTGCGGGCAATCTCACCCTGTTTGTTCAGCAGTTGCATGGCCAAGTGGATGTCCTATCGAGAAGAATTTCTAAGTTGGACTCAATAAATCCACTGCTGACATGTCAGCTTCTGCTTCTGATACGAATATGGGTGTAAGTATACAAAATATTTCTTATGCTTCTGTGTCTACTGTACCCTTAAGTGGATATCTAGATGGACAGAGATTTTCATTCTCTAATACTGGCAGTAATATAATTGTTGAAGGCAAACTACAACCCTCAAATCAACTTGGACAAAATTCAGTGCCTTCTATGGCAGATTTTCTGAAAACACCAACAGTTTTTTTTGTTTTCCAGATACTGACAATTCAGCTGATCATACCTCTAATATTTTGATGCAGATACCCATTGTAACTAACCTAAAAACTTTTGATCAGAAACTGTATAAATGCAAGAAACTACAGCTCGAGGTTTCTTTACTTCAAAGAATGCATTAAACTGAAGCTGGTTCCTAAAGGGTTATGTCAATGGTGCTGCCCAACTGGTCTGATCAAGGATTCTGTCTTTCATCTAGAACTCATTGCCTTATTTGACAAACAAGGCTTCAAAATTTCTAAGCCTTAATTCAGCAGTACAATGCTCAAATCAACATCTTAAGGCTGGGACTGGAAATATTAGAACGGAATATCACTGGCGATGGTGATTTCCCAAGATATAAGTTTGATTATGCTTGTATTGTTTCTAGCATAGACAGTGCAATGACTAAAGCAACTGAGATCAAAAAGAAGAAGATTTTAAGGAATAAAAAACATGAAGGGAGGAACAATTCCCATCACCCAGGCAACTACCAATCACTAACGCTCCCAACAGAATGTAGAAATGGAATTTCACCGCCCAGATGATGACACTAATGGAGTACAGACATCTCCCCTTAGACGGAGTGAATGGATTAGGGGAAACCAACAAAAGAACAATGGCTGTTTCCCCACTAACTGCACTGAACCTGGAACCTCTAACCAGCAGGTTTTTCAGGGAGGCAACCCAAAACAACAGCAGTAACTGCGGAAAGGACAATATCAAGGCCAACAATGAAAGAAGCAGAACCATCAGAAAAGGTAAATACTGCTTCTGATAACAAGCTTGAGGTATTGACTAACTTTCAGGGTGATTTCAAGATATACAATTTTTCATCTGTTAAAGTCACCACTGAAGTAGTGAACATTCTTTCCAAAGGATTATCCTTTGTGCCAGACAATAGAGCTAATGTTGCTAAAACATTGGTAGATTTAAAAATGTTTGTTAGTAAACTTAATCTATCTGTATTGTTGGGCAATAACCCTAGTATACACAATGATTTGAGAATTGCTAGTGTATTTAATCCCCCAATGCATGAAATGTTAAATGTTTTTGAGAAAATTTGTGAAATGGATATTAGGGCTGTTCTTGGGAAAAATCAGTTTAACCATGTAGATAGAAATATGTCTTTGGTTGAAAAACAACTCTTGAATTTTCTTAAACTTCAGAAAATACGTATCATGAAGCCTGATAAAGTGGGTGGTCTAGTGTTCATGGATGAAATAGATTATCATGGGAAAATGTCAGCTATCCTTGAAAGTGATAATTATGTAAAAGTGAGTTTGAATGAGGTCAATAGTGCATACAGACGGCTAAATTGTATTATCAATGATTTGTTTCTGGAGAATTGTGTGAATATTGACACATCATTACCTGATGATGCCTGCACCCATAACACCTGTTATTTTTGGATCTCCCAAGATCCATAAGGACCTCTCCAATCTGCCTTTTCGACCCATAGTAGATGGGCATAAATCCATCACGTATGCCTCTGCTACGTATGTAGATAGTAAATTGAAACCACTCATACATACAGAACAGCAACTTTGCCATGATTCCTGGAGTTTCTTCGAAGGTATAAACCATTTAGAATTTGATGCTTGTCACAACTTTTTGACAGTAGATTTATATAGTGTCATACTCCAGGAACAAGTTTTGCAGTGGGTACGTGAGTTTTTAATAATTAAAGGCATGGATAGCAATGAAATTGATTTGATAGAAGTACTACTCAAACTGGTATTGCAAAATAACTGCATCTTATTCAATAACCAATTTTTTCTGCAAAAATCAGGGGTAGCCATGGACTCCCCCTGTGGGGGAAGCTTCGCAAACTGCATGATGGCCTATTGGGAAAGGGAATTCCTATTTAACAATGCTATGTTCAAGAAGAACACTGTTTGGTACACTTGCTATCAAGATGACATGTCTTTTATATGGAAAGGGTCACTTGAAACAGTAAAGGAATTCATAAATACCATTGCAAAGTTTACTAACTTTCTAGAATTTACCTACCAGTTTGAGATAGAAACCATTAACGTCTTAGATGTATAATTGTCTAAGGACATAATGAATATGAGATATAAGGCTGCCATTTATAGAAAGCCTACTTATTCTAATGCTTTTCTCCATTTCAGCAGCAACCATCCTTTTCATCAAAAAAAAAACCTGTAATAAAGGGACAATTGGTACGAGCAGCTAGAATGGTTTCATCTGATGGTGATTTCCAAGTTGATTGTGAACTTCTAAAAAATATGTTCACAAAAAGAGGATATCCAATATACCTCTTTGACCAAGTGTTTAATGAAGTCCATAGAAAAAGGAACAATAGGTATTTTAAGCCCATCTTGTGGAAAGGCTATAGTGAAGTAGTATATAATTTAACTACACAAGATAGAAATTCCAATAATCTGCCCATACAGTTCAATCCCAGACTTTGTTTTTTAGCTACCTATTCTATGGATGCAAAAAATGTCAAGGATATTATCATTAAGAATTGGGCCCTTGTTATGGAAGATAGTACTGTGTACAGAAATTTGGGCAGAAAGCCCAACATAACATATAGAAGAGGCCCAAATTTGAAGAACATAATATAATGTTAGAACACAATACCTAAAAGCAGTTGGGGTATGAAAAATGTGGCAGATGCCACCAATGCCAATTTATAAGGCAGGGAACTGTTTTAGTATACACAACAAAATCTGCAGTGTAAAAGGAAGATTTAATTGTGAGACAACAGGGTAGTTTACCTTGGTCAATGCCAGCAATGCCAAGGTATATATAGAGGATTTACAAACACCAATACCAGATTGGCAAGATGTCAACTGCCAATACTTTAGCAAGGCATGTTATAGACAATCCCACACATAAATTCCATTTTATTATTATGGATCAAATAAGTAAACATATTACAGGTGGTCCTTGGGAACTGAAGTTGGAAAAATGTGAACTATTATGGTAGTTAAGAACCAATGCCCATGTTCCACCAGGCCTGAATGAATTTAGTTCAATTATATGCATTCTAAAGTTAAAATCATTGGATAGGTAATATGTAGTATGAAATGTGTATACATCTATTCAGTTACATTTTACTATGATGATACTACTCAATTTAAGTAGCAGTTTTCTATATAATATATAATGCATGATATAATTTTTAAAAAAGGGGGCTCAGAGTTGATTCACTCTTTTAGCTTAACATCTAGATAAGAAGTGGAGGCTGTTTATTTATCATTGCATTGTCTACAGACACAACATGATAATACATACATTTTAGTATGGTTTATATTTGTCTTATTTTGTTTGTATTATATAAGCAATTATAATGTTTAAATTTATTTGTGTTTTTTAGCATTTTAAATTCCATTTGTAATGGCATTTCTTATAGCACTTAACAGTTTGATCAATTTGAGGAAGCTTGTTAATTGTTTTATTAACTTATTAACTAATTAAGAGCCTTATATAAGGCACTGAATGTTGGGTAGAGTTTTGTCTGAAGAAGTTCATTGTATAGTGTGGATGAATGAAAGCGCTTACAATAAAGAACTAGGATTTTTTAGCACTCCTCAGCTGTTCTTTTGTTACTTACATCTGAACTGTGTAAGTAAACTTCAGTTAATGATAGAGCTCAAGCTGGATTCCATGGCATGTGAACATTTTATAACTATAAGATGGACTTTCAGGTTACAGACAAACTATTAAGCATGTGTTTAGCTTCTGTTACAGCTATACTGTATGTTAGCTGCCTCTTTAAAGCCATCCATTATGTATCTTCTTTGTAGAAGTTTATAGCTTTTTGTATATTTGTTTATTAAAAAGTGCATTGTTTAATTTTATGTACTTCAAATAAAGAAATTTAATCTTGAGTTTTACATGTTTGTGGCTGGTGATTTGTTTATTATTAGTTGAAGAGTGCATTCACATCTAAATTGTTGACTACAGTGTCACTCAATAGACCATAGATCCTTTCTATCACATACAAATTGGCAGAGTTAAATGCCTATTCATTACAATGGCATTTATACAAAAATTGTGAAAAATATATGAGAGTACAATTGATAATTGTAATGCAGCTTACTTGTTTGGAAGATTTGCAGAAAAAGATATAGAAATGACTTATACAATTAGCTATGGGATTTGGGTGAAGACATTTCAAAAATATTTACTATTTTAAATTTGAAAAAAACTATAATTTATATTAAACCGAAGATAAGTTTGCTTAAATATTCTGTTTAATGATAACGGTATAATGACATCTGTGTTGTGTTTCCATTTGTTGAGATGTTATTTTTTTATTGTTGATGCTTTGTTTTTATTGCTAAAAAATTGTACATTTTTATAAATATACAAATTGAAAAGAAGGCCACCACTTACTAATATTTTCAATACAAGCCATGGGATCTTTTACAATCATCTCAGGAAGGTGGGACTTTGGTTTAATAGCACTTTCAAGGATGGCTGATCATGAGTGCAGCACTTCTCTTAAACTTCCCTGTAGTGTCAAGGTAGTAAAATATATCCATGCCATTGGTATGAAAATATAACCCACAGTCTTCTGTCCTTCTAGCATCCTGTGGTTGGAAGATTTGCAGAAGAAGATGTAGAAATGATTTATACAATTATTTATTTATTTATTTATTTTTATTTATTTATTTTATATTTGTTTACCGGGAAAGTCCGACTGGATATATGTCCATTTTCAGCAGAGGCCCAGGGAGAAAAGCTCAGAAAGAAGAGTACAAATACATTAGGATCAATAGAAACATTTAGAGATGTTTAATATGCAGTTTTCAGTAGGTTACAAACTTAGATAAAACATAGTAGACAACATCAAAATCATGCGGCTTCAGTTTCAGACAATAATACAAGCAGTTATGGCCTAAGTCCCATCAAGAATTCATATACTTATTAGAGTATATGACTGAAATGCTTAGGGAGAGTTTGCAGGAACAGCAGGTGGTGATTAGTCGAGGTTTAAGCAGGGACATTGCTAATGCTGTTGGAAGTGTAGTTTGAGGCTTTTTTTGAACTGGGTTAAGGAGGATTGGTGAGTAAGTTTGGCAGGTAGCATATTCCAGGTTTTGCCTACTGAGTTGGCGAATTACTACAATTAACTATGGGACTTGGGTGAAGACATTTCACAAATTATTACTATTTTAAGTTTGCAAAGAAATATATAATTTATATTAAACTGAAGATAAGTTTGCTAAGATATTCTGGTTTATGATATTTGTATAATGACATTTGTGATGTGTTTTTCATTTGTTGAGATGTTTTTTTTATTGTTGCTGCTTTGTTTTCATTGCTAAAAATGATATGTTTTGTATATTTACAAATTCCAATGAAGGCCGTCCCTTACTCATTTTTCAATATGTACCACAGGATCCTTTACAACCATGAGCCATCACCATCTAGGGAAGGTGGGACTTTCAAGGGATGGCTCCTCATAAGTGCAGTGCTCCTCTCAAACTTACCTGCCGTGTCAAGACAGTAAAGTAAATCCATGCTGCTGGTGTGGAAATAAAACCCACAGTCTTCTGACCTTCCAGCATCCTGTGGTATCTACTGAGCCACTGACATAGACACATTGTAAAGTTCAGAATATAGATATAATGTAGAGAGTGTATATAGGATTTTATTGGATCAAGTGCATGATCAAATGGGTTTCACTGAACCAGAAGTAAGGGATAGAATTACTCTTAGCTCCTGACTGGCATTACAGAGGAGGTACTACTGAATTCAGAAGGGTGCATTGCTGGGGAAATTAACAATAATATGGAAGAGGAGCAGGATTACTCATTGGAGAAGTGTAGTGATAAGACATTGCTGACAGGAGGATTCCAGACCAGTGAGAAATGTTAGTGAGATGGGACTGGGATAGAAAACTTTTGTCACAAGCTGTGCAAGAACATGGGAAAAAGGTGAGGGCAGTCACTGTGTGGAATGCGGTACAGCTCATATACAAAAAGATCACAAAATACAGTCTTTCTGTAATCTTGGTGGAATAATTTTTGGGACCACTTATATGTAAAACTGAGAATACAATGGTTTAAGTTGATTTGGGAACTGAGCAGCTACATGGTATTTGTTTTGAAACAGAATAATATTTAAACTGATTCATACAGTAACTTTAAAAAAGACTATGCAATGGGAAATATATTAAATGTACACAACTTTTCTTTGATGATTGCTGAGATCTGCACTTTTCAGAACCCTTCCTGGCAGTCTTACATTCACTGTGTAATTTCTTACTTTATATTTGTTGCTGCTATATAATTGTTCCATCCATACACTGTTGGCCCTGTTAGAGGGACCACATATTAATAAAGATTAGTTCTGCATTCTAGCGGCAGTGGGAGGAAACCGGATCTGCCCCTGAGCTGGGAATGACTTTGGTCAGCCTTTAGAGCAATTTAGTGATTGGCCAAAGGCCCATTTTGTTTATTTTTGTCATTTTTCTGTGCTGCTAGAAACTGGAGTGTTTGCATCACTCTGAGCTCATTTTTACAGAGCTCTCACCTACTTGGCATTCTCATCAAACTTTGAGAAGGTACTGAATTAACACTTCCCCTATAACAAACTACCTTAGAATTTTCTCCCATGCCTATTTGTACAAAGAGCAAGTGCCTTTCATGTTGAGGAGCACGGCCCTGCAAGTACAAGTAACAGCACAGTAGCCAGTGGTTAAGTCCCTCTTGTACCATCCACTAGTAGAAAAGCACAAATTAAGTATCTGTAACCGTGGATTTTCACCATCCTACTATCTCTGTGACAGCTAAGTGAATTTGGGCATCCTGAGGCAATATAGCAATTATCTCAAGCTGACTGACAATAATCAAATTCTAAACCAAAGTAATACAGTATGTGACAGATATACAATGCGTCTGGAGTCAAGGCTCTCACTTAACAACACAAACAACACCAAACAGGTTACCAGTGACAAAAACACTACACCCACTACACATAGTATGGACCAGACGTATAGATCCACAATACCTAAGGCCCTAAAATGTAATCTTCCAAAACTTCAAAGGCCTCCCACATATCATATCCAAAACAATTATCCTCAGCAACATCTAGAGCAGTGCCATCACACATGTCTCATCCTCTAAGCCATTAAGTAAACCACCATACAACACAAGATTTTATTTTAGTCTTAGGAGACTCTGCTGTGAGACACACAGATGTCCCACTGACCAGGCTGAGCAATCAGAGATTCAGCATCAGCTGCCTGTCGGGGCAAGGATCCACTAGATCACCCATGCACTCAAATCACTGCACCACAAATACCAGTATGACTCTATTGTAGTCCATGTGGCCAATGACTGGTGTCGGAACCATGGCCTGAAGCTTAACGCCAAAAAATGTGTTATCATCCCCTTTGGAAAAAAACTCAATTCCCACAAATTACCACATTCATGAGTGCCCACTGAACACTGAAGGGGCCATAAGAAATCTGGGCACCCAGGTCGACAGCCACCTCACCTTCAACCACCACATTGCCACTGTGGTCAGAAAGTCCTTCTACATGGCACATCTTATAACCAAAGGTTTTGCAACCAGGAAGAAAGAGGTCATCATCCCTCTCTACTCATCCCTCATTAGACCAATCATGAATATAACACCCCATTTGGCATGTACTGACCAGACACCTACAACAGCTGGAGAGGCCACAAAAGTACCTCACAAAAAGGATCCTAGGCCTTAAACGCATGTCCTACATGCACAGACTCAAGAAACTTCAGCTGTTCTCAGTCTCTTATCGTCTAATTAGAGGTGATCTCTGCTTGACTTACAAAACCATGTCCGACCCAGCCCTACTTGAAATGCTGCACCTAAAGAAATCCCAATCCCCCTGCACCACATGTCCCAGAGATCACAACCTCATTACCACAATTAACAGAACATGCTGGAGGGACAGGTTCATCTCCAAAAGACTGCCCATACTCTGAAATAATCTTCCCATTCATGTCAAGCAGAGCACCTCACTGGCCGTCTTCAAGAGAAATCTTGATTAGTGGATGGGTAACAGGAAGTTCACTCCAGGGATCATTCCAGTTGACCTACTGGATAGGGGCCCTGTGAACTAACATCAGTTGGCACAGTGCCTGGGCAATTTGTTCGGGCTATGCTTGTAAAGGATCCAGGCCCATTAGCCTAGTACACACCTATGAACCTATGTGGGCATAAATGACTTAAGATGTACTTCCCTGGACCATATGAAGGAAGATATGATAGAGTTCTCTGTATTCCAGGCCAGTATGAGCCTACCATTGAGCAAAATTCTACCTTCTTCAAGGATAATGCCACATTACCAATAGAAGATAACTGACTTTAATAATTGGCTTAGTTTTTGGTGTTACCCCAAGAGTGTACAACATTTGTCTGCCTGGGGTGATACTGTAAATAGGCCACACTCCTTTGCCAAGGATGGTCTGCACCTGTCCCCCAACCCAAGTTTTCAAATATTGGCTGAAACTTTGTCTTACGCCCAAAGTGTCTTTTTTAGGCAGTGCCAACTTGAGAAAACTCCTGGCATAGTGAACCCACCTCAGAATAATCTAAAGAGCTTACTGTTCAATGCTAGGAGTCTAAAAACAAAACTCCACTCTCTGTAACCTCTCCTTGTACACCCCCTAGTGTACAGTATTTTTTGCTGAGGTCAAGCAACAAAGCTGTCTCCTTTGAAATAAATATTAAGCCTGGGACTCAAACTAACCTCTGAACTTTTAAAAACTATTCCAAGACTAACTATCTCCTACTAAGTGACAGTCTATAAAAATTCAAAGCCCCCTCCCCAAACCCTGAGAACACAGCTGCATGTGCATAATTTTTTACTGAAATCCTGTACAATTGTGTCAATAGCTGCAATAGAAACAGCTGTACCACCTGAAATAAACTTTGGGCAACCTTCAAAAGTAAACCACCCTGGTGGAACCCCAGTATAAATAGGCTACATGACAAAAGAAAGAAAGACATGTCCAGAAACAGAAATGGCATTGCCCAGCAAAGTAAACAACTCCTTCATCAATCTAAATAAGCAGCTCAGTGAGCTAAAGCCTGCCAAGGAATAATATGAGATAAAAGTAGCCCCCAAAGGTATCATTAGACAACACCCAACATGTGAATGGAGCCACCTATCTGGAGCCAGAGAATGTTGAAAATCTGTTGCCCAATAAACTTAGCTCCAACTTTACCCCTCAGAAAATACCCTCCACAATTTCCACACCAACTTTCATTAGGGAGCAGGTCCTCACTGTTCTATCTAAGGCCAAGAACACTGCTTTGGTGGGTTCTGATAATACAGCCCAGGATGCCTCCTGAATAGCATGAAACATGACCTGTTAGGCCCACTAGAATCTTTATTTAAACATAGTCTCCAGACAGGCATCATGCTTAACAAATGAAAGACTATAATGGTCATCCCTCCACACAAGGGACATATTTCACAGACTCATGGAACTACAGACTCATGCATCTGAATAGTCTCATATACAAGGCCATGAGAAGAAACGTAGTGGATCTGAAAAGCAAAGACATAGGAAACCTACAGATACAGGACCTTACGCAGTCTGGTTTTGTCAAGGGAAGGTCTTGCATACTTACCCTGGTGGAATCTTTCAAGATGGTCACTAAAGCTATGGACAAGTACAAAACAGTGATTGCCTACCTCAAACTGGCTAAGGAGGTTTTCAGAATATCTCACTTGGGCATTGGAGATAAGCTTACAAAATTAAGCATAACCCTATAGATACCCAATAGACAGCAAGCTAGCTCACTGATAGTACATAAGAAGTTAGGTTAGGGGAGTTCACCTCCACAAATAGGCTAGTCACTAGCAGAGTCCCACAGAGATTGGTGCTGGGGTCTCTCCTTTTTTGGCATCTACTTCTCTGAAATAAAGGCAAATGTCAAGGGCCTCTGGCTGACCAAGTTTGCAAATGACTAGAAACTAGGTGTAGCCACTGAATCCTCTAAGCACACAGATATGCTTCAAAAGGGGATGACATAGACAAACAACTGGTGCCAGAGCCATGGACTAAAACTCAATATGAAAAAAATGCATACTAGTACCCTATGGAAAGGCAGCCACTCCTGGAAATTACCACATTGATAATACACCCCTAAAAGTCAACCCAATGATCAGGAATCTAGAAAAACATATTGACAGCTATCTGACTTTTGACCTCCACATGTCCACTGTGGTGAGAAAATCATTCTACTTTGCTCAGCTTATAAGTAAGGACATAGCTTCTAGGTCCAAGGAGATCATTGTTCCACTGTAGAAAACCACAAAAAGTGCATACTATGGAAATTTCCAAAATAAAATACTTTATTACAAAGAAGAACACAAAGCAATAATCAATTCTTCCTCTTATAAAACCTCAAGTCAATCATGTGACACAGACTACATGTCATTTAAAGTGACAGTACTCAAATCCCACAAATCAGCGTGATCATAAGAACATTGTATCTAAGATATATCAGTACATAAAGATATATATATATATATATATATATATATATATATATATATATCATAAGTACATACATAAAAATACAAGCACATCTGTTTTTTCTTTAATACTAGGGTGAGCATTTATGCCTGGGTCTACGTCAGACTGCAGATGTAGAATCAAGTTATACTTACATATTTCTAATTTGTTATTCAAGTTTCCACCCCTCTGATTTTTTGCATAACTTGAACTCTAAAGTTAAATTCTTGCTCATCCCCCCCTATCTGTAATATGCTCAGCTAAAGCATTAGTGGGAATTTTCCTGCATATTTCAGAATAATGCTCAGTAATATGTTTTTTTTTTCAGTCTATGGCTACACTTACCAATATAAAATGAAGTGCATTTAGTACAAGTAGCGAGATAAATGACATTAACTGTATTACAAGTTGCTAAACACAAAAAATTATATTTCTTCATTACCGGATGAATAAAGTAACTTTTATTTATTATGTACTTGCAGTTAACACAATTAAAACAGGGAAAATTCCCTACCTTTTCAGATCTGTGATTTTTTTATGTTGGAAACATAATCCTCTTTTTCCAATTGGAGCAGTTCCTATAGCTAAAGGACAGTTTTAGACCAACTGTATTTTTAAGCTCTGGCATACTTTCAAGAATACTCCAATTTTTAGTAATTATCTTTTTCACTTATTCTACATGTCTAGTATATGTCATCAGCTATCATAATGGATCTGTTCCATTATGCCTAGTAAAGTTTTCAGAGTCTAGACTCCATGGTATAAAATAGGGTCCAGCATGATGATGTCTATCATTTATGATGTGCATTTTGATGTTCTCCAAAATCTCATTCATCTGTTCCTCACATTTAACATTATCAGTGTTTAGCCTACTAACATACAGAAGCTGACTATTTACTATGCCCTTGAAGGTATGGGATGCATGCATACTCTGCCTATGTATGTATCTATTTTTTTGAACTTCCTTTCTTTAAATACATGTATGAACATTATTGTCAATCTTCTTTAATTTAACATCCAAAAACCAGATTTCCTCATCAGATTAATTAACTTTAAATTTAAGGAAATCAGTTATCCAATGGGGATATTCTACAAACTCAATTAACTCAAGTTGGCTGCCTTCCCACATCAGGAAGAAGTCATCTACAAAATGCTTATAAAATAACGTTTTAGATTTGTATTTATCTGGGGCCTTATACGCAGAACATTTTTCCCATTTGTTTAAGGTAATATTAGTATACGCATTGGCAATGGGAGTACCCACTGCCACACCAGAGACTAGGTGGTAGGCTTGTCCATCAAAGATGAACATGTTGTTATCAAGAACTATCTCCAAAAGTTCACAAATTATCTCAATTTCTCTACTATGCATGTCTGTGTTGGTGCATAAAAAAACTTAGTATTGAGTCCACACCAACATCATTGCCAATCACCATGAAGAGGGAGTTGATATCTAAACAGACAAAAAAAATCAATCCTTCTTTCATTTTTATGCCAGTCATATAATTTAGTTAAAAAATCTCCAGTGTCCTGTAAGTAACTGCTGACTTAGTAAGGCGGCCACCCAAAATGTTGCAAATATAAAGATATAAGCTCAGTAACCCATCCCCTCCCAGACACTATAGGTCTCATGGGGGATGAGTTAAGTCTTTATGTATCTTAGGGAGGCCATATAGTATTAGAGTCACAAGATAGAGAACACTGAAAGAATTAAACAAATCATCTGAAATATGTGTTAACTGTAGCTCATATATGGACATATTAACTTTCGCAATAAAAGTGGAAACATTAGCTATAGTAATTTCCTTGAAGATTTTGCCATTATTTAAAAACTCATACATGCAAGTCAAATAATCTACCTTATCCATTATTACAATTGCACTCCCCTTGTTGGCCTGTTTGATAATAATATCATTATTACTATGTAATCTCAACAAACCTTCATGTTCTTCAGATGTTAAATTACAAAACTTCTCTTTTTGTTTCTGTTCATACAACTGACAAAGGTCACTTTCTCAAAGCTTAGAAAGCACCAGTACCAGAGAACAACTTGCTGGAATAAATGTACTTGATTTTTTACATGTCTTAGATCCTATCAATAAAGAATCCTTAAAAATTTGTTTAAATTCAAATTCCTCACAAAAAGTTTTAAATATGTGAGGGCATCAACTATAGGGTCTGTGTTAGCTGGTATAAACTGCATCCCTTTATTTAACAACTTAATATCTGCAGATGTCAAGGTTAGATGCAGTGCTGTGAACAGCTGTGGGTTTAGGGGCCATTGTAGACTTGTCCTTCTCAGCCTCCTCCTCTTCCTAGAGGCCAACCACTTAAGCTGTCCCTGTTGCATGTTTCAACACACTCCAGTAGATTGGGACATATAGGGGTGGTCAGCTGGTGAAAATCCTCCACTCTAATGGAGCTGCCGCCAATCACAGAGGTATATGAAACATTCACACTCTCACCTGAGCAAAAAGGGTTGCTGTTAGAATTGTCCACCTCCTTTCTGGATGAAGCTAGAGGTTCAAGAATATTACAAAGAAGACCACAAAGCTTTCAGGTTGAAAAGACCCTTCTTCAGTACTTAAAAACAAAGATAATCAATTATTCCTCTTATAAAACCTCAAGCCATAATCTGGGCTTTTCCTGGTTTTCTATATTGTGGTTTGCTGACTTGGTTAACCTCAATGTTCCTCCATTTTGCTTGTTGTCATTGTTCCACTGTACTCAGCTGTCATAAGACAAATCATTAAGTAGAACTCAGCCTTCCACATGTACCTAACCAGACACTTGTAACAGCTTGAGAAACCTCAGAGGTTCTTCACCAAAAGAGTACAGGGACTAACTAACATGTCGTGTGCAGGCCATCTCAAAGCCCTAGTCCTGTACTCAATCAACTACATACTTCTGCACTGTAATCTATGTCTAGCCTACAAGGCTTCTGCTGACCCAACTCTGATGGATCTGTTCCACGTCCACAAAACAATTAACACCATAAATATTCAATTAAGGACCTAAACCTCATCTGAGACATAAACAGGAAATGATGGAAGGACAGTATTTGCCCCAAAGATTACTATTTCTCTGGAACAGGCTTCCCATTCGTTTGAAGCAAAGGTAATTCTTAACCTAATTCAAATGAAATTTGGGAAAATGGATGGGAAATCACAAATTTACCCCTTATTTAGTACCTATGTCCATAATGGCCAAGGTCAGCCTGTGAATACTTGATGTGTAAAAGCCTATATCTTAACCGCAAAATTCCTTGGAACACTGACACGTCAGCAAAATTTTGGTAAATTTGGAATGACTGTCTAGGCTTAAAATGTCTTTTATGCCAATAGACTAGTAACCACCTAATCACCTATTAACCAATAAGCTATAATAAACATAGGTCAAACATGTGGCCTGATTCTAAACGTATTGTGTAGCCAGACAAAAAAAGAAACAAAATCTCAAATTATGGAATCTGAAGGGGACTAATTAATTGAGGGAAATGAGAACATTACATTAAATTGACAATAGAGAATATAAGGACAAAAGCAATAAATCAGGGAAAAATATAAATGACTAATGGCTACAATGTGTTATAACATGAAAAGGAGGAAGAAACTGAGAGGGTTGATAGCAGTAGCATGAAATAACTAGATGCTAACATGCAGAAGGTAACAGAAAAATAAGAAAGAATTTGGGAAGAAGAATGAGTTAAAGTAACAGCAAGAGGTTAGAGAAAGAATAAAAAAAGTGTTCTCATTCACAGAGGATTACTAGGCTAAAGACCCCAGAGAGCTTATGTGAGCCAAGGTATGCTTCCCAAAGGTGAGACTCAGACTCTGCAGCTTGTCTCTGTAAGGTAATCACCTTAAACATTGTGCTATTCCAAACTTCAGATGTATTATCCCAGGGCGAGCTAAAGGCTAAATTTATGAAAAATGTCCTGCAGAAACTTACAATGATGAATTAACAAGGAGCTGAAAGTACTTGTGTGCATAATATTAGATCCTTGCCTCCTAGGACAAGAAAGAAAGAGAAGGGTAGTCCATCTGACCCTGGTAACTACAGACCCATAAGTCTGACTAATCTCATATGCAAAGCCATGGAAATAATTATCATGGATATGATTATTAATGACATAGAAAACAGACACTGGATTCAACCCAGTTTGGCTTCATCAAAGGCACATCATGCCTATTCATCCTAGTGGATGTCTTTGAAAATGTCACCTAGGCAATGAATGAGAGCAAAATAGTGCATACTGCTACCTTGATCTGGCTATGACATTTGATACAATACCATACCTCTCAACCTGGAAATCTGAACAAAGGCCAATGAAAATTAAGTAAAAATCTGTACACTGATTAACATAATATTTGCATACATAATTATGTAACCTCACCCACAGCAATGGACTTGTGGGATACCAGCTTTCAAATGCAAACTAAAGAACAGACAACCAAAATATGGCCCAAGACCCTGTAGTAAATGGTAATCATTTTTTTAAATGTGTAGCAATGATGTTCACTGGGAAGGGAGAAGATGATGAACCTTAGGATTTTGTTTTTGGTGACTTCAGTATGTGGGTTTTTTGGTAAAAGTAGGGCATTTAATGGTAGACAATATTCTAATCTTAGCAAAATAATATTATAGTTTGTTAGGACCTTCAAAAGTCATTCTCCATGGCCTACTGATCAGTGGCATAGCTCGAGTTTGTACTGCCTGGGGCTGTCTTTGAATTTGCCTCCCTTCCTCCCTCACAAATTCATGGTCGAATGGGCCCCCCCCCATACACAGCCCGCCCCCTGCAGCCACTTCAATGCCCCATTACTTGGCTATTTCACCCCATTTACCATAAACACTGTAATGTGCATACTGATTTACTTCTACAATGATTATTTGGATTTCATTTAAAACTTTTATTTTATATTTTATAGCACAAACGCTAATAGACATCTACTAAACAAAGCAAAGAAGGGTTAGAGCAGGAACAGATCAGTGCTTTACTTAAGTATTCCTTTAGAGTGATTTTAAATGAGCGGAAGTTAATTTCTGTTCTAATGTTAGTGGGAAGTTTGTTCCAAGCTTTGGCAGTGGAAGGGATTTTCCAGTAGTTTTATTGGGCTTGTATACAGCAAGAAGTTGTTTGCTTTGGATTTTAGAGATCTATTAGGCAGATAAGTAGAAAGGACAGATGTTAGTGCAGGACAGGCAGTAGGCTTATAGATGATTCTGTGGGCTGTTAGGAGTTGTTAAGTAGATGAGCCGTTGTGGGAGCGCCAGCCATTTTAAAGACTGAAGTGCAATGAAGTGATATGAGTGGAATATGAAGAGTTTAAGGCAAATTTAGCAATTTTGTTATAGCAAGTTTTAAGTTTTGTTAAGGCAGAGGTCTGAAGATTAGTAAAGATGTTGGCACCACACAAGAGGGAAGGTAATAGGTAGGTATAAGCAAGAGTGATTCAGTAGACTGGTTAAGAAAACGTGAATGTCTGTAGAGCAGCCCTAATTTCTGATGAGTTTTTTTATGCTATTTTGTATATGGAGGTCGGATTTTAGGTTATCATCAATAATTACACCAAGTAGCTTGATGTATGGAACAGTTTCAATCAGTGTGTTATTTAGAGAATGGATGTTGAAATTTGTTTTATATTCATACAGTTTTTTTGGGGACAAAGATTAGGAGTTTAGTTTTGTTAGGATTGAGAAGCAGTGGAGAGTTATAAAGCCAGAGTTCAATCTATGAGAAAGCTTCTTGAGTAACTTTTTGAAGTTCAGGTAAGTTATTAGCAGTACAGTTAATAGTTGAATTGTCATCATATTGGATTAAAGAGGGTTGGCAGGTAGATGAGTGTAGGTTGTTTATGAAGATGTTAAACAAGAGAGGCTCAAGGATGGGGTCCTGGGGTACTCCTGTAGTAATAGGTAGAAAGGGAAAAAGTGAGTCTTGCCATTTTACTGACTGTTGTCTGCCTCAGTGGTAACTTTTGAACCATTTAAGAGATGTGGGCATGAGACCAAGTGAAGAAAGTCTGTGTAATAATGTATTATGTGAAACAGTACTGAATGCTTTTGAGAAGTCTAAAAATACTGTGGAAGTTACTTGTCCAGAATCTCTAGCATGATTTATGGTGTCCATGAACAATATTAGGGCAGTTGTAGTAATGTGAGTAGGTCTGAAACCATGTTGTGTGGGGAAAAGGAGGTGGTTGTGTAGAAGATAATTAATGAGTTGTGTGTGGATACATTTTTTCCAGTATTTTAGACAAATGTGATAAAATAGCAATTAGGTGGTAGTTAGATAAATCAGAACTGTTACCTCCTTTGTGTAGTGGGATAATATAGGACTTTTGCCAGATGCTTGGGACATGAGATTCAATAATTGACCTGTTGATAAGAATACTGACTGGATAGGCAATGGCTTCAGCAGCAAGCTTAAGGTATTCAGCTTGGAGATTAAAAGCTGAATAAGTACAACATTTGAGTTCTTGTAGAAGTTTTTTTATGTAGTTAGTAGGAACTGGGTGTAGTGTAAAGGTAAGAATGGAACCTGGAGAATATTGTGAGACATCGAAAGTATGATTATTTAGTGAAGGCGTGTTATTAGCAGAGGATTGCACTAGGTTAGATATGCTGTCAATGAAGTGAGAGTTAAAGAGGGTGGCATTTTGTACAGGAGATTTATCTGGGAAGGAGCTAGGATTTTGTTTTGTGGCTGGTTTAAGATATAAGTTGATTGTTTTCCAGAATTTTCTGAGGTTTTGAGAGCAATTTGATTGCTGGTAGGTATAGAATTGCCTTTTTTCTGTTATGATAAGCTTTTTTTAACTTTGTTACGGAGTTGTGGGTAATGTAATAAGTTGTATTGGGTGTTATTTTTTGCCATTCATTCTATGCTTTATCACTAAGGGACATTAGTTGCTTGGTAGAACAAGATAGATTGGACCTGATTGATCCTGGTTTGTTTAGTCTGGGTTGGAGCTATGCTACTAATTATATCTAAGAATGTGGTATTCAAGTAATCAACAGGGTTTTTAGGGCAGCCCAGTTAATAGAGTTTAGTTTATCTAGAAAAGGTTCTGGACTAAATTTAGATAAGTTACAGATTGTCTTGTAGAAGTGTTTGTTGGGTGCATGTTTAGATATTCTGATGGTGTGTGATGGTAGGTGGTCACTTAGTACATTGGGTAGAGTACCGGTTTGTCTGAATTTACCAGGGTCTGATACTAGGATCCAACTGAAAATGGATCTTTGTATGTAGTTTTGTTGTATCTTGTTGGGGATTGTATAATTTGTGTAAAGTTATAGAGGTCAATAGACTGAGTAGCAGATATTGCTGTAAGATTTAGCCAGTTTATGTTAACATCAACTAGAATGATAGTTTCATAGGAAATGTTAGTTGGACCCGGTCACAGCTGCTCATTTTACTGCAAGAAACATTCAGTAAAGACTGGCAGTTTCAGTGAAGATTTTGTTCTTATTAAAAAGAAAAGTCTAAATGTAGTGAAGGAAGATAAACAAAAAAGGGAGGATGAAATGACAGGCTAGTGTATGTGAAATGCATGTAGCAAATGTAAGAGAGCATAAGTAGAAAAAAGGAATGTTAGGTTTTGTGATCTGATTGGTAAAATGAAAGCAAGGTGTGTTAAAAATGTAATCAGGAGAGCGTTGCCAATTACTAAGACATAAAAAGTGAATAGTTGAGCAAATTACAGAACAGACTAAAAAGTGGAGGAGAGAGAGAAAATAGGGTCCGCCTCGGTGTTGTGCAGACCAGCCAAATATTGGTAACATTAATAATATAGTTTGAATAGCAAAATGGTAAATGTACATCAGCAGGTTACAGGCAGTAATGGAACAGCCAGGGTCTGTACAGTTAATAAAGGCTCTAAGTCTCTTAAGTTGCTGTAGAACTTGGGGTTGGATGTTGAAAGATTACAGGGCTGTTACCTTATTTAACACTCACACATCACCGCAGACAAGGAGGAGGATCCGTGGTTAAACTGAAAGTGAAACTGATTATTAATCATTTCCATGATAATTCTTTCCATGGATTTGTATATGAGACCAGTCAGACTTATGGGTCTGTAGTTCCTGCTGTTCACTGATGGCCCACCCTTGTGCAGAGGGATGACAGTTCCAGTTCTCTATTCACATGGCACAAAACCTGTCTGGGGGCTATGCCTCAACAGTGACTCCAGTGGTCCCATTAAGTCAGCTTTCATGCTGATCGTTGGTGAGGTTGTTTGATGGTATTTCTTAGGGGTGCAGCTGGGGGGGGGGGTAAATTGGAACAGAATTTGTCTGCTCCATTTACAATAAGTTCTGCACACTACTGTGTGCTGCCTTTGAGGTGTTGGACATAGTTAAAGACAGCCTTGTTGTTGTTGTTTGCCTGGGAGCCTGTCTTTAAGTCAAATTAAGATTTAGTAGACTTAATTTGTCCTCTTTGTTGTTTGTTTACATTGATGAGAGTGATTTCATCATGCTGGTGCAGCACTTCCTAATCTTGGCTATGACTTTTTGCTTCTGCTGTACAACCTGATTATGTTTGGATTCCACCAGGGTGATTTACTTTTGAGTTACTTCTGGGCTTATTTCTGGTAAGCACAGCTGTCTCTATGCATTGGTTTGTCTTAGAATGGTTCCTAAATGTTACAAGATTACTTGAGGTCACATAATTGATTTTTATTATGAAGCAGAAAGCTTTGTGGTCTGATCTTAGCAGAGAGGACACTACACAGCATTCTGCCATGTTGGTGAGTACCAGATCAAATATGCTTGCACCCCAGTGGGTGTATGGGCTATCTGGTCCAAGGTGTTTGTGTTTACAAACTCCAAGAATCTCTAGGCCTGCACATCTGAGGTTAAGCACCCCATTTTAAACTAGGGTAGTTGAAGTCACCCATGAATAAGTATTGAGTTGAATGGTGAGTGCCTCCAATATGTCCAAATATGGATTATAGCTTTCTTGGGTCATAGAGGATGACCTGTAACTTGCAAGGATATGATATGGGACTTTGCCTATGGAAATATGGACATGGAGAAACTCAAGCACACCATCTCATTTGATTAGCCTTAAGGTGAGTTTGTTGTTGATACAGATTGAGACACTTCCACCTTTGGTCCCTGCCTGTGCAGTAGCTGTCCTGAATGTGTGGAAGACATTGTAGTCTTGCAGTTCCACAGTGCCCTCTGCAGCCTTAAACCATGTCTCAGTAACTATGCAAACGTCTGCATTCTTCAGAGTGAGGAGAGTATAGAGGAGTGGGGCTTCTTGTTTAGGCTCCTGGCATTGAGCAGTTACAACTTTAGATTCCCTTGGGTTGCTTTTGCTATGTTGGAAGGGTTGTTAGTTTGGCATTGCCTAAAAAGGCACACTGGAGGAGGACAATGTTTTAGCTAATATTCAAAAGCCAAATGAGGACAGGTGCAGACCATGCTTGACAAAGTAATGTAGTCTGCTGACCATATTTTATCATGCTGACAAATATTGTACTCCCTTGAAATAACACCTGAAACTAATCATCTTTTGTTTATATTGTGGCAACAATCTTGGTGAAGCAGACTTCTACTCAGTGCTAGGTGCATACCAGCCTGGGACACATAGTCTGAGAGATCCATAATGTCTGTCTTCATATAGTCCAGGGAGGCATGCATCACATTCTTTGCATCCACATGAGCTATATCTGAGTCATACTAGTACTTTTGGTCTAATGGCTTACGTGTGTGGTTGATTTGGTGAATCCTGACCCCCGAGAGACAACTGACTATGATTTCTCCTTAATCAGTCTGGTGAGCAGGACATCTGTATATCTCACAGTGGAGTATCCTATGATTAAAATAGCGGGTAGTGTGTTGGCCTGCCTTATATGCTTTGTAGTTGAGGTTCCAAGGGTGTGGCTGTATTTATTGTGTCGGCTGCTGTTTTGATGAAATGCTTTTGGATTTGCTGAGGATCCTTTTTGTAAGACAAATGTGTAGGTCTTTAAGGTTTAGGAAAGTTGCTTGTAAGTGCAATACTTATGTCACCCTCAGTCTGATTGTTATTTTAAGTGCTTTTGTGTAAGAGTTTTGCCTACAGTGACATTGTGTAAGTACATCAATTACATACTATATGCATTTCTCTAAGGATTAGTTGGTTGTAAGTGAACATGAGAAAATTCCTACATTGTCTCATGATGCCCATATCTACCAAGATGGTGCCAGAGAAAAGGAAAGTGCCCATCGATGGTGTCAGGTCCTTTTTAGGTGAACCACAAATGGCTAGTACAGGAGGCTGACCTGGATACTGTGAGGGTAGAAACTACAGCTAGGCTGGGTATGACTGAAATCATGTGGCAGTCCTCCTCACCATGCACAAAAGTCACTTTTTGCACAACTGACTACTGGGTAAAGTTACAGGGGAAGTTTTATAGGGAAACTTAAACTTCTAAGTGCCTGCATCTGTATAAGGCACTGCTAGATACTACTGTGTGATGAGCAGCATAAATGTATAGACTCACACAGACTTCCTGTGTGTTTCCCAACTTGGACAGACCAGGCTACCTTTCTTTGCCGATATAATTGGAGTCTCAGTCTTCTTAATGTAAAAAAGCACCCTAGTTAGCCAGCAGTGAAAAAAGACCATAAACAAGTCAAACAACTAGGTACAACAATTAACTGTAAGGTGATTCTAAGGCAGACAGGCCAGCAAAGCACAATAGCAGCAGCTAGATGAAGAAAAAGGAAATGTACTTTACAGCGATGATACGGAGAAAAATGCAGTGAAGCAATTTGAAAATACAGCAACATTCCTTAAAAATAACTTGGAAAAGTGTACTATTTCAATCTGTCTCTTTACTTGAAAATGTGATAAGAAACAATTACCCAGAAAATATTCTTTGTAATGCAGTACCTTTTTTTGATTTTAATACTAATGCAACACACCCTGATTCCACACAACTTAGATATTTTATGAGCCTTGAGTGACTAGTAAAACATATTATATGTTCAAACCTATGCTCTGTCAAAACTCATGTAATTATCTTGTCACAAACATTTTTCAGCAATGTCATAAAATTTCAGCATTACCCAGACATGACGACTGTCCTATAATATTCCCGTGGTCATCTAAAGCAATGAAATATCATCCTCATATCAGAATACACAGATCCATCTCTGAATCCAAGAAAGCAGATATAAACACCCTACTTCAAAACATAAATTGAAACCCAGTATACAGTAAAATAAACCCCAGTGCAGCATATTTATATCAATTACATCACCTTAATCCTATATAGAAATTACCTTTCCCATTAGTAATTCAGTACTTTACAGGATAACAAGGCTTGTGGATCACACTTAAAATCAAACCACTAATGAGACAGTATAAACAGACGTGGCATACTGGAAAAAAAACTTGCACCTCCTACAAACCCTGTTGCTAACATTACCCCAACATTAGGAAAACTACCTGAAAAAAATAAAAAGAGAGATTAAGTTAAAATCAGCAAGCCCTTTCCTGCATTTCACTGAATATCTACAAACCAGTTGCACTCATTTATAATGTATTTTTTACAGTGGACATTGTTCCCGGTCCTTTTAAACATGCAATGATAAAAACTCTATCCAAACAATCAAAGACAAGATTTCAAAAGACTTGCCCTCGGTGTAACAGACTTACTCTAGTGAAAGACCTATTTATAAGTAGGCTTCCATCACAGTGAAAGCAAGTATTAAAAATGTTCAATAGTGAAAGGTCAACTCATTAGAGCCACAAGGATGTGTACTAATGAAGATGACTTTAATTTTGAATGTCAACTCTTAAGAGACATGTTTTGCAATAGAGGCTACCCGGTTAGTTTAATAAATGACTTAACTGAAGAAATCGTAAACAAACGGAGTAGAGGTATAGTTCAACTACTCTTGACCTCACCTTCCATTGTCATTGATGTTAACCTGGTAGAGTCACCTTCTAGCCAGGTTGCCATTCGAGCTACACAGTCACCAAACAGTGACTTGGTTACCTTTATAAAACCTTCAATGACTCCGCAAACTAGGGAGACCTCTTTATGCAATACTTTTATAACCACCTTTAGTAAAGACAGTGACCAACTTAGATTAATTCTCCACAAAAATTGGAGTTCCCTTTATAAGGACTCTTCCTTAGTTGACAGAATTGGCCAGTCACCCAGTATTGTTTATAGAAGAGGTACTAATTTTAAAAAGTTTTTTTTTAAATTAAAAGCACTAAACCTACTTCTAGACTTACTGGAACCTTTATGTGTGGAGCATGTAGGATGTGTAAATACATAAAAACAGGTAACTCTTTTAGAGTATTGAACACATGTACATTTTACATCAACCATAAGTTGAATTGGGAGTCCAAGAGTGTTGTTTACTTAGCTTCTTGTACCTTATGTCCGGCTTTCTATATAGGGAAAACAGACAGGAAGCTTTGTGAGAGAATTTACGAACACTCTTATGCGATTAGCAAAAATAAAACAGAAAATGCTTTAGCAAAACATGTTTCATTAAAGGGTGGACATAGTTTCACATTCCAAGTTATTGATCAGGTACTTCCCGACATTAGAGGTGGCCCATATCCAGTACTATTAGAGGTACGAGAACTAGAATGGCAGTTAGCACTTAATGCTTTCTGCTTGCCTAGTCTGAATGAGAATTGTAATATTTCATGTTTGCTTAAATTAAGAAATCTTACACGATAGTGTATTTTTAACTTTTTACTAATGACATTAACAGAACCCTTGTATATTGTATACTGATTGTATACACACTTTTTATTTGAGTTAGTATGTAAGTTTTAAGACTTACTTTAATAGTGTTTGAATTATTGTGCTTTGCACCTTTAATTCATTGCTGCTATTAGTCACATGACTTCATGCTACATGGTTTAAATGCTGTAGAAACTGTGTAACTGCTGTTTGTCTGTGTGTCTGAAGAAGTTACTTTACTTAAAGTGACGAAAACATGAGAAAAAATTTTATTAAATTGACTTTACGTTCAAATAAAGTGTTTTTTGGGATTAACATCTTTTTCTGCTGGCTACTGTTGGGCTCCTGTTCTGTTTTGAACTGTAAATATGTGCACATACAATTTTTTTTATATATATATGTGTGTGTGTGTGTGTGTGTGTGTGTGTGTGTGTGTGTGTGTGTGTGTGTGTGTGTGTGTGTGTGTGTATATATATGTGTATATATATATATATATATATATATATATATATATATATATATATATATATATATATATATATATATATATGTGTGTGTGTGTGTTTCTATTTTACTTACCCGAAAAACCACATCTCTGACATTCACTTCACCGAGACAAATACACTGACAAACCAGAAGACTGACATCCAGAAGGCTGACATTCTGACCAGTGGTAAGTAACTGTTTGGCCATCCTGATGAATTTTGCCCCTTACCCCCATGGTAGTGCGATCTTGGAGTTGGTATATTTAGTTCGGGGTGGGGAGGCAACAGGTGAAGCCCTCCCACAAGGCTGGGTTTAGTTTTTTTTTTTTTTTTGGGACGGCCAAGCAGTTACTTAACTCAGGTTGGAATGTCAGTATTCCGGGTGTCAGTGATGTGGTTTTTCGGGTAAGTGAAGTAGATCCGTATATATATATATATATATATATATATATATATATATATATATATATGCAACTGCTCTCCACTTGCATGTTAAATATTGTATTTTGTCAGACACTCTGTGTATAATGTCATTTATCTATTGCCTTTATACCCTCAAACCAACTATGGTATTCACTTTGTGTAGAATATATGTATATATTGCATTTTGTCATTCACTCCTTATATAATGTCACATATTTGTTTTTCCCCAGGCTGAGACTGAAATGGGTCCAGTGGGATCAATGCTCTATGCTAATTAACAAATTCAAAATGGATAGATAGATAGATAGATAGATAGATAGATAGATAGATAGATAGACAGACAGGTAGATAGACGATAGATAGATAGATAGATAGATAGATAGATAGATAGATAGATAGATAGATAGATAGATAGAATAGTAACTTTGCTGCGGTAGTGTTGTCGCCTCACAGTTAGACGTTGCCCGTTCGATTCTCAGTTAGAGCATCTTCTGTGTGGTAACATGCGTGAATGGACGTTCCTTCGTTGAAGGTTGTGCGTTAGGCCCAGCAAGCCAACATGTAAAAATTTACTGCCAATCATTAGCAGACCGGAGTTCCACTGTGGCGACCCCTAACCAGGAAAAGCTGAAAGACTCAAACAAATGCTCAAGACCTACTGTTATTTTTATTAATCTCTGAGAAAATTCAAACTGCTTCCTGTATATGCTTTTCAATTATAGCATTTTTCCACTAAATTCTGGGAATTGCTTTACACTTCAGAAGGGCATGTGTCATGGCTGTAAAGGGTCAGCCCACCTACCTGGTTAACAAAAAATAAAAAGATAGATAAATAGATAGATAAATAAATAAGTTGACAAATTATAAGTGGTTCGGTATCTGAAGAGTGCCTTCTCTCCTGAAAAGGAGTGTTGTATTTGCCATGTGCTGTGATATAAAAGGGCAGTAGAATGAATTATGACTGAGTTGTTTCTGTCCAGCTATTTGAGAAATCAAGTAAGCTTATAAGTAATTCTATAGAAAAAGGCGCACTCGGTTAAGAAGGAGCTTACTGACCGAATATTGCCTCATACATGGAACAATGTCCAAGGATAACTAGAAATTGAACAAAGAGAAAGCCGATGATCAGACACCATGAAATAGAATGTTTTGCCAGTGTACTTCAGAGAAAGTGCTAAAGCCAGACTAAAGTAAAATGCTGACACTGCTAACAAGAGTTGGCTAAAACTATATGACAGTTGGTTAGATTTGTCTCTGAGTGGGGTTGATTTTTGTCATATAATTAAAATGTATTATAAATCTGATAGTTCCAAAGCTGTTCATTTTAATTGCTTTCTTTTAGTTTCTGTCCAAATCTGATTGGAGAAATGATGTGAAAAAGACTGGCTACATTCTGGACACATTGAAGCAAAAAATAACAGTGTGAGCTATTTGGCTGTAGCAACATTGTAATTATGCTGCCAAGTCTGTCAAGTAGTTGATAAACTAACTTCGAGGACATGAGCTAAGGAAATCATTAAGGCCCAGAGAATTAAGTAATCACTTATTTGAGTAATGAAAGGTCAAAGTAATGAATAACATTAAATCTCAGATACGCTGTGAGTTCTGAAACAACATTTACTCAGATGCGTTGTTTGCACCAAAATCACACATAAGGAACTTTATTACTTTAAAGATATCAGCTGGCTTTCTTAAATAGTATTTTTCCATCTGAAAGTGGCATATGTCTAACATGATAGATACGTTACAGGAAATAGCAGTTTACCAGCTGATAAACAAAATAAGTCTGGGGTATCTTATAAGGTCAAGGAAATGAGCATCTCAAGGAATTATGTTGCAAGTGAATTGACAGGTGTGGGGATACAGCACAGAAATTTAAAATGCCTCCTTGTGTGATAACAGCAATATGCACGTTGGTACAAAAGTTAGAGGAGCATGGGCCAATATATACAATATACAAAACTGAATCCCACGTGCAGCATATAGGAAATGAAGGGTGTATGGTCAAGATTTACAATTGTATAATAATCAGACTACAGAAGGATAATAAGTAGGAAAAACTCCTGACAGCAATTAGAAATGGGTAGCACAGATGTCAGCTGTAAACAGAAAACAGCAGAGTCAAAGCAATGACACAGCAGTTAACACCAAACTGTCATTATCTTTATACAGGGAACACAAACTACTAACAATTTAGCAGCAAATGCCACACAACATAGAAAAATATGGTGAGAAAACAATATAGTTAGAAAAGTACATCTTTATATTGGGTAAGCAAAGCAATGTGGCTATATCTGGTCATTCATTGTACCAAATGAACAAATGGTGAGATGTGACCCACCGTATCATTTGTGGACAAGCCACTGGTACACTAGAAATACCACAGTTGTCAATTATCATCTAACTGACAGTAGAAAGTACAGCTGTGGTTGTATTCTAAAAGTAAAACCAAAAAGGTCCAGCACAGTGGGTAGAAAACTTGAATTTAAACCTGGTCTGAATGAGTTGTCATAATGTTCAATCCAACCATTAACTTTTGTGAATGCTAATGATGTTATCTATTTAAGGATCAGACATTTTTAATTGTGTTAATGCACAGAGGAAGGCTGTTGCCGAAACTGATATGCCATTGGTGTTTTTTTGAAGCTACCTGAATAAATTAATTCAAGTTTTCTACCCATTGTGCCAGACCTTTTTGGTTTTCATTTATTGCCTTGGTTGGTTTGGTCCCTGCACATCCATATGTGCAGGTGCTTCTGTTTGGTGCAACTTGGTTTCTCCCGCTGTTGGAATCAGGGGTCAAACTTGACTTGGTGGCTGAAGAGGATTTTGTTCTATCATTTTTGCATTCACATATATGTACCAACATTTATGCGTGGTTGCTATCTACTTTCCGGACATTTGTTTTGGAATGGCTGAGGTTTGGTGTACTTTATTTCACTTTGCTTTTTCATCTAAGCAATGTGTTTTTATTGTGAACTGGGGCTGAGTGTTCTGACTTTAAACTACGCCACAACTTGTGCGACAATATGGGTGTGAGCTGAACGGTGGATTGAAATACATTTGGGGCCATTGTTCAACATATTTTTGCCTTATCCAGTAAAGGAATGGATTATCAGCTACACTGGTTGTGTGTTTAATTGCACTTTCAATTCAATATAGGATACAGACGCTTATGGTGTAACTGGGGCTGAGTTGCCTGTCCCTATATGACGCCATTTTTCTATGTGGTGATATGGAGATGAGCCGAATGACGGATTGTAACTTAACTTGTGTCTCTCATTTATTGGGGGGGCCTGTGTTTTGCTTATCCACTAAAGGAATGGATTTACTTGGGGTATTGAGCTGAGTGTGTAGCTCGATACATGACATTTTTTCAGTTTAGAATACGGAGTTGAACTGAATGGCGGATTCATATTGAATTCCGCTCCTTTGTGGATTTAAGGTCAGCAATTACCAGATCTTTTACATTACTACAAGGAATAGGGACAATACATGACTTTTACAGTGAATTTTGGTTGGTCTGGGCTTATTCGCAGGTGTGGTTGCCTGGATCTATGGTTACTTGTTTTTCTGGTGTCTGATCTGTGGGTTAAATGCAATTGTGATGGGCGAAGTTAGTTTATAACATTATCTTTATCTATGTAAGTGTGGACAACAATTTCATATGCTTGCGAAGAGGTGGATATATGGAATGTGTTATTGTTTGCTTACCATGGATGTCAAGTTTATGAATGCACTTGACACAATTGGGTGGAATCATGTAATTTCAACATGGTGTTACTATCTCACTTCATTGATCTAAGTAAGAGACTATATTGAGTTATTGGGCAAGTGTTTGGGAGAACAAGATATCACATCTCTGATCAATACTAGTAAAAAACTACGATCACTCATAAAATCATCCAAGGCCAACTTTGAGAGAAAAATCGCCAAGGACTCAAAAGACAATCATAAGGCCTTCTTTAGCTATGTTAGAAATCTGGGTGGAAACTCCCAGATATGCTCAGAATTAGTCCAAAATGATGCAAAAATCACTGAACCCACAGACATTGCAAACATACTGGCAGACAGGTTCAGTGAAAATTTCCCCCCCCCCCCCCAAAAGGAGAAATATCTATCCCAGCAGAGTGTAGCCTCCCAATCATCTCAAATGCCCAGATGAGAGCTGCTCTCTAAAGCTAAAACACAGCATCAATGGGACCGGATGGTGTCCCCAGCTGTGTGCTACATGAACTCAATGAGGAACTAAACCCACACATAAGGCTGCTGTTTAATCTTAGCCTTACCACAGGATACGTACCCAAAGAGTGGCGTACGGCAACTGTGGTCCCACTCCACAAAGGCGGTGCTTCTACGGACTCTGGTAATTACCGCCCCATAAGCTTAACAAGCCTGGTCTGCAAAGCTATGGAGAGGATCATAATGGAACTCATAAATAAAGACATAGGAGACCTACAGACATTGGATCCTACCCAATACGGCTTTGTCAAGGGCAGATCATGCCTCTTGAACTTGGTCGACTTTTTTGAAACAGTCACCAAGGCCATTGATGAGGGTAAGGCAGTTCACACAGCCTACCTTGACCTTGCAAAAGCTTTTGACACAATACCCCACTCGGGTATCATAGAAAAGCTCACCAGCTTAAATGTAAACCCATATGTCACAAGATGGGTTGCAAACTGGCTCAAGGACAGAACCCACAGGGTTAGAGTTGCTGGTGCCATGTCAGACTCCAGGCTTAACAAGCCTGGTCTGCAAAGCTATGGAGAGGATCATAATGGAACTCATAAATAAAGACATAGGAGACCTACAGACATTGGATCCTACCCAATACGGCTTTGTCAAGGGCAGATCATGCCTCTTGAACTTGGTCGACTTTTTTGAAACAGTCACCAAGGCCATTGATGAGGGTAAGGCAGTTCACACAGCCTACCTTGACCTTGCAAAAGCTTTTGACACAATACCCCACTCGGGTATCATAGAAAAGCTCACCAGCTTAAATGTAAACCCATATGTCACAAGATGGGTTGCAAACTGGCTCAAGGACAGAACCCACAGGGTTAGAGTTGCTGGTGCCATGTCAGACTCCAAGCCGGTCACAAGCGGTGTCCAACAGGGCTCAGTCCTGGGCCCCCTCTTGTTCGGCATCTACTTTTCAGAAGTGCAGGCAAACATAGAAGGATTGTGGCTGACAAAGTTTGCAGATGACTGCAAACTGGGTGCCATAGTTGAAAATCCATCAGACACAGATATCCTTCAGAGAGGTCTCATAGAAACGGATAACTGGTGCCAGAGCCATGGCCTTAAGCTAAAAGCCAAAAAATGTATAGTCATACCCTTTGGTAAAACAAGGTAACCCCAAGTTACCACATAGGTGGCAATCCATTAAGCACAGAAGAGGTTATCAGGGACCTGGGGACCCAAGTTGACAGTAACCTTTCTTTTGACACTCACATTGCCAAAGTGGTTTGGAGGACCTTCTACATTGCCCACCTGATTATGAAGGGATTCACATCCAGATCAAGGGAGGTCATTGTTCCCCTGTACTCTTCACTTATCAGACCAATGATTGACTACAATGCCCCATTCAGAATGTATCTTACCCGACACCTGCAGCAATTAGAAAGACCCCAAAAGTTCCTCACCAAAAGGATAAAGGGGCTCAAAAATATGCCATATGCTGCCCGACTGAAGAAACTCCAGCTTTATTCAGTCGCATACCGTCTGCTCAGAGGTGACCTGTGCCTGACATACAAGGCCATGTCCAACCCGGAATTAATGGACATGCTCCACCTCAAAAAATCCAAATCCATCAGAGCCACAAGAGCAAGAGACTTAAATCTCAACACGGATATAAATAGGACGTGCTGGAGGGACAGATTCATCACCCAGAGACTCCCTATGCTGTGGAACAGAATCCCGGTCCATGTGAGACAGAGCACCTCGCTGGCTCTGTTCAAGAGGAATCTTGACCAGTGGATGGGAGATCGTAGGTTTACCCCGGGGATAATCTCTGTATCACTGCTGGACAGAGGCACGGCAAACTAATGGGTATAGTATTCTTCAACCTAAGGGGTGGTGAAAGCCACACAACTCTGGCTAGGCTTATAAATGCCCTAGGGCAGATAGCCTAGTATGAACTTATGAACTTATGAACTCCTTATTTTGACATACGGAAACAAGTTGAACTGTGTATTCATACTTGTTCCTATTCTTTGGGTGTTCTGGACCAGTTCCATCATTAGCTGAAGTTTGTTCAAGCATCTCCTTTTGTGGAACGCTGTGCTTTGGAATGGGTGTGACAAAGCATCTTTTTGGCTCCAAGATATTTTGAATTTGATTCAAACCACATCAAAGGCATAGACTGAGGGTGACTATATTGTCTTGCATTTGTAATTAATACATTTGGATGTGGGTTCTGGGGTTTGCTAATTATACATATGGAGGTGTGTTTAATGATGGCATGGCTCATACATATGTTTCCCCTGGTCTGAGGTTTATTAATATTCAGTGACTATCATCCTAAGACATCTGTTCAGTTTTGGACTGGGACTTTCTATCTAAAGAGTTCTACATTTTCTGACACCTTTGGATTCTTCATTGATTGCAGTTTGGGGGACATATTGGCCTCTTTTCTTGTTAAATATTTTTTTGGGTCTTTTTCTGACATTTTTCTAATACATTTGGTATTTTTTCACAAATATTTGTGATAATATATAAATACCTTGTTCTAATAATTTATATGTTTTTGCTAATACTATTCATATATATATATATATATATATATATATATATATATATATATATATATATATATATATATATATATATATATATATATATATATATATATATATATATATATATATATATATATATATATATATATATATATATATATATATATATATATATATATATATATATATATATATATATATATATAGATATATATTATATATATATATATATATATATATATATATATATATATATATATATATATATGTGCATGTATTTGTTTGCTTACATCTTTATGCTAATCAGTTGTTGGACATTATGACTTTTCTTAGATAATAGGTCTCCTCTATACTAGGGTTATTACTTGAATTACTTGTTACATTGATGTCAACTGTTCATATTCAGCTGAGAATGTTCAGTGGTCCATAAATCAATATACACTTGTGCTTTTTTGTGTATTTAGGCACATTTATTTTGTGGGGGTGAACATCATAGTTTGTAAACTGATAATATGGACCTATACAATATTTATAGGGTTTGGTAACTATTAATATTTAGTGTGGATTTTTCCAGACTTCTACAAGGTCTATCAGCAGACCGTGATAATTTATTAGCCTTTGGGCTTGGGCCTAACAGCAAGGAAGGAAACACTTTGGGTTCTTTGAATCCTGAGGATATTTGTGCTAGTATTTTTGTGAAATTGACCAAGAGCATGGAATCTTTCAGGACTAGCGTGTGGCATCTTAAGTTATTTAAGGCTTATAAGGTTCGAGTGATTTCTCCCCATGGTCTCCGACTCAGAATTCAACTGTGGGTCAGTATGATGGATGATATATTGTTGGATGATTGGGCTCAGGCCCAACATAAAGCCTCAATGATGTTTGTGGATACTCTCATTCCCCACTATGAAAGGATCATTGATAAATTTTTTGCTGAAGTACATTCTAGTTATGAGGAGGTGAAACAGTTTGAGGGTGAGCCTTTCTTCACCAAATATTTCAATCAGTTAGCCAAGGACTTGTTGGTCCTTGAACAACAACTGAAAAATAAGAAGTTACATAAATTTAACAGAGATGTGATGGATTATGAAAGTGGCAAACCCTCTGGGGTTCAACAGAAAAATGTCAGATTTGCTGATTCTGATAGGAAGAAATCAGGGACAGATAGAAAAAAACACAATCAATATTAAAAAAGAGCCGTAATGGACCCAGTGGCACCTCAGGGGATGAGTCTTCTAAAGCCACCAACATTGATTTTACCCCTCTTTCTGAGTCTCCCATTGCCAAAAGCCATCCTAGCAATGACCCTTTAGGAGGGGCAGACACAGGGGTGGGAGGAAACATAGGGCAAATAAACAATCTGCAACAGTTGTTGGACCTAATAATACCTCAATAAGTCTAGAGAATAATGTACACAACATTTCTAGCTATGTTCTTTCAGAAAGTGAATTAAAGTTCTCAACAGAGGTTTAAATTTTGTGCCTTTTTTTTTTGTTTACGAAAATTCATTGGTTAATGATGTTTTGAATTTCTGTCGACTATTGAATGTAAGACTGTTTTTTTGGGATAATGACAATACCCAAAGATCTACTGATTTTCAGTTTCATATATCTAATTTTATTCCTCCGGTGGATAAATATGTGGGTATTTTCAAGGATTGTTTGTTAAAAGATTTACATTTCAACAAATCCCTTATGCCAGATATTAATTATAATCTAATCAAGTTGGAACAACAAGCAATGCACCAGTTGATGGCTCAACAAGATTTGGTAATATTACCAGTGGACAAGGGAGGGGCAATAGTGATTATGGACTGGGACAAATATTTGGCTGAGGCGGAGAGACAGTTGGGGGATGGACAATTCTATATGGGTATGCCATTAGATCCGACATCACAGTTTAAAAAATAAATGGATAATTTTCTTATTCTGGCTTTGGAGGAGGGTATTATCAACAAGAAAACTGTTTATCATTTAACAGTTTCTGACCCTCAATCACAATATTTGCATCTCTTACCCAAAATCCACAAGAATTTGTCCAACCCTCCTGGCTGACCTGTAGTCTCCGAACGTGGATCATTGACTAAAGCACTGTCGGTCTTTCTGACAAAATATCTACAGCCCCTGTTGCCCCTTGTTTGTGCTAGAATTCAGGACACTATGAACTTTTTACAAATTATTGACAACATGCAATTAGAGCCTGAATGGCTAATGTGCACTTTGGATGTGTCCTCACTATTTACCAATATTCCACACTGGGATGGGCTTGAGGCCTTGTAATTTTGGTTGGATCAGGTCAATATCTATCCGCCTGGATTCAATATGTTTTTGGTGTATTTAACTGAACATGTGTTGACCAAAAATGTTTTTTTTTTACTTTTTTGGTAAATGTATTTGGCAAGTTAAGGGTACAGCCATGGGGGCATCTTTTGCCCCCATTTATGCAGATCTGTTCATGGGCTATATGGAACATCAGCTTATTTATGATGATTCACACGATTTATTTCTTAGAGAAATTGACATCTGGCGGCATTACTTGGATGATTGTTGGATGGTGTGGATGGAGGATATGTTTTTTTTTTTACAGGAATTTGTAGAATACCTCAACCAGAATAAATGGGGCATACAATTTACCTTGAATGCCAGTAAAGATACCATCACTTTTTTAGATGTGACTGTTATTAGGGATCCAGATCATACCCTAAAAACCGAGGTTTTTTGCAAATACCCCCAGTGTAATACATTATTACATGCTGGTAGTCATCACCCCCACACATCATCTGCAATATACCCAAGTCACATTTTTTGAGAATGCATCGCATTTGTTCTACACAGGACACTTATGCCCAGTATGAATAAGCTCTGCATAACCATTTCATCCACAGGTGATACAAAAATAGCAATATCTTTCAGGCCAGGGATCATGTTAGACAACAATCCAGAGCAAGTTTATTACAATACAAAAAGTCTGATGTCGACAGAGATGGACAACAGTCCATTCGATTGGTAACTACCTTTGGCAGGAATTTTCTGACCTTCAAGTGGGTTATCAACTAACATTGGGATATCCTGAAAGCTAATGTCAAGCTTAATGATATTCTTTCTTCCACATGTTCTTTTTCTTTTCATGGGGGGCCCACTTTAGGGTCCCATTTTAGCCATTACAAATGCAAGGTTCTGCCCTCACTCCAACAGTCTACCATATTTGGGATTAAGGTCAAGAGATGTGTACCTTGTGGACATTGTTCCGCATGTCCTCACATATTTAAAACTAGTACTTTCACCAGCTCTAACACTCCCAAGGTCTATGGCATTTTGTCTTTTGGAAATTGCAGTTCAGAATGGATTGTATATTTGGCTACCTGTTCCTGTTGGACAAATGTCTAGGACACTGAGGCTTCGGATATCCGAACACCTTAGTGAGATGAGGAACAGGAGAGCCACCAATGCTTTGTTCAAGCACACCTTGGCTCATAAAACAGCCAGATTTACATTTACTGTCATTGATAGAGTTCATGGTTGTAATTTTTCTAAAGTTGGTTGGCACACTATATGCAACAATAAGGAATCAGTTTGGATTATCAGGCTAGGGGGTTTGTTTAAAGCTGGTCTGAATGAGTTGTCATAATGTTCAATCCAACCAATAACTTTTGTGAATGCTAATGATGTTATCTGTTTAAGGATCAGACATTTTTAATTGTGTTAATGCACTGAGGAAGGCTGTTACCGAAACTGGTATGCCATCTGTGTTTTTTTTTAAGCTACCTGAATAAATTAATTCAAGTTTTCTACCCACTGTGCTGGACCGTTTTGGTTTTCATTTATTACCTTGGTTGGTTTGGTCCCTGCACATCCACACATGTGAGTGCTTGTGTTTGATGTATTCTAAAAGGAACAATTAAAACAAATGTGTATGATTATGTGTAACACCCTGAAAATGAAACCAGGTGACATGACCAAAACCAGAACTCATTACTAAACTTCAACTATTCAGTTTAACAAATAAAAACATGAAAGAGAAATACTTCTACACACTGCAGTAAATTGAAAAGCGACATGATCTGCATTCCCTTATGTATAGGCAAATACATTGCACAAACTGCAATCTCCATTGCTGGCTGTCAGGGTAACACATACTCCTTCAAATCCTCGTTACGTGAGGTATCAAGTTACTCTTCAGCAGACAGCCACTATTCCAAGTGAGGAAAGAGCATTTGCTTTAAGTACTAACATGGCATGTGTATTATATATGAAAAATAACACACAATGCAAGGAGTTCAAAGGGGAAAGCATGCTAGGCATGCCTTTATAGAGGTTACAGGTGCATACTAGATTGAAAAGTCAAAGTCAAGTCAAAGTAAACTTTATTGTCATTCAGAAATCACACAAGAGCAAAAACTGAACAAAATTCCGTGTCTCCAGACTCAATGTGCAGACAACATATAGACTATTTTCACAGTCATTTACACATATAGCACCTAGCTATTACATCACGGACATGCAGGTAGACAGACAAATGCCACACATAATTGGAAACACATTTTAATACTTTTCATAGTGAACACTTACTTGACATTAATAATTATTAAAATATTTAATTAACTGAGGCGAATTGTATTTATTTGCTTACTTACTTATCTGTTTGTTTAATTAATTGATTGATTAATTAATTAATTAAATTTATTTGCTTGTTTTATTTTATTTTACTTTATTTAAGCTTGACAGAGTGGACTCACGTACCCTTTTCAGGCTTCAATGTTGCTACAAAGAAAAGAGACAAACACAATTAAAAACAATACATATAAGCAATACTCAAAATTACAGGCAAAGCAAGCTGCATGTATCAGAAGCATAACTCTGTTGATAAAATGCACAGCAAAACAAGGGTGGCATTATACTTCAAATGCTAACAGGGAGACCGGCTCTAAAACAGGAAACTAGAAAAAAGTAGGGTTATGACAAGACATAATCACAGATTAAGGCAGCAACAATGATGTATAATATATGATAGTCTAGTACATGCAAAGGAACTTCTACTTTGTAGGTAATTGTGCTATTAAAACTCATTTGCATATGTCATTTTATTAGTTTTAAACACATCTAGTTAAATCAATCTAAAATAATTTGTAGTATATTAATTTTCTTGTACACTAATATAGAAATGCTAAAGGTAGTTTACAGAAAGTCTAAAGGCAACATAAAGGAAATATCATTTTTCTAAAATGGAGTTTCATTATTAGTTTCAAAGTTATTGGCACAAAAAGAAGGAACAACACTATGAGAGATCTGCAAAGAGTACAGAAATTACATTCTTTGGCGCTGCTAGTAATCTCAGCTGAATATGTAACAAAGTCTTGTTTGAGGTAGCTTTTAACAATGTGAATTAGGTTAGCTGGTATGAAACCCTGGTAGCTAAAGAACAATGTATGTGGCTATAAGTCCAGAATGCTTCACTTTTAAGCAAACATCAACCACTAAAACTATAAGCTGGGAGACTAACTGCACCCAAGACTTAAGGAGAATATTGCCTGCATTCTAAACTGACTTTGTAGCATGACCTTAGGGTGATGTCATCAGAGTTTGAAATTAACATTGCTTATCTGATAAACACAACATTTAATTTAATCTTTTGCTATACGCACTTTGATGTATTCATTTATACAGAGTTGGTTTATTGTTTTACAGAGCATGAGCAAAATTCAAAATCAATATTCACACTGTTAAATCCATACTGTACATAGTGAGTTAGGCACTGCAACAACAGATGTATGACTCAGAAAAAGAAAACAAAATAATTTAGCTAGTGTTCATTATTCAACGCATTGGAAAAAATGGACATAAAACAGCAACAGTGAATATCATTCATTTAAATGTCACACTCAGCATTGCTGACAATAATGACAAGTCGATGCGATGGGGTCCAGGAAGTCTGGTTAGGAGAACAACACTCAGCGCATGATTAAGACTAAAAATGTGGTCAGGGAGGGGTAAACTGGGAGGTAGTAGAGTGTGACCAAAGAGCAGTGTTGTGTGCTTTACTACTTAACATTGCGTCCAGCACTCACAATGGTGCTTATTATCAGGAGACATGCATGGCTTCTAGAGAAGTAAGCCTATAGCTCGGTGCCCTGTTTTTCTTTGCCTCCTCCAATATTAACTTGAAATTTGTTTCTTGCATTTTTATATCTTCCTAGTGCTCAGTACTGTAAATGGAATATTACCTTAGTCATTTGTTTAAATAGTTACTGCAGTTTATTGAATTCATGAAGCTGAGCTATGCATTATTTCCTGGCATTAGGACATCAGATTGTTATATATTTCCTTTGTAACTCCCATTTTAAACAATTGCCAGTTAGTGACTTGTGCCTGGATACTGGGTTATAATCCCTAAATTATTGGAACTGCATGATTCTGAATGATTTGGGCACCATATTCCTGTTCTTCAGTTTGTTCATTTAGCTGTACTTGATTCTACTGAGTCTGAGTAGAAACTGTGCTACACAAGTCATAACTTAGGTAGGTTTCTTGGGTTATTTGCGCCTTGTTGGTTTTGCCGCCAATGTTTACATGCTAGACGCTTGTTCATCATTCGAAATGGAGTCTTTGTTTTCAACTGGAATAACCTTTGACCTTGCCTACATTTAGCTTCACTTTTGCCAGTTAGGAGACTTTGGCTGTACCATCCCCCTTATTACTGGACCATGTTTTGTTTTGTTAAAACAACTAAGGAGATACATATGTTTCCTTATGTCATAATAAAATAGTACCATTCCACTAAATGCTTTACGAGAAGAAATTCTGATATTTCATGTTTCCACACATCCACAGTTAATAATGAGGCTATAAAGATAAATATATATCTTCTAGCAAGCTGATTTGTATAATTTACAAAGACTTTCACAATTATTTCCAGAATCAGTTTCATATCACCTTATGGAAAGTATTTATGATCCCCTGCTTACATATGTTGTCTTATCCTTCTAGTTGATTTGTGTTGCTCTGTGATGTTATCTTAATTATGAGCTTTGATGTTTTAAAATGATGTCAACTTTATTTATACTATATTCTGTCCAGTCTTATTGTACATACATTGCATAATTGTTTTTTTAGTTGTCGATGAATATTTTTAAGTTTTTGAAGGCATGTATTCAGAAATATGTGCTGCTCTGAAAAAAGGCATCCCTAGCTGCTCTCTACCATGTTCAACCCAGCATGATCCTGCTTATAATTCATATCATTGTAAACACTGGGGGCCCAGAGAGGTTTAAAATGGAGGCATCAGCTAAAGACTCCACATAGTGGTGCCAGAGATTAGAGTGCCCTGATCCCTATTATATAACGTTATGGTGCACTGAAATGAAACTGTATGCTGACAGGAGTTCATGATCACTATTGTGTGCTTCTCAAATTACTTGCACATTGTCAGAGGTTGATAGAGCTTGCACCCCTGGCCTCATTTAAGGCAATGATAACCAGTGCAAGTCCTAGTCACAACTTTGCATTCATGAAATATATGATATTTGCACAGAATCTCTAACCTTCTCTTTATTGGGAGGCTATGGAGAAGGTAGAATATATATACCTTGAACCTCATTTTATTACCCACAACTTCTGCTTCTCATACCTGTCCCTAGTCGGGATCTAGCAGGTCGGGGTTGTTATTCATTTTTGGTATTACTTTATTGTGCCCCACTTTGATGTCTCAGAAGCTTCGGCCGGTGCAGACTACAGAATCCTGACTGGGCATCTATATGTGACCCTTGTACCTCTCAGATAGCATGCAGATGTTAGTCTCAAGGACTGACTTTTCTCTTAAGTGCTTTCCACACAGTGGAGCTCCAGCGAGATCCATTTTTGACACTTTGCTGTTTACAAAATATGTGCTCCAGCTTACATTTATCAGTCAAGGGAGGTGTTTGCTTCTATCATTACTATTTAGAAGGTTGATTTATTTATTTATTTATATTTAATTGCTAACCAGGTAGGTAGAGATGAGTAAATCATTTATTTTCTATTTGTTAATTAGGTAGGTCAGCTGGCCCAAAGCCCTTTTTCAGCCATGATCCCAGCTCCAAGGCAGTAACAGGAGTACAGTAATATAAATGAGATATATTCTGTTGAGATATAGGTGCAAATTCAATAAAGCTAACACGGTCATTTTTTCCATGTGTGCATCACGGTGGAGCAGTTCAACAAACTCAGACACAACCATGTAGACTTCCTGTCCATGTTGGTAGTGTATAAGGAAATACTCTGCAAGGGCATGTAAAAATCCAGAAATACGGACAGAATGCCTATGAAAAAGTAACAGCACTTCTATAATAGGGGATGTATACACTGTAGATGTCTGAAAGCATTGGGGGGGTGTCGGATTGGTATAACTTTATATTATTTTTACTTCATGTTTGTGCAGTGTGCTGCTTGCCGCCAAAGGTTTTAAATATGAATACCAGAAGCATCATGTAAAACATGAGTAAAATGTAGGGTCACAATAGGTAAAGTAATACCCTGCCTTGTGTCTTTAAATCCGTGCTCCTGTGCTGTTGCTCAGCTTGCACAGCTACTAACTTTGTAGATTCCAGGCTGTCAGTATGGTTACTATGCAAATGAGTACAAAAATCAGTGGATTTGTTGAATCACAAAAAGCAGGAACCATGTAGGGATTTCCACTTCATGTAAGCTTCTACACGGAGTTTGTTTCCAATGGATGTTAGTGACATTAGGGATGTATGTCAGGTCACTTTTTTCTTTTTTTGGAGTGTTTTGCATGTGTTTGTACAGTGCACTGCTTGCTGCAAATGGTTTTGGTGATGCATACCTTGTTTGAGTGACCAAGCCAACCATGTATCAAACATGAGCTAGACATCCAAAGATAGAAACCAGATGCATTCAGTTCTTATTGCTGAACACTGCTGGGCATCATGCAAACCTGGTAAGTGAGTCTGCACTCTGCAAATAGCCTCCAGTTATAGGACTTTGTGGTACTACTCCTGTGGTGACAGGTGTTCGCTATTGGACTAGAGTGCAGATGGTCCTGCGTTCAAGTACAGGGCATGGCAACTTTTCTCATACTGTTCTGATGTTGCAGCTTATACAAATGAAATGCAACTTGCAGTAATTAGCATTTTATGTACGTTTCATGACAACAGGGATGAAAAGTTAAACTTTATATGGTTTACCTTAATTATGAACAGTGCACTACTACAAAGTGAAGCAGGAACTTTAAATCATGTTAGTTATATCTTAAGCAGGTAAATTCCATCTTAATTAGCCAATCACACATGGTGGACCTTCTCAAGAAATGCATAAAGTATGTATACAGACTACATTCTGATTTTCCCTCAATACTTCAAGACTATTGGAGTAGAGACTTGGCTTTGTCAAGGGGAGATTATGCCTTTTAAACTTGGTGGACTTCTTCGAGACAGTCAACAAAGCCCTAGATGAAGTCATATCTGTGCAAACAGCCTACCTGGACTTAGCCAGGGCCCCAGTCTGGCATCCTTGATAAACCCACACAGCTGGGTATCAATCCATATATTGTTAGGTGGGTTGCAAGCTGGCTCACTGATAGAACTCATATGGTCAAAATAGGGGACTCCACCTCCTCCAGCAGACCCATAACCAGTGGTGTTCCACAGGGATCAGTTCTGGGACCCCTTCTATTTGGAATCTACTTCTCTGAAGCACATGCTAAAACTAAAGGACTGTGGCTGACAAAATTTGCTAATGACTGCAAACTGGGAGAAATCATGGAAACCCCTAGCAATATCAACATCCTGCAAGAAGGTCTTACACAGACTAATGATTGGTACCAAAGTCATTACCTTAAACTTAATGCAAAAAAATGCATTATCATCCCCTTTGGCAAGGGTGGTGTTCCTGCAAGCTGCCACATCAATAGCAATAGCCTAAGCACACAGCCAGTGGTGAGAGATCTGAGCAGCCTTAACTTCGATCACCATGTCTCAACATTGGTAAGAAGGGCATTTTATATTGCTCATCTCATAAGTAAGGGCATTTCCTCCTCCAGAAAAAAAAGAGGTTATAACCCCCTGTACTCTTCCCTCATCAGGCCAATAATAGAGTACAATTTTCCTTTTAGTATGTTCCTTTCCAAACACCTGTAGCAATTGCAGGGACCACAAAGGTCCCTTACAAAGAAAATTCAGGGTTTTCAAGATCTATCTTATGCGGACAGACTGAAATCATTGTCACTTTACTCTGTGTCATGCAGACTGCTCAGAGGTAACCTCGGTCTTGCATATAGAATAATCTCTGACCCAGATTTGATGGAAATGCTGCATAATCAAGTCAAATGGCACAAGGATCACTCACTCAAAAGACCTTAACCTGGTATGTGACATCAACAGAACTTGCTGGAGACAGATTTCTCTCACAGAGGTTGCCCCACTTTTGGAACAAACTTCCTATTCATGTTAAACAAAGCCCCTCATTGGCCCTATGTAAGCACAATGTGGACGACTGTATGGGTAACCTGAAATTCACCCTGGGGTTTCCACCTGTGTTCCTCTTGGACAGGGGTAATAGGTGCTAATTTTAGTGTCTGCTTAAACCAGACACCCTTGGGAACATGGGTTGAACTTGGTTAGGCTTGTAAGAGCTCTGGGACAATTAGCCTAGTAACCTCCTATGATCCTGTGAGATAATGCTAGGGGCTGCTTCAGCTATTCTACATCTGCATGTCCTAGAAGCAGAAGTCAGTGTTGCTGGTGCTGCTTACAATAGGCCAAGGCAGAGGAGGAGAAGAGTGTTCAGGCCCAGGGTAACTTCCAGGTGCCACATAAGCTGGAGATTGTAGAGTACTACTGGATGGAAAGGGACATATTGCAAGAACTCTGTGAGATCTTAAACCCTCTACTCAAAGCCATAGCCAACCAAGGAGAATCCATCCCAGTGGAAACTAAGGTATGTGTGGCCCTTAGGATATTAGCTACAGGTATTTTTCAAAGACCAACTGGGTACATGATGAAAGTGTCACAGGCATCAGCATCCAAGATAGGATAGTCCACCAGTTCCTGGATGCTGCCAGTGAGCAAATATCATTTCCCTTTTCCCCTGAGCAGAGGGCCAGCAATATGCAATGGTACTACCATATAGCACACTACCCTAAAGTAGTAGGTGCCATAGATTGCACTCATGTACACCTCAATCAGTACCTGGTTAGCAGGGTAGAATTTACATTAACCACAAAGGATACCACTCCATCAACTGCCAAGTCATGTGCAATGCCCAGGGGATTATCTTGAATGTGTGTGTTGGTAACCCTGGCAGTTATCATGACTCCCATATCTGGCACACATCACAGCTGTACCAGATGTCTGCTAGTGGGAGACAGCCAACAGGGCCATTTACTGGGGGTTGCTGGCTATGCCTTGGAACAGTGGATGATGACACCCATCAGAAATGCACACACACCCATGGAAGAGCATCATAATGAGGCACACACACAAACAAGGAACATTATAGAGCATGTGTTTGGGCTTCTGAAGTCATGGTTCCAGTACCTAGATATATCCAGTGAAGCCTTGCATTATAGGGCTCATATTATATGCTCAAAGGTCCTGTTCATTGAACACAAAATGAGCTACACATATTTACCAAACTGCGAATACACCGAACACCATAAACCATGAAATTTAAAATCATGAATCGTCATACTCGGCCAACCCCACAGCCCATGACATACTACCTACCCAAACAAAATAAATAAACACATACATACACTATATCTATGCACTTACCTTAATCCGCACCCTAACCATAAGGTCCATAACTATCGCACACTTACCCTACAGAGATATACCCAAACAAAATAAATAATCCGCACACATACACTTAACAAAACCTTACTTCTAACCCTACATTAAACCTTACATATATTACATATCTATGCACTTAGCAGGCTAACCCTAAGGTCCGTAACTATCGCACACTTGCCTTACGGAGCTATACCGCAGACGGGCCAACTATGACAAATCGACATTTTGAATTTCCCAGTTTTGAACATTTGCTGTTTTTGTTGTTCGTGGAATACATGTCGCTCTTTTCGTA
The DNA here is from genome assembly GCF_019279795.1 of Protopterus annectens. Lineage (NCBI taxonomy): Eukaryota > Metazoa > Chordata > Ceratodontiformes > Protopteridae > Protopterus > Protopterus annectens. Next base: position 1,098,646,662 of record NC_056728.1, read on the forward strand.
TTCACTGAACAGGACCTTCGAGCTTCTAATATGAACCCGCATTATACTACACACACACATGTATACAAATATTCACAGTATGTGCTATGCTCCACAATCTGATCCTGCGGAAACAGCTACAGCAGGATCAGCAAGGGGAAGGGACACACATCCCCCCACCAATGCCTAAGTCACCACAGTCACAGGTGAACACACAGGAGGAACCCTTAGCTGTTGTCCCTGTAGGCAGTGAGCCCTTGCTTTGGCTAAGAGTTACATTCACTGACCACTTAGTGAACTAGGGTCTAATACCTTTCTGCTACTCATATGCAAATTGGAACAAGGATTTAAGTCTGCTATACATAGGAAAAGTACTTTTTCTAACACGTATATTCACTTTTCATGTGCACACCCTCTTTTTCAAAAGAAGGGAATTGTAAAAGGCTATTATGTTAGAGCTGGCCGTATGACATTATCGGATATGGACTATGACAATAAATGCACTATCCTAAAAAGTATGCTTTTAGAGCATGGATATCCCATTGACCTGATATCCAACATATGTACTGAGGTCACCAATGATAGGAAGGATGTTTACAAACCCATTTTAGGATTGGGATCTGAGTTCAAGAACCAAAATGGTCATTTTATTAGTAACACCTTGGGATACAATAGAGTATTTACAACTAATTTTAGTGGTAGTGCATACATAATTAAGAATATAGTGGAGAATGAATAGAAAAAATTCACTGAGGTCACCAATGATAGGAAGGATGTTTACAAACCCATTTTAGGATTGGGATCTGAGTTCAAGAACTAAAATGGTCATTTTATTAGTAACACCTTGGGATACAATAGAGTATTTACAACTAATTTTAGTGGTAGTGTATACATAATTAAGAATATAGTGGAGAATGAATACAAAAAATTCACTGAATTTACAGACCTGCCCAACTTAAAGAATAAACCAATGAAGGTAGTATTAAGAAAAGGAAAAAATCTTAAAAACTTGTTAGAACAAACAAATTTCAGGAATGTTTTCTCTAATAAGAGAAAGGGCACCTATAAGTGTGGTGTCTGTAATCAGTGTTCTTATATTATGCAAGAAGAGCAGGTTAACATTACTTCAAGGAATAAAATTATATACTCCAAAGAATATTCCAATTGTAATAGTTTTGGGCTGGTATATACGGTTCATTGCAAAGGATGTGCTAGTTTCTATGTTGGAAAAACCGAAAGGCAACTTAAGCGAAGGATATATGAACATACCAATAACATTAGTAATAAAACTAACCATAATGCCCTATACAGACATTCTTTGACATGTTGCAAGGCTAGTTTTTGTTTTTTTGTCATTGAGACAGTACGCAAAGATCCCAGGGGGACCCTGGGAATCTAAGTTAACTTGTAGAGAGGCCTATTGGCAAATTTTTTTGGAAGCCAACAGACCTCCGGGTTTAAATGACAGCATTTCCCTTATACCTCTTAAAACTCAGGTCAGCGAAATTGTAAAAAATAGTTAATTCATTATTATATACAATTAATATACATTCATTTATATGTATTGATGTATTTTCTTTTTATAAATTTATGCATAATGTTATGGATTTCCTATTTTATGTATCTTAATAGGAATTTTAATGAATTTTTAACATTTTAATCTTCTGCAATTCATTAATTTGTAGCTAATTGCCTTACTGAATAATGGGAAAGCTTTTGATTGAAGTGTATATAAACTGGATGAATATATTATTAAAGACAATTTTTATTCAAAATGAAACTGTCTTCATAATCACGACTGGTTGGAATTCCTTCTATAGACCGTTGTTTGGTTATCGCACACTTACCTTATGCAGCTATACCGCAGATGGGCCAACTATGACAAATCGACATTTTGAATTTTCCAGTTTTGAATGTTTTCTGTTTTCGTTGTTCGCAGAATATGTGTCGCTCTTTTCGTATTCACTGAACAGGACCTTCAAGCTTCTAATATGAACCCGCATTATACTACACGCACATGTATACAAATATTCACAGTATGTGCTATGCTCCACAGTCTGATCCTGTGGACACAGCTACAGCAGGATCAGCCAGGGGAAGGGGCACACATCCCCCCACCAATGCCTAAGTCACCACAGTCACAGTCATAGGAGGACACAGAGGAGGAACCCTTAGCTGTTGTCCCTGTAGGCAGTGAGCCCTTGCTTTGGTTAATAGACATTGCATAGCACATTCACTGACCACTTAAGGACCTAGGGACTAATACCTTTCTGCTACTCATATGCATACATTAAAAATGTTGCCAGACAACTCATATAACCTGTCCATGTATTGGCTGTGTACTGTTTACATCAGACAGAGTCAGCCCTGCACTACAGTTGTGTCAACCATTGGATTTGTAGGGTAGATCCTTAATCTACACTGCGGTCTTTTAGAGTATTATGGTATATCCTTGTATCTATGAGCTTGGTAGAGTATGCAAGTAAATAGTGTTGTATTTGTATTGAAATTAAAGTAGCGTGACTACTTACACCATTTTACTAGTATGTGTCCATTTGTAATTAGTATGCCTCATTCATTAAACCTTCATACAGTCCTAATGCGGCAGATTACTGGTACATCATTCAAGACAGAAGTTCGAACATGAGGCTACACATTGCAGTGTCTGACTTTGGACTTGTCTGTATCCAAACAGCAGATGTGGTTTGTTCCTCCACCCCCCAAAACAGGGGTGTCTCCTTGTAACTGCCATAGCAGTAACTCATCTATGCTACTCCCAAACCCACGGTATATGGGTGTTTGTCACAGTTACTATCCCCCACATTTCCAGGAGAATACTATAGATTTGATAACACATTGTATGTGTTAGATAACTCATGTACAGCAGTGTACATTGTTATACAGATGGTTGTGTGATGAATGGCCACTGTTCTGTCAAGCTGCTTCTGTGGCCAAAAGGACTAAGGCAGCCATCCTGTCTGATGAAGCTGTAATGCTGTTGAAGGCTTATATCCTGATATAAGTAGAATTTTTGGATGTAAAACATTTTTGATAAGGTTTAGCCAGTTTGCACGGAGCACTGCAGTGCAGAAACAGGAAATAAGATTTATGTCTGACCACCAACCACAGACAGTGGATAAATTCAATTATTGCCATTAGTACTCTAGAAATCCTGGCCTGGAGTAGAGATAAGAGTGGGCTGTAGTAACAGGTATATATTACATATTAGCAAGACTCAGATGTGAGCAATATGCCACAGTAAAAAAAAAGGCAGAGGCACATGCGTGTACACTTAGTTAACAATTGCGCAAATCTGATGCTTTTCAAGATATAGCTAATAAATATACATATATATATATATATATATATATATATATATATATATATATATATATATATATATATATATATATATATATATATATAGCTAATATATATATATATATATATATATATATATATATATATATATATATATATATACATATATATATATAGCTAATATACATATATATATATATATATATATATAGATATATATACATATATATATGCATATGTCCATAGTGCCCTACATACATCTCAAGCTACAGGTAATCAGGACAAAATCACAAATAATGGCAGGACAAAGGCCCAAAAATTGAGACACTTTTTAAATATTGCACTTACAAACATATAAATGTGATAGATTAACAGGCGTTGATTTAGTGTGATTTTTCTGAAGGATATGATGTATGAAATTCAGATGTCTACCACTATAGTGTGATGTCATTTCTCAAAAATCTGGACCATTGAGAAGTATGATGTCCTATCATTCTCAGACACCATGTCCCCCAAGATTACATGTGGAAACATTGCAAATTCAGGGCACAATTTAAGTGTATGTATATATATATATATATATATATATATATATATATATATATATATATATATATATATATATTGACAAGCCATACCTTTGTTTCCCCACCAGCAGCAGTAGCAACAAGCACAACAACCCTGGCTCACCTTGACTTTTCCTCACATATATCAACCACTGCACAAGTTTTAATATATGATGTTGTGTTCTTCATCATGGACAGTGCCATCATGGATGCTCATAGGCTTGCTCATCCAAATGCAAACAGACAAATAGGCTCAATAAGGGTATTGTTACACAACTAGGCTACTAAACAGTATTCGTCCACTAAGCTACTCGCCTCAGATTACACTGAAGCAATGTGACTATGCAGGCCTCTCAAGCTGTTGTTGAACACATGACTAGTTTATGTTATCTAGTATAACTGCACCTGTAGTCCTACATAATTCAGACTTGAGCTGGGCCACATACATTAAGTACTCTGTTCTGTAATCCCTAAACAAAGATAAGTAGGGTGTCTACTCTCACTACAGTCACGTGTGTGTGTCTGTGTGTGTGTGTGTGTGTGTGTGTGTGTGTGTGTGTGTGTGTGTGTGTGTGTGTGTGTGTGTGTGTGTGTGTGCGTGTGTGTATGTGTGTGTAAACAAATGTGGCATGGTTCCAGTCAAGGCAGTCCTCCAAACTCTTGTCCTCTACGTGGTCTGCTGATGTCATCTACCATAACATCACCTGCTGTCAGACTTGTGCTGTAGCATGTGCATTAAGTATTTTGATATGTAGTATGTAAACCTAGATAGGTAGGGTTTCTATACTCAATGCAGTCAACTTGGTGTGTGTGTGTGTTTCGACATAAAGAATGGTGTAAGTATGTTACCCATGATGACTTCTCAAATGGCATGGTTTTGCACCATTTTTGTGCTTGCACAAACAACCTGTCAAGGCAGTCCTCCAAATGCCTGTCCTCCATGTGGCCTAATAATTTCATCTACCATAAAATAACCTGCAGTCATGTTATAATCAGACTTGTGCTGTGGGGCATCTGTTAAGTGTTCTGATCTGTAGTATATAAACCTAGATAGGTAGGGATGCTATCTTCACTGCAGCCAACTTGGTGTGTCTCTCTACTTAAAGAATGGCATACGTATGTATCCCACACTGACTCCTCAAATGGCATGGTTTTCCACTGCTTTTGTGCTTGCACACACATCCAGTCAAGGCAGTCCTCCAAACTATTGTCCTTCACATGGCCTACTGTCCAGTCAAGGCAGTCCTCCAAACTCATGTCCTCCAAGTGGCCTGCTGATGTTGTCTAACATAAGATGACCTGCAGTCCTGTTGAAATCAGATTTGTGCTGGGGCATGTGCATTAAGTAACCTTATCTGTAGTATGTAAGCTTAGATAGGTAGGGTTTCTATTCTCACAGCAGTCAAATGTGTGTGTATGTGTATGAGCTGTTGTTGGATGTTACATGGAGCATTTTACAGCAGCCTAAGAACACTGTCCTCTTGTTCTCAACAGACACTGGTGATGTCATCAGCAATATCAGATTAATGGATATATATACATTATAATAGGCCATGGTCACACACTGGCCTGACAGACGGGTAGATGTCACCTCATCCTATATAAGACAGACAACAGTAACTTTCCTGTTATTGCATGTACAAACATCATATTTGCAAAGGTGATGGACACTTTGACACATTAAATCACATAGGAGTTCCCATGGACTATGATTTTTGCAGATGATATTGTGATCTATATTGAGAGTAGGGAACACTTTTATGAGACCCTGGGGAGGTGGGGATATGCTGAACAGAAGAGAAGAATGAATGTCAGCAGGACTAAGACAGAATATATGTGTGTGAATGAGAGGGAGGATAGAGGAATGGTGAGGATGCAGGGAGTGCAGTTAGTGAAGGCGTATGATATTAAATACTTTGGATCAACAGTTTAGAGTAATGGAGAGTGTGGAAGACAAGTGAGGAAGAGATAACATGCAGGGTGGAGTGGGTGGAGAAGAGTGTCAGGAGTGTGTTTTGACAGACAGGTATCAATAAAACTGAAAAGGAATGTCTACAAGATGGTAGTGAGATCATCTAGGTCATATGGGTTGCAGATGGTGCTACTGGCAAAAAGACAGGAGTCATAACAGGTGTTGGCAGAGTCCCAGATATTACAGTTTCCATTGTGTGTGCTGAGGATGGACAGAAGTATTAACCACATATTAGAGTGTCAGATCATGGTGTAGGGTTTGGAGACAAAGACAGAGTGGTGGGATTAAGTTGGTTTGGACATGTTCTAAGGAGTGATGTTGGGTATATTGGGAAAAGGGTGCCAAGGATGGAGGTGCCAGGTAAGAGGAAAATAGAAAGGCCTAAGATAAGGTTTATGGATGTTGTGACAGAAGACATGCAGGTTGTTGGTGTGGCACAGCAAGATGCAGAGGACAGGTAGAAATGGATGCAGATGATCTGCTGTGGTGAACCTTAATGGTAGTATCCAAATGAATAGGAAGAAGAAGATACATCTGTGTTTAGAGACACCCATCTGTGCACTTGTGGCAGGAGTAAACAGTAGGAATATCTGTTTGAAGGGTAGTGTGTCTGGACTCAATTTGGGCTTTAATACTGTGTCTTTCTATTACCTGTTCTGGATTGTGTGCAGAAGCTGTAATACTTTTTTCTCATGCATGCAGAAATGTCAATACACTTGATTTCAAATAAAAATAGATCATGCTATGTAGTAGAGCAGATCTAGCTGTCAGAACCTTTGTTGCATAACAAGCAGCAATTTACCCACTTACATATCAATAACAGAGGTATTAAGGACCTCATAATGTACACCCCATATATTAGTCACCTGAGAATACCAGTCAGATCACATATACCCCTACTCTTTGCATTCCCTATGCAGATAACAGATTCAAACCTCCCATTATCACCTATCATTTTGCCTGTGTTTCCCCTAGTAGCATAGTTGACATGGGGTTTTGTGAATCAGTGCAAATAATGCCTCATGCACTGAATAGCCTGTTCCCCTACATCACTGAAGTGCATATTTCAAGAGGTCCAGCTATGGTAAGAATCTAGAATCAGTGCTCTCTTGCTTTCAGAAAGGTAACACTAAACAGGTTGTTTGTTCACACACCTTGACTCCTACTCATAATATGCACCCAACACAAACCATCATGTACACAGATACTCCCCACAAACCAACCTAAACAGCAGACACATCCTAAGCACAATCCGACTACAAGGGGACAATACACATGAGAAAGATCTTCATCACTGTCTCACCATAGAAGTTCTTAAAGCAATGGGCATGTATCCCAAAGGTTTTCATAATAGTTGACTGTATATTGAAACATACAGATGCCCCACTCATCAACTTAAACAAGGATATGTTTAGTGTCAGCTGTGTGGCAGATGTAGTTGTCACAACACACACGCAATCAAGTCTCTGAACAAGTCCCACTCTTAATCCAGCATACTTCATCTTGGCATGCACAACTTGAGACATGACTATATGAAAAATATGAACACAGACACAATTTGAGTTATGAGTTAATATGGGTCCAAACCAGGTATGTCCTTATGTTTGAGCAGCATTATACCCTCACCTAGGATGATACCACTATATAAAGAACAACAGATTCTCTGAACTTGCCTAATTTTCTGTTTTCATTTTAAGGTTATATATTACCTGTCAGTGTGGAATGACATGGTGGATAGAGCACATTGCTTTGCCAGACTTCAGCCACTTGACTGCACCATAATCCCTTTATTAGCCAAGGTCACAAAAGCAGAATAGCAAATATGAAAATGTACAGCTACAAAGTAAGAGCCGTACTGCTAAACGCTAGGAGTTAATATCTTAAACAACACTCTCTGTAAGCGCTCTTCGCAGTGAAGATGTTGATGTCTGTGCAGTCACACAAACCTGATTCAGGGCTAAAGTAAGTAATTTGCCCTTGCAAGGCTACAATGACTTCCAAAGAACCAGACAGCAAATGGAAGTTGTGTGAACAACAAGAGATATTGTATCTATTTACAGTGAAGATTAGTACACCTCAAGACTGTTTAAAGAATATAAGTATATAGAGTCATTCCATGTCCAACATACTGTGGTTAGGAACCCCCTTCATATTATTGCCATTAATAGGTCTCCGTCCACAAACATGACAGGCCACACAGCCTGTATATTATTACATAGAACAATTACAGTAGAACAAATCAACCCAGGCAGGGCTGAGTGAAAGTATTTGTTCATTGATCAGGATAATTATAGGACAACAAACTCACTTACACAATATTACCTGGGGTTTGTGAACTGAAATCCCATGGAATAAATAGTGCACCACCTACAAGGTTATCTCATATTCCAGACCTGTACTTCATCAATATGAGTGAACAATGTAATGGCACATCTGTTGTGCCTTGCACTGTTAATCCAACCATAAGACGGTATGTTTTGAAGTAGATATACCTACTGAACCCCCCAAAGGGAAAGTCGGGTTCACGTCCCACTCACCAGGCTGAACAAGGAGAAGGTCACGGTGAGCTGCCTGTCGGGCGCTAGGATCCGCCACATAACCCAAGCACTCAGGTTACTCCAAGGCAAGTACAAATATGACTCAGTCATTGTCCATGCTGGTGTGAATGACCTGAGATATACCTCCCTGGACTACATGAAAAGAGACATAGAGGAGCTCTCTGAGCATGTAGCCCAGGCTGGTATGACCCTGACCTTGAGTAGCATCTTACCCTCACCAAGAATGATGCCACAATATGAAGACAAGATGATCAATTTCAACAATTGGCTTAAGTATTGGTGTCATTCAAAGGGGATCCAATGCCTGTCAGCCTGAGATGACATGCTCGACAAACCACGATGCTTCGCTAGGGATGGCTTGCACCTATCACCCCTGGGCTTTCAGATATTGGCAAAGGCTCTTGCTACCCCCATAGTGCCATTTTTAGGCAAGGCTCAAAAGACAAACCCACCTCCATAGGTATCACAAGGGATAAGAAACTAAGAGTAGTGCTACTCAACGCCAGAAGTCTATAACCTCAAGATGCATGCACTCAAAACTCTCCTTAGCATGGAGAACATTGATATCTGTGCAGTAACAGAAACCTGGTTCAAGGCTCCCAAGAGCACCCCAGCATTACCAGGTTATACCTCATACCATGCTTTCCGGCCCCAAAACTTGGACCGAACCACAAAAGGAGGGGTAGTATCAATATTCGTCAAAGATACCCACACCTCCAGGTTGGTGGCACAGTATGAAGCATCAGAGACTATCCATGTGCAACAAACAGTGGGTAAAACTGCCTTCCAGTTTATAGCCTGCTACAGACCACCCTCCCAAACCCAGGAACCCCACTCGGCCTTCCTGAGAACACTGGAAAATATGAAGGTCTCTCCAAACACCATTATATTGGGTGACTTCAACTACCCAAACATAGACGGGGAGCATTACTCTAGTTCCAACACCCTAGCCCAAAGGTTCCTAGAATTTATAAACTCAAATGATATGGAACAACTTGTTACCACTCCCACAAGAGGGGAAAACATACTGGACCTGATCATCACCAACATGGGGACTCTAAGCTCCAGACCAGAAGTGTATCCCTCACTGGTAAGATCAGACCATAAACTAATCTCACTGGATATTCACATCCTGACCCCACCCCCTGCCCAGAAAACCACAGTGAAAAACTTCTCTAAAGCAAATTTCACACTCCTCAAAACCGAGGTGGAATCCTTCAAAGCCCCTGGGCCTGTGGAAAATATGGCCCAGACCACAGAATCCTTTATAAACACATTCTATGAACACCTTCAGGAATGCATGGATCATGCAATCCCAAATAAAACCAAAACCCAATCCTCCAAAGGCAGACGTCCTGTCTGGTGGACCCCAGCCATAAACAAACTATACAATAGAAGGAGGAAGCTACTACATGATAGAGCAAAATCCCAAAAAGGGACGGCATCTCTGATCAGTATTAGCAAAAAACTACGGGCACTCATAAAATCATCTAAGGCCAGCTTTGAGAGAAAAATTGCACAGGACACTAAGGATAATCACAAGGCTTTCTTTAGTTATGTTAGGAACCTGGGTGGGAATTCCCAGATATGCTCAGAATTAGTCCAAAATGACAAAAAATACATTGAACCCACAGACATTGCCAACATCTTAGCTGACAGGTTCAGCGCAAACTCCCCCCCCCCTCTCCATCAAAAGGGCAAATATCTATCCCAGCAGAGTGCTGCCCCCTGACATCTCAGATGCACAGGTAAGAGCCGCCCTCTCCAAAGCAAAAAACACAGCATCAATGGGACCAGACAGTGTCCTGGGCTGCGTCCTACATGAACTCCAAGAAGAACTAAACCCAAACATAAAACTACTGTTCAATCTCAGCCTTACTACAGGTTATGTACTCAAAGAGTGGTGTACAGCAACAGTGATCCCTCTCCACAAAGGTGGTGCCTCAACGGATCCTGGAAACTATCGCCCCATAAGCCTGACTAGCTTGGTCTGCAAAGCTATGGAAAGGATCATCATGGACCTCATAAATTAAGATATTGGGGACCTACAGACGCTGTATCCTACCCAGTTCAACTTTGTTAAAGGCAGATCCTGCTTCTTAAACCTGGTTGATTTCTTTGAAACAGTCACCAAGGCCATTGACGAGGGGAAGGTGATCCACACAGCCTACCTGGACCTCGCAAAAGCCTTCGATACAATACCCCACTCGGGCATTATAGATAAGTTCACCAGCTTAAATATAAACCCCTATGTCACTAGATGGGTTGCAAACTGGCTCAAGGACAGAACCCACATGGTTAGAATTGCTGGAGCCATGTCAGACTCCAAACCAGTTACAAGTGGCATCCCACAAGGCTCAGTTCTGGGACCTCTCTTGTTTGGTATATATTTCTCCGAGGTACAGGCCAACACTGTGGCTGACCAAGTTCGCAGATGACTGCAAACTAGGCGCCATAATCGACTCTCCAGCTGACACAAGCATCCTCCAAAAGGGCCTCATAGAAACAGACAACTGTTGCCAGAGCCATGGCCTTAAGCTAAATGCCAAAAAGTGTATAGTCATCCTCTTTGGCAAAAACAAAGTGCCCACAAATTACCACATAGGTGGTAATCCATTAAGTACGGAAGAAGTAATTAGGGATTTGGGGACCCAAGTAGATAGCAATCTCTCCTTTGACAATCACACTGCTAAAGTGGTTAGAAAGACCTTCTATATAGCCCAGGCTCTGGCACCAGTTATCCGTCTCTGTGAGATCCTTTTAGAGGATGCTTGTGTCAGTCGGTGAGTCGATTATGGCACCCAGTTTGCAGTCATCTGCGAACTTGGCCAGCCATAGTCCTCCCGTGTTAGTCTGTACCTCAGAGAAATATATACCGAACAAGAGAGGTCCCAGAAGTGAGCCTTGTGGGATGCCACTTGTAACTGGTTTAGAGTCTGACATGTCACCTGCAATTCTGACCATGTGGGTTCTACCCCTGAGCCAGTTGTGTATTGTAGCACACACACTGACCCAGTGTAACTTCCAAACCCACTTTCAGACACATTTGGCTGAAAAGTGTCCCCCCTGTCACCACCAAACCTACTACAAACCATGTGTGCAGCATCACTTCCAAGCTGTGGTATCTACATTGAAATAGTAATCACTGCCCTCTCCAAGACTAGCAGCACAGTCTCCATGGGACCAGATGACATTCCAGTCTGTGTTCTTCATGTGCTTCAACAGTGAGCTACTCCCCTAGGTACCATATTCAACCACAGTCTGAATACTGCTGTTATACACACTGAATGGAATACAGGCACCATTTTCCAACCATGCAAGAGATGGCTGGCAAAATAGAATTGCAATTAAGAACCATAAATTTATGCAACCTCTGTCGTAAGGCAATGGATATAGTTTGCATGAATCTCAGACAGAAGAAAATACGTGACTTTCAAACACTATATGTGTTCCAGTTAGGTGTTACCAGTGTATCTTGTGGCTGCAAAACCTGGTGGGATTCAAGACTGTAACCAGAGACATACACAAAGTCAAAGATGTGCACACACCTATCGTAGCTTGGCCAATTCCTTCAACACAATCCAACATTTGTTATCAGTGGGAAAGTAACCAAGGTTAATATCAAATAGTGTGTTATCAGTGGGTTTTCAAATGGGATCACAGACTAACTACAGTCAGTCACAGAGTGAGACTTCAACTCAAGCAGCAGAGATGTCACCTGTGTGGTAACAGAAGTGTCAGTGTTGTGGCCCCTCATGTTTTCATATATGTCTCAGAAGTCCTGAACAAAACCGAGGGTCTGTGGCACTAATGACTGCTGGCAAAGCCATGGGTGTTACATGAACTGCACAGAAATGCATCAGTATATCCTGTGGGAATAATAAATGCCCCTGCTTATTATAAAATAACCACAAGTACACTATCCCCCACTTCTGTACTGATAGACCTTGGTACACGTCATCTGCAACCTGGGTCTACTGTGGGGAGGTAGACATTCTACATCTTACATCTGGTTAGCAACAGATTTACATCAACAGCATGTTTGCAATCCCCTATACTCATCCCTAATCAGACGTATTAATGAATAAAATCCACCATTTGAAATGTAATTTATGAAACCTGCACAATCTTGACAGACCTCAGACATGTCTGAGTAATAAAACATCAGAGAGTCTTCAATATGTGTCTTCTGCAGGCAGACTGACATATCTGTTACTGTGTGTAGTATCATATAGATAGCTTTGAGGCAGATTATGTATGCCTTACAGAGTATCTGTGGCCAAAATGGGATGAAAATGCTGCACATGTGAAAGTAATGTGGGATTCAAGTTACCTGTTCCAGGAACCTCAGTGTACACTGTGACATACATAGGACATGCTGGAGAGACATATACATCTCTCAAAGGTCATCTCTCCTCTGCAGTAGGCTTCAAATGCAAACAGATCACCTCCATTATCCTGTTGATGGACAAGCTGGATAATATGATGTGAAAAAGTTATCTACCAAGGATAACTGCTGCTTCACTCCTTGGTATGGGTAGTCCTTGGTAGACAAAACTTGGCCATGCATTATATCAGACTTTCAATATTATATTGTGATGTAATGGTTATGTTTCTAAACACCATCAGGTCAATACTCTAGTCACATTCTATGAACCTCGGAACCTATGGCGATGTACATGCAAAAAGGAACATTATACTATATTACTGTTCTGATGAGATTTGTTTTCAGTGCTGACATAGAATCCTGAGCTCTGAATCTGATGGGTTGACTTTGGATGTGCACTCATACATTTGTATTAAACAATCCTTAAAGAGAAAGTTAGATGTATTAATGAGACATATTTAATTGTCTGAATTCATAGCTCTTATAAAAGCATCCACTATAAAGTCTATAAATTCTTATGTTTGCAACTGTCTAAATGGCTACATACAATCTAAACTTTAATTTAAAGGCTCACTGCTGCTTTTTTTGCTGTGATAAACATTTCTGCAGTTTTAGTAGTGTGGGTAGTTGTAGAATTGTCCATATTCCTGTCCCAGAGACTTCCCATACTCTGGAACAAACTACCTCTCTATATCAAACAAAGCTCCTCATTAGCACGCTTCAAGAAAAATCTTGATGATTAGATGGGAGATAGGAAATTCACTCCGGGCATCACTTCTGTGGCCCTGCTCGGCAGGAGCACAGGAAAATAATTTTCTTGGGTGGTGAAAGCCAGGGTACCTTTTTGGCTAGGCTTGTATAGGCCCTAGGGTCAATAGCTTAGTACCTACCCATGAACCTATAAATGGCAGGTACAATTATCAGTTCAAAAACACAAATGGAGGTAATAATGTCATATTAATATAGATAGTCACACTGTGCATCAGACACATAGCTTTAGTGTCCCTGGATCCAAAAGACAGATGACAGGGATGTGGCACAGTCATCATTATTTGCACATGGTGTTGCGGGCAGGAGGCCTAGGCTGACACAAAATGCTGCCGAGTGTGTGTGTGAGTAAGCAAGAGAAGCATGCAAGCTGGACCATGTAAATGTTGCGTGTGTGTCTGTAGTTGCCCTCAGTGTGACATTGCTGCATGAGTGTCTGTATGAACACAGCCAAGCTCAGTGTTAGCCCTATGTGTCTGTATGTCTTACAGCTGTGAGCCATGCATGGTAGAGCTGACAGTTCATCATCTCTATACCCAAACATGAGAACTGGCTCTTCCAGGAGTTGCACTGGCACCTCCATGCCCAAGGTCAGATGCTGTGCCACTACTTGAAGGTGACTGATGTCTGTTGGGCGTGTGCATGTTGTGGGAGCACCCAGAACCATAACCCCATAGCCTGCTATGTCTGAATGTGAACAGCACACTCCCTGCTGAAGCAGTGGATGTACTGCCACTCTGAGGGCATGATCGGACACAGCTACATTGGCTCTCAGCAGATGTAATTGCAGATGTAATTGCTGACCTACACCCACAAGGCTGACACTCCCAGCCCAGCAGACATTCTATCACAGACAATGTGCATCCCATGACAGATACACTGCACTCTCTCACAGACACTTTCCATTCCAACGTGTCATTCAACTGATCCAGGGAATCGACAACACAGTTGGAGGCTGTCACGGATGTCACTCTGTGCTGAGCATTCTCCTGGAGTTCCTTTCTAAATGTGCTTGTGCCTCCGTGACAGCCTTAAACATACATCGAGTGACACATAAGACACCTACAACAGGTTGGTAAGGGATAGCAGGGATCCTCTGAGCCCTCCCCCCATCAATCTGCCTGTGTTGCACCTCAGTTTGGCTATGGCCAGTGTCAGTCATTAAAGCCACAGTAGTAGCACACTTCCCTGGTCAATGTTCTTGCCCTCCAGCTGTCCAATATCTATGCCCTTGGTAGACTGGGTATGAGGATGGGGTCACTAGATGTCAACCTCTATGTCAGTATCAGCCTTTACAACCCCTGGCTGTGCCTCACTTCGACTACCATCATCATCAGAGTCTGATGAGACACTGACATCAGTTGGCATAGGGGACACAGAACCACTTCCATCTTCACTGCGATAAAAGAAAGGAAAAAAACAGTATGGCATTAATACCTGCACTACTATGCTGCAATAAATGTTAAGCAATTTAGACTCCTGTCACTATTACAGACATTTATACCTCTCAACCTCTTATGGCAAGGAATGTGGACAAAGCCATGAATAATGGATGGAGAAAGGCCTAAGAATATGTATCATTGTGATATATTGCCCTTACAAACCTAGAAAGGTGATAGAATAGCAAGCATTGCTTCACCATGACATTAATGAGTGGTATGCAATTTTAATGTGAGATCTGCCATTATTTTATGTCTGCACTCTTTAATGACCTGTCAATAGTCTGCAGCTCAATCACTATGTTCTTAAATATGGCCCAGAGGTATGAGTCACACATCTGGACATTCTGCAAATATCTGTACAATTGACAAGTATGCAAACAGTACAGCAATCAATACATAGCAAGCATGAGATGACACTTTAGCAGATATGTTGGAATATTTCTGCATTACTACCATAAATGTATTCTGCTTACCAAATGCAGGAGGCCTAGATCTGTGGATTCCTGACAGCCCTGGCAAATGTAAATGGTCATGTAATGGCAACAGCACCTCACTTAACAGTATAACAAAGGGTAATAATTTTAATAATATATATCTACAGTAATGACAACCTCTAAGTGGCCTGAAAACTACAGCTATCTAAAATACCCCAACCTGGCAAACATTAAAACTATATACAATACTACACAATGAATGCAACAGTATTCTACTGATTATCTAACAAAGCCTATCTGGAAGCTCCTTCTGAGATGCAGGAGTGGCACCCACGTCCAGAACATACTGGCTGATGGACTGCTGAGAGCTTTCCTGAGTGGCAATATTTGCCAAGAATTCCTTGGTGGTGGGTGAATGGTTGTTCTGCTGCAGGACCGCCACTGGTGATCTGATAATCACATGCCACTTCAGCAGAATGCCTCCTTGCAGCATGAATCATGTCCATGGCTCCATGTCGCACGTGCTCATAGCTGCGATTTTGGCACCCAGTTGCATTTACATTTTGGACCAATTCATCCCACATGCCTACATGTTGCGACATATTGGCCAACCTCCTGGACATAAGGACCCCATGATGTTGCCCTGATGCCTCAATGATGAGGTCATTCTCTGCCTCAGAAAATGGGGACCTACACTGAGTGGGCATATTGTTTACTGAAAGACAAAATAATGATAGCACATATAAGGATCACCTAAGTAAAAGTAAACTGTGTCCAGATAAGGCAATACAGAAAAGCTCTCAGTATTCACCACTTGATTGCAATTTATTTATTTATTTCCAGTTTGTTTGCCAGGATAGTCCATTGGGCCACAAATGGCCCGTTTTCAATGGAGTCCTGGGGAGAAAAGCTCCAGAAGGTTGATTACATAATACAAAGTAGGAACACATTTGAAGTACACATTACATTTGTCACACATTGAAACATAATTATGCATTAATACAGTAGCTAAGAAAAATATGTCGGAGGAAAAATAGGTATTTACAATGAGTTTCATCAGAGATTGTCATATTTGAACAAACATCTGGCTTAATAGTGAGTAGTATTTGTTATAAGGAGTAACAAAAAATGCCAGTTTAACTTGCTTTAATTTAAAGATTCAACAGTGGTCAACAAATAACATGGGGGCTACAAAACAAGGAGAGTAGCATAGGTTCATAGGTTCATAGGTGTGTACTAGGCTAATGGCCCTAGTGCCTTTATAAGCCTACCCCATAGGATTACCCTGGCATTGTACCACCCGACCTTAGTTCCCAGTGCCTCTGTCGAGTAAAGCCACTGTAGTGATCCCTGGGGTGAATTTTCTATCTCCCATCCACTCATCAAGATTTCTCTTGAAGAGGACCAGTGAGGTGCTCTGCTTGACTTGTATGGGAAGTCTATTCCATAGCATGGGCAGTCTCTGGGATATGAACCTGTCTCTCCAGCATGTTCTGTTGATTATGGTAATGAGGTTGAGGTCTCTGGAGCATGTGGTGCAGAGGGATTATAATTTCTTTAGATGTAGCATTTCTAACAGAGCTGGGTCAGACATGGCTTTGTAAGTCAAGCAGAGATCATCTCTAAGTAGACGATATGAGACAGAGAATAGTTGGAGTTTTTTGAGTCTGTCCATTTAGGACAAATGTTTAAGGTCTAGGATCCTCTTTGTGAGGTACTTTTGCGGCATCTCCATTTGTTGCAGGCGTTTAGTGAGGTACATGCCAACTGGGGCATTGTACTCGATGATTGGCCTAATGAGGGAAGAGTAGAGGAAGACAATGGCCTCTTTCTTCCTGGATGCAAAACCCTTAGTAATGAGATGTGCCACATAGAAGGACTTTCTGATCACAGTGGCAATGTGGTGGTCAAAAGAGAGGTTGCTGTCAACCCGTGTTCCCAGATCTCTTATAACGTCTTCTGTGTTCAGTGGACTACTATTGATGTGGTAATTCATGGGAACTGTGTTTTTCCCAAAGGGGATGATGACACATTTTTTGGCATTGAGCTTATGGCCATGGTTCTGACACCAGTCGTTGGTCTCAGTGAGGACTTTCTGTAGGATGTCAACATCACTTGGGGAGTTAATAATAGCTCCCAACTTGCAATCGTATGAGAACTTTGTCAATCAGAGTCCCTTCATGTTGGCCTGGACTTCAGGGAAGTAGATGCCAAACAGGAGAGGACCCAGGACCGAACCCTGTGGGACTCTACTCATGACTGGTCAGCAGTCTGACTTGGAGTCAGCGAGTTTCACACTGTGAGTTGTACCTGTGAGCCAGTTTGCAACCCGCCTAGTGATATAGGGGTTGATGCCTATCTTAGTGAGTTTTTCTATGATTCCTGAGTGGGGAATGGTATCAAAGGCCTTGGCCAGATCAAGGTAGGCTGTATGAACCACCTTGCCTTCATCCACAGCTCTGACTGACACAAAGAAGTTGACTAAGTTAAGCAGGCATGATCTACCCTTCACAAAACCAAACTGTGTGGGATCCAGAGTTTGGAGATTCCCTATATCCTTGTTTATTAGGTCCATGATGATGTGTCCCATAGCTTTGCATATCAGACTCATCAGGCTAATGGGGCGTTAGTTCCCAGGGTCTGTAGTCACTCCTCCTTTGTGGAGTGGGATGACAGTAGCAGTGTGCCATTCAGTAGGGGCAAAGCCTGAGGTGAGGCTGTGACTGAACAGGGCATACAGGTGAGGTTCCAGTTCACTCTGTAGTTTATGTAGAATACAGCCAGGGATATTGTCAGGTCTTATAGAAGCTGTATTCTTGGCCTTGGACAATGCTGCAGCCATAATACTGGGTGCCTGGCAATCTACTGGTATTGTGACTGGTCCTTTGGGGGGTAAAGTTGGTACTGAATCTGTCGGCCAGTATATTGGCAATATCTGTTGGCTCGGTATATGAGGTACCATTGTGCAGTAGCTCAGAGCAAATCTGGGTATTGCCGTGGAGATTCTTTACATAACTATAGAAGACCTTGTGGTTGTCTTTACTATCTACAACCAAAAAAAGTGCACCACCAAACAACGAAACGCAAAAGAAAGCACTGATGGAAGTAGCGAAAATAAAATACTGCAGACAAACAAATAGCGTATTCCACTTTATTCTCCGCTTTCGTCTTAAACTTCTTCAGAATGATAAAACACAGCAAAGTACCAATGGTTTAAATACTAAAACATTTTAAACCAATTAATCAATTGTCCAATAGGAAAAAATCAATTAAACAATTAATGATGAAAAAACTAAAAACAGGTTTATACCTACATAAAATGCAATAAAAAACCTGCACTATTTTTATTAATGTGTAGGTCACGATGCTTTAAATAGCATTTTACATTAATAACATCGTTCAAACCAGGGGGTGAATCAGATTTTAATTTAATCTGCCAATCTGTTTCACGTTGTTGTACGAAATTCTTATAATCACCACCCCTCATATCTTTCTTACAAACTTCCAAAATGGAAAATAAAAATTTCTTAAAATTGGGACATATCAAGGAATGCTTAAACAAAGCATTAGTATCATCTCTTTTTTTAATGCTATAGAGATGCTCCCTGATGCGTGTCTTCAATTGCCGAGTCGTCATTCCGACATAAAATGCCGGACATGCAGAACACAAGGCAATGTAAACAACGCCAGTGGAGCAACAATCTACATAGCCTGGTACCATAATACTTCTAGGGAAAGAACTAACAGAAACATAAGGACCAACGGAGATATACCTGCAGATGTTACAATTGTGGCAACAGAACATACCTCTCCTGTTGCTAACCTCATAGCAGTGTCCACCGTTGTGATTTTCCAAAATCCTTTTTAAACTATGGTTGTTTTTATGTGTAAAAGTAGGTTTATCACCTAAAATAACAGACATGTCAGAATTTCCTTTGATCACCCTCCAATTTTTTCCAATCATATCCATTAACTGCCTGGAATCAGAATTCATTTCTAAACAACATGCCAAAGAATGGTTAATGTTGTTGGAATTACTATTTTTAAATGTTTCAGCACCATTGTTTAAGTTGGTTCTTAAAAAGGAGGAATAATGTGTTCGACGTTTCTGGTAAACTTCCCAAGCTATATTGGTCAGTAAAGCCCTATCATACCCCCGATCTAAAAAAAGGGAGATAATGAATCTAAACTCATGCAGCAAGTCAACATCACACGAGGTCATACGGCAGGCTCTGATGAACTGTCCCCTTGGAACATTTCTCATCACATGCCTGGGGTGACCACTACGGTGATGCACATAGCTGTTGCTAAAAGTTTTCTTCCGATGTATTCGGCTCTGAAACATCTTTTCCTGAAAATCCCAAAATAAAAATACATCCAAAAAGTTTGCAGTAAGACCAGAACTGCCAAGAACAAACTTTAAAAATGGAGAAAAAGAATTGATGTCAGACAAAAAAACTTCTACAGTTTGTTCATTACCTTCAATAATAAAAAACAAATCGTCAACAAAGCGAGAATAAAAAGAAATGTTGTATGAATTAGTTAAATGTGGAATAAATTGATGTTCCCACCACACCATAACGGTGTTGGCATAAGCGGGGGCAGCCGGGGAACCCATGGCTACACCCCTTCTCTGCCGGTAATAAACTCCGTCAAATATAAAGAAATTGTTTTGTAAAATGATGTCTAAAAATGTACAAATTGTAGAAATAATGTTGTTACTGAAATTAGCTCTATGGGTACATAAAAAGCTCCTAACAGCCTCTATTCCATCTGAATGAGGAATACAAGTGAATAGTGATATGACATCCAAGGTGAAAACAATATGTTTTTTGGGATCAAAAACACCACTTAAATTATAGTGGTTAATTTTCTCCAAAAAATGCCAGGAATCACGGGTGAAAGAAATTTCTTCAGTAATAATGGGACCCAAAAATGCGTCAATCACTAAGGACAAACCTTCAGTAACACTGTGTGGGGAAGAAATAATAGGCCTAAAAGGTGGTCGATTAACACTTTTATGGGTCTTCGGTATTCCGAACATAACACCAATTCTGGGTTCGTCAATAAGACAAAACTCATACAACTCAAAGCTAATGTCACCAGACATTAAAGCCTCGTACAAGTGTGAATGAATCAACCTATGACTACGATGAATATCAAAAAGAGTGACAATATCATATTCATGAGTGTTGTCTAAAATTTCCCTCATACTATTAATATAAGCTTCTTGAGTCATCACCACAATGTTACCTCCCTTGTCACTCCTCATAAACCTGAATTTGCCAGTCATGCTTTTCAAATTTCGTAAAGCATCTTTTTCTTCTAAAGTCATGTTGTTATAAAAATTTGGTTTAACATTCAACATTTCATGAGCATCTTGTATACAAATATCTTCAAATACCTTAATGGTATGTGACAAGGCAGGGGTATAACAAGAAGGTTTAACAAAAGTCTGGTTGCCCTTAGTGATGTTATGCATCAAATAGTGTAAATTTAATTTTCTGGCATATTTTTTGATGTCAATCACAGTTTTTACATAGTTAGCCCTTCTGCTAGGTATAAAATTTAAACCCAGTTTCAATATTTCTAAATCAACACTTGAAAAAGTATAATCGGTCAAATTAATAACATTAAAACCGTCAGTTTGTTTTTCTGTCTGAACAGTTAAGTCTCTTCCCCCGAAGATTCGGACCCCAAAAAGGTCCGACTTCTCGTGAAAACTGTCCTGGTATTCGACTGTCCTTTCTTGGGAAAAAAAGAAGATGCAGATGTCCCAGTCGAATTAGTTGGACCCACCTTAGGTCTAACAACTCTGGTCCTACTATCAGAACCAGAAGAGTCGTGGTCAACATCAACAGGAAACTTGTCAATGGCAGAAATACAAACCGGTTCTTTATTGGTGGTTAGTCCAGTCCCATCCACCGTACCCGAAGCAGCCCGGTCAACCCCACGATTAATCTCTTTCTGAATTTTGGACGGCCTTTCTGGTTGCTCATTGGCCAAACCCTTAGCGTTTGTAATTTTGTTGTTAGTCTGAAATTTGGGCATCTTCTGAACGAAAGGTTTATTATACTTATTGTGAACAGCAAAATTTTCATAAGCTGTTTTATTTTTATAGGCTAAAATGTCACGGGACAGCTTCATGTGTTTCCTTTTAATCACATCATTACAATGTTGTTCAATATCATTAGTTGCAAAGCTAAACAGCTGATCGAGCTGATCCCCGACCAACCTTTCTTTGAAATAGTTTTCTAAATTAACTATTTCATTTTTAAGTGCTTCCATTTTAGTCATATTATTTTCAATAAGTAGTTTCAGAAAATTTAACCCAGCATCATTGAAAAAGGAGACAAGAGTTTCAAACATAGGGTCTCCCAAATGTACTCCATTAGGACATTTAAAAAAACGGAGCCCTTTAGGGATTACTTTCAAGTCAATACACCGGTTAAAATAACAATTCTCTAATTCTATTGAATTGTACCTTTTTAAAAGTTTAATAAGATGCTCACGTTTATGGTTAAAGTCATCGTCGTTGAAAACGTTGCAACTGTTACCGGAACCACTAAAAGGATTATCCGCACGGTCAAGAAAATTACCAAATAATCCCCGACCAATGATGCGTTCTTGCTGGTTTTCAGAAATAGGTTTCCTAAAGTTTTTTGTAGTAGCAGACGGTGAATTCCGTAAATCGATCACCGTTTCCATCTCATGGAACGACACCCCCGGGCTTGAAGCTCTGATGATGGCAGTTTCAGAGTCGTTGGCTTTGGTAACCAGGAACTTTAAGGAATCCTTAATTTCCGTTAAAGCTGCAATCAAAAGATTGCCCAAATTCGTCCCACTGGCTTCGGTGGAAGGGGTTGGATGAATAGTTACATTCAGTAACGGATCGTCAGCAACTTCCGCCATAGTGCTTGCACTAAGAAAACTAAAACCAAAAAAAGTGCACCACCAAACAACGAAACACAAAAGAAAGCACTGATGGAAGTAGCGAAAATAAAATACTGCAGACAAACAAATAGCGTATTCCACTTTATTCTCCGCTTTCGTCTTAAACTTCTTCAGAATGATAAATGGAAAATAAAAATTTCTTTTTTTAGATCGGGGGTATGATAGGGCTTTACTGACCAATATAGCTTGGGAAGTTTACCAGAAACGTCGAACACATTATTCCTCCTTTTTAAGAACCAACTTAAACAATGGTGCTGAAACATTTAAAAATAGTAATTCCAACAACATTAACCATTCTTTGGCATGTTGTTTAGAAATGAATTCTGATTCCAGGCAGTTAATGGATATGATTGGAAAAAATTGGAGGGTGATCAAAGGAAATTCTGACATGTCTGTTATTTTAGGTGATAAACCTACTTTTACACATAAAAACAACCATAGTTTAAAAAGGATTTTGGAAAATCACAACGGTGGACACTGCTATGAGGTTAGCAACAGGAGAGGTATGTTCTGTTGCCACAATTGTAACATCTGCAGGTATATCTCCGTTGGTCCTTATGTTTCTGTTAGTTCTTTCCCTAGAAGTATTATGGTACCAGGCTATGTAGATTGTTGCTCCACTGGCGTTGTTTACATTGCCTTGTGTTCTGCATGTCCGGCATTTTATGTCGGAATGACGACTCGGCAATTGAAGACACGCATCAGGGAGCATCTCTATAGCATTAAAAAAAGAGATGATACTAATGCTTTGTTTAAGCATTCCTTGATATGTCCCAATTTTAAGAAATTTTTATTTTCCATTTTGGAAGTTTGTAAGAAAGATATGAGGGGTGGTGATTATAAGAATTTCGTACAACAACGTGAAACAGATTGGCAGATTAAATTAAAATCTGATTCACCCCCTGGTTTGAACGATGTTATTAATGTAAAATGCTATTTAAAGCATCGTGACCTACACATTAATAAAAATAGTGCAGGTTTTTTATTGCATTTTATGTAGGTATAAACCTGTTTTTAGTTTTTTCATCATTAATTGTTTAATTGATTTTTTCCTATTGGACAATTGATTAATTGGTTTAAAATGTTTTAGTATTTAAACCATTGGTACTTTGCTGTGTTTTATCATTCTGAAGAAGTTTAAGACGAAAGCGGAGAATAAAGTGGAATACGCTATTTGTTTGTCTGCAGTATTTTATTTTCGCTACTTCCATCAGTGCTTTCTTTTGTGTTTTGTCTTTACTATCTGCTGCAATTCTGTTTTCATAGCTAGCTTTAGGGATCTCAACTTTTTGTTGAGGCTGATAAGGGAGTTTTTCCAGTCTTGGGAATTAACCTTATTCTGCATCAGTTTCCTCCTTCTGTTGTAGAGTTTGTTTATGGCAGGGGACCACCAGATTGGCTTCCTTTTTTTGGAGGAGAGCATATCCTTCTATGTGAAATAACAGATACTCCGTTTTGCGCACACACCCAACACTACAGTCCATTCTAGTTTGTGCCATAGCAGGAACTCATCTCCCACCTCAAAAAAAAAAAAGAATGTAACAGGCTAAGAGACAAATGTGCTAAACAAACGGTGCAAATTCCAAAGTGCTCTCAAAGGACCTATCCATGAAACATATGTGCATAGTTATCACACAGCATTAGACCATTGGCCGACTCTACATCCTCTGCACCTCTCAAATGGCTGGTGAACAAGTCCATGTCATGAGTACAGTTCTAACAAATGCTTACCGATTTACTTCGCATCATTCCTAAGTACATTCTAGCATATGCATTATTTAAGCAACAAAATGGATACATACCTGATGGAGTACAATGCTCCTCTGTTGAAATATACTGCTCCAATTTAAATGTGTAACTGAGTTTGAATTCTGCTACAACTCTCATCCATATTGGTTTCCCCTGCTACACATTTGCCTTTTTATAATGGTGTACATTAGTAATTGATTGCATCTGACCTAGTCTGTGCTTCACAGATGCTAACTGCAGCATGCTCTGCTGCATTGCATGCTAATCAACCAATCTGGTGGAGCTACTGAATAAGATATAAGACATCAATGTAGACACCATGCCCTTTCTTATATGTGCAGTGAGGAAATAGTGGAGTACAGATACAACATAAACAGACACACTACTAGTAGCAGTTACAATTTACATAAATTTGTGTGCGCTATAGGCTGAAGGCAGTGCTGCTGCTGCTGCCAATAGCCATAGACAGAGAGGGTGTGGACTTTGCTGGCCAACAACACAGTAGAGTAAATGTGGGACATCTGCACCCTTGAGTCACACAGAGAACCAAATTCAGGGAACCCATCTCAGTGGAATATAAGGTATGTGTTGAAGTTAGTATGTTAGCCACAGATACCATTAACAGACTACCAGGGGACATGCTAAGTGTTTCATGCTTGGTGTTTCATAGGCATCAGTATCTAGTATCTTCTGAACATTCCTGCATGCTCTGCTACAACATGGCAGAGAGCACATATATTTTAACATAAGTTCTGAGGAGTGGATCACACGTATGCTACAGCTGTATCATACATAACACTACTGTCCAGTAATGTGTGCCACACATCACAGTCATGTACACCTGATAACAACACCTGGGGAACAGGGTAGGATCTACATTAACCATAAGGTCTACCACTCAAACAACTGCCAAGTCATGTGTAATGTAATGGGAATCATGTGGAACGTGTGTGCTGGCGACCCTTGCAGTTGGCATGATTTGCACACATGCCACATTCCTCAACTGCACCACATGTGTGCTATGGAGGATATCTCCAGCACACACACACACACACACACACACACACACACACACACACACACACACACACACACACACACACACACACACACAGAGGAACACCGTAATGAGACATACAGTCAAACCAGTAATGCCATAGAGCATGTATTTAAGCTACTGCAGTCACAGTGCCAGTGCCTACATACCTCTGGCCAAGGGCACTATTACAATCTACTAACATGTCCCTCGATGCTCATATTATGTGCTATGCTACCCAAATTATTATAGTGGAACCAGCTCCAGCAGGATCATCAAGGGGATGGGGAACACATCCCACTGACAATGCCAAGGTCACCACAGCCACAGGTCAATGATGACTCATAGGAGGAACCAGAAGCAGGTGTGGTTACAGGCAGACATAGCCATGCTCTGCAAGTCCTTGCATTGGCTATGAGACATGCCATAGCACGCTTCTCAGCATCTGGGAGGCTAAAACCATCTTCTGAGATAACTATACATCTACATTAGGGATGCATTACATTTAACAGTTATCAACCGTAATTAAATCTTATAAAAGGCAGGATGCCAAACGTAGGGAAACCAGACCAACACAGTCTTGTTAGTGCCATAGCAGGCACATATATTTGCTCCCCACCCCCCAAAAGACTAGTCAGTGCTTGCTTGTGGCATCCAACCGGTCTTTCCTTAGTTGGTAGCCACATATATTATTCACAGTTAATATCCTTTGACTTTGTAAATGCAATGATATTGAATGGTGTACACACACTGTATGTCCCAGACTACTGGACAGATAATTGATGAATGACTAATAAACACAGACATGTAAAATATCGCTATATATTTCCAAGCAAATATCATAACAGGGTGTGTAATCAGTAAGTGCAGTATTGTAAAAGTGAAACATTTCACTAGATGTACAAGTAAAAAGACTTTCGGCTTTTCCCGGTTAGGGGTCACCACAGCGGAACTCCGGTCCGCTCATGATTGGCAGTGGATTTTTACAGTGCCGAGTTGCCAGCCCGACACCCAACCTTCAACGAAGGCACACCCATTCACGCTCGCACCTACCTGCATGTCTTTTAACATCACTCAACCATGGGGAGGACATGCAGACTCCACACAGAAGGCACTCCAGCCGAGAATCGAATGGGAGAACCTCTTTCTGTGAGGTGACAATGCTAACCGTTGCACCACCACAGCTTCACTAGATGTACAAGTAACATGTAATATTATATTATGGCTGTACATTATTTTAAATTTGATTGTGTACTGAACACCCGTTCTAACTGTACAGATTTTTGTAGAATGCCCAGATGTTGGACTTATATATTTGGATTGTTTCTCATACAATTTTGGTTTTCTGTAACATCACTGGCAAATCACTGAGGACTGAAGTCAAGAAATAATGGCACACATTTGAATTTCAGACTTCATATCCTTCAGAAAGGTCATGCTAATGCATAACCTGTTATTTTATCCACTTCCTAAGTATGTAAGAGCAATACTTAAAACATGTCCCTATTTTTATGCCTTTGCCCCCCCCCCCATTATTTGTGTCTTTGTCCAGATTCCTTGCTCTAAGAGGTATGGTGCTAGGTGCCTTTTACTGCTTGCTGCAAAGGTGTATGTTTGAAACACAGGGTTAAGGTACCCATCCTGTATTTGATATGTAAATTGGATGGTGAACTGGATTTTAGAACTATATAGGAATATTTCTTGTGTAGTTACATAGTCTAGTAGTGTGTGTGATACATTGATTTCATATGCTGCCTATTATCACTTGTTTTTATCATAATATTTGGAGCCACTGTTTGTGCATTGCTGTGCATTCCTGCTCATAGCATAAACAGCACAAACTGCAGAAAGGGACCACCAGGTAGCAGATGAGACCCAGACATCAAAAAATAGACCTTGAATGTATTCTGTTAATGTTAGTCTGCATACTGCAAACCCACTAAGCACCGTTGCGCTGCTTGTAATAGTGCAAACCTCAGGATCAGTAGTAGATTTTCATGTAACCTCCCCTGTGGCTTCAGATGTTAAGTGTTGGCCTGAACTTCACATGGTCCTGGATCCTAATACAAGGATTACAAGTTGTATCTTACTAATGTGTCCTTGCATTACATAGCAATGAAATTTAACATACACATGTATTCTTTAATTATTCTACTGGAAAAAGCTGTGAGTGTTGAACTACCATGGACAAGGTCCAGGGCTTTAATACAGCAAACATCTGTCTCTTTTCAATGGTGTCCCACTTTACATTATAGTCAGCCTGAGTTATAGCAGTTGGACTAGTATTTCTCATATCCTAAGTATTTTCCTGATTGATGACACTAATATTGTCAGTTCTCTAAAGATATGTTAATATCTGTAATAAGAAACTTCACTTTATTGTCTCTCGTTGCCCAAGCATGCATTTGTAGGGTGCTAAGCAGCACGCACCATTTTAAAATGTTGCAAAGCCAATAGTGTGCGTTCTCAGTATTTGTCATAACTGAAATTGGTGGGAACAGTCATTATGCATTGGAGTTCATCTGCATTGGAAACGGCTGGTGTTCAGAGGTTCTGAGATTTCAGTCTCATAGGTGGGATATGCAGGAATCCAAAGTGTTTGTTTGACTCAGTGAATGATTATGTTACAGGAGCAGTATCATGGATCCATTTACAAATCAGATGCATGGAATAGTTTGGCTGGGAATCTGTCCCATGTTACCAGTATCCCCTATCCTGGCAAACAGTGTAGGAATCACTACTGAGACCTCAGGATGAGGAAAAGGGATACCCTCAATTGCTGAATCGAGGAATGCAAGAATGATGGCACTCCACAGATGTGTAAGTATCACTTACATGTACTACTTGTAGGTGGTACCAGCAGCACATGTTCATTATTGATGTTCCTAATGGTATTCTGTTGTGTTCTGTTTTTCCCACAGCTAATGCAGAATGAGCAATGAATATGCAGACTTATGAAGAATGAATGAGAAGGACGCGAGATGCAAGTGCTATGTATGCTTACAAACGATACTGTTATTTTAGCATTAGGAGTAAATACAGCTTATTGTGCTAAACACTTGTATCACTTTGAGTATGCATTTGTCCATTTTAATGCAAGATTATGCATGGATTAGGATGTTTGTTAAAACAACAGTCCAGTATTACAGAGTAGACAGGGGTGGTAACTTAGAAAACCACATGTCCAAAGTACATAGTACATGTTTAAGTTGACATAAATACTGCAATGTAAAGCATGATCTGTATACCAGGGACAGCAAAGCATGCTGCAGATTGTTATCATTATAACAGTGAACCCATATCTATAGTGTAAAATGAAAGAGTGGTTGAATTATGCTGTTTTCCAAAGGAAAGGTACAGTATTACAATAAACACTGTGGGTTCAAATACCACACTCCCCATATTTAAAACCAGCTCTTTACAATACTGTTTTAGGCTATTATCAATAAAAGTACAGTACTGTTACATATGCATAATGATAGCATTAGAAGTGCCAACCTCTATAGCTGTGGCTCACATGGCCTGCTGTCAGATGTAATCAGTGTATATGGAACATGCATATCTGCAATATATGCCCCCAAGAATGATTGTTGGATGCAATATGATCTTCACTGTAGTTTGCCTGAGTTAGCAACAGGGTAGTATTCAAAGTAATAAAGGCATTTATTAGCATTTTGTATTATTGAAAGTAAAATATATCAGAATATTGTACATTATTTGTAGAAATGTTTGTATATTAACTATGTGGTTACTAATGTTATTTTTTTTTCTATCACCCCACCCTTTCTCTTCATTTGTTTTTTTAAGTTATTCATATTTTTTATTATTTGTATTGTTATTATTATGATGCATATAATCATATTTTTCATCATCATAATTCTTTTTTATTACCTATGGTCTGTTTATTATATTTAATTTTTTATTGTTTTTATGTCAAATACATTTTCATTTCATATTATTTTTCATTGTGTTTATAATTTAAATATTTATTATTTTTGTATTAATTTATTTTACGTTATTCTGTCCATTATTTTGTGTTATGTTTTATTTCATTATGGAACTTTAATTGCATTTATGTTATTACTACAGCACGTCAGAGTAGGCAGGATCCCCATGATCCACCTACACTCACTCCATTGGCTAAGGCACCAAGGCCCAGCACTTCTGGACTGCAGCCTGGTAACAGCCCCCCCCGCTGACTCTACCCTATCTGGACCCTCAGGTAGTTCTGCCCCAGGGGCTAGGCCTGTGGTCCCCTCTGAGAGCAGAGGCAGAGGGGGTGCATACATCACCCAAGCAGAGTTGCCAGCTGTGGTGTGTAGGATTGTGCACCAGACAATGGGCACATGCCTATGCCAGATACAGAGCCTGCTTTCCATCATGGTATGGCAGACTGGTTGTAGGCACAGACATCAGCCACTGCATCCAGGAATGCAGTGATTGAATATTGGCTGACAGTCCAGGGGGTGAGAACTCGATTCTCACTGTCACCAAACATGACATCCATAGGTTCTTGAGGCCCCAACCCCCACCCCAACCAAGGTGTTCACTCCCCTCTTATGTCCTTCACCAACCCTGTCTTTTGTCTTGTATGTCTTGTATGTCTGAAAATGCTTCCACCTTCCCAACTTGCATGCTTCAGACTTGCCTATGTCCTTCCCCAACATTCTGCTCTCTCCTTAAAGGAGAACTGCACCCACAGACTGAAAAAACATGTATTTCATCAAGTTTTTATATTTCCTATATTTTAACAGCACTCTGGGACCATTTACAGTATTTTTGAAATTTTTATACATAATTTTATATTCTTACCACATGGAGTCTAGCATGTTGAAGTGGTTTCTAAGTTTTACTAAGCCTCCTGCTATCACACAATGCAGTGTTTGTCTCAAAACCATGACATCACGCAGGCTTTCCTGTTCCCCAGTTGCTGTCACAGTATTCACTTAGCATGCATCCACTCTGTTGCTTCAATCACAAACTTTTAACAAAACAATGGTTGCTTTTCAGTGGCTAATTATACCACAAGCAACTGAAATGCCAAAGAACAGACTTTCATCGTTTTTTTTTTTACTGCAGCTTCTTGTAAGACTTGCTAATTTTTAAGTCTTTTGTTATTTATCCTTGACTTGTAGTTCTTCTACTCATCTCCCCCTCTTCTACTCACCCCCCCTTCACACCACCTCTCCAGCTATCAGAGAGCTGTAGGTAATTTGAGCTGCTTACTGCTGTGATTGACATTTCACAGCAGGAGTCTTGAGTAATGGCCTGCTTACCTCTTCTAGTCTTACTTGGACAGTGGGGCATTTTTTTAGCCGCACCACAGCCTGTCATGAAATTGCCATCCATGCTCAATAGCACTTCAGGAGGCACTGTTTTGCAAGCCTTTTGATCTCCCATTCTCAGGCCTTCCTGTTGACTGAAGATACCAAACATTTTGACTGCTGTGGTGTAAAAAAAAAAAATGGGGGGGGTGGACAGTTCTAGGACATTACACTTTTGCATTAATATGTATTAAAATCCATGTTACTTTCAGGATTTCTAAAATGCTCAGTGCTGCACCACAGTTTTTTTTTTACTGAATATTTTTTTTATTATTTCAAATAAGATGTCTTAAGAAACATTACATGAAATAAAGATAAATAACATATTTACAATTCTAAAACATTACTAACTTCAAACCATTATATAACTATTTACATTGGTGTCTATGCAAATAACATTGAAATTCTATATTATATAAAGTTAGAAACATAAGATTATATATCTTCTTTAATCTTTTCGAGTATTTCCAGTACTTTCATCCAAGAGTAATAGTAAGAAGTAGATCTTTTAGTTCTGGTCTTCACTGTTAGTATTTCCATGTGAGCAACTGTTGTTAAATTCTCAAATTCCTTGAACGTAGGAGAAGCCACATTTTTCCAGTGTATAGTTATGATTTTACGTGAAATTGCCAATAGTGACCATAGGATTTTAGTGTCTTTTTTTGGTACACAGTTTGGAATAGGAGAGTTGAATAAAATTAAAGACTTTGTTAATTGAAAATTATCATTATAAACAGTCTGAAAAAATAGTTAATGGATTTCCAGTACATATTGAGACATATACATTCATAAAAAAACATGGTGCTAATCTGCTTTTATCTTGGTATGACATCGCCAACATTGATCTTCAATAGGATACATTTTGGCTAACCTATGAGGTGTATAGAAACTTCTGTGTAGATATCTCCAAGTGAATAATTGCCAGTATTTTGATAATGTAGAAAATTTGGAAGATTTTAGAATATTACTTTTTTTTTCTTCAATTGGAGGATGGTTGTTTATTAAAGTATAATAATCCCAGTATGATTTTTCATGATAGATATTAGACAAATAACCTGTACCCTGATAAAGCTGTTTTGTGATAAGAATAAGGTATTCAATTAGTTTTGGAGCTTCATGTCTAACTGAAGGTTGCATTTGTTCTATTTTATTTATAAGAAAATGCCTTAGATTTTGTAAAAACAATCAATTGTCTTTATTTATATTATAATTATAAATTATCTGTTCATTTGCTAGAATTTTCCCTTTCTCTATAAGTTAATGCCAAAAGAGTAACGTTTCTTCTTTAAATATATTTTAGATATTTGGAATGTATCTAGAATATTTGGTGTAAAAGCTATAGGGAAAATAAGAAAAACCCAAGAATTAATATTTGGTATTTTGTTTATACATGTTTTGAACACTGAAAGTGTAGACCTTATATAGTTTGATGGCAATTTATTAATATTATTCATTTTCCCTAAAAAATAATATTTTAACATCCATATAAGGGATGATGGTATTACTGTTAAGTTGTCTTGTATGTGATTATAATTGATTTCTATGTAAATCTGCTCATGGGCTTGTTTCCATATACGTGTGTATGAATTATTTAACCATAGTGTTATGTTTTTAATAACATATGAGGTAATATATAAATCAATATCTGGTAAATTAATTCCACCATCTTCCCAATCTGGGAAATGTTTATTTAAGGCTATACGGGGTTTATTTGGAAACCATAGAAAATTTTAAATTAGTTTATTGTATCTTTGAATAATATATTTGGGAGGTGGCAATGAAAAATTTTGTATTAAGTATAATATTTTGGGAAATATGATTGTTTTAATAAGATATAATCTGTCTGCTGTTGAAAAGACATATTTATTCCAGTAACCAATTGTTTGTTCTATTTTGTCTAGTATTTTATTATATTTAAATATTAGAGAATCTGTTAATTCATTGAGTAGATTTATTCCCAGATATAATAATTTACTTTCTGTTACTATATATTTGGGAAATCTTTTGTTTATGTTATTTTTTTTTTTTTACAATTACAGGGCATAATTTTAGTTTTGTTTTCATTAAATTTTAAGCCTGAAATATTTTGAAATTTATTCATGGAGTTAAATAGAGCATTCAAAGATTCATTTGCATCTGAGAGAGTTAATAGTATGTCATCAGCAAAGAATTGGATTTTAAGGTTTAACAATTTATTAATACAAATGCCCTTTATGTTATTGTTTGATCTGATTTGATTTGCAAAGGGTTCTATGAGTAATGCAAATAACAATGGTGATAAAGGGCAACCTTGTTTAGTTCCCTTTTTGATTGTTATAGGGCCTGATCTATGCGATCCTAGTTTAACATATGCAGTAGATTTTTCATATAGTATTTGGATAAGATTATTAAAATTAGAAGGAAAGTTATATTCTTTTAAAACTAGTGAAAGAAAGTTCCAGTTAACCGAATCAAAAGCTTTATTAATATCTAATGAGATTACATTTAAATCTAGGACTTTATGTTTGCTATAATCTATTAATGTTAGTATTCTTTTAATATTATCTGAATTATTTCTTCCTTTAATAAAACCTGTTTGATCTTTGTGAATTAAGAAAGGAAAAAAGTGTTTGACCCTATCTACGTATATAGCCATAAACATCTTATAGTCTATATTGAGTAATGATATTGGCCTATATGAGGAACACTGCTTCTCATCTTTATCTGGTTTGGTAATTGGGGATATCAATGAATATTTCCAAGAGGGTGGTATATTCAAATCTTTCTTGGCTATATCATATAATTTTAATAATAAGGATATGGCTTGATTGGGTATTAATTTATACATTTCTGGTAGCATATTGTCTGGGCCAGGTGCTTTATTTGTCTTGAGCTTTTTAATTTGTGATTTTAATTCTGTCATATTAATTGTTTTGCTTATAATGTCTATTTGTTCTTGTGTTCATTTAATATGAATATTATTTTCTAAGTATTTTTTATATCCTTAGTAGGTGTATCTTGAGTGTTTATGGAATTATCAATGTTAAATTGGAGTCTGAATGCTTCTAAAATATAATTTAGTTCCGTAACTCTTTTATTAGTATTAGGAATAAATATTTCTTTTATTTGCTTAGATTTAATTATTTTTTTGTTCTATTAGTTAAGTGTCTCAGGTGTGCTGAATTAATAGATTATGAGTTTATTTTTATTTTTTCTAAGTTAATCATAATCTTATGATGTAACAATTCTGTATACATCTTATTGATTTGTGTAAGTTCTTGAACTTGAGTAGCATTACCCTTTTGTATTTCCAGTTTCAATTTATCAGTATTTCCAGTTTCAATTCATCAGCTTTGTTTTGTAAGTAACCAGTAACCGATAATTAGAACAACCAAAAATCCAGGAAGAGAAGAACGTGGAATCAAACCAAATAGCGTAACAAACTTTAATCGCCGCTTTCGTCCAGAGACTTCTTCAGAATACAAACAATAAGCACATAATGCACTGCTTAAATAGTCATAATTGATTGATAAATTACTATATAATGAGCAATAATTCAATAAATTAAACAATAAATTAAAAACAAGGCTTACTCATTAAAAAACGCTTTAAAAACTGTCTTGTCAATAGCCAATTCAGCATCCTTTAAAAAACATTTGATATTGATGGTTTCGTTGAGCCCTGGAAACTTATCAGATTTCAGTCTAATCTGCCATAAAGTTTCCCTTTTCTCAACGAAATTTTTAAAGTCTCCACCCCTCAAATCACTTTTACACACTTCGATTACTGAAAAGACAAATTTCTTAAAATTATGGCAAGTCAATGAGTGCCTAAACAAGGCATTATTTTCATCGTGAACTTTTATACTGTACAAATGTTCACGAATTCTAATTTTCAAACTTCTGGTTGTCATGCCGACATAAAAAGCCGGACATGACGTACATAAACCAATGTAAATAACCCCTGCCGTGTTACAATTTACATACTCAGGGACTTCAAATGTTTGATCAAAAGTTTCTATAATAATAAATGGTCCTGTTGAAATGTATCTACACATATTGCAATTGAGGCACCGGAACATGCCTTTCTTGCATGTGATGTTATTAGTGTTAGTAGTATGATTATTCTTACATTCCAAAGATTTCTTGATGTTGAAACTATTTCTGAACGTAAAAAAAGGTTTGTCACCTATAACTTTACTAACATCATAATTACCCTGAATAATTTTCCAGTTTCTCTCAATTAAACGTCTAATCCTGAAACTGTCACTAGTCATGTCCAGGGAACAAACAGGTGTCCCCATTGCCTTGATTTTTGATTTGGTTACATCTGAATTAATAGTAACATTATTAAATGGAGAATTAATATTCAACAATGCCGGATATAAAGACTGTCTGTTGACTAAAACTTCATTGGCGATGTTATCCAAAAGAAGTTTATCATATCCCCTCTCTATGAACATGTTCGAAATGAAAATTAATTCATCGTGTAAGTCTTTATCATTGGACGTCATCCGACAAGCTCTTATAAATTGACCCTTGGGTATGTTTCTAAGAACATGAGCAGGGTGTCCACTTTGAAAATGTAGATAACTGTTAGTAAATGTATTTTTTCTGAAAATTTTACTGTGAAATCTAGACTCAGTATTGTCCCACCAAAACAGAACATCCAAAAAATTGATGACTGCACCAGTACTGCCTAATGTAAATTTCAAAAAGTCCCATGTACTATTAACATCTGTTAAGAATTGCTGGACAGTGTTATCATCACCACTAATGATGAATATCAAATCATCAACAAATCGATGGTAAAACAAAATTTGATATTTGCTTTCTAATACCTTCAAACAGTCAAATTCCCACCAGGACATCACTAAATTGGCATATGAGAGTGCGGCTGGAGAACCCATAGCCACACCCCTTACTTGCCGATAGTACGTCCCATCAAATAAAAAGTAATTATGATTTAACATGATCTCCAAGAATCTACAAATAGTTGAAATTTGACAAGTATTAAAACTAGTTTTTGATGTTAATAAACTACGTATGGCATCAACCCCTTCTTCATGGGGTATACTAGTGTACAGAGAAGTAATATCAAGGGTGAAAATAACATTACTCTGTGGATTAAACAGTTTCTTGTCTGTAAACTCTTTCAACTTACTAAGAAAATGCCAGGAATCTTTAAGAAAGGAATCCTGCTGTGAAACAATGGGCCCCAATGTAGCATCTATCACTAAGGAAATACCTTCTGTAACAGAATGTGGGGAAGACACTATTGGTCTAAAAGGAGGATCATGGGAACATTTGTGAACTTTAGGTTTACCAAAAAGAAAACCTATTCTAGGTTTGTTCACTAGACAGAACTCATAAACATCAAGATCAATCTCACCTGTCATTAATGCATCATATAAAAAAGAATGAATTAATCTAAATTTTTTGTTTATATCAAATAAAGATATTGTTTCATACTCATGTTTATTATTAAGTAAATCTAACATCTTGTGTTTATATGCTTCCTGTGTTTGTATTCTGAAGAAGTCTCTGGACGAAAGCGGCGATTAAAGTTTGTTACGCTATTTGGTTTGATTCCACGTTCTTCTCTTCCTGGATTTTTGGTTGTTTGTTTTGTAAGTATAGCATATCTTTATTCCATAACTTCCTTTTATTTATGTACCAGGATAATATTTTCCCATATGTAACTGATTTTAATGAATCCCAGACATATATTTCTGAAATATCTTCTGTATAATTTATTTCTAGAAAGTTTTTGATTGTTTCTTCATAAAATGCTTTGAAATCTGTCAATTTTGTGATATAGGAAGATATCCTAGTAATGGGATTTGAATAAAATGGTGTAAGCTCTATCTCAAAGACTATGGCATTATGATCAGATAAGGGACAATTTATAATTTTGACTTTGTCAATTTTTATTAGGTCATTGGCAACATATATTCTATCAATTCTAAAGTTAGCTTTATCTCTATGAGAATAAAATGTGAAGATTAGTGAGTCTGGTTCTGCAAATTCATTTATATCTTTTAAATACAATGTATCTATAAATTTTGATAGTGCTTTAGAGATAGGTTGTTTTCTTATTTTAGATTTAGAATCTGTATCTTTTTCATTCATTATACAGTTGAAGTCTCCTGCCAATATCAGGCTACCCTTAATTAAATGAATTATCTCTTCAAAGTGTTGTTTAACTGTTTTTAATCCTAGTCCTGGAATCCAATATAGATTTACTAATGTATAGATTTATTTAATTCTATTGAAGCTAGACAAAACATACCTGATGTATCTTGATGAGTAGTAACTATTTTAGGTGTTATAATTGAGTTGCGAAGTAGTATAGCTACTCCTATTTTTTTTTGTTTTGTATTGGGAGTTTATTAGTACTGTGTAATTATTAATATTTAAGTTGTTTATATCTCTAATAAGTGTGCCTCTTGTAAGAAGACTATTTGTGGTTTATGTAAGTGTATGTACTTGAATAGGCTTCTCATTTTATTACTATTATTTAGACCATTAACATTTATGGATAAACATTTCATTTCCTAGTTTTGAGTTTGTTTTATGTGTGAGTTTATGTAAATATTGTTTATTCTTAGTTCCAGCTTGGATACAGAATTCAAAAAGTGTTTCTTGTATGATTTTTGCATTTTTCTGAGTGACACCAAAGTGATAGAATAAAAAAAAAAAACTTCTAAACTTGTAATTCTTAACCTTAAAAAACATTCCCTATTGCTATGAGGTAATATACCTCTTTGTTTGGTTAGTGAATCTAACCAAACAAACTTTCTACCGTCACAAATGATATTTGGATCAGTTTCTCTTATCCTCTTAGTTTTTAAATAAAGATAATTGAATAATATATTAAGATAATCTAATCAGCTAAAATATATAAATATATTCTTTACTCTTATTGTAATTCAATAATACTTATTTCTAATCAGGTTTCAAAAAGGTACAAATATTTAGATTAAGGTAGTATAATTTCAAAATAGTTTAGGGTATTAATAAACATGTTAAAATCTATAACTGTATGTTGCATACATCTGTTGAAAACTATTTACTGACATTACTGTATAATACAATACCATTGTTGTGTAAATGTTTTAGACTACTCAAGTCCGAAACCAGTGTTTAAATTAGTATTTACAAAGTCATATTGGAATAAAAACATGAATAGTTCTGAAACCACATCATATTTCATGTTTAACATAAACTGAAATGCAATACGATGTACAAGTATATTAATATTTCTTTAGTAGACATTAAATATGTTCCTCTGATTGTATTTTTCAGCTTTTCAAAGACAATTCCCATGGCTGGAGACAACAAGATAAAAATTTAGACATCTCCCTTATCCAAGAGTCTATTTATAATGTTGTTACTTGATTGAGTGTTTTGTTGTTAACACTTTTATCAACTTTCAGAGGGACTTTATATAAAGACACAGTACAGAGGTAAAACTACTGTGCACTTGACCACATTTTCAAAGCAAACATCTATGTATATCACATATTAACTCTTACAGCTTAGACTGACACTTAACCAGTGAGTTTATCTGCTGACAATAAGTGCTGGAGATATAATTTTGGCTTACTTAACACCAGTAATTTAATCTTATGACTGAATAAAAGTTTAAAATTAAACATCCGGAGCTTCTCATTATAGTATTTAAAAAGTATACTGGAGAACATATCAAAATAATGGAAGCTGCTAAGATTTAAACTATTATGTATGAAAATGTTACAGGTTAAAATTCCAAACCCACTTTGTAGTAAATAGACAAAATGTATTTAAACTATAATACCTTTATTATGTCAAAAAGGTGTTTAGGAAGCTTGTTTTTCCTCTAACATCAGAGGATAGCTATGGTGATCCATGCACTGCAAGAGTATTATTTATCCTGGTAATTGCTTTATGACTGTATATAGCATATGGCATTACAACAATGTTTCTCAGAAAAGTTGTTTTACAGTTAATGACTAGATAGAATGCATCATTGAGAGGATGCATTTATCAAATGTCAAGTGATTTAGCTATAATATAAGTATCCCCTCAAATTAATCCCTGATGAATTTACTGCTTACTAAACTTGCAGACTAATATTGGCATCTTTTCATGTAGTCATACTGGAACATGAAAATACAGGTCTGCTGATCAGGAACAATCAGGCTCTCAACTGCTAGACAATGCTATACATTTGTCTGCAGAAAGGTTTGAGAATTATTGTTGCATTGTCAAGTATTTTTATTTACACTAACAGTAACATGATATACCCACATACACTAGTATTGTGTCATTCTTGATAATGTAAAAAGCCAGATAATATTATAAGAAGGGTGAAGCCACAGCCAGGTAACATAATAAGAAGAGTACAGACGCAGTCATTATTCAGATGAGTAAATGGGAGCAGCATGAGCCATCTAAGGATGGATAGCTCGCTGAGTATCTGCCACAATGTATGTTCATAATGCATGGTAACTTAGTAATAAATTATGGTGTGGGCTAAGCCTCTCTCTCTTCTACTTAAATTGGATTTAATATAATATGTGTGTAGAACACAGATGCTTTGACAAAGTTCAAACCTATATGGGATATAAATATTGTATAATTGACACATTGGGTTAAATCCTCTGCTGTTATGTTACTTATTATAGTTGTTTATATGATTATTGCTTTTACTTTCTCTATCTAGTATATTATACTGTTATTTAAATGCTTGATTTGCTAAATGTACATATAACCTTCTTGTTGCATTTGTCCACTTGAGGGCATATTTTGATAGCAGGACATTAGTAGTATTTTGTAGGAGCACCAGTGTGGCAAATGGCAATTTTCCTTAAAATAAACCTGTCCGTTGCTTGACATTTAGTAGTTTCTTTAGAGAATTTGTAAAACAGCAGTGATTTTATTTGCTGATGATTAATTTCTGCTCTTTAAACTCTGCTGTACAAAACATAGTAAGGGATAGCTAAAATGTCT
This sequence comes from Protopterus annectens, assembly GCF_019279795.1. NCBI lineage: Eukaryota > Metazoa > Chordata > Ceratodontiformes > Protopteridae > Protopterus > Protopterus annectens. The sequence goes on from NC_056728.1 coordinate 1,098,686,124, forward strand.
GGAAAACTAAACTGACAGAAAGACAAGCAGATATATCTCCTTATCTATCAAGGTGCTAGAAGACATCAGAAGCCATAAGCTGAAAGTGCTTCAAACAATATATATCTGTGTATATTTAGATGAACCGCATATGTTATTTATGTTCCCTTAGAAGGAATTTAGGTTCCTGTATCTTTAAATGTGAACCTAGTTTATTTTCTGACTAGACGTCAATTAGAAAGAGTCAGGGGATGGCATACACAAGTAAATGTGACAAGCAATAAGTAACTCGAGTTTCTAGTGATGTTTGTGGCTGTTAAATTGTCTCGAGAACCAAGCGGGAAAAGGTATGTGTTTTTTCTTTTTTCTTTTCCCTTCTCTTACTTCATGACAAACTCATGTAGTGTGCACACGAGCACTCTAGTTTGCGGAGTAGTGTTCACAACTATCAAACTTTGCATTTTAAACATGTTATGCCTTATTTCTCTACAAAAGAAAAGGCAACAGGATATCTAAGCTAGTCACAAGCATCTCTCAACTCCGGATGTCCGGAGCCACAACACACCTAACTTATAGCCTCAAAATATCACTTAAAACATATTTTTTCACTGGACTATATCAGTATGTGCATATGGGTCAAAGGCAGAACATCTTTTAAAATTATTTAAAGTAGTCTTATAATACATCTAAACTGAAATACTTCATTTCAAAAGCAACACATTTCCGCCCAGCATTAGCGTTTATCCAAACAGGGACACTTTTAACTTATAAAAAGTAATGCTGTCAGGGATGAAATTGATAATAAGTTATATAGCAGCCATTACTATACCTATTAAGCAATATAACCATATACTGATTAAAGTATTATAAGTTAATGAAGACTTTATGAAAAGAAGAGAAAAATAAAAACAACAAAACACAAAGAGAGAAAATAAATAAATAAATAAATATACATCCAAATAAATAAATAAATATTTGAGAACATTATTATGCATTGATTACTCTGATTAAGAATATGAAAATAATAGATGGATAATAATGAAAAATAGAGTAATGTTTAAATTATGCTTAGTATATTGATGTGATTTGAGATAAATGTATTTAAATTTATGCTAATTTTGACATTTAAAATATAATTGAAAACAGTACCTGTTTTGGTGTAACTTGAAGACAGTAAGAACTTTTCTTTTGTTGTTAGTATTATTATTTAGATTTTTACAGAATATAACATATGTAAGATTATTTGTCCTTTAGTTTTTTTTTTCTTTTGCTCAACAGTTTTCCAATTATTTACTTTAGCATTTCTTTTCGGTGTACTTATTGTCCAGTCCATAGATTCTTCATGTGTTAGGATGTTGTTGTTGGTAAGGTATTTTATTGTTGAATCTACTGTTTCAAAGATTTTTATTCCATTTGGTAGAAAAACTCAGTCTTGCTGGGAATAAAAGATGGACTTTCAGTTGCTTTTTCTTCAAGGTTTTTATTATTGGTAGAAATTCTTTTCTTTTTGAAACCACCTTTGTAGAATAATCATTGTCAAATCTTATTAATGAATCATTGTATTTGATGGGAGAATTTGCCCAAGCATTTCTTAATATAAGATCTTTATCTTGTGTAGAAAAAAGTCTCACAATTATAGATCTCGGCTTGTTCTTACCCGGAGAAGAAGCATTTCCAGAAGCTGCTAGTGATCTATGCACACGTTCTATACCATATGAAAGAGCTTCAGGTATTTTTGTTACATCTGGTATTCAGGTGGTAAGAAAGTTTATCATATTGTCCCCTTCAGATTTTTCTGGTAGACCATATATTCTAATATTATTTCTTCTTGTTCGATTTTCCATATCATCAAGCTTTTCTGGTAAATATGTGTTCTGTTGAAGTAAAAATTCAGTTTGTTGTTCTTCTATTTGGACTCTAGTGTCAATGTCACTTAATGACTGTTCAGTAAGTGATATCTGTCCTTTCTGCTGTGTAATAAACTTTCAAGACCGGAAAAACAAACTAGCGAAAACCACCGCTAATTCAAAAGCCAAGAACTCGATTCAGGCCAGGCCAAAACATAAAAAACATAAAAAAACAACAAATTTTATTAAGCCACTGTAAAAGCTTTTCATTAGTACCTTGCACTAACTTCTTCAGACAAGCAAAACATTCCCACCATTGCAAGTGAGTTTAAATACCAGCACTGAAACACTTAACCACACCCCTTGCTCTCCCTTTAGCTCCTTAAAGGTACAGATCACAGCTAACTAAGGTGCATTTGCAATTCTCTATTAACATAATAAAAAATAAAAAATTTATACACCAAGACTGTAATAATAGCAGGCTTTGAAACTGAAAGAAAAAAGCCCAATATTTTGATTATTAAACTGTATAAAGTAGCTAAATATGTAAAATATATAATAACATAAAAATAACAATATTCAACCTACAGCATAAATACTAATAATGGAAGCGCAACACTTCCCAATCAAAAATTACCTATGCATACATTGTATCTTGCCTGCTTTCAAGTAAAAAAACTAATGTAATGGTTATAATAAATATAATAAAATTAATGCATACTGTCCTAAGTATCTAAATAACTAGAACAGCTACCCAAGAAAAATAATATAATATTACTCATATCTCACTAAATAATAAAAATAATAATATAGAAATATAAAAATATAAATGTAAAATATGACATGTAACATATAATATAACATAAATTTAGGCTACTCAGTATAGGTTTAATACTGTCATTAAATAAAAAAGGTCTAAGTGTTAGCTTATGTAGACCTAAAATTACTAAGTAATAAAATATAAATCAATAATATATATTGTAAAATAATGATAATGATGTATAATCATAATAATAACTGATAACTATTAACCCTCCACCACTGTCGACTAATAAAGAGTTATAAAACCATTAATTTGTCGACTCTCATTTTTCATTTTTTGACTCTCATTTAAAAAAAAAAAATAAAACTGTGAGAATAAACAGCTTGTCACCTCTTCAAACTTTTAAGTTTTAAAAAACAACTAATGGATAACGAGCTGTTAAGACCAGGGGGGCGATATGCTTCCAATCTTAATTGCCAAAGAAGCTCTTTACATTCTAATCTATATGTCTCAGGTCCATAAGAATTGGTATTATACAGTTGATCTATAACCATAAATGTAAACTCATGGTTTGGGTTGTTCTGAATGTGCATAGCCAAAACATTGTCCATTTTCATTCTTCTTATGGCATACAAATGCTCATACATTCTTTCCTGGAGTTTCCTCTCAGTCTTGCCAATGTAAAAACTGGGGCATGATGAACATTGAGCAAGGTATACCACTTGGGTACTGGAACAAGTGAAACATCCCCTGATGAGGAATTTCCTGTTCTTAACTGTAAAGGCTGTACCTGCCTGGACAAATCTGCAATACTTGCACATATTACATTTATACATCCCTGATCTTGGTGTTACTAAATTTTGCATAGATTCCAAAATATTTTTGATGTTAGGGCCCCTTCTGTATGTTATCAATGGGGCTTTATCAAAAATTGTACCTCCAAGTAACTCAGGGGATAATAATCGCCAGTTCCTCTTAATTATAGTAACTATGTCATTGGCATCTGTATTAAAAGTTAAAATAAATTTGGACCTGGACATGTTTCCCTGAGAATCAGGGCATACAGGTGATGGTGAATGACTCAATTCAGGAACAACATGACTCAAAATAGAAGAAAAATAGCCATTAGCTCTCTTGGTCTTAACTTCAAAACACAACTCATCAATCAAGGTTTCTGGATAACCTCGATCCAGAAATAAATTGGCTATGAAATCACACTCTTCCAAAAATTCACTATCCCTTGACACCATCCTAGCTGCTCTTACAAGTTGTCCTTTGACTATAGCCTTTTTCTGGTGAAGCGGATGGTCACTATCATAATGTAGATAAGAATTAGAGAAAGTTGATTTCTGATGGATTCTGGCTCCAAACTGACCTAGACTTCTGTCTTTATAAAGTTCCACATCCAAACAAGGTATCTTCTCCATGTCTATTGTACAAGTAAATTTCAAAAAGTCAGACGAATTATTGAAGCCGATCACTAGGTCTTGGGCTTCTTCCAGTGAGCCATTAAACAAGATAAAAATGTCGTCCAAGAATCTTATGTACAGAACAACTTTCTCTTGAATAATATTATTGGGAAAGGCAAACGTTCTTTCCCAATGAGTCATGACCAAATTAGCTACACTGGCGCCACACGGAGACCCCGTAGGCACACCAATCAACTGATGGAACCATCTGTTATTGAATGTGAAATAATTACATGTCAAAATAATATTCAATAATTCGCTCACCATAGATATCTCTTTGGGTGGAGCTTGGTAATAAATCATCTCCAATTGAATCCATTCAAGTGCTACCTCATGGGGAATTGAAGAATATAAATCAATGACGTCAATGGTCAGAAAATAGGCATTTCCTTCAAAGGTAGCTAGTCCAACTTTTTCCAAAATGACCAAGAATCTCTGCCTATGTGTGGTACCTGCGATACATATTGTTTGAGGATGGTGTCTACTACCTTCGCTGCTGCATAGGTAATACTACCCCTCGCGTTCACTAATTGGTGCATAGGGGGGATCACCAATACTTTTATGAATCTTGGGATTCCCAAATAATACTGGAATGCGTGGTGAGGGTACTGAAATAAAATTGTAAATGTCCATATCCAGAGACCCACTAATGAACATGTCTTCAAAATATGACCGCACATGGTTCATACTAATATTCAATTCATTCTTAGATACTTCTCTATAAGTCTCTGTAGAAAGTATCGCTAAAAGTCTATCTATATATTCATCCTGTTCCATAGCTACTAATCCACCTCCTTTGTCAGGTTTCATTATTCTTATAGAAGAAGAACTGAGAGCTTCCAATGAGTCCAATTCAATTTTGGAAATGTTGAAGTGGGTCTGTCATTTACACTTAAGCAAATTCCTAATGTCCACATCACACATGTGTTCGAACACTCCCAAGCAAGGGGCCAAAGGTGGATTATATGTACTTGGAATGTGATACATAGGCCTTGGTTGGACCGTCTCTCCCAAGAAAAGGGCCAAGTTCAACTTTCTCACAAAAAGTTTAAGGTCTAAAATTGATTTATCAACACTAGCATGTCTAGAGGGTATAAAAGTTAAGCCCTCAGCTAAAATGTCAACAAGGGGTTGGGAGAAAACAACATTTGAATAATTATATATTTTGAAGTCCTTCCCTGTGTTATATATCACTTCAAAGGGTTTATTTGATCGGGTATTAGAAAATCTAACATCTTCCATCAGTTCTTCCTCAATTTGTATTTGTTTCTCGTCATTCTGCTCAATGTTTGTTGAGGAGATGAGGCTTGTTTTTAAAAATTTACCCCGACCAATCCTGTATCAAATTGACTTGGATTATCAATATTATCTCCCTGCTCCCCTGCTCCATCCACTCCTTCTAGACTCAGTCTTTCTTGAATGGCTCCCTTGTTCTGCTCCATAACTGGTGTTATATCACCTTCTCCACAGGGCCTCACTGGATGTTTCGGTAGATTAGGGTTAATTTTCAGAAAATTACCCTGAGACTTAGGGTGTTTTGGATATGCTACACCATCCTTATAAGTCTTAATGTCTCTTTGTAATTTTTTGACTTTAGTTGAGGTAATCTTTGTTATATAGTGGTCAATACTAGTATATGACCTTTCATATTTAAATTTGTACCTTGGGAAACAAACATCAGTTTTTATCTCTTCATCTAACACAGATAATTCCTTATTCAACTCATTAATAGTCTCTTGATAATGTACACTAATTAGGTTTAACAACTCATTCCCATGTCTATCAAACAGGGCTATCAAATCCTGGTGGAATTTAGAACCTTCCTCTAGTCCAGTTGGGTATTGCCAGGATCAGAGGCCTTTAGGGACTATGTGTGCTTGCCTACATTCATTGAAACATGCCACCTCAAGTTGTAATTTTCTACTTTTAAGTAGTTTTTGATCAAATACATGTAATTTAGTAGGCAGACTCACATTCTCGTGTTCAATAACTTCATTACTAGCTCGGTCATTTTCTAATCCAAAACGGAACGACCTATTAAGCCATTCATTTAAATTAAAATTCACATACCTTCCCTTTTGGCCATCCGAGATGTTGTTCTGTTGTTGTGCTAAACCAAGTGCACCTGGGGGGCTCTTACAGCCACTTACTAAATTCTTCATATTCCCTTCTCGTTCTTGCGTCAACAAATGAGTTGCAAGGTTAGGTAGAACCTCCGATTCATTAATAATTCCATTAGGTGAAGTCAAACCCAAAGATCCAGTTAAAGGCATCCACAAGGAGCGTGTTTGTGAAGTATTAAGTCCATTTAATAATGAAGTACTCTGCGAAAGACATTCCACACGTTGCGTTAAGTTTTCCACTTTCTCAGTGAGAAGGTTGATTAAAATAGTTAAATCTCCTGGCTCTGGCATAGTCCCTGCTGGCGATGAAGCAGTGGACATAAAAACACCAAAGAAATAAACTTTCAAGACCAGAAAAACAAGTTAGCGAAAACCACCGCTAATTCAAAAGCCAAGAACTCGATTCAGGCCAGTCCAAAACATAAAAAACATGAAAAACAACAAATTTTATTAAGCCACTCTAAAAGCTTTTTGTTAGTACTTTGCACTAACTTCTTCAGATAAGCAAAATATTCCCACCATTACAAGTGAGTTTAAATACCAGCATTGAAACACTTAACCACGTCCCTTGCTCTCCCTTTAGCTCTTTAAAGGTACAGATCACAGCTAACTAAGGTGCATTTGCAATTCTCTATTAACATAATAAAAAATAAAAAATTCATACACCAAGACTGTAATAATAGCAGGCTTTGAAACTGAAAGAAAAAAGCCCAATATTTTGATTATTAAACTGTATAAAGTAGATAAATATGTAAAATATATAATAACATAAAAATAACAATATTCAACCTACAGCATAAATACTAATAATGGAAGCGCAACGCTTCCTAATCAAAAAATTACCTATGCATACATTGTATCTTGCATGCTTTCAAGTAAAATAACTAAAGTAATGATTATAATAAATATAATAAAATGAATGCATACTGTCCTAAGTATCTAAATAACTAGAACAGCTACCCAAGAATATAATTGAAAACAGTACCTGTTTTGGTGTAACTTGAAGACAGTAAGAACTTTTCTTTTTTAGTTAGTATTATTATTTAGATTTTTACAGAATATAACATATGTAAGATTATTTGTCCTTTAGTTTTTTTTTTTCTTTTGCTCAACAGTTTTCCAATTATTTACTTCAGCATTTCTTTTCGGTGTACTCATTGTCCAGTCCATAGATTCTTCATGTGTTAGGATGCTGTTGTTGGTAAGGTATTTTATTGCTGAATCTACTGTTTCAAAGATTTTTATTCCATTTGGTAGAAAAACTCAGTCTTGCTGGGAATAAAAGATGGCCTTTTAGTTGCTTTTTTTTCAAGGTTTTTATTATTGGTAGAAATTATTTTCTTTTTGAAACCACCTTTGTAGAATAATCATTGTCAAATCTTATTAATGAATCATTGTATTTGATGGGAGAATTTGCCCAAGCATTTCTTAATATAAGATCTTTATCTTGTGTAGAAAAAAGTCTCACAATTATAGATCTCGGCTTGTTCTTACCCAGAGAAGAAGCATTTCCAGAAGCTGCTAGTGATCTATGCACACGTTCTATACCATATGAAAGAGCTTCAGGTATTTTTGTTACATCTGGTATCCAGGTGGTAAGAAAGTTATCATATTGTCCCCTTCAGATTTTTCTGGTAGACCATACATTCTAATATTATTTCTTCTTGTTCGATTTTCCATATCATCAAGCTTTTCTGGTAAATATGTGTTCTGTTGAAGTAAGAATTCAGTTTGTTGTTCTTCTATTTGGACTCTAGTGTCAATGTCACTTAATGACTGTTCAATAAGTGATATCTGTCCTTTCTGCTGTGTAAACATTTCTTGAAGCTGTTCCAGTTGTTGTGAGCACTTTTCTTTAAAAGTATCTATTTTATTGTCCATCTTGTCGATTTTTATTGTAAGTTTTTTGAGAGAAGAGTCTTGTGCTGTATTCCTTAGATGACTCATGCTGTAAAGCTGATATTGGTGCTGATTTTCCAGTAATTAATTTGACAGGAATTATTCAAGTTTTGACAATAAAATTTTTCTTATAAATGCTCAGAGTTATTAGAAATAAGTTAGTAATAAATATTTCTTCAAATTAAATATTATTTTGTAAAATTCCTGTCAGGAATTGTATTGAGGTAAGAGAGCTGAAATGAAGTGCAGCTATCAGTTCAACATCCTAGCCACGCTCCCCTGCACCACAATTAAATTGAAGTTAATTTGTCCACAGCAGGATTATCAAACAGTGCATTACAATAGGGTTGCCACCTTTTTAAATTCCCAAAGTGGGACATTTTTTGTAGAAATGTCACATTTTGCAGGGCAAAACATATCCACGGCAAGTACAAATGAAAGAACTTCACTATTTTGCCAAAATAAAAACTAATTCTTGTAGCATTTGAGTTGATTATTCTGTTTCTTATATCAATTAGGTGTTTCAGATACAAAATAACTGTTTTATGCAACAATTAAAGAAAATACATGACATATTTTTGTCCTAAAATCTCAGGACATTTGCCATTTTTTTAATTTTTTTGCAGGACATAACTGCCCAAAGAGGGGTAGTCCCTCGTAAAGTGGGACAGGTGGTAACCCTACATTACAACAAGCTCAGGACAATGGACATACATATTCTGTGTCCATTTACCAACTACAGTATGGTTGCCAGTGATTGTTATCTGCAACTTATAACAGTTGTGGGGTCTTCTCTCAGTTTTGCTGTACTTTAAATTCCTTAACAATTGCTTGTATGTAAAACACTGCATGTGCATATAAAGCATATATTCTGTGAAGACAAGTGTATAAAAGCTCCACAATCCCAATCATAAACTAGACCCACTTTTCTCAATACTGTTACACCAGAGTTTTCACAAGTGAGCAGTGTGTCACTGCACATTGTTTGTTTCCTCCCATTCATTTGAACAAATTAGCTATGCCTACTCTGTACATTTCTCCTTATAAATATACCCAGCACATCTGCTTAGTAAGTCTGTCAAATACTATTGTACCTTTACCCTTTCCTTTTTTAAAATTCCATTCACCACCGTGGGTGCTGTGTGATGCTTCCAGGTCAGTTTTTGTCAAGAATGCTTAGTAAACGGCCATCAAGATAAATATCTATCATACAGAGGCCACTGCATGGACTGACTTTGTCCAGACATACTATCGCAGACAAAACACAATACTTATTCACTTTCTCTCAATACAGCATTACATACAGCAGTCAATTTTTACTCATTTGACTGCCACTGTAATACCCAAGCCCTGACATGGAAGGACATTATCCACAGATGTAGTACTTCTGTTCACAATTCATCCCTCACTTTGTTTCAGCAAACAGTATTTATTCTAATCCTGCAATATTTTATCACTACAACCCTTTCATAAACAGTTCCTTTACGTGACTGTAGTGTCACAGGTCACTTCACAAATACCAGCCCAGTTATGTCCATTCATTTTCAGCCACCATAACATGCTTCAACAAAGCATGGGACTATGTACTTGCGGCCCATAGCTACCCTTCACCCAGCCTGCAAATGTCTCTACAATACTGTTATTCACTAACTTATTTTTTTAGTTGTTGCTGCAGACAATCACAACTGCAGTGTCTGACTTTTGGACTACACCAAATATGTTTTTACACACTGTCATCTACATAAATCAACCTACTTATTGGATTGTTTGCCAATCCTTACATCTTGTAACTAGTGTAATACACCAACAACCATTGGTTTTACAATGATCATGCTTACATTTCATCAAGAGAAAGACTTCCAGACTACACCACAAACCTTGACTGACTACATTTTGAATAATACAATTTAGCCTCCGAACCTGCAGCTACAACCACTTTTCAGTCTTCAAAATCCAAAGCATTACTTCTGCAGGATAAACACCATTACCTTTCTGCGGTGGTGGTGCTGCGGTAGCATTGTCGCCTCACAGTAAGACGCTGTCCAGTTCGATTCTCAGCTAGAGCATCTTCTGCATGGAGATATGCGTGAATGGGTGTACCTTCATTGAAGGTTGTGTGTCAGGGCTGATGACTCGACACGTAAAAATCAACTACCAATCATTAGTGGACCAGAGTTCCACTGTGGCGACCCCTACCAGGGAAAAGCCAAAAGATACAAACCTTTCTGCCAGCTGATATCACTGTCCAGCTGTGTTTTCAAACTGTTGGTGTCACAGGGCTGCATATTCACCAAGTGACTTCACAAGTTCCTTCTCGGTCAGTTGTGCCTCAAGCTGAATATCTCACAGTCATTCTACCTAGCATATTACATCTTGAATTGTGGTTACACATATATGTAGAGCCAAATATTTTTGCCACACAATCATTAAAAATAAGCGTAGTGAGTCCGCTCTTAATTGCTTACAATTGGTAGCACATTTGCTACTTATTGTACGCATCCATCTAACAGCTTACATCACAGCGATAAACTAAAAGTCCTGTGTGGATAATACCTTTTACCACTGCGACTTAAAACAGTGCAACCACACAGTTGGACTCAAATATGCGAAGAAGAGTGTTCTAAAAAGATAATACTCCTTACCTTCATCCCATGTTGGCTCCACAACCTACTCCTTCAGGTGCCAGAGTTGTAGTCATTCTTTCAAGGACGTGACTGAAAGTGTTCCGAGCTCGTCCACTGCATCGGAGTTGGTTTGCATCAGTCATCCATTTTGAAGATGTGGAAAAGCTTGCCACTGTGTGGTTCAGTCTCCTCAAGCTGTTGTCACTCATTCTTGGTCATAAAAAGGTTAACTGCACTCTATTTCACAAAGTTATCAGTACTCAACTTTTAATTATGCACCAGTCCATGCAGACCAATACTTATGCACTCAGAAGGCATCCACACAAGCTGGCTTTTGGTTACAATGTGCAAATATTCTTAACAAATGTTGCAACATTGTGACAAGCCTCTGTACCACTTCATGGTAGCCAGCACCACAGGGGACCACTCACACCACAACAGTACTTGCAGCTGCAGCCAGAGCCACATTCACCTCACAACTCTCAGAACACACCTGCAGTTAATCAGCCTTCATTACCATTACAGAAATACTTGCAATCTGCAGCTGCAACAAACGTAGCAAGTCTAGACATCTACTTACTGCTTCAACATTCACACAACACCCACAAATATTGCTACTACACAGTAAGGTTATCATCCATCACTGGATGTTACACTGAACACAAGCCAAATTGAACTTTGCATTACCAGGAATTATGGATTCTTCATTTGGCTGTAACAATAGATTAAACAGGACACCAGTGTCACTACTGTGCACTTACAATTGCCATCGGGCATGTATTGCATGCTACAGGCATGGAAACACATCACTGGCTGCTGCTTATATGCAAGCTCTGTATTCAAACCAGTTCCCATACACAATAGCTACCTCTTTCAGTCTCTGTGTTACTCAGTTTAAACTGGCAGGATTATCCCCAAACACCAACTCATACATTTTCCATGAACAAATTACATATATTTGTGGGCATGCCATAATGCCATTGTCTTTTGCCTCAACGTTAAACTGATTCCACTAACCCCATTGGCAATTTCACTTAAGCCCCTTCCTTCATCTAATGCCATACAAATTCTTATCTCTGTATTTGTTCAAGTGAGAAAAGAGACATCGAAAAACTTAAAAACCAGCAACTATCATGCAATCCTTTAGGACACTCAATATCAAGGTTCTCAATAGTATACATGACACAAGCCCCTGTACTCACGCATTAAGATTATGCAGAGATTTCCCAATAACCATGATCTGTATGTATCTCTCTCCAAGGTTAGCAGTACCTGTTGCTACTCTCCCTGTGCCATTCTTTCCACTCCTTTCCTTTTTGCCTCCCAATCCTCACTTCTGTACATCTACTTTGCAGACTTTACAGTTTGCAAACAAAATTACACTTCATAGTGTCATCGACATACTGTGCGCTGCCATTGAATAAACTGCCTGCGTTACACTACAAACATAAGGTACTTGTACTTGATTAGGTAGTGGATGGCAATATGACAACAGGTTGTTAGCTACTAGGTGTCAGACTGCAAAGCAGAACATTATCAGGAGTACAGCATCCACACACACTCGCAAAACACCAGTAGAGTACCAGCAATCCAGTCACATACTGTGGTAGTTTAAACACAGCATTCATGAAAAGCAAGCATAGTAGCTGTTGTGCTGCTAACAGACAAATTTGTCATAAGCTGCATTAACCCACGTGAAGGTCATTTGACCTACACATCCATTCCTGTCAATTCTGTGCATTTACATGCATAGTACGAAACCTACACCTTGTAATACAGTCAAACTGCAACTTCCTTTCCTTCCTTTCCATACGTATTTATACAGCCAATACCAGTGCCGGCTCAAGGTTGGCTAGCTCAAAAAGGCATGTGCAAGAGCATTCCCAACCCTCAACACCAGCACCTTCCACAACACCCTACCACCATCAGGTAGCAGACCCTTCTGCACCCACTGCAGCTCTCCATTACTTGGCTATTTCTCACCAGTTACCATACACCAAGTTCAAAATACCTCTGTGTATACTGCTCTCTCATTTACTTAGATAAAAAGGTTGCATACATTAAAAGAAAATCTCTAAACAAGTACAGTCTTGCACATGACAGACTGAATGTGCATTACATTTACCTATGCAAAGTCATTCTTTGAAACGGCCTGCAAACCAGTCATCCACCATGCATCTGACAGTGGCAGATTTTATATGTGGGCTGTTCACTGAACATGTGCTCCTGTTACACCTTTTTTGGCCCAGCCATACATGTATTCCTTCTGACACCTTCCTGATTGCATTACATTATGTATTCCAATATATATTCCTGCTCCAACTGGTTTGGGATCCAGACTATACTACCCCGGTGGTGGACAGGCTGAAATTGTAGGAATTGTTGTGAGCGGGGGTCTTCCGAAAGCAGTGAGGGATATCACAATTTGTGACTCAATCATGGCAATCAGACTGCAGTGTAATGATATGGCAGTATTCATAATGTCAGCCTATGCCTCACATCAGGGTTGTGATACTGAGGAAAACTGGGCATTCAGACAGCTGTTGCAGGACCTACTGGAGAAAGCAGCAGAACATGACTTGGTCTATAATGGATGACTTGAATGCCAGCATCAGGACACACTGAACAGGATTTGACCACTGCCTGGGTACACATGGGTGGGGCAACAGGAAGGAGAAGCCATTCTATACTATTGTATGCCAAATGCCTTGACAGCAGCCAGGCCATGGTTTACAAACTCAGGTAGACTTCATCCTAGTATGGAGGAGGCACTAGGGTAGAATCCATGATTGCAAAGTCATCCCCAAGTGAAACAGCAGGCCCACAACATAAGCCATAACATGCCACCATCAACTGCAAGCACTGATCAGAAACAAGGTAGATGACCTAGAAGTTGACTGGACAGAATGTGCATCATTTCAAACAATTACTCAGGGATATAACACCCCAAGAAGAGGGGGAATCAGGTGATTGGGACAATGGCAGTGGCTAAAAAGCAGCATGTATTATAAGTACAGAAAATATATCTTGGCAAGTGTGGTATGTTAAGGTACATAATGAAAGCTGGTGTTGCAATGCACAACACAAAAAAAATTATAACACCAGTGCAGGAACAAGTGGGGGATACAAGACACTGACCAGGCTAGGAAGGACTACTGTTTGTGTAACCAAAAATGCAAAAAATATGTTGCAATAGCAAAGAATAGGGCATCAGAGCCACTACCAACTTCTACAAAGTATTTCTGTAAGACATCACCTCAGAGTGGTTTGGGCACCTGTGTAGAAAAGCAGACAATATGGCGTGGAAGATTTGACAGACACAAGTATACGGTAAGACAAAGTGACAACCTACAGCAAGGGAGGTGGATGGATTTTGTCAAAGATCTGTGACAGTCATGTATGGGTGTTCACAAAAGCAGGAGTGCACCATTAAATCAAGGAGTCAGTGGCAGCGAACACGCTACCCCGACAGCATGCAGAACAAATGGAAAAAAGGGGGCTGTTGATGAAGCACCAGTTGTTACAAGGTGTTCTATATTTCTCCTTTTAAACATTCTTTGATGAAACAAGGAGACAAACAGCAGCAGCCATGAAAGCTAAATATCCCCAGGTACAAACCTTTCATCATGAAATGCCACTGCAATTAGCCTTCATTCACCAATACCAGTCAGCATAATTGCCAAAGACTTACTTACTCCATCCACATCATGCAGCAAACTCGGACATCTGTAATAAAAAAGTTTTGCAGATGACTACACGTATATAGTCCTTTGCTACCTGCAGGCACAGTTCCGGTTGCCATTAAATATAGAATTTACACCTGCTAGATTACAAAAAAATGAGTACTATTGCAATACAGAATTGTGGCAAACTGACAACAGGTTCATAGCTACTACACCATCTCCTACAACAGAGGAGATGAGGACTGAATCATCAACCCATTTTACAATAACAGTACAGTATCAGCAATCCAGCTACATACTGCAGGAGCTAAAATCCACATCCTTCATGAAAAACAACTATAGTACCTGTTCTACAGATGGATTGTTCATAAGCAGCAATAGACTTCCCATCCCGCAGTGCTAACGGCTTTTGGATAAATCCACGTGCTACTCAACTCTCTCTCAACTTTGCAGTACAACAAATAAGTAAAATAAACTAGTTTCCTGACAATGCCACAAAACTAGGAACGGTTTCTAATCATTTTGTGTATTTCAGAAACTAGGCCCAAGAAAATGATTTGTCTTGCCATCCATTGTCTAATGGATGGGAAAGCTACAATTTACTCAGTTCACTGTTCTAACATTTAAGCGTACTAGCCACAGCAATACCAGTTCCATCGAGCCATTGTCAATCTAGTAAATAAACATCTGCTGACTATGATAAGAGCAACAACAGTTCATAGGTTCATAGGTAAGTACTAGGCTATCTGCCTAAGGGCATTTATAACCCTAGCCAGAATGTGTTGGCTTTTGCCACCCCCTTAGATTAATTCCCTGTGCCTCTGTCCAGAAGAGCCATTAGTTCCCTGCACCTCTGTCCAGCAAAGCCACTGCAGTGATCCCTGGGGTAAATTTTCTGTCTCCCATCCACCCGTCAAGGTTTCTCTTGAAGAGTTTTAGTGAGGAGCTCTGCCTGATGTATATTGGAATCCTATTCCAAAGCATGAGTCGTCTCTGGGACAGGAATCTATCCCTCCAGCACATCCTATTTATCCTTGTGGTGAGGTTTATATCTCCAGAGTGTGTGGCTCTCCAGGATTTGTTTTTTTTTAGGTGGAGCATGTCCATCAATTCAGGGTTGGACATGGCCTTGTATGTCAGGCAGAGATCACCTCTGAGTAAGCGGTATGCAACCAAGTACAACTAGAGTTTCTTGAGTCGGGCTGCATAAGGCATCTGTTTGAGGCTAGTAATCCTCTTGGTGAGGTACCTTTGTGGTCTTTCCAGCTGTTGGAGGTGTCTCGTAAGATACATGCCAAATGGGGCATTGTATTCTATGATGGGTCTAATGAGTGATGAGTAGAGAGGCACAATAACCTCTTTTGTTCTAGATGCAAACCCTTTTGTGATTAGCTGGGCCACATAGAAGGATTTTCTAACCACCTTGGCAATATGATTATCAAAGGAGAGATTACTATCTACTTGGGTCCTCAGATCCCTTATTACATTTTCTGTATTTAGGGAACTACCACCTATGTGGTAGTTCATGGGTACTTTGTTTTTTCCAAAGGGAATGACTATGCACTTTTTGGCATTTAGCTTGAGGCCATGATTTTGACACCAGGTATCTGTCTCAGTGAGACCCTTCTGGAGGGTGTCTGTATCAGTCGGAGAATCAATTATGGCCCCTAGTTTGCAGTCATCTGTGAACCTGGTCAGCCATAGTCCTCTTGTGCTTGCCTGTACCTCTGCGAAGTATATACTGAACAGGAGGGGTCCTAGGACTGAGCCCTGGGGGACGCCACTTGTAACCGGTTTAGAGTTGGACCTGGAGCCTGCAACTCTCACCGTGTGGGTTCTATCTGTGAGCCAGTTGACAACCCATCTCGTGACATAGGGGTTTATGTTCAAGCTGGTGAGCTTGTCTATAATACCAGAATTGGGAAAGGTGTCGAAAGCCTTTGCGAGGTCTAGGTAGGCTGTGTGGACCTCCTTTCCCTCAACTAATGCCTTGGTAACTGTCTCAAAGAAGTACACCAGGTTTAGGAGGCATGATCTGCCCTTAACAAAGCCAAACTGGGTAGGGTCCAAGGTTTGTAGGTTCCCAATGTCTCTGTTAATGAGTTCCATGATGATGCACTCCATAGCCTTACAGAACAGGCTAGTCAGGCTTATAGGGTGATAGTTCCCAGGGTCCGTTGTGGCTCCAACTTTGTGGAGTGGGATAACTGTTGCTGTGCGCCACTCTGTGGGCACGTAGCCTATAGAGAGGCTGAGTTTGAACAGTGTGTTAAGGTGGGGGGGGGTTAATTCATTTTGGAGCTCTTGTAAGACACAGCCTGGGACACCGTCCAGTCCCACTGAAGCTGTGTTTTTGGCTTTGGTTAGGGCTTTTTTAACCTGTGTGATGGTGATTGACAGGGCCTTACTTTCTTCTGGTATGGTTATGGGTCCTTTAGGGGATGAGAGGGGGGTGAAATTTGCACTAAACCTTTCTGCCAGAATGTTGGTAATATCAGTCGGTTCAGTGTATTTTGTGCCATTCTGCACAAACTCAGAGCAGATCTGAGACTTTCCACTTAGGTTCTTGACATAGTTAAAGAATGCTTTGTGGTTATCTTTGGAGTCCTTGGAAATTTTTCTTTCAAAGCTAGCCTTGTATGATTTAATGAGGGATTGTAGTTTCTTGCTGATACTGATCAGGGATGTCTTTCCTTCTTGGGATTTTACCCTTTTCTGTACTAGTTTCCTCCTTCTATTGTATAGCTTGTTTATGGCAGGGGTCCACCAGACTGGTTTCCTTTTCTTGGAGGAGTGAGTCTTGGTTTTATTTGGGATAGCACGATCCATGCATTCCTGCAGATGCTCATAGAGTGCCTTTGTAAAGGTTTCAGCAGCTTGGACAGCATTGTCCTTTAGCATGGGGGCTGTGAAACTTTCCACCTCGGTCTTAAGTAACGTGACGTTTGCTTTTGAAAAGTTTTTCACAGTGGTTTCCTTGACTGGGGGTGGGGGCAGAATGTGGATATCCAGAGTGATTAGTCTATGGTCTGATCTAACCAGTGAGGGGTTGACCTCCGGTGTAGAACACTGGTTGCCCATGTTGGTGATGACTAGGTCCAGTATGTTGTTCCCTCTGGTGTGGGTGTTGACCAGTTGATCCAGGGTGTTCGAGTTGTAGGAAGCATTGGGCAAGGAAGCTAGTACTTGAGTAATTCACCCAGTTTATGTTTGGGTAATAGAAATCACCCAGTGTTAGGGTGTTTGGTAGGGCCTTCATATTACCCAGTGTCTCCAGAAATGTGGAATGGGGGTCCTGGGTCATGGTGGGTGAGCTGTAGCAAGCTACAATTTGGATTGCAGTTTTGCCCATTGTTAGTTGCACATGGATGATCTCTGATGCATTGTGCTGCACCACTAACCTGGAGGTGTGGGTATCCTTGATGAATATGGATACACCCCTGCCTTTTGTGTTTCGGTCCTGGTTCTGTGGTCGAAAGGCATGGTATGGTATGCGTTATAGCCTGGTAGTGCTAGGGTGCCCTCAGGAGCCTTACACCAGGTTTCTGTTACTGCACAGATGTTTATGTTCTCCATACTGAGGAGTGCCTCAAGTGCATGCATTTTGAGGTTTAGACTTCTGGCGCTGAGTAGCATTACCCACAGGTTTTGGCTATTTGTGCGATTTACAGTGGTGGGTTTGTCTTTTTAGCCTTGCCTAAAAAAGGCATTATGAGGGCAGCAAGACCCTTGGCCAGTATTTGAAAGCCTAAGGGTGACAGGTGCAAGCCATCTCTTGCAAAGCAACGTGGCTTGTTGAGCATGTCATCCCAGGTGGACAGATACTGGATCTCCTTTGAATGACACCAGAAACTTAGCCAGTTGTTTACATTGATCATTTTTTCTTTATACTCTGGCATCATTCTTGGTGATGACAGGATGCTACTCAGGGTCAGGGTCATACCGGCCTGGGCTACATGATCAGAGAGCTCTTCCATGTCTCTTTTCATGTAGTCCAGGGAAGTACATCTCAGGTCATTCACACCAACATGGACAATGACAGAGTCATATTTGTACTTGTTCTGGAGTGACCTGAGTGCTTGTGTTATGTGGCGCATCCTGGCACCTGACAGGCAGCTAACTGTAACCTTCTCCTTGTCCAGCCTAGTTAGTGGGAAATCAGTGTGCCTAACTATAGAGTCGCCTATTACTAGTGTGTTGGGTATGTTACTTTACCTTAAGGACTGTGATTGCGTGGCACACAGATTATGTGAAGTATG
Source organism: Protopterus annectens (assembly GCF_019279795.1). Taxonomy (NCBI): domain Eukaryota; kingdom Metazoa; phylum Chordata; order Ceratodontiformes; family Protopteridae; genus Protopterus; species Protopterus annectens. Next base: position 1,098,704,770 of record NC_056728.1, read on the forward strand.
TGTTTCATGGTTGGTGATGGGGTGTGGAGGTTGCTTGGGTGTCTGCTTTGGAGGTCTCTGTTGCTTTAGCAGATTTTTATTTAGAGTCTCTGAGTATGTTTTCTTATATTTATGTGTGTTATTTTCCGGTGTTGGTTTATTAGGTCTAAGTGAGACTGGTGGTGTGTTGCAAGTATTACCCTTCTCTCTTGGCTGTCAGTTCCAGTCTTGGGTTGAGAGAGCTTTGCCTCCAGTTTGGCTGTATAATTGCATCTCTCGCATATATTAGTGTTTGGTGGTAGGAGGAGAGGGTTGTCTGTGTACATGAGGCAGTTGTAACACTGCCTCAAAATGCCCAGATTCACCAGTTGGACTGGAGAGTACACTGAAAACTGCCCTTTGGACATGCCTGAATAGGTAGAATAAGCTATTTTTCTGATTGGCTGGTGGGGACGAATAGAGAGCCTTGTCCTTCTGAACAGTATAGGGAAGTCTAGTGTTAGGGTAATTAGTGCTTGCTATGAGTTTTTAGCAAGTGCTTGGCTGTGAAATGAATGGTTTGAGTGCTAAAGTTGAAGATGTGTCTAATTCCTTTGGAAAAAATTGAAGAGTAGACTATGTGGAGCCAGGAATAGTTTAACCCTAGCTAACCAGCACTGCCCAGCACTCAAAACCACGCAAATGCATTTTTTATAGCAGTGAAGTGAAAGATATAGAAATTAGCCCAAAATGGCCAATAAACTACTAATTTCTAGGCTGAAACCACTCCTCCAGGAACAGATAGGCTGCTCAAAGCTCCCCTCTCTCACAGGTTAACAGAGAAACTTCCTTCTATCCAAGTTAGGTATGGGCAACACAGAAACTTGTAACATAGCCCTGGATTCAGCAATAACCTGAAAACTGGACTATACTAGTTCAGAAGGCGGGAAATAAGTATTTTTTTTTTGTTTTTTTGTTTTTTTTTTTCAGAAAATAGAGCAGATACAATCAAAACAGCACTTTAAATGCACAGAAAAGACTATCACACTTTAGTGTGTAGTCTAGAACAGTTAAACAAATTATTTAAACACAAAAATGACTTAGTTCAAATGCATGCAGCAAATACTTACAATATGTAGCAATAACAAACTTTTTAAATCACAGAAACGCTAAAAAAATTAACGTTTTAGGCGGAATTAGTTTGCAAAGCAAGAAAAGCAGAAAAATGATAATCACTCCAAAGTCTGTCTTTTGTCTTTCTGTTGCTGTAGACTCTGCAGGACACCTGGAAGGCACCTGCTGAACGGAATACAAGCACAAAACCATGCAAATGCAGTTTTTATAGCAAGGGGAAGTGAAAGAGATAGAAATTAGCCCAAACTGGCCAATAAATTACTACTGGGCTGAAACCACTTCCTTCTATCCAAGTAAGGTATGGGCAACACAGAAATTTGTAACACAGCCCTGGATTCAGCAGTAACCTGAAAACTGGACTATACTAGTTCAGAAAGGTTGTAAACAAGTATTTTTTGTTGTTTTTTTTTTCAGAAAATAGAGCAGATACAATCAAAACAATACTTTACCCAATTAACCAGTTAAAAAGCTCAAAACTGAGCCCTGTTCCAGCAGTCTCCAATCAGACAAGTTCTAACTGCACACTCCTGCCACTAGGGTGCAGAGAAACCTTCTCCAAAAAAGACGGCCTGTATCAGTGAACAAGTTATACAAACAAAGCTAGATTCAGCAGGCCTGAATTTAGTCTATGCTACAGCAAACAAGGTGTACCGATTTCAGAAAGAAACAGTTCAAATAAGCATGCGTAATAAGCATTTTACCAGAAATTCCCAGGTCAGAAGGGCAGAATCTAGCCTCTCGTCTCACAAGAGTGCAGAACACAAACCTTCTTAATGTAAAATAACTGGCCTGAAGCCCAGGTGCTTAGCCCAGAACTAAAACACTTTTAGAATAACAGACCCTGAGCTTTCAATCAACAATTCTCAACTTAGAAGGATGTACACTACCTGTCCTGCCACAACAGTGCAGACCACAAATCTTCTTAATGTAAAACAACTGGTTTGAATCCCAAGTACTTAAACTAAAATCCTTAGAAAAACAGTTAAAATTTAATCAGGCTACTAACAAGCAGTAATAAATGCAGCAGAATAAATTCAGTTGAGTACTTTTAAGAAGAGGCAAAAACAAAATAAGGTAATAAAGTAGGAAGAAACACAAATACAGTAAAGCAGATGAAGTGCACATTTTTTTTGTTTTTGTGGAATCAGAGGGAACAGAGCAGATTAAGATACTATAGGGAATGTCCTTCGCAAGTGCTCTCTCTGCATACAGCAGAGGAGATGGGACTGGTAGGAGTATCTGAAATCAAAATATGATCTCACTGTACTCAATGGTTGAGCAAATGAGATTGTTCCAGGAGGAGTGTGCAAAAACAGATTTACAGCAGGGGCGGGCAATTCCAAAGCCACCAAGATTAACACCACAACAGGAAACTGGGAGGGGAGATGGGGAACTAACTGCAAATAGGCAGAGACACAATATTTAATGACTCAAATCTTAAATAACTGCAGAGAAAAGTATACACAAATCAGTTTGTGTGCAGTTGATATATGCAGACAAGTCTCAATAGCCAAAAACTCTGAAACAAATGATTACTAGAAATGTAACTAACACAGATTTTATTGCAAGCAGAAACCCCCAGGCTACCAACACTAACACAGGAAATCCAAAGCAGTCTAACAACTTTCAATGAGCCCAGATGACTACACTTTTTCACACTTCAGGCAACTAACTGCAGATAGACAGATACACAATATTTAATTACTCAAATCTTAAATAAGTGCAGAGAAAAGTATACTTAACTCAGCTTGTGTCCAGTTGATATATGCAAACAAGTCTCAGTAACCAACAACTCCAAGTTATGCATCCCTTTGAAATTAATGATAGACAGTTAAAACCAAATAGGCGGAGCAACACATACATAACTTAGAAGATGCATCACCAACAGCCAGCATGCAAAATATATAACATACACAGCATATTTCAAAGACCCAGACACAGCAAGAAGGGCAATATTATTTTTGTGCATACTATAAGAAAAAACTCAGCACCTGGATAAGGAGCAGAGCAATATAGCTATTCTGTCTAGTCAGTGAAAAACATTGGCAGCAATAAAAGGAATCATAGGACTAACTCAGCACCTGACTTGCCAAACAACATCCCCTGAGCTTTTCCAGCATGATGATTGTATGTTTTTACCACTGCGCAGGCAGAAAATGATGTTAGTGTGATAATGTTATATTGCTGCATATTGCTCTTGATAACTGGATATTGACATCTCTGTAGCTATTAAAAATATATTCATATATCATGTTTCATGCACTAAATGATGGCATGTCCGAACCCCAATGAAATGGGCGACGTTAGATGCAATGGTTGCCATTGTCCATGGTTTTGATACCTGCACTAATATCACTAACTTCACACGACTATCATTTGACATCGACTACCATTAACAGGTACATTCAACACAACAGTAACCAGTTGCGACATCCTTGGACATAGGGACATATATTGCTCTAACTCCGCAGTGTTGCCACTTCATGTGTGTAGCTGATAAAACCCGGTAATTCCACTGTTTCAAAATATGCATTAGCAGACCACAATATAACATCTCACACCTTGCTGGTACATGCAATTACAATAATATGCAGTACATGTAATTCACATGTACAGCAGACCAGTAACTCTTTGCAGAACACAGAACACATACCTGTATTACCACAGTTACTGATGATAATAGCTTGTTTGTAAGTAATTTAACTGCATGGACTCAACATGTCCACATGCTTTGAGAATACACAAGTTACTCAAAGTCTGTGAATGGTCCACTCTTCTCTAACCACTTATTTCATTCGCCAGAAACCCATAGATGTCATGCACCATGGTATTACAAGTCCAGAAGAAGGCAATACATATGCAGACACTATATTCCTTCTTAACTGCAATAGTCAAAATTAACTCCTCGCCCCATCTACCAGAAATAATTAAAAAAAAAAACTTAGGGCCATTACGTCTGCCCTTTGAACACTCAGTTACTAAATGCATGACTATCATGTGATTATTCCTGCTACTGTTAACAGCCACATGCACTCTCCCTCATTTTCTCTCTTGTCTATGCACAGCCATGTTGACAACTTTAACAATACAGTCAAGTCCACTCCCTGGCGCCACTTTAGTAATCTAATTTTTCATCATCAATGCGGTTTTCTTTGCGATGCAAGTAAAACATGTGCAATGTCATCGGCTAGAGCCTACAATGACTGCAACAATCCATTAGTGCTCATCTATAATGAATGGATCTACTACCAACAAGTGCCTCAGCTTACAGTGAAAAATACACGTTATCTGAACTGACCCATTAGCAGTATACCTTCAATCCCTGCACTCAAAACTACACATCTACTTGGAGAAATACTAAAACATGGTACTCACCCAGTCAACAGATGCTACTCCATTAGCCTGGCTTTGAATTACTTTTCCCAAATCTTGAAATGTGTCTTGCAATCACTACACTCTTCTCTGGATGCTCACACCTTGCGATGTTCTTCAGATGGGCTGGTATGGACATGGGGTCAATTTCCAGCTTCCCACATTTGGCTGTTATCACTTCCATCATCAAACCATAGATGTAGTCAAACTTTTTCTTCTCAAAGATTGGTTTAGCAACACATTCCTGCTTTGCCTTTGGGTACACAACTTTGAATCTAGGTTCACCTATTGCTGCTGACTTGCTTGTCGGGAATTTGACCACAGCCTGTTCATGCTGAAGGTTTTCATTATGATCCATGATGGCAAGTATGATACGAGCTTTCGTCCCTGCATAACTGAAGTGCTCAAACTTGAGGCAGTACTTGCATAGCAATGCGTGGAAGACCTGAAGATTGTCAGTGTGACAGAACTTGGTTATTTGCTTCAAATCCTTTAGAAATACTCTGTAACTATCCTCTTCAGGACACTGTGGCACTCATCATCTTCATCAAGCCACTTCTTTTCATCTCCTTCTATGATTGGCATCTCATGTCCACAGCAAGACACCATCTTTGCCCCACTCCAACTGTGTACGTATGTCCCATGGTGCAACAATGGCAGCCATTTCTCTTCCAGAAGTACTCCATCCCCATCACATGTTTCTGCACACAACCACAGGTGATTAGAAATGCTGTTATTTTCTTTGTTAAACTTTTGGACATATGCCATACATCAAACTGATGTTCACCTTCTGGGAATTCCTTGCGCATTATAAATCCAATTCCACGATGTTGATCTGTTGCCACAAGGCTGATTTTCATATTCTTACCCTTCAGGTTATTCATGCACCTCTTGAATGCTTTCTTCCCCAGTGCCACAGAGGTCACTCCCATGGAAACCTGCTCTACTGCAAAATCAATGATGTATCCCAAATCCAGATCCATCATGCTATAGCAACAGTACTTAGATGAATATCCAGGACTATCGCAGCTACCGTCTCCAGCTAACCACATATTTTTCCCATCTTCATTTGCCAGTAACCGATTTTGATGCTGTGCCCACGTACGCTGTAAAACAGGGAACAAATATTGTTGTTGAATAGTGTAGAAGGTAGTCTCACTGATAAATTCAACTCCAAGGTATGCACAGAATCCTGCAATGTGGGCATATGTATTTCCACTAAACAGAACAGAGGATGCAAGGAGTAAGTTGCCTGCCGGCATCCGTCCCAACACTGACTGACTTCATGACCACTGATGGAGGATACCTTCACATACACACATGAACCTATCTTTGATTTTTTTTTCCATTTCCATGGCAGGTGTTTTGCATTAAGGACAGGTCAACTTCAACAGCATTGAATCCAGGCAAGACTCAAACACAATGTACTTTGGCTCACTTATCATCCTTTCATCTTCATCCACTTCTTCTACTGTGCCTTCCATGTTAGAGGTAGATAAGGTGTCTGAGGGGTAGCACCAGTCAGGATCCATTTCAATGTCATCATTTCCACACCTTGATATAGAGGAGTCACTTTGCATGCTTGTCTGCAGGCTTTCTGGAGGACACTTAATCAGCGTGCTGCAAGCCATCATTTAAAGAGCACAGATGTGCTGGAGTTGCATCGAGCAGCGTCAGTGCAGCTGTCGTCCACCAGATGAATACAGGTACTCAGATGTGTGCTGCTTGTGGCTATGTCATTGCAAATGGGACCTTCCGCTGAATCTGGCTGTCTTATTTCTGGTTGCACCACCTTTGACCTCTTGCAGTACGTGTGGTCCATCCGTTTTGACACCATCTCTGGAAACTGTACTGCTGCATCTATCATCTTCCCAGGCAGAGTTCTAACTTCTGATAACTTTGCTTGTAGACCTATGCTGCAACCTTTTCTCTGAATCTTGGTTTGGCAAGCCACAGTTTTCTGAGTAAACTTTGGAATTTCCATAGTGTATATCTCAATGGTTTCCACCACTTCCTTGTACAATTCTGGACCAGGTACCTGGAAGTACAACACTGCCATTACTTATGCGGCTGTAATTCATGTCTGCAAAGACCTTCTACATCTACAGCACATGGTGTTGGACATCAGTCTCACTTATGGAAATCCATACTGTCTTTCTTCCATCCAGACTAGCCCCAGGATGGTAAACAGTAAAGTACAGTGATCATCAATCCACACACTTCCTTACACCAGATTTACATACTGTTTGAGTCGGTGTTCTTACATACACCATTGTGTCCTCCTCAATTGGTATATCAATTATGACAACACTAAACCCCTTCTCTTTACCATTTTTTGATTTATCTCCTAACTATAAATGGAACAGTTGGCCCCCAGAACCGTTGTGTTGGTTACACGCATGATAACCCAGTCAACAACACTATCTGCAGTACAGCACGTCTATCCCAAAAATTACAGCACGTCTATCCAAAGATTTACATTCTTCAATACTATACCCAATACAGGCTAATATTTAGCAAAATATACTCCATACATAATTCAGTTACCGAACCACAACAAGGTTATTAACTTTGCTGTGGACTTGACGGCTGTTACACTCAATGCACTACCCAATCTATAATTACTATATGACCTTACATTTTTGACACTTATGACATCCGGCACTTCACCACGGTGAAACTCACACCCTCTACAGGACTCAGTGTTTTGCATGAATTGCTCATTGCTTACCTGGACATGTTCTGTGGCCACATCACAATCTCCGCTTGGTTCTGTAAACACACTTGCTTCTGCTTCCTCTGCCAATGAGTCTGCTGCTTCACTGAATGCGGTGATTTTCTTCTTCTTTCACTGTTCATGGATAGAAGTCTGTGAGAGACAGAAATCAGTGTTAAGTCAAGATGCACTATTTACATCAGATGTCTAAAGATGAAGTAATGACTGCTTGATAATGTGCACTAAACACTTAATTGCAGTACATAGACTTACCTTACGCTGTGCACAAACTTCAGCATCGACAATTTCGGGCAAGGTTGGTGGTGGTATGTTCAGAAGTTCTTCAATAAGCTGTAGAATAAAGGTCAAACTATTAAGAAATGTTCCTTAGTTGTCTGCACACCTAATTCATACCATTTATGGTCAATCAATGTTACATCAACTTTAAGTGTCCACTCTCCGTTGTCTGCCAAGTACCTATAGGTTGGTCAAGGTATGTCTACATCCGTGCATGCAGTCTAAGTGTTTTGCTGAATTGAACCACATCTAAAAATGCAAATGTCAGGCTGTATCTCTGATCAGTCATGAGCGGTGCATTCCTGACAGACATCTGCACAGTCAAATTTTTTTCATGCTTAACACACATCAGGCACAGACCATCTACTTACATTGCGCTGATGTTTTCACTGTAGCCTCTGTAGTCTCGATGTCCTTTGATTTTTGGTGGTGAATGAGAAAATTGTAGGGACTGCTTGTTTAATTAGTCACCAAATTAGTCGCCATGGCTTCATTTCTGCAAGAAGAAGCTCGTACATATAGTTGTGTTCAAACTGACTATCCTCAAAGTGTTTATGGCACAGGAAATGTCACGGCTTTTGCCAGCTCACCTCTTCTTTGACAAATTTACTGACATTGCCAATGTCTATACCACAATTTATCACCCATTGGGTACACAATTTAATATCATGTGGAAACTGATGGAATGACATACCGGGTGGCAGACTATCACAGCAAATGCGACACCCATAAGCAAAACACTGAGGCATAGTGCCAGTCAACTAAGGAGAGAGGAAAGAAATACTGTGTCAAATTACACAGACAACTCACATACTGACAAGTCACAACTTGTATGTTACTGACATAACAGTGACAATAAGCACACCTACTACAGCAGCACAAACCTTTCCTGCTACAGAATATCAGACAAATCATGCAGAGCTACAGCTTCCCTTGTGTTACTGATGCAACTGTTGGATTTTTCAGTGGAAACCACCTACATCGCCCATGCCAACATCACGATATGGAATGTCTCAAGGACTCCATGCACAGGTTGCCCTATCAACACTTTGCCCTTTCAACACTACCAAACAGTTTGCCATGCAGAACGTGTCAGGTTAGCAATGATGCAGTACGCAATGATTGCATTACCCTTGTGATCTAACAGGAGTTATAGTACAAGAACCTGCTTTATTAAACATTAAGTCAAGTAACCCAGAAATGGTAGCCATAATCCACCCAATACTTTCACCATCCGGTTTGTTCTTGTACTGGAATTGCAACTTGCATCAATAATCTTGCTTTCCTGTTCGATCATTTTCATTTATGAACTTCACCTACTGTTATTCAATTCTATCATGGTATACGAACTAATCTTTTGCCAGGTACCATCATGCAACCACATGCAGTATAGAGAACTTTCACCTTTAGGCTGAAACCACACTGTTTCCACTGAATAAACAAATGTGTGTGGGCTGTAAACGTCAGTTGCACCACTGCAGTTCAAACCAAGTGTTACACTTTAAAAAATACAAAGATTGCCTCGTTCTGCATCTACTGCAGTCAACCATAAAGAAAATTAAAAATGAGAAAACACAAAGTACAGACACTGTTTTGAATCATTGATCAGCAAACTAGACTATTGCAGGAAAATTAAGGTTTAATGCCCGTAGTCGCCACTAAGAAAGACTTCCCTCTGCACAATTTGATGGATCAGTCCAGGCCATTAAATTTCAGACTTTACGAATACAAATAGATTTTTCATTGAGTCTGTGCTCGCCCTTTTTGACGTGCAACTTTCATATATGACAGAAGTGTGGCGCAATTTGGACCCCGTGATGGCCTACACTCTAAAGCTTACAGATATTGCCTTCTGCTTTATGTAAAATTAAAACATGTACATCTCTACTTTACTTCACTACAAACAAACATTACACAACCTCAGTTCATGACTGTCAATACGTTACGTCTAGTACTCCAAAACCCAATGCTCAGCTATTCCACAGGGACAGAAACATTGCATAGCGAGTAAATGATTCATCTCTTTATTTATCATTATCAAATTCAAACATGGGGAGTACAACAGCAGAAGATAAACTGAATACATTCATTGTTATAAATTGATATACATATATCAAATAGTCCATGTTTGCAAAACAGACTGACAAAGGACATTTCAGTACTCGGCAAACACCCAGAGTCCCTCAAAGGGCTGAAAAGCGACATAATCATCCTCTGTGTCCTCGGTGGGAAAGGCTGCACGAATACGCACAACAACGCAAGCTGGTAGGACCATGTGATTGCCGAAACCGAGTGTACAATTATTACAGACCCACAGTACATATGCTCGGTAGGCCAGCAGATGGTACCGCCTGAAATAGAAAAAAAACTTATTACAACTAAGGCTGCTTTAAAGTTGCGCAATTCACATTTTGATACCAGCAGTCTTGAGCAAACCTACATGCCAGAAGTACACAATGAGGAAAACCAGACTGGCCATCCAATACACATCTTCTCTTTACTCGACATCCAAACTAAGTTTGCTACGATCAAAGGCCCCTAACTTATAAAGACCTGGCTGTCCACTAGCTAACCTAACCCTTCTACCTTCACATTAGTAGCATGCATTGCTACCCCGTCACCCTAACCTTTACATTAGCAGTGATGTGACAATCGCCTAGGTAGTTGTGTACCTGTTTGTCCATGTTGTGTCTTGGAATCCTCCACAAATTGTGGTCTGCCATCTAAATAGCATTTGTAGGATGTGCCGCAATAAGCAATCTGATGAGAATTCTGGATGTGTTGTGATGCACTGATTACACAGTGACAAGTTTAGTTCTCTCCACTTGTCAGTAGCACGTGGTGATGACACACAGCAGAGGCATTCACATTCAGTCGTCATCCTAGTGCAGTGGCTGCATACGCACCAATGGATATCAGACAGATTGCATTCATCCACCTCTGTCACTTGCTGTTCCATGGTCCTCTCTGTGCTCACACAACAGCATTTCTTCCTTTGCTCTCCAGGACGATAAGTTGGCTCTAAATGATATAGTTGTCTTGACCTAGTTTGTCCTTCTGATGAAATGACAGCCAGTCGGTAGATTCTGAGAGAGAATTAACACCCAAAGAGAGTTATGAAGAGGCGCCATCCACAAAAGGTCCCACCTGTACTTCTCATGCTGTGCTGTACTGATAAAGGCTTTCTTACATGTGATATAAGGTTTTACTTAATACTAGCAAAATGATTCACATAATGTACAGAACCAGTACATGCCAAAACATTAAACAATGGCCTGTCATCAAAACACACGGACACACACCCTTGCTTGCATTCACACAAATAAAAACAAACATTTTCACCAATAAGCCCTTCAGTCTGGTTTTGCAGGGTATGCACAAGCATCAAAAATAATACATCTCTCCAAACAATCCTTCTGAGTAGTCTGTCCATGTATGCACAAACACTACCAAATGACATCAAAATGAATCATTTCAAAAAGGTTCCCATAGTTACCTTGGTCCATGTATGCATAATCACAGAAATAAGACAGTTTCCACAACAGCCGCTTCAGTACTCCAGTCAATGCATAGTAAGCAGAAAATTACCTCTAAATGAATCATTTCCCCAAAAAATGCCTAGTGTATGCACAAGCACAAAAGGTAAATTTTTTTCAAACATACTTTGGCCATGTCTGCACAAGCACAAGCATTAAACATTTTTCACAATGGCCCCTTCATCATTGTGTATGCAGAATGTACATAATGCAACATTTTCTGCCATGACCCCTTCAGTCCAGTGATTCCATGTATGGACAAGCACCAACAAGGTTGAACATCTGTACAGCTGAGAGGCATGATCCAGTCATGTCCACCCTTGCTTGCTTGCATTCACAGACACACAGACAGACAGACGCACAGACAGACACACAAACAGACAGACACACAGATAGAAACAGACAGACACAGACACACAGATAGACAGACAGATAGACAGACAGACACAGAAACACAGAGACACAGACAGAAACACAGACAGACACACACAGACACACACACACAGACACACACAGTCAGACAGACAGACACACAGGCAGACAGACAGACACAGACAGGCAGACAGACACACACAAACAGGCAGACACACAGACATACACACAGACACACACAGACACACATACAGACAGACACAGGCAAACAGGCAGACAGACACATACAGACAGACACACACAGACAGACAGATACACAGACAGGCAGACACACACACACACACACAGATACACAGACAGGCAGACACACACACACAGACAGATGCACCCAGACACACAGACACACACACACAGACACACACACAGACACTGACACAACACACAGACACACAGACACAGACAGACACATACAGACAGACACACACACACACAGACAGACATGCACACAGGCAGACAGAAAGACAAACACATGCATAGGCAGACTGACACACACAGGCATACAGACACAGACAGATACAGACAGAAACAGACAGACACACACAGACACAATGGCAGACAGACACACACACAGACAGACACACAGACAGACAGACACACACAGACAGACACACCACACAGACACACAGACACAGAGAGACACATACAGACAAACAGGCACACACACACATACAGACAGATAAACACACAGAGACACACAGACACACACACAGACAGAGACACACAGACACACACACAGACAGACATGCAGACACACAAACACACAGACATGCAGACAGACACACAGACAGGCATACAGACACATACAGACAGACACACACACAGACACACAGATACACAGACAGACAGACACAGACAGACAAACACACATACAGACAGACAGACACACAGACACACACAGACACACAGACAGACATGGACATACAGACAGACACACACACAGACAAACACAGACAGACACACACACAGACAGACACATACATACAGACACACACACAGACAGACAGACACACACAGACACATGCACAGACAGACACACCACACAGACACACAGACACAGAGAGACATATACAGAAAGACACACACACACACATACAGACAGATAAACAAACAGAAACACACAGACACACACACAGACAGACACACAGACAGACACACACAGACAGACACACAGACACCGACAGACATACAGACACACAAACACACAGACATGCAGACAGACACACAGACAGCCACACAGACACATACAGACACACACACACAGACAGACACACAGAGACACACAGATACACCGACAGACAGATGCAGACAGACAGACACACAGGCAGATACAGACAGACAGGCACACACACAGATACACACAGACGCACAGCCACACAGCCACACAGACAGACAGACACACAAACACACATACAGACAGACACACAGACACACAGACAGACACGGACATACAGACACACACACACACAGACAAACACAGACACACACACACACAGACACAGACAGACACATACACACAGACACACACACAGACAGACACACAGACAGACAGATACACAGGCAGGCACACAGACAGATAGACACACACAGACAGACTCACACAAACAGACAAACACACATACAACCCTCCACTCCACTCTACACACACACTCACACACACACACACACACACACACACACACACACACACACACACACACACCTCTATCTCCCACTCCACACATACACACACACACACACACACACAAACACAAACATACACCTCCACTCCACACACACACACACACACACACACACACACACACACACGCACACACACACACACACCTCTACTCCACTCCACAAATACACCCCTTTCTCCAATCAGCCCTTCAGTCAGGTTTGTCTGGGTATGCACAACCACCACAAATGAAAGATTTCCCCTAACAACCCTCGCTGTAGTCTGGCTGTGTATGCATAAGAAGTAACAGATGACACAAGAATGAATCATTTTCCCCAAAGTTCTCTTAAATAATCTTTCATGTATGCACAATCTGAAAAATAAAAGTTTCTATAATAATCTCTTCAATAGTCTTGTCAATGCATAGTAAGGACAAAAATACATCTAAATGAATTATTTCCCCCAAGGATCCATTCTGTACTTTGGCCATGTATGTACAGCCACTAAAGCTAAACATTTTTCCAAATAACCCCTTATTACTTTGTCTATGTAAGCGAGGCAATGAAAAGGTACATTTTCTACAGTGACCCGCTGATTCTGGTTCATCCAGGCATGCACAAGTTCCAAAATGAATCATTGTCTGCAGTGACCCCTTCAGTCAGGTTTGTCCATGTATGCACAAGCACGAGAAATAAAACATTTCACCTAACATCCCTCTCAGTAGTCTGTCTTGTCTTTAATGCATTTCTGAATTAAAGACAAGTAACTCCGTGTTTGGGGATTTTTGATTGGCCCGTATGCCAGTATACGAGACAATCAAAACCTCGCACAGCGGAGCCTCTTCTGTTCAATGCAGAACATCAAGCAGTTCTGCATTGAACAGAGCTCCGCTTTTTGATTGGCTCATATACCGGTATATGAGCCAATCAAAACCTTGCACAGCAGACCCTCTTCTGTTCAATGTGGAACATCAAGCAGTTCCGCATTTAACAGAGCTCCATTTTTTGATTCGTTTGTATACCGGTATATGAGCCAATAAAAAAAAAAAAAAAAAAAACAAAGAGGAGGAAAGACTCCGAAATAGAGATGTCTGTTTTTTGAAAATTCTGCAATTTGTTCGGGTTTCAAAAACCACCCAGACATAAGCCCAGAAAAAGAGGACATGTCCGGGGAAACCCGGATGTATGGGAACCTTAGCCAAGCAGCACCAAATGACATCCAATGAATCAGTTGCCTATGGTTATCATAATTACCTTGGTTCATGTATGCACAAGCATAGAAATATCACATTTTAACCAACGACTTCTTTAGTATTCTTATTTGTATGAATAATATGCAAAATTTATCCTCAAAAGGAATAACTGGCCACAAGGTTCCCGAAATCACTTTTCCATGTATGCACAATCACAACAGTAAGGCATTTGACCAAACAACATCTTCAGTATGTACGGATA